>NC_046331.1:25007946-25632946 GCF_009819535.1 Lacerta agilis
TTGTTTTTTTAAGTTTCTTCAAATTGGGCTGGGAGCAGAGATCCATTTTGTTGCAGTTATCTCCATTATGCCCTTTAACTTACAGCACCAGTTTCCATCTTTGGTTCTTCAGCTTCTGGTAAAAAGGTAAAGGGGCCCTGACCATCAGGTCCAGTTGTGTCCGGCTCTGTGGTTGCGGCGCTCATCTTGCTCTATAGGCCGAGGGAGCCGGAGTTTGTCTGCAGACAGCTTCCGGGTCATGTGGCCAGCATGACAAAGCTGGTTCTGGCGAACCAGAGCAGCGCACAGAAACACCATTTACCTTCCTGCTGGAGCAGTCCCTATATATCTACTTGCACTTTGACGTGCTTTCGAAATGCTAGGTGGGCAGGAGCTGGGACTGAGCAACGGGAGCTCACCCTGTCGCAGGGATTTGAACCGCCGACCTGATCAGCAAGCCCTAGACTCTGTGGTTTAACCCACAGCGCCACCTGGGTCCCAATTCAATGCTCCCAATTCAATGCTAGTTCACTGCTGGTGTGGAGATATTCCATGGGATGAGGAAGTAGAAGTTGGATGCCTTAGGAGTTTTATTGTTGTGAATTCTTATTAAACTGACCTATTCTTGACCTCCCAGACTAATGTGCAGATTAGAACATAGATATCCTTCAGATTTTAGCAGCTCTTCAAATTTTGGGGTGCAGATCTCACCCCAAATAAAAATGTAGAGAGCAAATTTATTTGTGGGTGGTGCAATGGCCATTACAAAACATAGGACTAGTACAGATGCCTACAGTCAAGAAATTGCTAGCATAAAAAGGGCTCGTCCACACTTCCACTTCTTCTGTGCCTAGAAAAAACTGGTCTGAGATGTTTCCTGCTTGTCCCATGCTTTCTAGGCATGGGGCTAAGGGGTTTTCTGTTTGCCCTGCCACTTTCACCAGGAAAACCTGCTCTTTACTGCTGAATCAGAGCAAATGTCAATTCACAGAAAACCTGACAGACATTTGGTCCAGTTCAGTGGTAAACAGCAGGCTTTCCTGGGTAGTGGCGGGACAAGTGAAAGTGTGGTTGCGACTCGTTTGTTTGTGTTTTTAAAGCATGTTATGAAATTGCTATGGACTGGGTATAGACTGATTCATTTATCTCTAACTAGAAGAGACAGATGCTAAACTGTAGCCATAGCAGGTGTAAGTCACTGTACAGAGCCCATTTCCATTTATCTCTATATGTTGTCTGCAAAGTTTACACCATTCACTGATAGCCTGTGAATTTGTAAAACAACATTCTTCCTCTTTCACAATAGATGCTCTAGCTGAAGGGATGGGTGGATTGAACATTTATCACTTTCCTAAGGGAACTATATTGCCATTTGAGTACTTGGGAAACACATTTGGAATCTTTGTATCAAATGAATTAACTTCATGTCTAGAAAGACACAAAGATAATGAGATGGCTCTTCAAACAGGCAATATTCCTTAAATCATTCATTGCCAACATTGGCGGTAGGGTAAGGTGGGGATTAGACTAAAGTTTTTTAAATGCTTCATCAGTTCAAACCAATGCATGTCCTTGCTTTCATTATTATGTCTTGCCATGAATACCTCTAAATAAGAGATTGTTTGAATGATTGATTGAGATAGGCTTATTGCCAGAATTTAATTTTAACAACCACCACAACCATAATTTAGGTTGGATATTGTGTTTGTCACTTCTGAAGTCTGATGCAAAACCTCTTATGAAGCTGCTGTTTTCAGTTAATTTATTTCCGAGTCATACAACTTAGCATTTTGTTTTTTTCAGAATTATTTGCACTATTAAGGCCTTTCACCACTATATGCAAGACATAGGAGCCAACTCCTAGGGCCTGAGGTTCCTTCAGCATCCCTAATAAAATACTTGAGGCCACCCCCCCCCAAAAAAAAATTGATGGGCATTCCCATTCAAATGGTGTACAGGTGCCATGTCATGGGATCAATTCTGCAGGGTGGAGCTTACCTGGTCCCCCCATATTTTATTCAAGTTGGTACCCCAATGCAAGATCACTTTGTATTTGAGCTAATGTACAGTATATACTAGAGGTATATGGGCCCCAATATTTGCCTAGTATCTCTAAGTCACTCTATGGTCTCTCTGCTTTTTTAGTGTTAGGGTTTCCTGGCTGCTTTGCCTAAAATAGAGCTCTATGTTCCTCATTCACTTTAATAGGGATTTAGATACACCTATAACTTTTTCCCTTTTGGCCAAAGTGGATGAAATTTACAGGCACAGAAGCCCCTCCGGATTGCGATTGAACCTGCTGCATTTTGGGCAAGAAGGTTGAAAGACATTTTGTGGGAGAAGGAAGATAAATTCAGTTATCCTTGATAAGAATTGTCTGTTTCTCTTTTGTGTTAACAGATTTAAAAAAATCTTAAGATTCTCTCTTTTTTTAAAAAGGAACCCTTTACTGCTGTGTTTTTACAACAACAGCAACAATCCTACAGCTTTTTAATGCTCCACAGGCAACATTTTCAACAGCTTCACTTCTTGCAACTCCCATAGACCTAGAGAAACTTATAGCTATATTAGTTAGACAGAACAAAATCAAAAGAGCAACATGAATCTTTGAGGGAGCCCTGATCTCAGGGTGGGGAGGTATTGACACCACACCTTTCTTGTTATTGCCCCACAAACAAAAGTCAGTGTGCACCTGTAGTATATATACGTGAATATTTACATGCATAATAATGGCAAGTTATTTATCCAGCTTTAGGGATTCAAACCAAAGATACAGTGTGCTTGAAAGTGAAAGAAGTATGTGTGAGACCATCTGGTGCCATTTGTTAAAGTGGACAATTGCAAGCATTCAACACTAAAGTAAAAACAGGTTGAAAGAAAAAGTGTGGAATTCTGTCTACAGGTTTTCTGGATGCATCAGATGGAGGGGTTTGTTTGATTAGCCTTAAATAAAATAAAATAATGATGATGATGATGATGATGATGGATGGTCAGTATTTAGGAATGCACATATTTGTGGGGTGAGGGAGCTCCAATGCAATTCATAGTTTTAGTTAGGGTGGGAGGATTTGCAGAAGACACATACACTGCCTTTTGGAATACAAAATAAATCCCTAAAAGGGCATGGTACAGGACACTGAGTGTTATGGCCACTATGAGAGTGGAGGAAAATGGGGAAATGGATAGGGCAACATAATGGAATGGAGATCCTGGAAAAGGAAACAGGATCACTTCACATTTCAGCTTTTACTTATGTAAATACACATTATGAAATATAGTTTATACTATCTAAAGAGTTTATACTCTTAGACACTAGGATGTATATTATTCATTTAAGTTTAACTTTACCTTTAAGCACCAGGCAAAAACATTCCTCTTTTCCCAGGCTTTTGGCTAATTAAACCATCTATGGCCTTTTCAACTGTGTGTGCCATTGTTTTGTTTGTTATTATGTTACGTATTTTTTGTGTTTTATACAGTAAAGTGCCCTTCAGATGAAGGGTAGTACAGTGGTACCTCGGGTTAAGAACTTAATTCGTTCTGGAGGTCCGTTCTTAACCTGAAACTGTTCTTAACCTAAAGCACCACTTTAGCTAATGGAGCCTCCCGCTGCCGCTGTGTCGCCAGAGCACAATTTGTGCTCTTGTCCTGAAGCAAAGTTCTTAACCTGAAGCGTTATTTCTGGGTTAGCGGAGTCTGTAACCTGAAGCATATGTAACCTGAAGGTACCACTGTATATTAAATATAACAACAACAACAACAACAACAACAACAACAACAACAATTCAGGGATTTGGTACTAATCTAAAATGTAAAGTGCTTCTATTCTCTGCTTAAAACACAATCCAAATCCTCTTTGTGCTGGGCTGTGTGTGTGTGTGGAGCTGTCTCTCATCCAGCCCTTCTAGTCTTTACTGGCTCCTGCCCACAGAGTGATGCCAGCACGATTTTGGTGGTGAAGTGCTCAACATGCTTACCACTGAACTGATATCTGAGCAGAAGTGCTGCTCGTCGGATCTTCCCTGACTGTAGCCAACAGACACCTTACAAAAGAAGCAACAACCCTGGGTGCTCTGTGGGTGGGGAAAGGCCTGGGAGCTATTGGATCTTGAACCAGCATACCGCTTCACATGATGGCATCAGCTTCAAATTGCACCCAGTCACGTTCTAGCTCCAAGCATCTGCTGCTGTTGCACTTTTTCTTTACCCTTTCCCAACTTCCAGCTTGAGCAGGAGAGCTGTGATCCTTTCCATTCATTTAGCCCTGCCACTCCCCAGTCAGAATTTGGATTGCAGCCTTACTGTGTGAACATCTAAGGGAAATCTAAAGCTCACTGCAGGCCCTGATTTTGTCAGGTAATTTTTTCCCCATCACAAAATAATGACTGTTCACAAAAGCTTTGTTAGAGACTAAATATACTTCTGTTGCTATGCTCATTTTAAAAGAACCTTCTGCATACAAAGCCAGGTGCCATTGAGATAAATATAGAGTGAGGTTTTGCTCTTGAAACAAGAATTAGGTTCGTGCCTGTTAGCAACTGCCATGCTTGAGGATTGGGTCAGAACAGCATCCAATCAGATACTATACTCTGGAAGAATAAAATGATACTTTAAGTGATGAATGATTGGAGATATGGCTCGGATTGAGTGTATAACCATTAATATCCATTCAAGATGATCTCTTCTATTGTTCAGTTTTGAACTTCTAGCTCAGTAGATATGGTTAAAAAAGAGGGAGGGAGAGTCAAAACTAGAATTTTGGTGAGTGAGTTGTGCAAAGGAAATTCAATCATCCATATTCTGATCTCAGTTATAATAGCAATGTGAATTACTCTGCAAGAAAAGTGCCAGGGAAAGGATTCAGCCCTCTGAGCAATTATCCACTTTGATGTTAAAATCAATTTTCTTGAATGGCGCAGGAACGTAAGATGCTGCCATATACTGTGTCAGGCCATTGATTCATCTAGCTTAGCATTGCCTCTGCTAAAAGGAAGCCACTCTCTGAGATCTGAGACAGGAGCATTTTCTAGCCCTATCCTGCCATGGACCAAACCTTTTGTAAGAAGAAACACGTGCTCTGCCACTGAGCTATGGTACATCCTCTACATAAACATGAAGAATAGCAAACACATATGCAACAAACATTGTATTATGGCCGTGGTGTGCAGTGGACTAGGGGCGCTAGGATAGTCCCCTAAATATTCCAAGTGCAAAGGTTTTCAACCTGTGTGTCCTGGCACCCTTGGGTGCCGTAATAATTGCTCAGGGGTGCTGCAGGGCCCCCCTCTCTCTCATGCAGTAAGTGGTTCTTCCAGGATATCTGCAAATCTCTCTACCTCTCCAGGCTCCACCTGAGTCCTGCTGCTGCTGCTTCTGTTTGCTGCCTTCCAATCATACCAGAGATTCCTTCTCTTCCTCCTCTCTGTCTCCCTCCCTCCCCCTCCACTCTCAATTTGTTAAGGCTATTGTGGAATATCACAATGATACCCCTTCTGTTCTTCAGTGTACTCAAGGTGAATGTAAAAAATTATTGAATGTAAAACATTGGGGTAAGATGAAGGATGGCTGAGGAAGCCATTTATAAAATATATCAATGCACTCAAAGAAGTAAAAAAATCAACAATTTAGCTAGCATACCATAAATTCAATATTACAAACTAAACAATTAAACTCAAGTACGTAAGTACAAAGCAAACATAAAGTTGATAGACAATAAAGTTATAGATGCTGCTGCATATCTTACTGGCACTTCAAGGAGCCTCAGGAACTTGGTTTAGATCCGGTTTAGAAGGGGAGTAGTCTTCTCATTAGGCTAGATCAGTGTTTCTCATCCTTGGGCCTCTAGCTGTTTTTGGACTGCAAATCCCATCATCCCTGACCACTGGTCCTGCTAGTTAGGGGGTGATGGGAATTGTAGTCCAACAACAGCTGGAGACGCAAGTTTAGGAAACCCTGAGCTAAGTGATACACAGCTTGCTCCCTCACCTCTCCTTCAGAGGAGAGACTAATGTCAGCAAAAGGGAAATGCTTAGGAGGGCAGTGAAGGCATGTTCTCTTCCCCAGCCACCTGGAAGTTCTGGTTGCTGGTGCAAGTCTTTTTGTACTCATGCCACATGGATGTCCCCATCACATTGGGCTAGGCTCCAAATGAGCCAAGCCCTTTGTGTGCATTTTGAATAGATGCAAGTGTAGAAACATTTTATCTGGTTTCACCAGCTTCTTGTAGTCCCCTTTTAAGGATAGATTATACATAGATATTTCATGCTCTCCATAGATTTCACATTTCTGAACCGTAGGTAATGTTGCCTCAAGCTGTAATGTTGCAAGTCAAACCTTCATATCCCAATCACATCAGGGGAAGAAAAAATAAATAAGCATGGCAAGTAATCTTTCCCATGCAAATCTCTTGCCTTTTCACAAGAAGCACAGTGTATCGTGTATCTGTCTGCTTCAATACATCCTCCAGTGAAAAGAATTATATATATTTTTCCAATTAAAATGCAAATAACATTGAGTGAACCCTGCCATATACTGATGTCAAAGAAAGTAAGCCTTATAAAGCGCAAGGGTTTGGGAGCTGCCTAAGTCAATAAAACTGTTAGTCCATGAAGAATTCAAGTGTTAACATGATTTTATGTGAGGCATAAAGGCAAAGTTGCTTAACATTTTTATTTAAATATTACTCCTTATGTGAAAATAAGCAATTTTGTTTGTGATTCTCCTTGCAGCTACATTAAAACAGTGATTACCTCTCCTTGGAGATGGTGTTTCTGAGCTTCCACTGTTAATCACTAATCCCTAAAAATTGAGAATAATTGCAAATTTCATGCAGCACTTTTTCTATAAATTCTAGGGGGGGGGGGATACTTGATTGACAGGCAGAAAATGGAAAAGAGATTAACTGTGACTTTTATTACTGTACAAAGAAAGATGGTTCTGGGATCCCACTTATCCTTTGCTTTCTGAAAACCCATTCCTGCTCCACATTTGATTCTTTGTCTGCAATGATAGCGTATTTTAAAACTTTAAAAGGAGGAAAGTCTTCCTTCAAAAAACCCAAGCTGAATAATTATAGATTTATAGATACTGTGTGCCTTTATTTCAAGACAACTCATTATTTTTAACATCTTGTGGAGAGAAGGCAGTAGGCAAAGGCAGAAAATATGATCGAAGGAGGTCTTGCTGAGAGTCTTGGGAGATGTTGTTTTGGCTGTGGGGTGTTGTTGCAAACTGCAACTGCAAAAATCAGAGCTTGATGTGTGGCAAATTGTTTTTGTGTGTGGCTGTGTACAACAGATACATTGGCATGAATCCATCAGCATCATAAGCCAAGAGGGTTTTAAAATCTTTAACTGTGCAATCTAATGAATATCTACTCAGAAGTAAGTAGCATTAAGTTCAATGAGGTTTACTCCCAGTTAAGTGACTAAACAGGGTTATATCCTTCCTGAGACTGTTGTCTGAGGTGTGTATATAACAAAATCCATGAATAGTTAAAAATATAGATAATTTTGACTCAGCACTCATCTTCATTTCTGACCAAATTTCAATGACTACAGAAAAGAACTTACATTAGCTATGCAATCTTAGGGTTGGAGTCTGCCATTAAAATATAGACTTATAGTGTACTGGCTGCCAATTAGCATCCGGGCCCAATTCAAAGTGCTGGGTTTGATCTATTAAGCCTTAAACAGCTAAGGACCACAATACCTCAAGGACTGCCTCTCCCCATATTAATCATGCCGGACTCTGCATTCATCATGTGAGGCCCTTCTTCATGTGCTTCCTCCATGTGAGGCCCAGCGGATGGCAACATGAGAATGGGCCTTTTCTGTAGTGGCTCCCCATTGTGGAATGCTCTCCCCAGGGAGGTTCACCTGGCGCCTTCATTATATCTTTTTAGGTGCCAGGCAAAAGTGTTCCTCTTCAACAAGGCCTTTGGCTGATTAATATTCTTTTTGTTGTTGTTCAGTTGTTCAGTCGTGTCCGACTCTTCGTGACCCCATGGACCAGAGCACGCCGGGCACGCCTATCTTTCACTGCCTCCCGCAGTTTGGCCAAACTCATGCTAGTCGCTTCGAGAACACTGTCCAACCATCTCATTCTCCTGTAGTCCCCTTCTCCTTGTGCCCTCCATCTTTCCCAACATCAGGGTCTTTTCTAGGGAGTCTTCTCTTCTCATGAGGTGGCCAAAGTACTGGAGCCTCAACTTCAGGATCTGTCTTTCCAGTGAGCACTCAGGGCTGATTTCTTTCAGGATGGATAAGTTTGATCTTTTTGCATTCCATGGGACTCTCAAGAGTCTCCTCCAGCACCATAATTCAAAAGCATCAATTCTTCGGCGATCATTCTTCGTTATGGTCCAGCTCTCACTTCCATACATTACTACTGGGAAAACCATAGCTTTAACTATACGGACCTTTGTTGGCCAAGTGATGTCTCTGCTTTTTAAGATGCTGTCTACAGCCTTTTAAATATATCTGTAGAAAGGGCAAGGCTATTGTTTTGTGGTTTTTAATTATTTACTTGGGTTTTTATCTTGTATTTTATTCTGTGAACCGCCCTGAGATCTTGTGATAAAAGGAGGTATAGTAAGTAAGTAAGTAAGTAAGTAAGTAAAGTTCATCTGAGTTCCTGAAGTGAAGAAATAATACTGAGGACATGAATTGGTAGCTGATATATGTATAAAAATAATAACAAGGAAGAACAGGGACTAATATTTCAGCTGAGCTGTTTTTCTAAGGACAAACTCTCAAGTGCCAAGGCAACCTGGTAAATCAGCCTTCCATAGCTGCTGATGGCAAAGCATTGACTAACCCTGTAAATGTTGCTGAACTACAGCACCCACTACCCTGACAATTGAGTATGACTTGTTATGTTATGCTCCAATGTCAGAGCTAATTACGAAGACTGAGAGCAGATCGAGCCATTTTAAGCCTTTACCCCATACTAACTCTGCCAGGCACTGCCACCCCTTGTGGAGAACTCCAGGGCTGTGAAGGACCAACCCTCAGGCCTGGAGCTGGGTGCTTCCTTGTTACATAGCCTCCCTCCTGGTTCACCCCCTGCACCTCTGGACCATTGAACTGCAGTGGGAGGCAATGGGTTCTTCAGGTGCTCATGAGAGTCCTGACACTGGCTTTACTGTTATGGGAGGTTATTTCATGTTCCTCAGTTCAGGCTCATTTGTCTTCTGGTCTCCAGCAGCAGACTCAGAGCACTGCATCTGGTCTAGCTTCTTATTGGGTGACTCATAGAATAATAGAATTAGAAGGGCCCCAAGGGTCATTAGGCCAACCCCTTGCAATGGGGTTGGCCATTCATCCTCTGCATAAAAACCTCCATTGAAAAAGAGCCCACCTGTTCTGTAGCCTCTGAGCTTTGATGACAGCTGGACTCTAGGATCGTTGCAATGACTAGAACTGGTGGCAATTAGAATCTAAGAACATCTGAAGAGACACAGATTAGCTGCCCCTGCTCTGTTTGATTTTCAGAACTTGGGGATATCTAGGGCAAAGACAGGATAACAATTTGGAACGTTGGAAATGATATTTTAGCCTTCCTTAGAAACCATTAAGGAAGTATACTGTGCTCCTCCTATTTATTATTCTTAAATTAACTTTCCCATCTAATGAGAGTGCAGAAAAAATTCATTCAGTTTACACTGGGCTCTTAGAGCCCATGTTTAGTGATGACATAATCATCAAATGCCATGCCTTTGAACCACAACACTGGTGCAATTTTATTAATTTGTTGTCATTTAGCTAGGGTGTGTGTGTGTGTGGTGTTGTTGTTGTTGTTGTTTTTAAATTGCTGAACAGCCTCAGAGCTACTTATTCAATAAAGCTTCTTTTTAAAAAACAAAAAACAAAAAACACAACAACAAACAAACCACCCACAAATGCAAAATAAAAACACTATGAAAGACATTAAAAGAAATGGAGAAATATTGGACTCACAGATGAAAATATAGATAACATGCCTATAAAGGAGCAAAACAGCAATGAAAAGGATTTTGGATATGGTTAAAGTCTCAGAAGTTACAAATAATATATAACCCTACTATGTGTTTCATCCACCTGACTAAGAGTAGTCAGGAGGATAATGTTGCAGGTGGCCCCAGATAGGGGTCAGCACATGTGGCACCCGTAAATTGCCACTCCCTTTACTGCACAACTCTGTGACTGATGTGTGTCCTTTGTAGTCAGACCCAGTGAAGGAGAGGTGTTGAACAGGTATGTAGAAATGTGGGAGAAATTTGATTGAGTTCACATTTAAAGGTGAACTTACCTGAAATTTCCAAAACACAGTCATCCTCTGACGCTCGCACTCTCTGAATTCTGAAATGCAGTTCTCCAAAAAGCTATAATGTGAGCAAGAATGCATATACTGAGGGAAAGTGTGTGTATTAAATGCATATATTAGTGAAAATATCATACAAAAATGCATTACATTAGGGGAATGTTGGTTTGCAAAAATGTGAGTATTGAGCGAAATTGCATACAAAAAAATGTGCACACTAAAAGAAAACTGTGCCAGAATGCTAGTGAATTTCCAAGAGGACCTAAAAAATAAAAATGCAAACTGATTTTGAAATGACCTTAAGTACTTTAAAAAGGTGGGGGTGGGGTGGGGGTGGGGGTGGGAATGAAAGTCTCAAAGTAACTGAAATTGACAGATTTCTTCACCTCTACCAGTGTGGTATGTGAACGCCTGCACCAGGAGGGACCTTGGATTTCCAGCATGCACACAAAACTCACCTTCAGTTGCAGCACAGGTGTATTCTTGTTGCTTCAGGGCCATGCTGGAATTCTTTGTCTGTCCATATATTGTCATTGCCAGACACACTGTCAGCCTACTCTGAACTGGATACCAGAGGACATTAAGGGCCAAGAAGGTTGGAGCCTTTAAATATCAATCTGCCCACCCACCCTATACACAGGCATTGCCCTCAAGGTCAGTAGGCACTGTCTTTTGAAGAACTTGCTTTGGAAATAATTGGCCACTATATTTGGGGTTGTGAATGAATTTGCCTGCAAACAAATAGAGACCATTGGGGGTTTTTTTGTTTTTTTGTTTTTGCCTTCCTTATACAATTGTAACAACTTTTAGAAGATAAGGCATTGGGTTGGATCCTGGGCACACGGGGTGAGATGGTGCATCACTCCCCTTGAGCAGGTACAATATCTCAGAGTACCCCAGTAAAGGGGTCTGGGTGGAGGAATCTGTACAGAAGCCCAAATAGCATGCAGACAGGCCATAGAACTTCCAATGGCAGCCTGGGGGGCCATCTTAGTTGACCTGCGCCTTAAGGTGACCCTGAACCCAGTCATGACTCTATTCAACATTAGCCTTCAGGGAGAAGGCTGATCCAGGATACATCCCCAATGCCTAAGCCAAAACCTACCAGAACCTGTGATCAACAATGTTGTGACCATTTTCGATTCCAGAATGTTGTATCTTTTCCCTCCTGTTTTGCTGCTTGCCTCTCTTGCATCCCATGATGCACAATAGGCATGGGCCTGCAACGTAAGAAGTCAGGCCACTGATCCCTCTAGCACAGTATTGTCTACTCTAGACATGCCAGGGATTGAATATGTTTTGCATTCTGCATGCAAAGCGGGTGTTCTACCGCTGAGCTGCATCCCTCACCACTGATAATGTCTCCTGTTGCCTGTGAAGAACAGAAATGATGCAAATGAGCATGGTGGCAGCAACTCAAATATTGATCAGTTTCATAGCTGTGCAATGACCCATTGCAACAGCTAGATGAACAGCAGGAAATCATCAAAATGACAAAAATGAAACAAATATAAAGAAACTTAGCAAAGTTGTGTGTGTGTGTGTGTGTGTGTGTGAGAGAGAGAGAGAGAGAGAGAGGGAGAGAGAGAGAGAGAGAGAAATTGAATTACTGATATCATGCTTTCAGATCCCCGATTCAAGGCAGAAATTAACCTAGTCAAAAATAAATCAAGGGATTTCCAAGCATGCCAACTGTGAGAGTGATAGTTTGTCAAAGAATTTGAAAATGAGCTGCTTTAGGCCACACAATAATTACCTGGGAGTAAGTACCAATGTACTCCATTGGTATTTATTTTGGAAGAGACATGTAGGGGACTGCACTGTTAGAATAATTTTGCAGTTACTTTTAAGCTTTTGCGATAAAATGAAAACTGGAGAAGAGTAAAAAAATGTACACAACACAAAGGGGGAAATGAAATTATTCATTTTGTTCTCATCTTAAAATCAAAGACTATGTTTTTTTGCTGTTGATTAGAATCATGATGCCCCTCTCTTTACCAGAGGGGTATCAATTTAGACAGACAAAAGATCCAGACTTTATATTGAAAGTAAAATAACACAGATGCCAATAATGAATGGAACACATCAAATGAAACTGGGAGTGGGATCAGCTATGGCACGCAAGCGAAGTTCCACATATGTACTGGTTACCCACCCTCATTCATTATGAGACATATTTTCCACCATGTGAATGAAGCCTTTCATCAGGGCTGGTTGAAGACCTACAAACACACTTTGCCTAAACCTTTTCTACTCTTTGAACGTGGAGGGGTATTGTCAATTTTTAGGAGTTACTCAAATCACTTGGCTTCCAGCTGGGGAGATTTAACTGCTAATGGGTTTACAAGACCTGGCAAGGTAACCTTGCCACAAGGATCAGAAGAGGGTACAAATATTGGAGGGAGGGAGTTACAGCTACTTACAGATTCTCACAGGGTGCATTTTCCCCACCTCTTCACTCACACTTTAAAATCCAAGTCTGTGGCTCCAGGCAGTGCTGAGAGAGTGGTAGCATGGCTGCCATTTTGAAAATGGAGCCGAAAGTGGAAAGGGAATGACACAAAGTGATCATGTAATGGTCCATTTTCAAAATGGCATCTGGCTAATCAGGGCTGCTTCCTAACTTTCAGATACTTGAAGCTGTGGCTTAGCTTTTAAAGTGAAAGGACTTTCCACATCATGAAAACCTGTAAGAAATATTCACTCCAATGTCCACACATACACCATCCTGATCCTTTGTAATGGTTCCCCTATGCCTGAACACCTTTGTATGTATGGCTGGGTTGAATATCACAATTGAAATCCCTGGAAGGAAAAAAAAATCTACCCACTGAGGCAATATAAATCTTTATTGATGAGTTAAGTCTGTGTAACTTTATTCATAAGTTGAGGAGTCCGCAGGGGCAGCTGGTGTTGTTTGAGAGAGATTAATGCTTTATTGATCTGTTACACAATGTATTTTGTTGATCGGACAGATTTCTCAGTTCATATCTATTTTCTTGCAACTACATATCCCTAAGTATAGACATAGGGATATATAGATCACTCTATTTCTTGTCTGGTTCCGTTTCACATACATTCACTTCCATCCCATTTTCAAATAAATCTGTGGTGTATGCATGTATTTTAATAAACTCTACAAAATCTTATTTAAAAACAGATTATATCTCAATGCATTTTAATATTTTGATAATTTATTAATTGCAATAAATGCAATAAACAACAACAACAACAACAACAACAACAACACAGCACACACAGACACACAGACACAAAATAAGCTGATACATTTAAACCAAAAAGAAAGAAAATAGATACTCATGCAAAGACCCATTTATCCAGCTGGGAAAGCCTGTCATAACAAAAAGGTCATCAGTTGTTTCTGGAAACTTCAGTAATGCCATTCCACAGGGGCAGCCACATTAAATGACCTGCTCCGACTTACTGTGGAGCAGGTTTCAGAGATATATACCCTGGCTTACCTAACATAGGAACATAAGAAGCTGCCTTATACTCCATCAGGCCATTGGTTCATCTAGCTCAATATTGCTTACAGTGACTGACAGTGGCTCTTCAGGATTCAGACAGGAGTCTCCCCCAGCCCTATCTGAATACACCAGGGATTGAACCTCTGCCATGAGTGCAATCCAAAAATTTGCTTCTGTGCATAAGTACCATAAAAGCATTTGAAAAATGATTCATTAGGGAGTGTCGGTAATGCATTTACTGCTTTCCTCCAGGGAACTGCAGTTATTTACTGCTTCTGAGTCTCCTGCACAGTTTTCTATTTATAGGGTTTTGTTATTGTTGTCTAATTAAATCCCAGTTGTTAGAAATTCTAAGGAGGATATTAGGATTTCTGTTCTCCCCTGTCATCCATCCTCTATCAGTTATTAGCTACCTTATGTAACAAGAAAATTATGATTGAAATGCTACTTGTTTTGTAGTTGTTTTTAAAACTAGGATTTTTATATTTTTATTTACAGCATTTAACAAAAGGGTTTGGGTTTCTTGTCTAAAAAAAAGAACCACTGAAATATGTCTCTTTAAAATGATGTCTGTTGCGTATGAAGTGAAACACTCTAGTAGCTTACATTTTGTTTGCTTAAATAAGGGTTGCGGGTTGGAAAGAAAGTTTGAGGGAAGCTATTTGACCACCAGTAAGAGCTGCCTAGTACTGACAGGTAGGAAAGGCTTTGAATTAATACTTTTCATTGCAGGTGGGCTCCCTTAAGAGTTCCTTATAAAGAATTCTGTCTGCTCCAGATAAAAGTCGCACAGGAGCTTAATGTGCCAATCAGTTGTCCTCTGAAAGCACCATCACCCTGCATCTATTGAAGAGTTCTGGGCCATATGCTTGGAAGGATGGGAAATGGGATAGGTTTCACAGACAGCTTCTAAGAATGAAAAGAAAGCATTAGCAATGTTAACAAAGGAAGCGGGCAGGAGGGTCTGAGTCAATGTCATGAAGACTGACACATGACAGCAGCACATGATTAGGGATTTGCCAGTAATCATAACAAATGGGGCAGAATGCAGAGTTGACATCGTTAATGTGAGGGCTCTTGTTAAGAGTTCCAATCATCTCTCACCCAGTCATGCCCAGATGTTAAGGACTCTAGCAAGCCAATTTACTCACTTCCATTTTTTAAAGAAATCTTTTCCAACTGACATTAAAGAAGAAGAAGAAGAAGAGTTTGGATTTGATATCCCGCTTTTTACTACCCGAAGGAGTCTCAAAGCGGCTAACATTCTCCTTTCCCTTCCTCCCCCACAACAAACACTCTGTGAGGTGAGTGGGGCTGAGAGACTTCAAAGAAGTGTGACTAGCCCAAGGTCACCCAGCAAATGCATGTGGAGGAGTGCAGACACGAACCCGGTTCCCCAGATTACGAGTCTGCCGCTCTTAACCACTACACCAAACTGGCTCTCTAAACTTTCCTTGGAATCCATGAAGCATAGTGATATCTTCTTGGAGTGTCCTTTTGAGGGCGGTGGTCCTGTATGTTTTAAGAGGTTTTTTTGCGGAGTTCTGTGAATATGCTGATCCCTCCCTCTTGATTCTCAGTGAGCCCCTTTTCCCCCTCTGTTTCTGCTCTGTTTGCTCTTTTGGTACGGGAATACTGAGATTACTATTAAAGGGAGTGATCATGAAATTTTGGGATCAGTGGAAGGTCCATAAAAGTAACACACATCCTCCTCCCCCCCCCAAGCGTGTTTGGAATCATGGCAAATGAACAAGTATGTCTTGCTTTTCAAATCTGTATTAACCCCTTTCTGAATGAATGTATTCAGCTGCATCATTCAGCAGTTGCTTAATACTACTCTCTCTGCAACATTTAGAAATGCATTTTGGAAGTCTGCATGTGTGTGTTTTGGAGGAGGAGGTGAATCAATATTTTAATCACACTTTAACACTCTAGTTATGAGGAAAGTCGGATAATTAATGGATAGTATGAAGTGCCTAATCTGAATTAAATGGCAGATAAATTATTATGATGAAAGTTTAAAACCATGTCCCCAAATTCTCCCATTTTTATGTGCAGATAGCAAAATGAGTGGGGACATCTGACAAATATTCTCCAGGTGGGAAATGAAAAAGAAGGTGCTGAGGAAATTTCTCATAACCCTGTACTGTTGTTTCATACCATGGACAAAGGAAGCAATGAACTAAGAAAGGAGGACTAGTAAAAGTAGGGCCAAGCCCATTGAACCATATTTAAATAATATAAAACAATATTAAAATTGGATCCAAAATTGCACATGAAATTC
Source organism: Lacerta agilis (assembly GCF_009819535.1). Classification (NCBI taxonomy): domain Eukaryota; kingdom Metazoa; phylum Chordata; class Lepidosauria; order Squamata; family Lacertidae; genus Lacerta; species Lacerta agilis. The sequence goes on from NC_046331.1 coordinate 25,024,000, forward strand.
TCTACCCTATTTATATGCAGCGAAATTGGGACATGTGTATAAAATTTTGCCACACACACACACACACACACACACACACACACACATTGTGTGTAATTCCCAAACAGTTTAGGGGAAATACCCTCAATTTTTGGGGGACGACGACACATCTCCCTCAAAACTCAGAAATTAGACCCAGCACTATTTAAAATCAAAGTCAAACGCAGACCAATAGGTCAATCAACCTTCAATATTATGATCTAGGTTTGCAGCCTAGTTTTGTTTTGCTTCAGAAATGGTAGTATGTGGCATAAAAGTGCTTTGAAAGGCTCCTTTCTATTTTGAAAGCAGTCTTCCCATGTGCAAAATGGCAGATATGTCCCCATTGTTCCTGGAAACCCCACCAAACCCACCAATCAGAGACTTTACTGGTGGCAATATCCATATGCTGTCCATACATGCAGGGAGGCAATGAACCTCTGATGGCAAAGATGCATCCCAGCACAACTAACTGAATGACAACACAAGCAACATGGGGGGAGGGGGAATCCCTCAGCTTCCCCAACCCATGATCTCTAACAGCAGATCCAGCTACGCCTCTACTGCTACATATCTGGATGCATCCTTCCGGAAAGGAGTGAGAATACCTACTCTGATGCCACTCACTGGCACCAGCACATAGAATTGTAGAGGTGGAAGGGACCATTAGGTTCCTCTTATAAAACCCCCTGCAATGCATGAATGTTTTGCCCAACATGGGGCTTGAACCCACGACCCTCAGGTTAAGAGTCAGTCTCAGAGCTGCCTTATACTGCCTTATAGCCTCTGCCACTCATTTAATGAACAGAGGAGGGAATGAGATTGTAGAAGCAGACTCCGCCCTCGTTATTTTCTTCTATTTTAGTACACATAGAGAGACGTTTAACTAATTTTGAGTTTGATTTCAAAATTTTAGCTAGTAAACATTCCAATTTGTATTGGCCAAAGGAATGGAAACTGATTTGTTGTTGTTTTTTGCAGATCTATGGCATAGAGCATAATATTTCCATAACCTGCCCCAGGTTATCCTCAGTGATCAACAGTAGTGACATGATTGCTACGGATTAACGAGGATTAACACTTCAGTATTATATCTGGGAAATAAAGAACAGATACACCCAACAATTGTAAGAGGGTGTGATGTCTCATGCTATCAAAATGGTTCAGATTATATATATATATATATATATATATATATATATATATATATATATATAGTTTTACACCTGTGGTTTTTTTTAAACACTGCTCATGACATATGTTTGTGCAAGATTTTTCAGCAATCTCTTTCCATGGGGTGGAAGTATTTTTCAGTTATCTCAGTGACTGACATAGAGATCAAGCAATGTCACAGAGGCAGAGTCTTCCTTTTAAAGCAGCTTGATTATGCTATAGCCTCAGGACAGCTTAGGAAAAGAAGCTCTCCCCCCCCCCTTTCTCTTTTGACTTCCTGACATGTGATTCTTCAGCAGTGTTTACTTTGTACTCACACCAAATTAATATTTTAAAGCACTGGACATCCATGAAAAATAGTGGCAGAGACTATTACCTTGCAAGCTGGGGGACTAAATTAGTAAATGCCCATTTCAAGCGAATGGATGCTGATTAATGGCTGTGCAATTCTAGATCATCACAGGTGGATGTCTCCCCTTGAGTCGCTTTTGCAAAGCTCCCCAGTGTTTGTGTAGTTTAAGTAGGTATTCTGTTCTGCCGGGGTTTGGAGGCCTGGATGGAAAGTGGAAACAAACCAGAACTTTGTCTAGTCAAGGCAACGCAAATCAAGACCCAGGACAGCTCCCAGGGCAGGGCCCTGTTAGCTGAGTTTGGGAACATGTTGCTTCAGCAAATGGTCTGGGTGATGTGGTGTTCAACTATGTTTTACTCAGAGCAGATGTATTGAAATTACCGGTAATGGACCTAACATATGCCCATTAATTTCAAGGAATCTACTGTGGGGAAAACTTAATTGAATACCACACTTAGAGTAATTTGCTGCCTTAAAAATGTCAGCAGGGCTTGACCTCCCAGTGGCCCCAGCCTTCTTGTAGAGCTGCCTGCAATATTTAAAGGACCTATTCTGCAGTCTCATGGTGGAGTAGGGAATGCAGCAAGGTTATCATCCTCAGGAACCAACAATGATGGAAGAGCCACACCCTCAGGCCAGGTCAGTCTGGAAGAGGGTGCTGCTGAAAGTTCACTTGACCGGGATGACTGGGATGTACATATGGAGGGAGGCAAAACTGGCAAGCTTACACCTTGTATCTGTGGTGATTTCTCCCTAAGAGTCAGTAGCTCTTATCTGGGGACCAAAGATTGATAAAGGCTGTTCTATAGAGCCTGGGGAGGGAGCTGAGGAATAACAATTATTGTGACTTGCATTAACAATGCAAGGCAAATGTATTCAGAAGGCAAGGAGTGGGGAACAAAATAAAGCCAATGATTTGCCAGAGACACATGCCAGAAAACAGGGATTGCCCCGTGTTATGTACTGAGCTGAATCCTAGAACAATACGATCCAGAATGCAGCAGTCTGATTGGTCTGCAGGAGCCACCCAGTCCAGCTCCAGGTGGAAGTGAATCAGCAACCTGATTGGCCTGCAGGAGCAGCCAATCAGGCTCCTGGATGACGTGAGTCAGCAACCTGATTAGCCTGCAGGAGCAGCCAATCAGGATAAATAGGGACAGTTGCAGCATTTATTTATTACAGTTGCATGCCACCCCAATCTCCAAATTGTTTGAGATTCCAGGGGTTTACCCAGGATTTGGTTTCCTTGGAATGAAGAACAGCACAGACTATGGTGTCTTGATTATATATGGTTTATTGAAACAGATATACAACCTGAGCCTACGATGGAGGAGTTCACAACATTAACAACCCAGAAGATCTTGCTTCTCCTTTAGTCACAGCCTAGGATTCAAGCAGAAATCAAGCATGGGTCTCATTCTCTAGCTTTTGCCTGCTTCTTGCTTCTAGCTCAGCTCCCTCAAACACAACCCTGGCATTTGTCTTTCTTACTATCAGCCAGGTGAGGGAGGAGGGGGGGCACCCATTTTCTCTCTGGCACAGTGCTGTTTCCTTTGTTGAACTAAGGACTATACTTAGGTAGCAAATATAACCCTTGTCTGGCATTCACCATTAGATGTCAACCCATGCTGAATCCAGGAATTAGAAGGGACTCAGGCATCATGTAGTCTTCCCCCTTGCCCCCACAAACTCACAACAGTACATTCATAGCAAAATCTTCCAATGTGGTATGGTTTTCCTACTACAATTCCTTGGAATATATCTACCGGTACTTAATTTACTTAATTTTTTGAAAGCTATTATTGCTACAAGCAGCAACCAATATGATTTGCAAGAAATTAAGAGGCTTTTCTGGATTATTGATTGCTTTGCTTTCTTTGCTTTTAGGCATTTCCCCCCTTAGGTTAATTTCCCTGTTTTGGCAATGCTGAATGTTCACAGTGAAATCAGAGCATGTAGAATTATGTGAATAAAAGGGAAGCTTGCCATGCACGCTCCTTTGTAAGGCCAGACTTTAATATGCATGATAGTTCTTGGAAATATTAAAAGACTGAGGAAATATTAAGAGGCTAAGGATTTTTTTTCCAAAAGTATTACACCATCTGGGGCAAACCTGTAAATCTAAGAAGAAGAGCAAGGGTGTGGAGAGGTCAGCAGAATGCAGACATGCAGGAGGAGTCTGTCTAGCACTCTTGCTGCACCAACCTCACTCCCCGCTGGCTCTGCCCATGTTCACTTCCAGTAAGCTAGTGTTGCAGCCCTGACTCTCCAGGTAAGCTGCTCCGGACTTTTGCATATGAATCTTTAACCCAGGAAAGCTAGGGTTTGCATTGCACTATCCCACTGCTGGTCAGTGTAGACTATATTGAGCAACATGCATCAGTGGTGCGACTCAGTATTAGGTTCCTATGCTTGCCATGTTTCTCATGGGATTCATTTGGTCTGAAACACACATGCAAACTGGAATGCGCACGCAGACCACCTTAGATTTCTGGCCATTTATACACTGAGTAGCATTTATTGAAAGTTAACCATGCCTTTAAGGTCCACTGAAAGAAACCAATATAATTTAAGTGTGTTGATTTAAACAGCACTACAGTGTGTTTAATTTTCTTTGGATTCCACCTGGTTTGTTTTTAATGTCACCAATTCTTTTCTTTATTTTAACTAAACACATGGTTCTTTCTGTGCAGTTGAAAGCTGTAGCTTTTTAGCTACTGCCACTATTTCTGTCCTGAAAGGTATTATCGCAGTTCAAGAACATATTCCAGCAAAGCAAAAGCACTTCAGGAGGGTGTAAAGCAGAATCAGTGAAATGTATGGCCTGCGGAAGGTTCATAGGTTATGAAGAGTTCCAAGGGTCTGCTACAGAGGTTCCCCATTCCTGTTCTTATGAGTCTTGATTTGGGTGTTGGATCACACTCATTCAGGCTCCATCCTACATGTGTTCAGAATAATGTTTGAAAGAGCCTGTGCACAGGGGGTGGATTGGGCAGAGAGAAGCCCAGCCCTGACAGCCTCTACCTGCAGAATGATGCCAGTGCCACTCTGCCACTAAAGTCTCCCATTCCACCCATCAAACATGCTAACCGAAAAGTCTGGGCCAAATTGTCATGCCTGCTCCAGTGGACTGGTGCAGTGATTTGCCTGCCATTCCCCAGCTTCTACCCTGGTGGCATGCACAGTAGGACTATGGCTGTGGTGGTGGCTCCACTTAGGATTTATCCTATATACGTCCATCATTTTATTTGTATTCTGCCTTTCCACAGCCAAACCTATGCTCAAGGTGGCTTATGACATGAAAAAAATACATAATTGCAAACATAACAAGAGTAGTGATAAACAATAAATGAAACATCAAAAAGTATGCAACCAAATCAAACAATTTCCACATGAATCATAATAAGATTCTAAACAAAGGTGCAAAAAGAGTAACATCAATATCAACCAGGCCAGAATGGACGGGGCCTGATGGGCCAATCAGAATGGGCCCACAATTTTGAGGGTGCCTACTCTGAGTCCCCTTGGAAGAGGCAAAGGGGACCTTTTGGTAAATATTATTGAAATGGGGTCTACATTCCTCATCTGGCCTGGGTCTATTACCAGCTTTGCACGGCCCTGGCAACAACCTCCCCAACAAAACTCCCTAAGCCAAAGAGTCTGTTCAACAGCTGTTTTTGTAGCCCCACCCTCCCAGGCCAGAGGTACAAAGGCCTGTAAGGGAGCAGGTCTTCCAGGACCTACCGCCAAGGTGGTTTCTGGCCTAAATTCTGATCTCCACAATAATATCAGAATTCCTCCAGCATCTTCTGAAAATTCTTCTTTGCCTCGGATCATAATGCCAATAGGTGGGTAGCCGTGTTGGTCTGCCATAGTCGAAACAAAATAGGAAATTCTTTCCAGTAGCACCTTAGAGACCAACTGAGTTAGTTCTTGGTATGAGCTTTCGTGTGCATGCACACTTCTTCAGATACACTGAAACAGAAGTCAACAGGTTTTCCACACTTATCAGCCGATCACCCATTCCCACCACCCTTCTGAGTAATACCCCTCCCCACTCCCCCACTATATTTAAGGATCTGGTGACTTCTGTTTCAGTGTATCTGAAGAAGTGTGCATGCACACGAAAGCTCATACAAGAACAAACTCAGTTGGTCTCTAAGGTGCTACTGGAAAGAATTTCCTATTTTGTAATGCCAATAGGGTTTGCATATCAGAACTGGGCTGTGAAAACATGTTTTATATTCCAGTTTGTAAAACAGCTTTGTTCGCTGTTCCCAGTTCTGACGCAAACCAACAGGAGTTTCACCCATCGCTAGCTTGGAATGGTTTTTCACAGCAAGAAGCTCACTTGAGAACTTTGCCATATTTTTTGGTGAAGCTTGATTTCTAATGGAAGAATATTATATTAGCCATGATAATGTTTGTGATTGAAGGGAAACTGCTGCAACTGGTGATGAAGGTGGTAATACAGAAGATTAAAAACTTTTAGAAGTGACTTGCATGATGTAACGTAGGTGACATACGTGATTGACTTTTACTGAAGACTCTTGCATGCTTTATGCTTCTTAGGCTTTTTAAAGAAAGCACTTTAAATGTGAATCTGCTTTGCTTTTATGCCCCATCTTTAATTTTCCTGAAGCAAGCTGCAAAAGTATTTTCTACTTAAGTAATGGGAAGAACTAACACCTTGTCTCAATCTGCAAATGTAATTCTGACATACTGGGAAGCTAGAGATAGAGATACAGTGGTGTCTTGGTTTGCATACGTTTTGGATTACAAACATGTCAAACCCGGAAGTGCGTGTCCCGGTTTGCAACTTTTTTTTGGATTACAACCCATTTTATTTTTTTTGGATGGTGAACAATTTTTGGGGGGAGGCCCCATTGGCAAAAGCATGCCTTGGGTTACAACCTGTTTTGGTTTACAAACAGACCTCCGGAACGGATTATGGTTGTAAACCAAAGTATTCAGTGTTAATCTTACTCAAGGTAGAACCATAGGGCTGTATCCAACAATCTCTGTCCAGTAGCAGAGGTTAAAGGTAGTGCAACAAAGGATACAATGCAACAGTTGTGCTAGGAGGAGCTTGTTGCACAACAACTGGTTCTTATTATGCAATTCTGCAAGTGGGGGTTGACAGGGCTGGGCACCCCTCTGCCCAATGAAGCTTCTCAGTCCATCCCAAAGGGCAGAGGAGGATTTAGGGCCACACTGGACACCAAGCTGAGGAGGGCACTGCAGGGCATCACAACTATGACATAGTGCATGCACAGAATGGAACGTGAGAGGCAAGGGGTGCCAAATTTTGGGCCCACACAGAGCGCTGCCTAAATATGAAAGACCAAAGTCCACCCCTGAAAAGGGAGTTTGGATTGCACCCTTAGCTATCTCCAAGTTCAACATGTTTGTTCTGCATCTTTTAGGAGTCAATCTGTGTGGCAGTATCTATGCATTGGAATTTCTTTGCTATTAATATTAATTAGGCACACTCCCTATTACATTTTAAACAGCTGCTAAAAACTTGTTCTTATTTCAGTAAGCTTATGCAGGCATGTAATTTAGTTGTATAATAAGTTATGTGTACTTCATTTTAATATTTGCTGATTCAATCTATGTTTTGATAATTGCTTTATATTGAATTGTGTGCACCTACTAGAATATTTCTATTGAGCAGTATGCATGTGGGTGTGTGGGTGTATATATATATTAAGTAAAAATAATTAAATAAAAACTTAACTATCCTCCAGATGTTGCTCTTATTCTGCCTTTTCAACACAAGTTAAAATAAGTACTAGATCAAAGTCTTCAGCCAAGTGTTTTCCACCACATTTGGAATGGAAGTGAAAAACCTCCCTCCAGATCTGATTGTGGTATGTGTTTGGGGTTCTATAGGTAGTAAGGTTGGTTTCAATTTTAAACTTTAAAAAAATATAACCCTCCAAGTTGCAATTTGACTGTTGTTGGCAACCAGACAAAGTGCCCAGGGAATGAAACTACAAGATGAACCACTTACCCATACCTCATAAAATTATAAGTATTTCCCACTCAAAAGTTAACATTATATTGCACTACCTTTGAAGTGGATGCATGGTGCCATGAAAAAGGAGGAGCAGAATCTGCTGAGCCTTGGTTTAAATGTATCAAAATGCATATTTATGTCGTAATTTTAGAGAATTTTTGCACCAATGGTCGGGGGGTGTGTGGAAGCTGTACTCCAACATGTGACAAGTCACAATTTCCGGTCCCTAACTGAATATGATAGCACTTACCATTAAAGCGCTACAGACCCTCCAAGTGTCCCATTTTCAAGGGATATCCCTGATTTAGAGAAGCCGCGCCGGTTTCTGATTTGATCCTGGAATGTCCCACTTTTCCTTAGGGCATCCCTATTTTCATTGGAGAAATTTTGGAGGGTATGGAGTTATCTGACCCCCGAACTGTCTGAAGGCAATCCTGTATAGGGAAGGTTTTTTTTTTAAGTTTAATGTTTTATTATGTTTTTATATGTGTTGGAAGCTGCCAAGAGTGGCTGGGACAGCCTAGTAAGATGTGTGGGGTATAAATAGTAAAATTATCATTATGGGATGCGGTGTCCCTATTTTCATTGGAGAAATGCTGGAGGGTATGGCTTTATATGGAATGGGATTTATGTACCTGAAGGAACTCTTGCTCCCAGGTACAGAGGTGCCTCGCAAGACAAAATTAATTCGTTCCATGAGTGTTGTCGTATAGTGGAAATTTCGTCTTGCGAAGCACGGTCTTACGAAAAAAATATCGCAAAACGTTTTCGTTTTGCGAGTCACGGCCATAGGAAAATTCGTCTTGCGAGTCATCCTTTCATTAGCAAATGCCTTTCGTCTAGCGAGTTTTTCGTCTAGCGAGGCATTCGTCTTACAAGGTACCACTGTAATCAGAATTCTGCCCTACTTTATAGGGTTGATGTAAAGAGTACAATATAATCCATGAAAAGCTATTGAACACTCTTCAAGTGCTTGGTCAGTGCTATTATTTATTAAAACTGCTTTTTTGAAAGCACATTTTTCATCTAAAGAACATTTTCACCATATTAAGAAATTAGATAGCACCTCTACAGGGGGCTGGTATTTCCAAACATTTTTCAGTGACACAATCTTAGATAAACTATGCTGTTAATTGTCAGATCATTTCTTTTTAAAATGTAATTGCTAAATTTTATTAAGTGGTTATTCACTTCCCTATGTTACGCCTGTATGCCTTGACCCAATAAGACCAGATGAAAATATTTCAGGCAGCAAAGTTTTCAGAAAAAAAGTCTCTTTATTGCAATAAGGTGCATTCAGTAAGCAAAAGGCGAAATGCACACCCCACCTCCTGTGGGGCAAGCTTAAGTACTCTCTATGACATAGTAAAGCTCCTCCTAAATCCCTCCTCCTGGCCTATCAGAACTAATATTATAATACTGCGTTAGCCAATCAGAACATTTCCTTTGTCCGGCTGCCTTTGTCTGTTTCAAGCTGCTTTAGCCGCCAGGAGGTGCTATATGCTATTATTTCAGTGCCTAAATGCCTAGCCGTTGACCCCCAACTGCACCTGGGACCTTATTTTGGCTTCTGCTGATGTTCACAGGAAATGGCTTGGTCACAGGGTGAGTTGTGGTTAGCTACCCAGACAGAGTGTTGAAAAGAGGAAGTCTGTGGTCGGCCGTTTACTGGCATTCTGCTGATTTGCTAAGTTTATCTAAGAAGCTGCAGTGTAAGGATTTTAGCTGGCAAAGTTGAAGCAAAGTTGAATCTCTTTTTTTTTTGAATATAATTTTTTATTGATTTTGATTAAATACCAAACTTAAAACTTTACATTCAAAACCTTAATGAATACAAAAATAATGTATTAACATATGAAACATACAATTCCAAACTATGTCTGTAGACTTCCTTTCTTTCATGTTATGTCTTCTTTACGTCTTGTTTCTAAAATTCGCACGTCGATTTTCTTCCTATTTCTTTTTATTTACCAAATCTCATTTCTATAACATTACAAATCTCTCATATAATAAAAGTAGTAATTCCGTTTGTAAACTAAAAAGCAAAGTTGAATCTCTAAAATGGAGTGGGGGCATCTCCGAAATGGGGTTCAGGGGCTCGTATCTTGGTGCCTCACCTATTCAGATAATACATAAGGCAGTAATTGCAGTCAAAATCCTATCACTGAAAATTTAGTATTTCTTCATGATTCGGTTGTAAAACCAGAAATTACTCTGTTCATAAGTCAAGTGAAATCAGTTAATAATTCCCAAATGTATCAGCAATTCCTCCATATTGTAAAAATGAGATTGGATATGCGCTAATTTATATTTTCAGTGCCTAAGCATGACTAAGCAAACTTAAGTAGAGACAAACACATCTGTTAGTTTGGGTTTCTCACAGTTCCTCATTTTTCCAAATGTAAATTTAGTTTGTCACACTTTGGCGCTGGTAGGCAACTTCTTTAAAGTCATCAGAAGAATTCATCACTGACTTTGCAGACATATCTCCTAATATGCATACTTTTTTCCATAGTTAAACCAGAATTTGAAACAATCTGAATGCAGGGTGCAGCAAACCCTCTGATGCAACTGTGGAATGGAAGTGAAGATATCTACTCATCCCTAGCCAAACCTATCCTGAAACTTCCAAACATCACCACCATACCACATTATTCCAATTGTGGTAGTTACATGAATTGTACCATTTGAGGGCTTTTGCTAACAATTTATGTTTCTCATCCTTGGTCTGTGTGACCGTTTGGCTGACAAATTGCCCTTGTTACATACAAGAGAGGTTCAAATTCATTGATATTCATGAAGTGCTTGTCAAAGGAGCTGGCATTTGCTTTTGTCATGATGAAGGAATATGTTCCCGTTCAGTAATGGAATGGGCAGAGGAGATTTGAAACCAAGCAGTCGTGAGCAATTTATTAGAGCAAAGCAAAACTCCTGCTGCTTAACCTGATTTTCTCTCACAATGAAAGGCCTAACCCTTTGCAGATGCAAACTTCCTGGCATTTCAAGAAAGTTTCACAATGGGCCAATAAGCCTCTTAAACAAGATTGAATTTGCTATTGTGCATGTTACAGGCTGAACAAACAGAGATTGGGCGAGTTTCTGTTCATCCGTGTGCCGCTTTAAAAAAAAACAAATACCAGTTTAATATAAATGGAAATGAGGGCAATATTAGTGTGAACATAAATCTCGATCTATTGTAACCTAATAATGAAAGCCATACTTTTTTTAAGAGCCTGGATAAATGGCTAGAGGCATCATTTTTAGAGGCTGGATCACTGCTATTTTTAAACACAGATTCACTTTTCTTTCTTTTTCTCTTTGCTTGCTGGGCCTTCAATAAATGGCAGTACAGGCAGCAAAGCGGCAATAGGAAAGTTTCAAAATCATGAAAAACTAGCATGCTCTGTGGGCTGTCACACATCACATGACTATTATTGTATCAGTCAAAGAACAATATGGGATAATATTGCAAAAGATTTATAAGGACAAGGGACAGATGCTGCTTTCTAATAGTTGATTTTCTCTCACTTTATATTTTCATAACCTTTAAGTGATCATAGGACTATAGCTAATGACAGTCATCCAGCCATTTGACCTTTTCTATTTGGCAGAATGCCAGTACAGTTCCAATACTTCCATCTCGGCCGCAATTTCATACTGATTTCACATGTTATTCATATAAAGTGACTACATTAAAATCCATTTGAGGTTTGAAGAGTTCATTTCCATCTAATAGGCATTCGGCTGCAACATTTTTGGAATTATGAGCTGCAAAAGAATCATTGTTAAGCAAACTATAAATGGGACCTCATGTTCTTTCCTGTCCCAGCCATTCATCCATTCTGTCTTCTGATACTCTATTCCATTCCGACTCCTTGTGGTTGGCATTCGATTGTCTCAAGAGACAGTGGAGTGCAGCACTCGGGGTGAAGTCAAACTGCTGCATTAGCAGCACTGAAGTGACTTCCCCAGGGCGCAAGCCTAGGCAGTGTATACGTAGGTCCTGGGCTTCCCAGAAGAAAAGACTTCCCTCTCGGCCTCGCTGATGTGGTCCAAAAGAAAGCAGAGCAATATGTTTGGTTGCCAGCTTGGCTGCAGGAGTTGCTGGAAGGAGGCACACAACTGCTGGATTTATGTAGGATTTACTCCTTAGCCTTTTCTAGTTTTTTGTTTTTTGTTTTTTTTTGTTTTTTTGTTTTTTTGCAGTAGTGGGGTGGGGAAGCCAAATGTCAAACTATTCTTCTTAATACTGTAAGTGTAAGAGCATCCTAACATTAGTCTGATTTATTTGACTCCCTATATGAATCACTCCCCATAAAAATCTCAAAGGGATTTCCCTATAAAGTCATCAGCAATGAAAACAATTCAAAACACTTCAAAACAAAACAAAACAAAAAACAAAAAACCCCCTCATATATACCAACAATTCAAAACAATTGCACGTATTTATTTATTTTTTCAGATCCAACAGACTAATAAACTGGGGTAAGGCTTTCCACTTAAAAGGCTTTTTGAAAATAGAGTATCTCCAGTAGGTGCTGAAAAGACAAAATAGATGGCGTTCACCTGATATGTAACAGGAGGGAGTTCCAAATGGCAGGTGCCGACACACTAAAAGCCCACTCCTTATATCACATAGAGTTGGCCTCTGGATAGGATGGTATTTGCAGGATGCCCCTTCTTACAGAGTGCAATGATTTGTTAGGTATACAGGCGGCAACTATTTCAGGCACGTCCAATTGATATGCGATCACTGACGTGCGGGTTCTTTTGGACCTGGAAGAGGACAGAATGGGAGCACTTAGGTGCGCTCTGCCAAAGCGTGCAGGGGCTGTGAATGGGCACACCCACCCACCCTGCAAAATGGTAACCACTTGTAATAAGGGGTTGAGACAATCGTTTAAATATCTGTCACATTGTTATTTTTTGAAATGTGTGTAATTCAGAGCAAGTACTCCAGAACATATCCATAATGATGTGATGGTTCCTTTTTGCCACTTGGGACTATTTTCATTTCTCTCCATCTTTTCTTTTCCAATTTAAAAATGAGCAAATTTGAAAAATACAAAAAAAGGGAAACCATTCAGCATGATCAGCAACTATTGCGTCTGGAGGGGAAAGGGATGCAAGGTGCACCTAGGTATCCTAGTATGTTAATATGTATGGCACTTCAAGTGTGACCCTGTGCTGTGTTCATAACTAAGACATCCAACGTTGCACAGTTATCATTACTGTTAGGACATCCAGATGGGGACCCTTCTGTCTTATCAGATTGTAGTCAATGGCTGTGGTGCTGGTAGTGGTTCCCCTTCCAAAAAGTCAGAGAGGAGTCTTCAAATGAAGCTACTTTCATTTTTATGTATCATCCTGGCATTTCTATCATCTGCTGAACGCTCCATGGCTTTGGAGGGTAGAGTGAGGTAGATGTGGGGGGGGGGGGGGGACAGGACAGATTTCCACAAGTGAGGAAGCTGTTGACATGAAACTCCACCTCTTTAGACTTATTAAAATGAACTATAGGCAAGCACAGTTTCAAGACCTGAGGAAGCTGATTAAGCAGCTGATTAAGTCAATTAGGCTGCTTAGGGACTCCTCTCTCCTCTAGTATTGTTAGCTAGGAAGCCTAATAGGACAATTAGGATTAATTAAAATCAGCCTGATTGATTAGGACGTGTAAACCAGAGCATCAGGCTCACAAGAGAGGTTATGGGAATATTGAGGTGGCATGCTCTTTCTGGCATCTCAATATAACCAGTAAAATTCAAGGCTTGGGCCACCATTTAAATGGCCCTTGAATTACTGCATCTCATTTCTCCATAGCCAGTTAAATGGCTCAAGCAGTTGCAGTTCCTTCTTAAATTGCATTACTCTATATGTACTCTTATTTCCAAAACTGATTTTTCCAAAAGAACCTTGGGAGAGTGTCTATGTTTGTAAATCAAAACAAGAGTACTGCAATATAAAATATTTTTTTGTTTGTTTGTTTGTTTGTTTAGGAAGATAAAAAATATTGTGTATAGGGCAGTTGAATTGAAAGATACATTTCTCAAAATACTCTTTAAACAAATTATTGAAAGAAACCATTGGCTAAACAATGTGCTTCACTTGATAGCTATTGCCACTTTAGAAAATGTCTACTCCTAGGTCCTAGTCAAACACCCAGTCAGATGGGTGGGGTACTACTACGACCACCACCACCACTACTGCTACTACTAATTCAGATTGCTTTGTTAAACAATCACACAAACAAAATAAAGGGGCCAGCTGTAATTTGTTTTTGTAACCAGCATAGTAAGGAAAGTTTTCCTAAAAGGTGGCATATACATACATCAAATTAATTAATGGTATAGCATTCAGCTTGGTCCTGAGGATCATACTTAAATGAAATGCTAAGGACATTCAATGCTACACACTTTTCAGCTCTTACCTCCCCAAGTCACATTTTGATCAGGGCTCACTTTTGCAGGATTCCTGTTTTTCATCATCATTGCCAATTTGAGAAGTCCAAAAAAAGCCCCCCCAAAAACCATACTATGCAGCAAAATCATAAGTACAGATTGGAATACAATACACGGCATAACTAGCAATGCCACTGGCTGAAGTAGATGTATTTACAAGGCAAGAAATGACCCGAATAGCTCCCCCAAAGTGACCCCTCCAATTTCAGGTGGTTAATTGCCTCCTTTTCCTCACAACCACTGATCAAAATTTCGCCACTACTAATGCCCACTAAATTTTTTCTCCCAGCAAGCATTTAACATAAAATTGAACTGACTTTCCTGGTAGTTTGGCCAGTAAAGGAGGCAATCATTCGCTGACAAGTTCCAGGGTTACCATTGCAAAACAAAATAACACGTCCCACAGAGGGATTGTTTTAATATTTCACAGAATGATGTACAGAATATGTATCAGGACATTTATTTATTGCATTGATTTCCAACCTTTTTTCTCCATGCAGTTTAAGGTGGTGTACACGTTCTCCTGCTCCCCATTTTATCCTCACAACAACTCTGTGAAGTACGTCAGGCTGAAAGGCAGTGACTGGCCCGTGGTCACCCAATGAGCTTGATGGCTGAGTGGGGATTTGATCCCTGGTCTCTCAAGTCCTAGTCTGTCACTATAACCAGTATACACCACATTGGTAATGCCAGAGGAAGCTCTCTCTCAGAAAAAAAGTTATGATATGATAGGGGCTAATAAGCTATCACATATCAAGCAACTGTTTCAGATTTAATAAGGCTCCCTTGTCTCAGTAATCTAAGAATCACAAAGCAGTGAGACAATGGATGGTTTCTTGGAAATTATTTTTAGCCAATCATTCAAGTACATTTCCAATTGCAGATGTTGAAAAGCAAGTATTAATCATCCTCTGATTCATCCTCCTTACTTTAAGCCCTCTGTTATTTGAAGAATATTGTGTATATTGTCACAAAGCTGCTGAAAAGTCATCAATGTGCCCAGCAATTCAAACAGTATGCTTTTTTTTAAAAGCAATCATTTTAAAAAGTTTTTGAAAGATAAAAGCAAACAACAACAAGTAGAGGCTGCTTGTTCCATGACTCAACCATATTACATAGCTTTAGTATTTAGCTTTTTGAACTGAATTATTTGTTATTTGTTATTCCACCCTGCCTCTCTTTTTGCATGACACAGAATCATCGTATCATAAAATCATAGAGCTGTAGAGTTGGCAGGGTCCTTGTGGCTTATCTAGTCTAACCCCCTGCGATACAGGAATCTCAACTGAAGCATCCATGACAGAGGGCCATCCAACTTCTGCTTATAAACCTCCATGGAAGGGAGCCCACTCTGCTCAATTCACTAGTGCTGCATCACACTGTTACTCATGTTAAGCTTGTGGTCTTCTAAGACTCCTAGATCCTTTTCACTTGTACTACTGACAAGCCAGGTGTCCCCATACTTATATCTGTGCAGCTGGTTTTTCCTGAATAAGTGTAGGAACTGCCATTTGTCCCTCTTGAAATTCATTTTGTTACTTTTGGCCAGTGCCTTTTTTCTAGGGCGGGTGTGTGTGTGTGCTGGTACTCACCATGAAGTTATTACAGTAAAGGCTTGTTTTGGTGCTGGCCATGGTACCACCCTTCACAGCCACATTGCCTGAGGTTTGACTAGATAACATTCTAAGGGTACCTTCTAAGTTTGCAATTCCTCAAAGCTTCCCTCCCCCCCATCTTCGTACTACCTGGGGCTCGTAGCACTGACTTTGGTGACTTCTGCTGCTCCTGTGCCTGCCCCGCTATGACCATCACGAGTGCCGCCAGCAAGGCAACCAGGTCGCGCAAAGCCAGATGATGTCTATAACCCATCACCACAAGTTGTATCACAGCTCTCACAAATTCATAGTGCTCTGTCACTCTGTTACCCTGTTGTCTGCAATAATAAAACATTTTTTAAAAAACCATAGCTCTTGTTAACGCCACATACACAAAATGTGCAGAAATCTGTGTGTGTGTAAAATTGCAAACAGGTGCAGAAGTGGGGCAAAGTGAACTATAGACTGGGAAGATAAGAAAGTGAGAGTAAACAAACCTGATGGATTTGTCTACCCACAGTTGTATAGATGGCAGGACTGAAGCCATTTGACGCTTGACTCTTCCGTTGAGACAAGGCTTGGACTTTTTCAGCTCAGTTTGTTTAGTCACAATTTCCTCTAAGTGAACAATCAGAAGCTGAAAATATTTCAAATGATTCAGTGAGCACATTAAAATATGCCCGCAGGAAGGAATGCGGTTTTTAATTTGGCCTTCCCACTGTCTCACTGATGTATGCCTGTGGAGATGTGACACAGGAGTTCTGAATGCTAAATAAAGCAGTCAGAGCAGAAGAGCCACTGCAGTCACTCTCTGTGATGTTATCGCTCTAACCCCCCCCCCCCCCCCGCTATCTGAGGCCTCTTTGCTTGCCTGCTCTTCTGTTCTGCTGCTCAGATTGCCAAAAGGAATAAGATAATGCATGACTGGCAGCCAGCAGCTTGGAGTGAGGCTTGCCACTTGTCACATTGCAGCTACTGTCTGCCAAGGGAGAGAGTGTGGGGAGGTAATCCACTTTCAGAAAAAAAACTCAAAACCTGTAAAATGGTGCATGTTTCCAAAGTATGCAATTTAGATACTGAAAAAGCAAAGGAAATGATATCATAGCAGCTGTTCTAACTATGGGCTCCTCTAGGCAACTCTGTATATTGAGAATTGGTCGCAGAAAACTTACGCAGAGGTTAGATTAGCAAAAAGAAGCATTTGTTCTGATTTGTTTACAGGTCGATTATTTTACAATGGGCATTCATTCTGAATTCATCCTGTTCCACCTGCAAGATGTTCACGTTTTCCTGTTACCCATTTGTCCATACCACACTTTTCTACGCATTCCCGCAGCATTTTCTCTTCCATTTTTGAAACAGCAACTGGGTTAATGGATCTTTCTCCCAAGGTGCAGTGGCGGAGGAAGGGGGGTGGGCCACCCCGGGTGCCAGCCTAGGGGGATGACATCACCGTGGGCGGGCACCTCCCCCTTAGGATGCTCGCTTGGGTGGGCACCACCCCATTGGGATGATGCTCTCATGGGCGGGCTCCTCCCCTTTGGGACACTCACTCAAGCAGGTGCCTCCCCCTTAGGATGCTCGGGCGGGCAGGCGCCGCCCCATTGTGACAGTAAGGTGGGTGGGCACCTCCCCCTTGGGACACTCACTCGGATGGACACCTCCACTTTAGGATGCTTGCTCGGATAGGCACCTCCCCCTTGGGATGCTTGCACATGTGACATGCCACGCCACCCCAGATACCGAAGCCCCTTCCTCCACGACTGCCAAGATCCACTAGAGTGACCGAGTCCTTTAAAGTGAATTAAAGTGAAGCCACAAACATGAAGTTCCAGTGTGCGCTTGATGTCCTTCCACAAAATACTTGAAGTCTGGAGGACCCCTGACCCCTCTAGAGAGTCACTTTTTTGTATTCCTTCTTGGCAAATCTCTGCATTTTATTTCTTTATCTAACCTTAATCCATTCTCTGGATGGGGGAATCAGTCGTGCTAATTACTTACCTGGAAGAAGCGGACCATTTAGACCCATTCCAGTCGGGATTCAGGCTTCATCATGGGACTGAAACTGCCTTGGTCGCACTGGTCGATGGTCTCCGGCGGGCTAGGGACAAAGGTGAGAGCTGTTTCCTAGTTCTGCTGGATCTCTCAGCGGCTTTTGACACCATTGACCATAACATCCTTCTGGACCATCTAGAGAGGTTGGGAACTGGGGGCACTGTTATACAGTGGTTCCGTTCCTTCCTCCTGGGCCGTGTTCAGAAAGTGGGGAGGGATGAGTGTTCAGACCCCTGGGCTCTCAATTGTGGGGTGCCTCAGGGTTCTGTCCTCTCCCCCATGCTTTTCAACATCTACATGCAGCCACTGGGAGAGATCATCAGTGGGTTTGGGCTGTGTGTTCATCAGTATGCAGATGATACCCAGCTCTACCTCTCTTTTAAATCAGAACCAGTGAAGGTGGTGAAGGTCCTGTGTGAGTGTCTAGAGGTGGTTGGAGGATGGATGGAGGCTAACAGATTGGGGTTGAATCCTGACAAGACAGAAGTACTGTTTTGGGAGGACAGGAGGCGGGCAGGGGTGGAGGACTACCTGGTCCTGAATGGTGTAACTGTGCCCCCTGAAGGACCAGATGTGCAGCCTGGGAGTCATTTTGGACTCACAGCTGTCCATGGAGGTGCAAGTTAATTCTGTGTCCAGGGCAGCTGTTTATCAGCTCCATCTGGTATGCAGGCTGAGACCCTACCTGCCCACATACTGTTTCGCCAGAGTGGTGAATGCTCTAGTTATCCCTCGCTTGGATTACTGCAATGCGCTCTATATGGGTCTACCTTTGAAGGTGACCTGGAAACTACAACTAATTCAAAATGTGGCAGCTAGACTGGTGACTGGGAGCGGCCGCCGAGACCACATAACACCGGTCTTGAAAGACTTACATTGGCTCCCGGTATGTTTCCAAGCACAATTCAAAGTGTTGGTGCTGATCTTTAAAGCCCTAAACAGCCTCGGTCTAGTATACCCGAAGGAGCATCTCCACCCCCATTGTTCTGCCTGGACACTGAGGTCCAGTGCTGAGGGCCTTTTGACGGTTCCCTCGCTACAAGAAGCCAAGTTACAGTGAACCAGGCAGAGGGCCTTCTCGTTAGTGGCACCCACCCTGTGGAATGCCCTCCCACCAGATGTCAAGCAGAAAAACAACTACCAGACTTTTAGAAGACATCTGAAAGCAGCCCTGTTTAGGGAAGCTTTTAATTTTTAATATATCATTGCATTGAATATTCTGTTGGAAGCCGCCCAGAGTGGCTGGGGAAACCCAGCCAGATGGGCGGGGTATAAATATTAAGTTGTTGTTGTTGTTGTTGTTGTTGTTGTTGTTGTTGTTGTTGTTGTTGTTGTTGCAGGGGAGACACCTTGATCGTGAAGGAGGTTTTCCCAGGGTGAGGTTTTCCTCATCCATTGTACTTCGGGTGTGCTGACCCCTGTGATTTCCCCTAATGTGGGAAACTCGACTGCATAACGGTTTTAGGGATGTATTTTCTGCATCAGTGTGGATTTCCATTGTGTGATAAGGTAGAACCTAGACTCCACCAAACAATATGTGAGCCTGTGGTGTCAGAGGTAGTATTGTTAATGGTGCCCAGAGCCAGAAAAATACTTAATTTAGAGGAAGTAGATCTTCTCTGTGTATTAAATGTTTGCCCCTGCACCAGCATATTGAGTAAACAACACCATTTCTGCTCCTGTAATAAGCTATTATATTCATTTTCAATTACAAGCAATTACTACAAAAACTACCCTTTTACAGTAAAAATGTTCTGAAAATATTGTAAAATGTTTAGGAAAAAACCTATTGCTAGCTTGGTTGGTTTGAATGTGGTGCCACCTGCATATTCCTGTATTGCAGGGGGTTGGACTAGATGACCCTCATGGTCCCTTCCAACAGTACAATTCTGTGATTCTCTGATTCTCTGAAAACTAATGTTTACTGATGTTTATAGTTATGGAGGGTTTTTCCCCCCCCTAACCTCTTTAAGAAATTTGGAAGAATCTGGTCTTTGAGTAGAGAAATGCCCCAAACATCATTATTTGGTTTGTGTCAACCAACTCGCACTTCCCTGACCATTTGTCTATGAACAAATGATGGGATGTTTTACTGCCCCAATCCACTCATATTGGCTGAGTTAATGCATTTTTGGAACATTCCATGTCACAGATTTTTTGTTTGCTTGTTTCCAGGAGGAAAATGGTAAGTAGTTGCTGGCTCTAATTTGGTGACATTGCCAGTTAACAATATTTGACAGTGGTCTAAGAGGACTACCAGCCATTCTACTTGTGTATAAATTGCACAATGAAAAGTGCATTTGGGGTGAGTGTCTTACACCACAAAATTGGATGAAGGTTAAAAGCATTATTGAACGACTTAGCATTTTAAAAATCTTTCAGCAGTGTGCACAATGTACAATATGATAACAATGTCTGTCACGGCAACCTTGCCTTTGGTGTTGCGGTGGGATAACAGCCGGCTCGTTTCTCGCTTTTGAAAGCATTTTATTGTCCTTACTAATTACAGAGCTATAATTCACGTCTACACTCCATTAAAACAAACATCCTAACTGCTATCTTCCGTTACGCGCCTTTTCCAACACAATAACCCCTTGGTGCTCCGGAAGTGACGCGTGAATCTCTTCTTCCCGCTTTTGCTCCCCTCCCCCTGTTTATTACTGACATCAGCACTCCCCCTTTCTTCTGGCGATACCTCTAAGAGATTGCTGTCATCATCGTCGGACGTATCTGTTGAGATTAATGGGCCCGGTTCTCGATACCTCGCCCCCTCCCCCTGCCTGTCTGTTTTGCTGCTTTCCCTCACTGATCCTCCTCCCACGCTCCTCTCCCGATCCAGGCTTGTCTCCGTGACATCCACTCCCTCCTCCAAGCCCCCTTCCTCCCCGGAGTCGCTGGACTCAAGCGGATGGTGTATGATCGTGCTAACATTCTCCACTTCCCCGTTCCCATGCTGCCACTGTTCCGTGCGCGGTGGAGTGACAAACCCCAGGAAGTCTGTGTCCTCATTTTCATCCGACTCAAACACTGTCTTCCACTGTTCCGTCGTAAAGGGTGCGAATGACACTACCTCGTCCACCTCCTCCTCTGACCAGTCTGGATGGGGTTCCTCTGCCTCCTCCCCTCCTCTGGACCCTTGGTCCCCCATGCCCTCCTCCTGATGTCCCTGCCAACATTCATACCCCGGTGGGGCTGGCTTTTGTGGGTATAACGCATGGAATTCAGCCTTGAGGTATTCCTCCTGAATATTATCATGGCGCAACCATGTGTTGTTCTCGGGGTCCTCCCCTTCCCAGGCTACCAAGTATTCCACCTGCCCCTCCCTCCACCGGGAATCGAGGATCTCAGTGGCCTCATTGCCTGCCCCCACTTCCTCCACTGAAGGCCCTGTTGTCACCCCCCCCTTCCCCTTGATAAGGGTGCCCTTCCCTGTATGGTGTTAACAGCGCTCTGTGAAACACGGGGTGAATTCTCATGTCCTCAGGCAACCTCAGCTTGAAGGCTACGGGATTGACCTGGCCCACTACCTGGAAGGGTCCCAAACGTCTGTGCTCTAACTTCCTGCACCTGCTTCTGGTGGGCAGCCCCCTGGAGGACAACCACACCCTGTCCCCCACCCTGATGGCCTCCCCCTCCCTCCGATGCTGATCCGAAGCCCTCTTATAGGCTTCTTTGGCCCTGTCCAGCGTGCTCTTGAGTTGCTCGTGCAGTTGGAGCATCTCCTCCGCAAAATTTTCTGCCGCTGGCACACTCGGGCCCCGATCCTCTCCCCTCGGGAACGACTTCGGATGTCCTCCATAGTTCGCAAGAAAGGGTGTCATCCCTGTGGAAACATTAACTGAGTTATTATAGGCAAATTCCGCTAAAGCTAGGAACTTTGGCCAGTCCGTCTGTCGTCGGCTAACGTAGCAACGTAGGTACTGCTGCAGTATAGCATTGGCCCTCTCTGCCTGCCCATTCGTTTGCGGGTGCCTGGCCGTCGACAAGTTGAGTTCCACACCCAAGAGCTCCATGAGCTTGCGCCAGAACCGCGACGTAAATTGGCGGCCTCTGTCGCTCACGACCCTCGATGGTACTCCATGCAGCTTGAAAACGTTGTCTACAAACAACCTGGCTGTCTCCTCTGCCGACACCGCCCTGGGACAAGCCACAAAATGGCACATCTTGGTGAGCATGTCCACTACGATTAACACTGCCGTCTTGCCCTTCGACGCCGGCAGATCTGTCAGGAAGTCAATGGACACCATCTCCCATGGCCTCCCCGGGGTGGGCATGGGATGCAACAGTCCGGCAGGGGGTCTATTGTCACTTTTGACCCGTTGACACAAATCACAAGCTTGCACGTAGCCTTTGACGTCCTCCTGCACCCCTGGCCACCAGAAATCCCTGGTGACCAACTGCAAGGTCTTTTGCTGTCCCGGGTGCCCTGCCGAAGGGCTATCGTGCAGTTGCTTGAGAACCTTAGCCCTCAAGTGATCGCCCGGAACATATAATGCTCCCTTGTAGAACAACAGTTCATCCTTGGCTACGAAGCCGTCTTCCACCCCTGTACCTTGTTGAAGGTCTTTGAATTTCTGCTGCGCAAACGCATCTTCCCTAGTTAGACGTCGTATGAGAGACTCTTGATCCCTGGCTCCAGCGCACTGCCATCGGCTGGGTGGCATCACATGTCTCTCCTCCGGCACTCCCTCGTCCTCTAGGTACTGCGGCTTGCGAGACAAGGCATCCGCCCTCGCATTCTTGTCCCCCGGGACATAATGGATCCTGAAATCAAAGTCGGCAAAAAATTCCGCCCATCTGAGCTGTCTCTGGTTGAGCACTCTGGCTGTTCTCCAGTACTCCAGATTCTTGTGATCCGTGTAGATCTGGATCTGATGGCGGGCTCCGATAAGGAAATGCCTCCATTTTTTGAGCGCCGCTACAATGGCCAACAGCTCCTTATCCCAGATGGTGTAGTTGCGTTCCGATTTGCTGAGTTTTCTTGAGAAAAACGCACAAGGTCTCCAGTCGCCTGCTGCATCCTGTTGCAGCAGTACCGCTCCTACCGCCCTGTCCGACGCATCAGTTTCCATGCATATGGGCCGCTCCGCGTCGAGGTGCAGCAGCTGTTCCTCTGAGGCGAATACCTTGCGTAACTGCTCAAACGCCTCCTGCGCCTCTGGAGTCCACTGAAACTTCTTCTTAGTACTCAACGTGTCGGTTATTGGGCTAGTGAGCTGCGCAAAATTCCTGATGAACTTGCGGTAGAAATTGCTGAACCCAATGAAGCGTTGTACATCTTTTCTGGTCTTGGGTGTTTTCCAATCCAACACTGCCTTTACCTTCTCCCCGTCCATTGCCAGACCTTTGTCCGACACCCTGTACCCCAGAAAGTCCACTTGCCGCACATGAAATTGGCATTTCTCCAGCTTCGCATACAGTTGATGCTGTTTCAACTTCTGCAACACCTGTCTCACATGCTGCTCATGCTGCTTCTCATTTTCCGAATAAACCAAGATATCGTCCAAGAAACATACACAGCTCCGGTACAACAAGGGACCCAGCACATGGTGCATAAAGGCTTGAAAGGTGTGTGAGCCCGCCTGGAGGCCAAAAGGCATCACTGTATATTCGTAGGTGCCAAACGGGGTAAACATAGCTGTTTTCCACTCATCTCCTTCTCTGATCCTTATGAGGTTGTAAGCTCCTCGTAAGTCCAACTTCGTGAAAATCTTCCCCTTACGCACTGCCGCCAACAAGTCGTCGATCCTGGGCATCGGAAAGGCGGTCGGTTTCGTTCGCGAGTTTAAGATCCTGTAGTCGCAAATAAGGCGTTTTTGTGCCGTATTTTTCTTGTCCACGAAAAAAATCGGACTTCCTCCCACCGCTTTAGATTCTCGAATGAATCCCCTTTCCAAGTTCAGTGTGAGGAATTCCTTCAGCTCCTGCAACTCCTGCTCCGACATAGAATACAACTTTCCTGCAGGCAACTTTGCCCCCGGCAGCAACTCAATTTGACAATCATACGGCCTATGGGGGGCAGTCTGTTGGCTTCCTTTTCACTGAACACTTCCTTGAAATCTTCATACTGTGGTGGAATTCCCCTGGAGTCTTCCAACCGTACCGTGGCGATCCTCCCCTCCGTCTCCGACGTTTCCACCTCCATCAGGCAATTCTCCGTGCAATGCGAAGATCCGAAGGTGAGCGACCTCTGGTGCCAGGCAACGACCGGATCGTGAAGATCTAACCAGCTCATGCCCAATATGATTGGCGCTCCGGACAGGTGTGTGACATTGAAAGCAATCACTTCCTGATGCCTCGAGACGCTCATCCTCATGGGCGGTGTCTGATGTCTCACTTGGCCCCCCAGCAGCTCTCTCCCATCAATTGTGGTCACCACCAGGGGAAAATCCAAAGGCAGTAAATGGATCTGGTGGGCCTTGGCGAAGCTTTCGGACATGAAAGAGGCTGAGCTGCCCGAATCTAGTAGAGCTTCTACCTCTAGGGGGTACCCGTTTGGCAATTCCAGCCGTACCATCAGCACAATTCCCGGCCTGGGCTCCCTTGGAGTCACTGCACTCGGCTGTTGTGGGGGGTTTACTTGCGTGCCGCCTGGTCGGTCTGCTCCTCTCTTTTTTCCAACCAGGCGTTTGGCGTCTCCCTGCTCCTGTGCTTCCCCACTCGCCTCCTGCCCCGCAGCCGCTGCCATCCCTTGCCACACTCGCTTCTGCGAACAATTACGGGCTAGGTGTCCCGTCCTGTCACACACAAAGCATTTGCGCGTCTCCTTCTCCCCCTTGCTTAGCAGCTCCCTGCGAGGTTTCTCTTTGAGGCTTTCTCTTGTGTCCCAACGACCGATTTCCATTGGCTCTTCGGGGGGCAGATGCTGCCTGTTTCCCTGAACCGGCTGAACACCCTGGGAAGGCCTCCTGTAAGCATGGAATGTCTTACTGCCCGGTACATTTCGCCCTTCCCATTCCCTTAGTTCCTGCCGAACCCCCACTTGCAGAGCCAGTTTGATATAAGCATCCGTATCCTTGGGTTTCGGTCCCCTGCTTATTTCATCCAAAATTTCCGGGTTCAGCCCCTGCTGAAAGAACGCTTCAGTTTGTGGGGCTAAAATCTCCCATCCCAGTCTATGACAGAGAAGGGTAAATTTAGCCACATAATCTCTCATTGTCCCTTTCCCTTGTCTGAGACTCATGAGTTCCTGCTTTGTTATCTCTTGATCAATGTCACTTGTGTAATGAGCCGCCATGGCATCCAAAAAATCCTGGACATTCCCAAGCGCTGGGTTGTTACTTGCCAAAAGTGGGCGTACCCATTCTCTCGCTGACCCCGTCATGTGTGAAATAATAAAGGCTACCTTCTCAGCATCAGTCTCAAAGTCTCTCCCTCTCACCCTCAGGGCATAATCAACCTCAGTCCTGAACCCCAAATATCCCCTGGGGTCCCCATCAAACTTACTCACTGATGCCAGCTGTTGCCTCTGAGTCACCACTGCTGTGGCTCCTCCTCCACCGGTCTTGCGAGCCTCATCAAGCCTAATTTGAAGATCTCGTAAATCTTCCTCCAGTTTGGCAACTCGAAGCTCAGAACGCTTATTTATCTCTTCCAAATCATCAGCTCTGGCTTCTCCTTCCTGCCGAACTTTCAAAATTGCTTCCTTGGCTTGAATCTCCCAGCTGGCCCTCGCAGCTTTCAGCTTCTCTTCGACCCCTTCCATGTCTCCTTTCCAACAGTCCCACAGCAACGCAGTGGAGTTAGGATGTGTTGTCACGGCAACCTTGCCTTTGGTGTTGCGGTGGGATAACAGCCGGCTCGTTTCTCGCTTTTGAAAGCATTTTATTGTCCTTACTAATTACAGAGCTATAATTCACGTCTACACTCCATTAAAACAAACATCCTAACTGCTATCTTCCGCTACGCGCCTTTTCCAACACAATAACCCCTTGGTGCTCCGGAAGTGACGCGTGAATCTCTTCTTCCCGCTTTTGCTCCCCTCCCCCTGTTTATTACTGACATCAGCACTCCCCCTTTCTTCTGGCGATACCTCTAAGAGATTGCTGTCATCATCGTCGGACGTATCTGTTGAGATTAATGGGCCCGGTTCTCGATACCTCGCCCCCTCCCCCTGCCTGTCTGTTTTGCTGCTTTCCCTCACTGATCCTCCTCCCACGCTCCTCTCCCGATCCAGGCTTGTCTCCGTGACAATGTCCATTTTAAAAATGACCTAAAACCAATAAAAAATATAAAAGCAATATAAAGAAGAGAAGAAGAGTTTGGATTTGATATCCCGCTTTTCACTACCCGAAGGAGTCTCAAAGTGGCTAACATTCTCCTTTCCCTTCCTCCCCCACAACAAACACTCTGTGAGGTTAGTGGGGCTGAGAGACTTCAAAGAAGTGTGACTAGCCCAAGGTCACCCAGCAGCTGCATGTGGAGGAGCAGAGATGTGAACACGGTTCACTAGATTACGAGTCTACCGCTCTTAACCACTGCACCACACTGGATCATCTACAACAGTCAGAGTCCAATCTTATGAGTCAGAGAAAGCCTGGAGCCTGGATTTTTCTGCTCTGCAAATTTAGAGGAGGTGTGTTTTAAGAAACTTTCTGTCCCACCTTTGTTTATTCTTTCTTTATTCTAATGAAAACATCAAATCAATTGGGGAGTTTGCACCACTCCACTACCTAAAATAGAGAAAAAAATATGGCCAAGTATTTCAGCCAAAGACAAAAGGTATTAAATATCCCATCTACCCAAACCTACTTGTTCCTTTCTAGATTATCTCCAAATGAATTCTTGCCTCTTTGTTGGCATCTGTCTGTCTCTAGAGATAATGGAATGCTCCTCCAGAGGTGAAATCAAACCGCCAAAGAATCACAGCTCCTGCTGTGGCTGCAGAGACTGGTGACTTGTAACTTTTGGCCACCAATCTTGTTAAAATTGTGTGTTTCCTGACTTCTTCCTACTCTACCTGTAGTCTACTGATATTATGACTTTTTCAGAAGCACTGCACCCTTCTGATATCTCCGCTGTCATTTCTGCCTTCTCCGAAACATCTGTTTTCAACACTTCCCTATTCTCAGTTTGTTCTTTTTTTGCTTTGCTACCCCACTTACCTGCTCAATCTTGAGCTCTGGCTTTCTTGTCTCTAGTTGACATGTTCGTTTGGATTATCATGCTGCTAAACACCTGTGCAGGAAAACAAAAGACCTGGCTTGTTTTTATTTTATTTTTCATGTTAAATTCATGGGGCACAGTCAAGCCAATGATTATCATTGGTGCAAATAAAAAAGTTAAGCATGTGATTTCCATAGGACCAGTGGGAATTTGAAGTAACAGCTTTAGCAGGAACCTGACATTCTCTTTCTTCTCCCCGACCTCCTTTCTATGTTTTTGTACAAGCAATATAACTACACCATCCACCTGGTCCCAATCTTTGACACGTCTTTTCTACTTTGATGGTCTGGTAAGGTTTGTCACTCTGTCTTGACCCTTCTACCCTTCCCCTCGAGGCCTTGCCTTGCTCCACCCAGTGATAAATATGTCATACGTCTATCACCCCTCCTTTGATCTCATAAATTTATTCTTTATCTTCACCATATCACTATCTTTCTCTCTCCTCCTGCTATTTCCACACTTCATACAAACCACTGTTGCTTCCCTCCCACCATACTGGACAATACACAGGCAACTTTGGATTGAATCCAGATTTAACCATCTATAGAGTAGACTAACTAATCAATGAGACTTAAATCAAACATTACCAATTTAAATCCAACGTGAAGCCAGGTTGAAATGGGTCTAGGTGATCTGAGCTCACCTCAGCCATCATATACTCTCCACCACCAAAAAAGCGGCATTAGTCAATGGATGGAAGCTATTCAATACCTCAGTGTCTAGCAAAGGTTTCTTAAGAAAGGAATGCACCAATGCCTTTTTCAGGGCCATTGGTACCACCATTTTCTGAAAAGCGGCATTTACCACCCCACACACCTAGCCAATCTCCTGTGACTGAATCTTAAAAGCTAGTGTGGGCAAGGGTCAATAGTAAAAGCATTAGGGCCTGTATCTGTAGATGGCCAAAAAAGAAAAATACAACCAGACATTCAAAATAATATCCATGATGGATACTATTATGCATTAGAGCAGTGGTTCCCAACTGGTGGTCTGCGGACTCCAGGGGGTCTGCGAAACCCACCCAGACAATCCATGGCAACATTCACATAGCAAAAACTACCATAGAGATATCAAAAATTTCAAAAGTAGGGGCATTTGAAAAGCAGTACTTAGCTAATTGGGAACCACTGCATTAGAGTGAAGTAAACATATTGGAATAAGATCAAACTGAATGTTATAGGTTGTTTTCTTTGGCAGGGGGGAAGCACTGTTTGGAGTATTTATTCCCCTCCCCCAAAGAAAGAGAGCACTGAACTGGTCAGGAATTGAATCAGAATGCAATGATCGCTGTGAAGTTTTGTTTCTTACCCTTGTAAACAAAGCTTGTTTCGATAATTGACATTTTGTTTCAAATGCATCCCAGAAAACGTAACGGTATATGGCTAGTAAAATCAATATCTGCCTGCTAGCGTCTGGGCTCCCCCATCACCTCCCACTGTGCTACAGTCCTTCCCACAGGTCATTTCTCTGTCAAAGGAATGCAGGATGCATTTTGCTACCCACAGACCAAAACTGAGGCCCATGAATCTGTTTGCAACTGCCAGCCAATTTATGCACTTCTCCGAATTTTGAAATGCCTTATCAGTGCATAAAAGCAATGCACTGGAATATATATTTTACATAAAAGTGTGTACAAAATGTGTGATTTACTGGTGAATGCATTGAAAGAATGTGCATTTTATATATAAAGTGCACACACAATATGTACAATGGTGCAAAATGAGATGGAACTTTCTTATGATTGAGAACCAGTGCGAATGAAACAAAATTATCTGCTCCATTCATCCTATTCTGAAGCACTCAAAACAGGGCACCAAAAGAGGTTATTAGGATGTGGGCAGGTTCGTAAGTCAACTACCTCCTGGAATTGTGATAAGAGCAAACACAATAATTAGTCTGAAATTCTTTTCAAGTTAGAAAGAGCAGTACAAATGGTAGCTGTAGCTGTTGTCAGTTGTTACCAGTGGTATAATTTGTTCACTAGTAGCCTTCATTCCCACAGTCAGTGTGTGCAATTTATTTTCAAAACATTTCTTGCACAAACAACGGAGAAAGGAAATCAATATCACTGAGCCACTGTCTGCTATCCTTTGCCCAGATTATTTCCATTGTCTACACTGCAAACAAAGACAGGTTGCCCTACTTACTTCCTATAATTTATATCTTATTTGTAGACTGTGGTGGGAAGAGCAGGAGATGATTAGAAATCCAGTAAAAAAAAAAAGTGCAACTCAGGGGACTCCTATTATTGAAAGTGATCTAATTTTTCAGTTCTTAGAAGCTGCTTATGTCTCAAACCTCAGCTTGACAATACCCTTGGTAGGTATTAGTGCAGGCATAGGATTCAACCTTTTATTTATTTTTTTTATAAGATTTTATTATTTTTCCATGAAACAAAACAACATTAAACCTACATGCATAAACACCATAAAAACATAATAGACAATCAACAATACAAAAATACAACAAAACCATACAGCAAAACAAACTTGTACAAACCTTGCTAAATACTTATCTCTGTTTCTAAACTTGTTTTAACTTCTTAGGGGGACTTCCCCTGGTCCCTCCTCTGTCTTCAAAAACATATATACTTTTAAGGTAGCTTCATTTCTTTTGTCATTAACTTAAACTCAATATTCTATTATTTTTTAAATTTATCTAAACCAAAATATTCCTTAACATATATTCTATATCTTATCATCTTCTTATACCAATAGGTCTATCCAATCAAATATTATCTTCTTAAACAATTATATCTCTACTTATACTTCTAAAGCCGATTCTTTTATATATTCCTGCACAAACATTCAAACATTGATTTTAACATGATTAACTAAATAGTCTTTAAATTTCTTCCAATCTTGTGACACCTTCTCCTCCCTCTGGTCTCGGACTCTGGCGGTAAGGTCTGCAAGCTCCATGTACTCCATCAGTTTCATCTGCCATTCTTCAATTGTCGGTATCTCTTCGCCCTTCCAAGTTCTTGCCAATAAAATTCTAGCAGCTGTTGTGGCATACATAAAAAACACTCTATCCTGACTGGGTATCTCATCATTGGTCATGCTCAAGAGAAAAGCCTCTGGTTTCTTGCAAAAGGTAATTTTCATTACCTTCTTAAGCTCATTATAAATCTTGTCCCAGAAGGCCCTTACCCCTGAACACGACCACCACATGTGATAAAAAGTACCTTTTGACGATTTACATTTCCAACACACATCCGACATTTTAGAGTTCATTCTAGCTAGCTTGACTGGTGTCAGATACCATCTATATAGCATTTTCATTACATTTTCTCTTAAACTATTGCAAGCAGTAAAGTTAATATCTTTCCTCCACAATCTCTCCCAGTCATCCATCATAATGTTATGACCAACATCTTTTGCCCAATCTATCATTGTTGATTTAACCAACTCATCTTTAGTATGCCACTCTAGCAACAAATTGTACATCTTGGAAAGGTTTTTTGAGTTCGATTCGATCAGTTCTGTTTCCAGTTTTGATTTCTCCACCTGAAAACCAACTTTTTTATCTAGTTTAAAAGTTTCATGTACCTGATGATATTGCAACCAGTCAGGGACTTGACTTTTAACTTGATCATAGCTTTTCAGCTTAAATGAGTCCCCTTCCTGTTGCAATATGTCCATATATCGCAACCATCTAGCAGACATATTTGGTCTCTTATAGGCCTTAGCCTCCACTGGCGATATCCATCTAGGAGTCTTTCTCTCCAGTAAGTCTTTATACCTAATCCAGACCTGATACAAAGATTTCCTAATTATATGACTCTTAAAAGTTCTGTGAATTTTAACTTTGTCATACCAAAGGTATGCATGCCAACCGAACATGTTATCATATCCCTCCAAGTCCAACACATCTACATTCTCTAATTTGAACCAATCTTTTAGCCAGCAAAAGGCAGCTGCTTCAAAATAAAGTCTTAAATCCGGCAGGGCAAAGCCTCCTCTCTCTTTGGAGTCTGTTAACACCTTAAACTTAATTCTCGGCTTTTTGCCCTGCCATATAAACTTCGATAGATCCCTTTGCCAAATCTTGAAGCAATCCATCTTATCCAAAATTGGTATGGCTTGGAATAAAAACAGCATCCTTGGTAGAACATTCATTTTAATGGCGGCTATTCTTCCCATTAACGACAATTTCAATCTTGTCCATATCTCCAAGTCTTTTTTTATCTCTATCCACAGTTTTTCATAATTGTCTTTGTACAGGTTCACATTTTTTGCTGTGAGATTGATACCTAGATATTTTACCGATTTGACAAAATTGAGGCCGATGCCCTCCTGTAATCTTTGTATCTGTTCTGCACTCATATTTTTACTTAAAACTTTGGTTTTCTGTTTGTTTAGTTTGAAGCCAGCTACACGTCCAAATTGTTCAATTAATTCTAAGGCTTTGGGGACACTGCTTTCCGGTTCTTGTAGGGATAGCATCAGGTCATCTGCAAAGGCGCGTAATTTGTATTCTTTCTCTCCCACTCTGATTCCTTTTACCTGTTTCTCTTTTCGTAGCATGTTTAAAAGGACCTCCAGGACCGTAATAAATAATAAAGGGGAGATAGGGCACCCTTGTCTTGTTCCTTTTTCAACTTCAATTTCCTCCGATATCACGCCATTTATTATTATTTTAGCTCTTTGTTCAGTATAAATGGCTTTAATACCATTTAAAAATCTTTCTCCAACTCCCATCTTTTCCAAATTCTTTTTCATAAACATCCAAGATATTTTATCAAAAGCTTTCTCCGCATCAATAAACAATAGTGCTGCCTCGGTATTTATGTTTCTTTCCAGTTTTTCTAAAATGTCCACAATAATTCTCGTATTATTGCTTATTTGTCTTCCTGGAAGGAAACCCGCCTGTTCTTTGTGTATATAATCCTTCAGCACTCTTTTCAGTCTTGTAGCCATAACATTTGCAAAAATTTTATAATCCACATTCAATAAGGAAATTGGACGGTAATTTTTCATTTGCATTCTATCTGTGTCTGGTTTTGGAATCAGCGTGATAAAGGCTTCTTTCCACGTCTCTGGTGCCCTATCTCCTTCCAATATTTTGTTGCATACTTCCTTCAATGGCTGTGAAAGCCAGTCTTTAAGAGTCTTATAGAACTTTGCAGTTAGTCCATCTGGTCCTGGGGCCTTTCCTAATTGCATGTTCTTAATTGCCTCCTCAATTTCTTGGATCGATATCGGGTGGTTGAGAGTTGTTAGTCTGTCCTCTGGGACTTTCTGCAAACCATGTTGTTGCAAAAACCGGTCTATCTCTTCTTCTTTTATCCTCTCCTCCTTGTACAGTTGCTTGTAAAATTTTTGAAAGCACTTTCTGATTTCCTCCGGGTTCTCCACTATTTTCCCATTTACTGCCAAATTGCCGATGACGTTGGCCTTTTGTCTTTTCTTCAATTGCCAAGCTAATAGTTTTCCACATTTATTCGCTGATTCAAATGATCTTTGTTTCATCATTTTCAATTTCCATTCTAGATCTTGATTCATAATTTTAGCGTACTGGGATTGCAAGTATTTAATTTCCTTTTGAATTCTTGAAGATTTGGGATGACCTCTTAACTCCTTTTCTTTAACTTTAATTGATTTCAACAGCCTTTCCATTTCTGCATTTTGTAGTTTTTTCTTTTTCGCTTTTTCACTTATGAGGAATCCTCTCATTACCGCTTTACTTGCATCCCATGCAATTCTTTTTTCTACTTCCGAGTTCCAATTGATTTGAAAATACTCCTTCATCTTTTTCGCAGCTCTTTCTACCAGCTTGGTATCTCTCATCAACGCGTCATCCATTCTCCATCTAAAGGATCCCTTGGAAACCATTTTAAGGGTTACCTGTACAGGATTATGATCCAAATATGTCTTTGGGCCGATTTCTGCTTTATATATTTTAGATGTCAATTCGTTCGATATCCAGATATAGTCTATCCTCGACCATGACTGCTGGGATTCACTGTAGTAAGTTGCCTCTGTCTCGGTGGGGTTTTTCAACCTCCAGGCATCCTCCAAATTTAAATTGTCCACCATTTCAAAGAAAGTCTTGGGCAGTTTCCCGTCATTTGTTAATTTTGTTCTTTGGGATCTGTCCATTAAAGTGGAAACAGCCCCATTAAAGTCTCCCAGGCAAATCAGTTTGTAGTCCAAATAGTCCAACAGCAAGTCATGTATTTTTTTGTAAAAAATTGACTTTCCATCATTTGGTGCATAAAGTCCCAGAATCAAGAATTTTTCGCCTTGTGTTTTAATCTCAATTGCGATGTATCTCCCTTCTTCATCTTTAAATAACTGTCTTGGATTATATTTCTCCTTTGCGTATATTACCACACCTCTCTTTTTGACCTTATCAGATGAAATGAACTCTTGGCCTAACTTTTTATTTTGTAGTAATCTTCTGTGTCGCCGAACTATGTGGGTCTCCTGTAAACATATAATGTCCAAATCCTTCTTTTCCAATCCATGAAATACTCTGCGTCTCTTTGGTCTCTGGTTCAATCCCCGTACATTCCATGTCAGTAACTTCAACGCCATATTCCTTTGTTTTAATCCTCTCCTCCAGTTGCTTGTGCTTTCTTGTCTTCTTCTGGGTCTTTATCGCTTGGTCCTGGTACCCCCGGAGGTGGGAATACTCCTGGACGTCTATGTACAGATGGGTCAGGCAGCCCTGCCTTGAGTTTTTCCAAGTGTTTATCCAGAAATTTCTGCTTGTCAGCCAGAGATTTAATTCTTGTCTTTTTTCCTTCGAATGTAAATGCAAGACCTTCTGGAAACTCCCAACTGAAGGAGATGTTGTTCCTCCTTAGTTCTGCAACCAAGTCGTTGTATGGAATTCTTTTGTCTAAAAAAAATCTGGGGATATCCTTATAAAAAATGACTTTGCTCCACTGTACCACCAGGTTGTTTCTATAGTGTAGGTCCAGAAAGAAATCTCTGTCGTTTCTATCGTGCAGTACCAGCAAGCAGTCACTGACTGTTTTGCTGCTTTTCTTCCCTCTGGACCCTCTAGGCCCAAATCTGAAGGCTTTCACTATGCGTGCTGCGACGTTTACTTCTTCCAATTCCCAATATGACGAAAATTGCTGTATAATAAAGGCTTTTAGGTCTTCTCCTTCCAATTCTGGAAGACCCCTGATGCGAAGGTTCCCCTCTCTCTGGTGGAGTTGAAGAAAAGCAAGAGATTCTTCTACAGTTCTTTGTCGTGTGCCAATTCCCTCCAAATTCTCCAAGTCAATATTGTCCAATTTCTGTTCCACTTTCTTAATTTTTTCTTTGACCACTTTAAATTCCTCAGAGTCTTTTTTTAACGTTGTTACCTCCTGTGCCAATTTATTTATTTCATCTCTGTTCTTTCTTACATTTTCTTCAATTTGGCCAATTGATCTCTCCAAGGTATCTGTAGAATTTTTTATATCTGCTTTTAGGTCTACTTGGAGTTTCTCTATTGCAGAGTTAACTGAGGCATTAACCGATGTAGTAATTGTATTAACTGAGGCCTGTGTTTGCTTCAACCCCTCAGTCACACATTTAAGTCCTTCTGCTATTTCTGCTACAGTAGCAGTTAATTTCTCCATTTGCTCTTGTAGAGTTAGGGAAATAGAGCCTTTTCTTTGTGCAGAGCTAGATGTTTTTGATCTAGTGCTCTCATGCATATCCTGTGAGCTCTGCAATTGTAATCTCAAGGTCACTCCAGTTGCTGTGGTTGCTGTGGTAACCGTCCCAGACATTCACAGCAGAAAGCCAACAGTCTTAAAAATAAACACCAGGTGGCCAGCAATTCTCTCCTGAGAACAAAGAGACTGCTGAGCCAGGAGTTCCACACAAATCCAGCAGTTTAACTTTTAACTTTTAGGCACAGAGTTCACAATTTTTAAAAGTCCTTAGTCTTCAGTCAAAAAGAAGTTAGTCCTTTTGTAATCCAAGTCAGAAATTATATTTCCCTTGCAGTGTTACCACCAAGACTTTATTTTACGTTGTAACTGGCCACAGAATAGCTAAAAAGTCTCCACTGGTAAACAGTCACTGACACAGTAACAAAAAAAAAAAATGGCAACAAATTACTGCAGCCCGCTACCGACCCGGAATCCTAATCCTGAGGGAGAGCGGTGTCTTCTTTTGCCATATTTCTCATTTTTAAGTCTTTAAACATCCTTAAAACAACTTTTAATCCACTTTTAAAAAGTTTAGCAGAGTTCGCAAAACTTTTCCGTTAGTCGCGGCTTTGATCTTTTAGCGCTACCCAGCTCCGGTAAACAGTTCAAAGGGAGCAGGCTTCCTTTAATCTTTCCTCTGTAAGTTATTATTCTTTAAAAGTTTTAAATCAGTTCCAAAGTACTACTTACAGAGTTCCTTTTAAAACTTCTTCTTCGGAAGTGTCGGATGCTCAAGTCTGGCGGGATCGCTGCTTTGTTCCTCCAAAGGCAGTCACCTCTTCAGCCCCGCACCGGCGCTTCGCTCGCCTGATTTACCCCCTTACGAGGGTCGATCAGGAGCAAAGACGGCGCGTCTGGGACCCACGAGGCAGGCGGTCCACGGGACGCTCTTCCCGTGGCTTTAAGGGACCCGCGGC
Organism: Lacerta agilis; assembly: GCF_009819535.1. Taxonomy (NCBI): domain Eukaryota; kingdom Metazoa; phylum Chordata; class Lepidosauria; order Squamata; family Lacertidae; genus Lacerta; species Lacerta agilis. The sequence continues at coordinate 25,059,415 of NC_046331.1, forward strand.
GCAGGCACGGTAGTCCCTATAGCCTTATGGAGGACGGAGCTGTCAGGCTCCCGTCCGCCATTGACCGGCACCTAACCGGAAGTCAGGATTCAACCTTTTAAGATTGAGGGTCTTATGAGATGCAGTGACATCAGTAATGAAACACATGTTAAAACAAAATCCCAGATAATGGTGTGATGATACTCCCAGGGGTGTGACTCCATGCTGGGCACTTATTTGTAAATAACACTGAAGTATTATGGATCTTCACCAGTTTTGATCTGGCCCCCTCTGACTGCAGATACTACTTTTCTGAAAGGATTTAAATAGTGCATACAGATAGATGTTTCCTATTTGTTTTATTTCATTTTAAGCATACAATCCTAGGTACACAAACTAAGACGTGCATTGAACTATATGCAGTAGGATTTTCCAATCTTTGGGGGCTGTAGGGCACATCTGGAATTTTGATAATGTTCCATCTATGGGGGGCAGTCTCAAGGATTATACCTGTATATTAATTGCACCATGTCAGAAACAGACACAAACAAACAAACAATGCAAAGCAGTTGTTTTGATCTATTCAGCCTGACCTTTAGATGGGTTTAATTCCTCTATGGTGGATTAGAGATTTCAGTTTATTAACAAAATTAATCATTATATAGATTTAGACCTGACATTTGTGTTATTGACATTCTGGACTCATGCTAATGCAAACTGACAGTATCTTATTTGGTTACTCAGGACTTGTCTCTTCAGAAGTAACTTGCGGTGTGGAAATCTGATTTGCTTTCCATCAATTTTTATACGTGGGGAGGTGGACTGATAACTAGATATCAATAGAATAACACTGAGATTGTGACAGGTTCTAAACAAAGTTGGCAATGGACACCAGCTTGAGTTTCTTTCAAAGGGCCTGCCTAAGCAATTGTATACAGCAACAAACTCCTGCATGTCTCCAAGATAGTTGTCTAAACAACAGTGGATTGATAAAATTTGGCATACTATTATTATATAAAAACTTATGTACAAGTGCAGTATGGAAGGGATTGTACCTATTTGAAAAGATATTATAACACTGTAGTTTCCTTTCCCCCACTACATGGAAGCCATTCAGGGATGCCAACTAGAATAAAATATTGGGGGGGGGGGCAGGTAAGCCACACCCCACACAATCAATCACATGAAGTGGTGCATGCACAGCAATGTCCATCCATTTTGGGGGGTACCCTGGACCCTCAAATATTTTATGGGGGGGGGGGTGCTGAAGGGTCCTCAGCTCCTAGGAGTTGGTTCCTATGAAACCGTTCAAGCTTTTGATAAAAATTCCAGTCAAGTACAGGTGGTGTGTGTGTGTGTGTTTTGTTAGGATTCTTGCTCCATGTTTGCAGTCATGGGATTGTTTTCTATCACATGACAGTGTATCTTTTCATTCCACAGAGTGGGAAGTGATGGAGACAGGATGTTTTGTGTTACTGTGTTCCATGAAGTGGGACTATTGTCCTTTGTTCTTTCTCTCTTTGCTGTCTGACAAGAAAGAGGAAGGAGCTAAGACAGAATGCTCCAAGTGTATTAAATGTAAATAAAGTAGATTAGCCAAGATGCTGAGCTATTGAGTCTGTTACACGAACCGCCAATACTCTGCAGGTTCCTAAGTGTGCTGATGCTTCTTGGTATCAGTAGCTGTGATGTTCGGGCTGGAGAAAGCTTTTGAAGCTCCCGATCAACCAGGAGGGGAGAGAACACGCCAGTCGGGCATGTGTCTCTGACAGGGTCTATGTCTATCTCTCTTTAGGGATTCAACTTGATCAAAAGAATGTAAAAAATGTGCAGAGAGAAATGGTGCAAAGTGGTGACCCTTCACCCAAAGCCCCTGTGTGTACCACCTTGTAATGAGTAGGAAAGTCTGCAGATTTCGATGTGTGTCCAGCTGAAGCTCCCTCACAATCAGGAACTTCAACATACAGGTCATGAAGAGGGTTCTAAGCTGAATGTGCTTAGCAGCTTCCTTCATACCTTCATGTCAAGCACATGGAAGTGGAGGGAGTAAGGGCTGTAAATATGGACCTTTCCCCCTTGTGTGCTGAATGCCTATATATAAGTACAGTGTGCATGGTGCAGAGAAAGCAAACAGGACATCATTTTTTACCCCCTCTGTCATAATAACACTAGAGCGTAAGGCTACCCAGTGAAGACAAAAAGGGAGTAGTTCTTCACACAGTGCATAGTTAAACTTTGGAATTTGCTCCCACCAGAGATAGAACTGGTCACCTACTTAGGTGGCATTAGACTAGAATTAATGGAAGATACTTGTGGAGATCAGTGGCTACTAACAATGGTGACTGTGTACTGTGAAAACCATTATGCCCATGAACATCAGTAGCTGAATACCAGTAGCTTAGAATCTCAAATAGGGAAATAGTGATTATACTCAGGTCCTGCTTGTGGGCTTCACATAGGTATTTGATTGGCCACTGTGAGAAAAGGATGCTGGGCTAGATTGACCTTTGGCCTAATCCAGTTCTTATTAAGTTCTTACAGTTCTTGATAAACAGGAAAAAACTGAGAATGCAGTAGTTCAGGGAAAACATCTGGATTCTCAGAAGTAAATGAGTTATCAAATGCTGTTATTAATACCAAAGAAAGACAAATGTGGAAAAACTGGGAGAAAGTTAAAATAGCAAAAGCTCAATTTTCACTCCACATAGGACAGATATTCTTCAAGATGCATTTTCAAATGGTAGGAACTTTGTCACTCCAGCCTGAAATTCTATTAAAGACCTTCTCCCCCTTCCCCCCTTCCCAAATTGCTCCTAAATGGAGGAAGAACTGATATGTAGCCTTTTGTTCACTGATCACTAATCTCAGGTCACCCAAGCTATATCATTTGAGACCTGAAAATTCTGAAAAGGTTGCAGCAGATAAGAGGTCAGTTCCTTTAACTAAGAACTTTCTATTTTTCATTTCAAGAATGATAGATTAGGGTGTTAAAAACTAGAACTGTCTATGAACAGAAATGAAGGTGTAGAAGTTCTACCACCTCTCGTTGTTCCAAAACTATCAGTGTTAATAATAGGTTCTTGTCATCACACAAAAATTAATAAACCTTACAATGTCTCCGAATAGTGGGTGAAGTAGAATTCTTCTTTACAACCAATGCTAAGGACTTTATATTGAAAAGCAATTATCAGGGCTCAATATTTCAGCAAAACCTAGATTATTTATCTCATGAAGATGATGGTAGTATGTGTTAATGAGAATGTTCTGAGATAAATGAGGTTTACATCCTAAGTTATTATGTTCAAGATTCCCATAGGTAGTTTTATGGAAGTTCTGCTTGCATTGTTCATTATTATATGTGATACAATTAATCATGTGGCCATCTTCTACAGGAAAATCTATTGCATTTCATTAAATAATAATTTGTAAGGATTCCAGTTGTTTGCATTTACCCCTTTTTAAATGTCTGTGATCAGACACACTTTGCAGGATAAGTACACAGTTTGAGCAGATATTTGAAGAGTTTGCATCGTTCTCCATTATTTTAAAGGCAGACACATTTTTGTTTGGGAAAAAGGATCACATGATCATTTAGTCACCAGATGAAGATACATTCCACTATTGTTCCACTATATTCCAGTATAGTTCCAAAGTGGCTTTTTCATTGTTTGAAAGCTCAATTATATTGCAGAAATTAACAGTGGGAAATAGTTAAAATGGAAAACTGCCATTTGAATACAGTCCAAGTAATGAAAGCCATGTGAAGCATGAAGCGCAATATGGAAACAGAAACCTTACACATCCATTGTTTACTTCACCAACAGCATGACACAAGGCTGCTACATTTACTCTTTGATCTTTCTTAATTATAGGCCCAGTTCCCACACACAATCATCCTGTGAATGGATAGATCACTGAATTACAGAAAAGAAAATTATTAGTGTAAAAAGAGGCTAGGGGGTTCACAGAGGAGACTGAAATATGTCTTTTTTAAAAAATGTGATAATTCCAATAAACTGTTAACAACTATAATAAAATATTAGGCTTCTTAACAGCGTAGCAGAATGAAGCAATTGGATGGCCATACCAGTGCCCAACTGCAAGTGAAATATCATATTTATAAAGACCCATTTATGCTAATAAAATTAAATTTCCCACTTTAAAAAAAAAGCACAGCTAAGAAGTGGTTGAGCTAAAAGATTTATTTGTAATGTTTAAGGTTTGATTGTTTCTACCTGAAGTGAGTAGTGGCTACTCCATCAAGGTGAATGGGTCGCTGCCCCACCAACCTCATTGTGCCCTCAGTCAGCCCCCAACTACCCACCTGCCTGCCTTCTTACAACTATTCCAGGAGTGGCACTGCTTGCCAGTTTCTGCCTCCTTGTTAGTCTCAGGCTCTTTATACATTGTTATTTACTTTGGCTCCAACACACTAATACTGTTGGATTTGGAATTCATGTACACACAACATTACCTATAATTAGGGTTGCCATATTCCCAAAAGTGAGCTGAGGGAAATGGCAGAGGCAGGGAAAACAAACGGGTAATACGAATCAGGTGAAGACACTTGGAGAAGAGCAAATACATTTCCTTCTCTTGAGCTAATAGTTAACTACACAAGGGCATTGTTTTGTCTTGGTTAACACTTGACAGAAACAATATGTCTCCAATAGAGCATAGAGAGCCACACTGCTGTTTTCCGTACTTCATCTCTACTCATTCGGTAAGCTGCAAGGTCTTTTAACAGGTTATGGGCCCAGGCATTGATTTGGAACCCCAAACAGAATTTCCCTCCCTAAAGCCTTCCCATGCCAGCTGCACTTCTCCAGTGAGAAAACCAGCAAGAAGGAGAGTGGATTTCAATGGAAGCAAACAGTAGAAGTGGTGAAGGGGAAAGGTTGGAGTTGGCTAAAAAGAAAGAGCAGGCTGCAAGCAATAAAGGGAGGAATCTGTAAAAGCATAAGACAGTATTACTGAGAACAATGGCTGGAATGTATACATCCTCTTTGGGCTCCAGGGAGTGTCTCCTCGTGAGCCAGAGGGGCAGTGGGGCTTTGTTGAGACTGCTCAGCCTCCCCGCCTAACAACTGACGTGTGGGGTAGAGCATCAGCAGCCACTTCCCCACACATCAGCTGAACTGCCCCAACAAAGCTCCACTGTGCTTCTGGCTTTTGAAGATATGTCCTCTTTGTGCTCTGGGGAGGGCCTCCTTGTGAGCCACGAGGACTCTCCAGGGTGCTCCCCACTTCCAGGTTTTACTTTAGGATTCTTGGCACTGCATGTATGCGTGGTTGCATGCAAGTAGATCATGCACAAGTGGAGAGTTGCCTGTATACATCAGAGGATTGCAACATGCCATACAAGCTAGGGATGCACTGTGTAACTGGCATCAACATTCTGCTTTGAATTCAAAGCTGTTTCTCTTGAGAAAACTGTATTTAGTTAAACTGAAACTGGATGCAAGCTCTCCTAACAAAGACACATTCTCTTCTCTGGTGAGTACAGCAGTGTGCAAATACATTTCCTTCTCTTGAGCTTCTAGTTAATGTTCTGTGAGAGAAAGTGCCTTATTACATTATAAGCTGCTAATGCATACATGGCCTTGGTGTTGTCCTGTAGAACTAAGCTGGAAGGAGGGTAGGGACACAATGAAAATTAGTTGATTCTATCTGGCATTGAACTTCACCAGCTCATTTTGCTGCATACGTAGAGCAGGTCTTACGTGACATGAAATTAGAGAAAAAAGTATTGTTTTGTTTATGAAGCCAAAATATATCCATGCAAGGCAAGTAAATAATATATCAGATGTCAATTAAGATTTTTCTTAGGATTCTGTATCAAACTGATTTGCAGCCATTTTCACTACTGCCACCTGTTCTAAACACAGATTGAGCAGAGCAAAACAAAACTGTAGACTGGATGATGCAGCCCTTATTTCCTTGCCTTGATAATCAACAAAACCTTTTATGAGGGTGCAGATGAAAGGGCAATTTTGCAAAGTGTTAAGAGATGAAATTAAAATCCATGGGAAATAGGTGCGGGCAGGATTTGAAAATGCTTTCCTGTCTCTAATGAATGCATATTGCCCTACCTGTTTCAGTCATTGCCATTTGCACTGATGGGGGTAGAGGAGAGATAAGATTGAAAATAGTCCTTGCCACTTTAATGAGAACACAGAAAGTTAAAGTTAGACACATTCATGAAAATAAAATGAGTACATTAAAAAAAAGCTCATTAGGCAAGAAGAATAAGAGTGGTTTTTTTAATGTTATACTTATGTTTCTCAGTTCGAAGCATAAAGCTTTATTTTAATGGGTTTAATGGCTTCAGTATTCCATCTACGCTTGGAAATACACGTTGAAATACATTAGTTATTATGATTGCATAAATTGCTTTTACTGTTTATCATGTACACTCGAGCAAATGGCCAGGATGCTGATTAAGCACAATAACTGATCCATGCAGATTCAACCCAGGCTCTTATTTGAACACAGGACTTACCAGATCCATCGTCATGGAAAGGAATTTAATAAAGCAATTGGAAATTTCTTGACAATGCTCTTTTGTATTTATAGACTCCAGAAGAGTAGGGGGAAATGAATGATTAAAATAGGCAAGCAAGTATATAAGGTTGTGTTTTCGCTGGAAGTTACCATATATGGCATTCAGCATTTCTAACAATTTCCTTAAAAAATAATAATAGTGGCTCATTATTTAAAGAACAAAAAAGGAGAACCAATCTCAAAAATGCTGAAGAGTAATTTATTTATAAAAATATTTATATACCATTCTATCACAAAGGTGTATCACAGCAGTTTACAATAATATAAAAACAACATGTACTTTTGATTAATGCCCAGTGCATTTTGGATCATACAAACTTGCCTTAATGCTTTCCTACAAAAAGAAAATTATTAAACCACATTTAACAGATACTTTAAAATATTGAAAACAGTCTCAAAAGTCACATTTCGTAAACCTTCATTGTCCTCATACCTTTATCGTCATTCTTATAGAAATGTCCTATTAGTAACACTAAAGAATTTTTTTTTCTCATAAAGACATAATGTTCTTATAGCCAAATTTGTGGAGGATAAAGCAAACAATCACTATTCGCCAAAATGACTACCGGTATGTTCTACTTCTAGGGCTGGAGGCAGTATGCCTCTGAATATAACCAGTTGCTAGGAATCACAGTTCAGAAGAGTAATGTTACGCTCAGCTCCTGCTTGCAGGCTTGCCACTGTGAGAACACGATGCTGGGCTAGACAGGACTCATTTAACATCATCTTTTATTCTTAAAACAGCTTACTTGTTTCCTGACATGGAGATCAGCCACATGTACCACCTCAAAAACAGTGATTCTGTTTTGGAACTACTGCAAGGCAAAACTTTCAAGGAACTCACATAAAAATACGGGACTAGTGATGTATGGAAGTGAGAGCTGGACCATAAAGAACCCTGATCACTGAAGAATTGATGATTTTGAATTATGGTGCTGGAGGAGACTCTTGAGAGTCCCATGGACTGCAAGAAGAGCAAACCTATCCATTCTTAAGGAAATCAGCCCTGAGTGCTCACTGGAAGGACAGGTCCTGAAGCTGAGGCTCCAATACTTTGGCCACTTCATGAGAAGAGAAGACTCCCTGGAAAAGACCCAGATGTTGGGAAAGATGGAGGGCACAAGGAGAAGGGGGCGAGAGAGGATGAGATGGCTGGATAGTATTCTCGAAGCTACCAACATGAATCTGACCAAACTGCAGGAGGCAGTGGAAGACAGGAGTGCCTGGCGTGCTCTGGTCCATGGGGTCACAAAGAGTCGGACACGACTAAACAAATAAAATAAAATAGGAAATTCTTTCCAGTAGCACCTTAGAGACCAACTGAGTTTGTTCTTGGTATGAGCTTTCGTGTGCATGCACACTTCTTCAGATATCGTAACTGAAGAAGTGTGCATGCACACGAAAGCTCATACCAAGAACAAACTCAGTTGGTCTCTAAGGTGCTACTGGAAAGAATTTCCTATTTTGTTTCGACTATGGCAGACCAACACGGCTACCCACCTGTAACCAAAAAAAATAAAATACCTTAGGCACATTACATAACCAATATTTTACAAACGAACTGCCAAATCTATCGTTCTTTTAAAATGAATGCTAGGTTATCAAGCGGGGCGGGGGGCACTAGTTTTGATCAAAAGCACTACAAATACAAGACAGATCCTTGTTAACCAAGAGTTTAAGCGAAAGTAGTTTATGCACCAACAGGTTTTTACCTTGAACTATGATTCCAAAAGTTCATAATCCACGTGGCCAGTGCTTTTTTTCTGGGGGGTACTCAGGGGTACGCATGCCCCTAAACATTTTGTGAATCTAAGTCTGGCCTCATTGAGGGGCAGTATTTCAACATGAGTAGGAAAATGAGAGTACCCCTAAACATTTTTTAAAGAAAAAAAGCACTGCACATGGCTATTGCAAATGTGAAATAACAAGTTTCAGGGATCATCGTAACAAGTGGTACTATTTATTTAAGAGCATTTGCTACGTATTGTATCATCACTATTATATATTGTCCAATGCGTTTGTAAGAAATTTGATGTTAGTAAAACATGCAAAATGCTAAAAAGGATAAAATGATTGCAACATAAATTATTTATTTATTGCATGTTCAGACCTTTTAACCTCACCCCAAATAAATTCAGACATGACTCAAATTTTGGATTGGTTTTTGGCAGAATTTAGGCCACAACTTTATTGATTACAGCAAGTGATTGGTTGCATAGGCTCTGGTTTGACTAGCTCCCTGCTCCATAGGTAGCGCTGACCCAGGGTTCCAGCATAGGTCAACCTAGGGTGAACACCTGGATAGCGAAAAGCCAGGAACCTGCTCTATCCGCCATCCAAATGTCCCCCTGGACTCAGGCATGGGCACAACCCCCTCTCAGAGGTTGACCAAACCATCAAGTCCCTGGATTCCTTTAACAGGATACCTTTCACATAGGGATGGTGAGAGCGTTCTCCTGTCCCTATCACCTGAACCAGAGCCTATCCACCACACGAGCACCCATGCTCGCTGCCAACCAATCACCCCTGTAACCAATCCCTTAACCCCGGTGACATGGAGATCAGCCACAAATCATTCCCAATCACACACAGATGAGCCCCATCAAGCCTGTAAAGGGACGCATCTCAGAAGGTAATGCCTGGGTGACGGATGACCGTCCCGCCCAAAGCCAGAACCTTCTTGGCCACCGCGCTCTGGATGCACCTCCTGGCCCTCTCGGTGGCAGCTGGGCATCGGCTTCCTCTCCATTCACATCGCTGCAACAGCTGTGACCAGAATATCTTGAGTCCAGGAAGAGCTGCCTTCAACTCTTCCAAGTCTTTCTGCATGCGGGTCTGCAGGCTCAGGCTGGGAGCTTCCGGCAAATCATTCTCGCTCAGCTTCACCACCATTGCTGCAGGCATGCCTTCCACAGACACCTTCGCCCGCACCATTGGAAGAAGCTCCTCCCAACGCATTCATCGTCTGGATACCCAGGACAATCTCACGTGGTCGGGGAGCCCGAGCCTGCGTCCAAATCCAGACTCTGCCACCCCTCTTGCTGGCCCAGTGGACAATGCTGTGCCTGACTATCCAGACATGTAGGGTAGGCGGACCTAGGAATGAACAATAAAGTATTAGTAACTGCACCTCGACGCCACTTCTGAACATAACCCCTGGCATGCTCTGGATTTCCAGCGGGCCAGATCCTTGATCCTGTTGAGAGACTAAAGGAGATAAAGGCGACTGCAAGCCAAGTGGGTAATGAGACCTCTCGGCGGATTGCCAGGCAGCCATTCTTGGTCCGGCGCGCTTCCAAATGACGTGTGTAATTAACAGTCTTAGCAGAGATTAGCACATCATGCCCCTGAAGTGTAAGTCCAATTAAGGCTTCTGAACACGATAGTTCTTTTCTAAGTCATCATTTATTGCAGAAATATATACATCAACCGAGAGCCCATCAACTCCTCCATCTTGCCTTACAGCACACACAAATCAAACTGCGACACAGTTACAATAGCAATACAGAAACAAAGAAGCATCCAGAGTCAGAACGTCACTTCCTGTGCAGCATTAACCCTGTGTTAACCTGATTCTACAACAGAGAGAAACCCAGCACGCAGCTGCATTAGCTGCCCCAGCACGGAATGTATAAGGTGTACACTCTCTGGCCTACAGGCTGCACGCTGCCAGCTCCTTGCACATTAGTGCAGCAAATGATGCCTCCATAACAGGGACCCATCCCCGTGAACCAGGAAGGGGCCATCCCCAGGTGGGTAAAGGACTGGGCAAGGACTGGGCTCACCAGTTGCAGGCAGCCTCATCAAGGTGCCCCTGTCCTACTGGTCCGATTAGCACTCCAGATGGTTAGCACCAGCTCAGGATCGGAAAGCTGGACGTCCTGTAAAAGCAAAGCCCTGGGACCTTGCCCTGCGCTGACTCCAGCACCACTTCACCCACACACAGTGAACCCAGAAAAGGCAATTGAAAAACCATCAAAAAGAGTCTCGCCTCACCATTAAACTAACAAATCAGCCTAATTTTTATGCGCATAGTGCACAAAATGTCAAAATGCGACCGGCCTCCTACCTGGCAATGCAGGAGGCTGCAGCCTGGCCAAGCCCTAAAGAGCCTTGTACACCACAAACTTTGCACAAGGATCTCTAGGATAAATAAAATGCTACTACTCACTAAAATTTAGCTGCAGCCAAGGTTCCAATATTGAATCAGGAAATATTCTCGAAGTTGCTGGGCCTGTGGAGCCAGGGATCTGAAGCGCTCCATCTGAAAACGTGACAAGGCACCCGCAATGTCGTTGTTTGCGCCATGGATAAAACAGGCAAAAAAGACAATATTAAATTTGAGTCACCGCAGCACAAATGTGCGCAACAAAGCCGAAACTCTGCTGGAGCGGGATGACTCCTATGCCAAAACTCTCACCACTGCCTGCTTATTGGACCAAAAACAGACCTGCTGGTCCTTGAACTCCATGGTCCAGATGTGCACTGCCACTACAATGGGGAAAAACTCAAGAAAGGTTAAATTGTGGGTAATGGTTGCCAGGTCTCACCGCAAAACATGCCCTTTTTAAGGGAGGACCCAATTTTTAGTTGTTTATATACTACTAAATTACTGAATATTCTAAGCGGTGTATTTTAAACACGAACAAATAATAAAAATCAAATAAACATACAATTAGACTTGGGTGGGTGGGGGAATAGAAATAAGGCGATTGGTATCCCTCTAGTTAGAGAACAGTCATAATCTGGATGGCTGAGAAAGAGGGGGGGGGGTAGGAACTACTTTAAAGATGTAAATGACAAAGTAGAAGAGCTCCCCATATTGCTGCATTATCCACGCTAAAAATATTGCAATTTAATGATGATTCCGGAACTTTTTACTATAAAATGTTGACTCCTGAGTATTGTTTGCCTAAGGTATATATTCCTGTATATTTTTCTGTGTGTTCCTTGGGAGTCTTGCCTTGCACTAAATTAAAAATAGATGTTTTTGAGCTGCCTGAAAATGAGAAAATTATTTTTTGCATTTCTGTGAGAATGATCATAATGAGGAATGTACAGATATGTGACTTTTGAGGCTGTGCTTCAATTATTTTTTTTTAAAATATATAATTTAAAGTTGGGTTTATTAACTGTATTTTCTGTTTGTTTGTTGTGTGTGTGTGTGTGTGTGTGTGTACATAAAGCCCCTGAAGGCCAAAACACATTGGATATTAAGAAAACATGCATTACTCTTCAGCAACTTTGAGACTGGCTCTCCTCGTTTCTCATTTCCATTGGCTGATTCTTTAATTTTGTGTTAATAGTTATTATTTATAATGAGCAAGTAGTAGGTCTGCTGCAGGGAGAAGATGGAGAAATGCTATTGGCTCAACCCCTACTCTGCCTCTGCCTTCACTCAAAAAGAAAGCAGAGCCCAAACTGGTGATAGCAGAATGAACAATGGTCAGACCCCACCTGGAGTACTGTGTCCAGTTCTGGGCACCACAGTTTTAGAAGGTTATGGACAAGGTGGGATGTGTGCAGAGGAGGGTGACCAAAGTGATCAAGGGTCTGCAAACCAAGCCTTACGAGAAATGGTTGTAGGAATTGGGTATGTTTAACCTGAAGAAGAGGAGATATTTAAATACCTAAAGGGCTGTCACATGGAAGATGAAGCAAGCTTGTTTTCTCCTGCACTGGAGAGCAGGACCCAAACCAATGGATTCAAGTTTCAAGAAAGGAGATTCTGATTAAATCTCAGGAAGAACTTGTGACAGTAAGAGCTGTTTCACAGTGGAACAGACTTCCTCAGAAGGTGGCTGACTCTCCTTCCTTGGAGGTTTCTAAGGAGAGGTTGGATGGCCATCTGTCAGAGATGCTTTAGCTGAGATTCCTGCATCACACACGGTTGGCTCAATGACCCTCAGGGTTCCTTCCAACTCTACAATTCTATGTTTTTATTTGTGATTCTGTTGTGGTCTCTTAGCTCTGGAATGCTTTTCTACTGGAAGTTTGGATGGCTGTGATGTTGATGGGCTTTTGCTGTCAAGTACAACAAATATTATTCTCCCAGACATTTGGGGTAAATAAGGAACCATTCTGATTTTATTGTTTTCATACTGTTGCTTTAATTTTATTTTTTAATGGATTGTTTTTAATAACTCCTATTTGGTGCACATTGTCTATATGATCACATTGTTGTGAAGAAGGAAAAATAGTCCCCCTCGTTTTATAGCCAACTGAATGGTAAAATAGTGAGTAGAATGATAAAGTCTTGCCAGTGTGCAAATTATGGGGGGAACCAAGGGAGGGGGTGATGAAATCTACAAGGCCCACTCCCTTACTACTTGGAATTTTAGAAAAAGCATAGTTTTCTTGTTGCTTCTTAAAACCAGGAAATAAGAGGGCCAACCACATGATTTCTTGTTGGCCTCAGGCTACTTTGGTGACAGCAACAGTGAGCAGCCACAATGTCCTGGTGTAGCCTTATTCTGGGACCTTGTGGGACATTAAAATGCCACATAAGGCTGGGTAACAGTATAAATATCCCATAATGCCCCAGAACAAACCTGCATGGGCAGCATATTAAAGTGGCCTAATGCCACTGCTACCACCAGGGAAGCCTGCAGCTAGGAGCCCACCAAGGTAGATCGATGGTCGCCAGAGCCCCTCAGATCTGCAGCTGGTTTTAATATGCCTAAATAATAATAGGCTAAAATTATGAATTGTGTGGAGAAAGTGGATAGAGAAGAGTTTCTTCTCCCTTTCTCAGAACACTAGAAATTGTGGATATCCAAAGAAGCTGAAGTTGAAAGATTCGGGGCAGATAAAAGAAAGTACTTCCACGCACAGCTCATAGCTAAACTATAGAGTCAATGATGTCCACCAACTTACATGACTTAAAAAGATGATTGGAGAAATTCATTGAAGAGAGGGCTATTGATGGCTACTAGCTACAATGGCTATGTTTGGCCTCCACTACTGGAGGCAGCAATGCCAATTGCTGGAGGGGAGACTGCTCTTGTACTCAGAAGAGTGCTGCTTGTGGGCTTCCCACAGGGCCACCATGAGCACAGGATGTTGGATTAGATGGGCTGTTGGCCTGATCCAGCAGGCTCTTCTTCGGTTCTTATGTCTCTCCAGAAAATTCATGGCATTTGTTGTGAAATTTGCACTAGGGGCTCTCATTTCACATCCTGTGGATGAGATTAACACTATTCTGTGGCTTCTAACACCTTCAGATTTCTGACTCTTTAAGGGATGGTGTTGTGCATTTCATCAGTGGCTGAAATGGAATCATTGAAGAAGCTATTGGGTGGGGAAGTTGCATTGTTACATTAGTACCAGTGCTTTGTCGTTCAGTTCCTCTGCCATTCAAGTTGCATTCCAATCTTCATGATTGCTTGCCTATTATTTAACCAGTGTGAGTGCCTCATCTGCAAAGCTGATAATAGAAATCATGACCTTTTGATTTACAAATCACTATTTTAAATATTAGATTCTGCTAAAACATTCAGCTGCTTGTAAAGTCTGGTTCAGCTCCCCCTTCTGCCCTGTATTATCTCAGATGCATAATTTAAATGAAAGTCCCATTACGTAGCACTGTTATTGAAGCTGTGTGAAATCTGTACCAGTCGAGCATCTGAAGCCAAGCATTTATAATAAGGTTCATATTTGAGCAACTACTTCCTATTCATACATTCAGATTAGGGTCCCCACAAATATCTGGCCAGCATTTCCTTTATGTTCTAATGAAAAGCTTCATGAAGGGTTATGGAACTTGTATTTTGCAGCAAATTGAATGGCCCTCAAATAATAATGGTTGTGCACTGACTGGTAATATATGTCCCTCCCTCCATCAGACTGTAGCAAAGGGGGGGTTGTTGTTGAATTTGAGTATTTTTCCTTCATTTTTCTCTTGTTCAAATAGCAAGTAATCATATGGGGAGGGGGCTGAGGGTGATATTTACTATGGGGAAAGGGAGATAAGCTCAGTTTTCAAACGTTTCTCTTTGATTCCACCAAAGAAGCCAAAATGAAACCACCCATGTCATCTTATCATCCATGCCAATCTTATGATAGAATGCATAACTATTTTCCTTCCAGGAGGGGTGGAATCTTGGGGTTGCGGAGAAATTCTGTTCATTTTGCATTTAAAGGAAAATCTCACTGATTTGCCTTTTCCAAAACAATATGTGTACTGAAAAAAAACACATGACTTCAATGACTTCAAAATTGGACTTCTCCAAATTTTGTGAAGCATTCTCCACCTAAGTAAAAAAAGGGGGGGGGAATACAAGGGTAATGTGTACACAAAAAATTCATTAATTACATACTGTCCAAATTTTCCAGACCCCAAAACTAGGATGTGCATCTTCTATGGTGTTTCCAGGCAAGTCACATAAACTGCACCTTGCTTTAGCCCCGAAAAAGTACATTTTTTCGGTGAAAGATGGGGCCTCTCCGAAAGGGCTTTTTTTGGGGGGGGTGAGAGCGCAGCATGAGAACACACAAGAGCACAGCACCCAAAATGGCTGCTGCAATCTTGTGCGGAAAAAATGGGATGTCCCATTCCCCCCCCCCAAGGGCACTTGGCAGTTATGATATTAGTGGAATTACTGTACAAAAATGCATTATATTGGGGGGGATTGATTTGCAAAAATGTGTGCATTAGACAAAGCTCATACAACAATATGTATACTGCCACAAAGTAGCACTAAAAGGCTGATGAATTTTTATGAGGACACCACCAATACCACCCATACAAAGTTAAGTGGAAAAGAATTGTTTTGTTGTCCACCACAATCCCTGTGAGGTTCCAGGGACTTACTCAGGGTTTGGTTTGCTCAGAAGGAGGGACAGCAGAGACTGTGCTGTCTATAGCATGTATATGGTTTATTAACACATACTGTATATACAACCCAAGCCTACAGTGGAGGGGCTCAAAGCTTTAACAACCCAAGAGTGCCTTGGTTCTCCCATAGCCTTGGATTCAGAGATCAAGCATGGCTTTGTCTCTCAGATGCCCAGCCTGCTTCTAGCCTCTAGCTTCTACCGCCAACTCAACTCTGGCCTTGCCTTTTGTCTTTCTAACTACCATACAGCTGAGGGTATCCCTCGCCATTTGCCCTTTGGTGCCGAGCCACTACCTTTGCTACCTTAATGACCCATATTGGCCATTACCTCACCAGGAAACTAACCTGGCTATTCCAGGAATTGAACTCGTGCTGAATCCAGCCATTAGAAGGGGGCTCAGGCTTAGCCCTCCTAAAACTCACAACAGTTTGTATGGGAAACATTTTCTTAGGAGCAATTGTAACTATAAACTACAGGGTGAAGAACAGCTTCCATAACTCTTTCTGGGGGTGTTTTGTTTCTGTTATATGATGGTGTTGGGGTCTTGCTTGGGTTTTTTCTTTTTTGGGGGGGGCGAAGGGCATTGCTAGTTTTTCGTCTGTTAAATTGTGTGTGTGTGTGTGTGTGTGTGTGTGTGTGTGTGTGGTATCCATGACAGCTCCTTAAAGGTTGGTGTCCACTGCTTTATTTTATGAAACATTTCCTGTAAAAGACCCTCAAGCAATTTAACAATGAAACAATTTCAAGCTCAGTGTGCAGAAACTTAATGATTGGTAACAACAAGCTCTTACGTGATGTGTTTGTTTTACTACAATACTGTGGTTTTAGTTTATACATAATGTGATATTTTCTATGAAAGTGTGGTTTATAGATATTTAAATAATTAAAATTAAGACAGTCTGGGATGTTGCCAGTCTTTCTCAAAAGCAGGATGAAGCGGCCGTACCCCAAGAGAGAGAAAATTGCAAGAGACCTCTTCTCAAAGGGAGGGGTGGAACAGGACCTCATAGGTCATTTGGGCCAGACATGGATGGCCCTAGAGGTAAGTGGCCAGTATCTGGCTACTTACCTCTAAATTTGATCATTACCCCCTTCTCTTCCAGTGTCCACCTTCCTACTCATCCTACAGAGGGCTGAGTAGGAATTGGGGGGCATCTTAGATTGACCATTTGGACTCCCCCTTTTCCACCTACTCCACACTGCCTGGAATTTTAATTGCCTTTCTGGAAATGAGTGGTTCATTTACCACTGTTGTTTTCCTGGGTTGGCATTTAGTGCATGCAGGTGAGTGGATTTCAAGAATTACAGTACAAGGAATGGCACTCTAAGGCATTATTGGGTTAACAGCACTCATTAACCACTTTTCATTGCCTTTACTTGGGTAGGCTATTGGACGGTTACCTTTCGGCCTTGCACATGCACCTTGATAAATGTTGTACAGAGGGGCTGGGTGCTACATGTTAGGTACATGTACCTGGTGTTTCCTTTGAGGAGATGTAGTATTTTGCTATGCTTCCAACACTTTGGAGCTAGAGACTGCTGTTGTGAACATGCCCAGGGAATTGGAACACCGTGTCCCTGCAATAATTATCCAGATTCCACTTTCCCACACTTCAGTAATTTGGTTTGATTGGTTGCAGATCTTCTATTTGTTATGTTAAAAGATAGAACCATTTCTAGCCAATGCTATGTCTCTCAAGTCTTCTGTATGGGTGTGTAGGCAAAAATCCCTACTCAACAGCCTTGTTGAAAAGAATGATAAGGACTGAAAATAATCTTAATGTTGCAATGTTCATAACATCAAATTGAGTTATATGTTGGATTGTTGTGTTTACGTTTTGAATTTATTTAGCATTTGGTTTTTATTGTCATGGTGTATTGATTAGCAATTTTGTTGCTCAGTTATGAGCCACTTTGAGCATATTTATATGGAAAAGCAGCATATAAAATTTAAATAATAAATAAATAAAAGACAAATTGAGTTGGCGCCTTCTGATATGTAACAGGAGGGAGTTCTAAAGGGGTAGATGCTGCCACGTTAATATACAAGCCATGTCATCACATGCCAGCAAAATAAACTGACATTTGGAATGAGAGTCACAGAGTTGAAATAAATAATTTAACATTGCATTTTAGTCTGCCTTGTTAGGGTAGATTTCGTGGAGATCTGGAGCATCCAATATCCGTGTAAAACAAAATGAGCTGCTACAGATGGGTCTGGAAGACCTAGCTTCAAATCATGGCTTAGCCATGAAAGCATTAAATGACACTGGGCAAATTGCAATTTCCCTGCCTTGGTCCCAGCTGTAAAGTGATGCAGTTTTAGCTCAGTTATACAAACTTAAATTTACAAAAAGAGAGATCTTCAAACTGTTCCTACGTTTTATGGAAGCACTAATTTGAAAGATACATTGCAGGTCTTTTTTTCTTTTCCTCTTTTTTTCTTTTTTTCAAAGAAGTTTAAATGTATGGAGTTTCAGGAGATGGATACTCTTCCCCCTGTAACTCTAATGAGCAGAGAGCTGGATTTATATCATTTGACTTTGATGGAATTATTTAATACTGGCAACAGTCCACATTATGGTAAATATTTTACAATGTATTGAAATTTGTGTTTTGCAACTTGTGACTCACACTTACTCTGGCTGACCTCCTTGTCTGATTTTATGTTAGCATAAAAAATATACTACTTAGCAGATGCTGTACAGCTAATCTCTTGGGTTTATTACTTCTACTCTTTTTTTATTTAAGACATTAATTTTACAAAAAAACATTCAGCCTAGAGAGTCTAAAGTCTCTTTTTCTTTTTAAATGAGCAGCTATCGGATAATATCCCCTGGAAATCTCATCTTAATAGATCTTTTTAATTGAATTTTTACTGCTGGAAAAAATGCAAAGGAACTCATGACTGATTGAAAGTTGTTGCTTTGGAAACATCTCTCTTTATTTTGTTGATGTGTAAGTGCAGTATCTTATAAGATTAGTCTTATAAACATTAATACTGGATATCTCATTCCATTAATTAAGAAATGTTCAATTTCTCCAATGAGAGTTTGGAAAAACTCTTTAAGGAGATGCCTACTTGAGTATTGTTTTAGGACACCCTTCCACTACTTACTGTCCTCCAGATGTTTTCAGACTACAACTCCCATTATACCTGGTTATTGATCATTCTGGCTGAGGCTGATGGGAGTTGTAGTCCAAAAAAATCTGCAGGGAAACCAGGTTGGATAAAGACTTTTTGAGATCACATCTTCATCAATGCCAGGGAGTGGATGGGGCAGCGGTGGAACTATGGGGATAGGGGGAGTTCAAGGAGTGTTATGGGGAGGTTGCAGGATGTCAGGAATGAGCCAGCTCCAAGCGAAAGCTTGCAGCCAACTGCAGAAAGCAGACAGGAACAGAGAGGTTTAGATGTTAGTCAGGCAGGGGAGAGTGGCAGCTGCAGACTTCGGCTCTTCCTGACCTTGACAGGCAGGTTGATAAGGCAGTAGCTGAGAGCAAGCTAGAACACAGCCAAAGCTCACAGGAAGCACAGACACGAATAGACTCAGAGACAGCCTCTCAGAACAGGAAGAGGTTGGAGCTGATCCACCAAGTCCGAAGAGTTGGCAAATGGGAGGGTTGCTAGATAGGAAGCAAAATAAGAGACATAAGGGTCGTAAGTTCAATATCTTCTGTCGATGCTGAAAGGAGTCTTCAGAAGGGTTGAGTAACGATGAGTAACGATGCTGGAGGCTTTGTCAGAGCTGTCCAGAGCTATCTGTTTGTTTTTGCAATAAATCCTCCTTTTTAATTACCTATGCTTACTGTGACATCGAGCTGGGACCTGGACTCCTGACATAGGAGATGTGGGGGGGGGGGGATGAACAGATGAAGCGGGGGGGTTGAATGAGTTGATAGGGTGGGGTTAAAGGTGCTACTGAGGGAGGTGAAGGTGCTGTGGGGAGAGCTGGTAGAGGGGAAAAGGAGCTGGTGGGACGGGACTGTGAGGTGGAGTCGTGGGAGGGAGAGGAAGGACACTTTTGTCCTTTATTATGGTAATCTTTGGATGAAATGTTCCTTTCATAGCTCCAATTTTCTTGAACAGATCTCTGGTTTTTCCCATTCTGTTGTTTCCCTCTATTTCTTTGCATTGCTCGTTTAAGAAGGCCCTCTTGTCTCTCCTTGCTATTTTTTTGGAAATATGCATTCAATTTCCTGTATCTTTCACTATCTCCCTCACATTTTGCTTGCCTTCTCTCCCCCACTATTTGTAAGGCCTCATGGGACAACCACTTTGCTTTCTTGCATTTCCTTTTCATTGGGATGGTTTTCGTTGCTGCCTCCTGTAAAATGTTACGAGCCTCCATCCATAGTTCTTCAGGCACTCTATCCACCAAATCTAAATCCTTAAACCTGTTCCTCATTTCCACTGTGTATTCATAAGGGATTTGATTTAGATTGTATCTTACTGGCAAAGTGGTTTTTCCTACTTTCTTCAGTTTAAGCTGGAATTTTGCTATAAGAAGCTGATGGTCTGAGCCACAGTCAGCTCCAGGTCTTGTTTTTGCTGAGTGTATAGAGCTTCTCCATCTTTGGCTGCAGAGAATATAATCAATCTGATTTCGATGTTGCCCATCTGGTGATGTCCGTGTGTAGAGTCGTCTCTTGTGTTGTTGGAAAAGAGTGTTTGTGATGACCAGCTTGTTCTCTTGACAGAACTCTATTAGCCTTTGCCCTGCTTCGTTTTGAACTCCAAGGCCAAACTTGCCAGTTGTTCCTTTTATCTCTTGACTCCCTACTTTAGCATTCCAATCTCCTATAATGAGAAGAACATCCTTCTTTGGTGTCATTTCTATAAGGTGTTGTAAGTCTTCATAGAATTGGTCAATTTCAGTTTCTTCAGCATCGGTAGTTGGTGCATAAACTTGGATTACTGTGATGTTAAAAGGTATGCCTTGGATTCGTATCGAGATAATTTTTGAAATTGCATCCCAGTACAGTTTTCGCCACTCTTGTTGACTAAGAGGACCACTCCATTTCTTTTACAGGACTCTTGCCCACAGTAGTAGATATGATAGTCATCCGAACTGAATTCGCCCATTCCTGTCCATTTTAGTTCACTGATGCCTAGGATGTCAATGTTTATTCTTGCCATCTCATTTTTGACCACATCCAACTTACCAAGGTTCATGGTTCTTACATTCCAGGTTCCTATGAAATATTTTTCTTTACAGCATTGGACTTTCCTTTTGCTTCCAGGCATATCCGCAACTGAGCGACCTTTCGGCTTTGGCCCAGCCGCTTCATCAGCTCTGAATCTACTTGTACTTGTCCTCCACTCTTCCTCAGTAGCATGTTGGATGCCTTCCGACCTGAGGGGCTCATCTTCCAGCGTCATAACTTTTATATGCCTGTTCTCTTTCTCCATGGAGTTTTTTTGGCAGGGATACTGGAGTGGCTTGCCGGTTCCTCCTCCAGGTAGATCACATTTAGTCTAAACTCTCTACTATGACCTGTCCATCTTGGGTGGCCCTGCATGGCATAACTCATAGCTTCCCTGAGTTATTCAAGCCCCTTCACCACAACAAGGCAGTGATCCATGAAGGAGAAATGTTAGTATACATTTATCCTAATATACACATTTATGTGTGCATAAGAAGATAAGACAGTGTTCTCGAAGCTACTAACATGAGTTTGGCCAAACTGCGGGAGGCAGTGAAGGATAGGCGTGCCCGGCGTGCTCTGGTCCATGGGGTCACGAAGAGTCGGACACGACTGAATGACTGAACGACAACAAGAAGATAAGAAACTCCTGCGTCAGGCCAGAGGCTCATTTAGTCTCACATCTTGTTCTCTCAACAGCCAGAGTTGAAGTTGTATATACCAGAATTAGTTGGTATATGCATTTTCCCCTTATGCATTTGTATGTGTGTATGTGCATACTTTCCCCGAAGGCATACATTTTTGTGCCTACATTTTGATGGAAGAATTTCATCCCAGAATTCGAAGAATACAGTAGTATATTTCAAAGGATAGCTGTGCTTCAGTTGTGTACTCTGGGAAGTGAGAATTAGGTTGGTATTAAAAGGCAAACTGAACCAAATTTCTCCCTCATCCTTAGATGCAATATTGTGCCTTAACTTGGAAAACATACTGCTCCATAGGAAAAATGTCAAATGTAGAGCAAGTTTTGTGATACTGCTTGGTACTAGGTTCTATGCTTTGCATGACTTTGTTAGTCATGTGCTGGAGATTTGCTAAAATCATAAAGTAGGCTGGTGGAACTATAGTTTCTAGAGGGACTAGTGGAATTTCCAGAGTGGGCTCTATACCTATTCTGTTGAGATATGAGAGGGGGGTGGATAATGGCTTAAAGACCATACAGTGGTGCCTCGCAAGACGAAATTAATTCGTTCCGCAAGACTCTTCGTCTTGCGGAAATTTCGTCTTGCGAGGCACCTTTTCCCATAGGAACGCATTAAAATTTAATTAATGCGTTCCTATGGGAAAAAAAGTCCGGGGGCCCCTCCCGACCGGCACCGGAGCCAAGCCAAGCCGCGTTTTAAGACTGCAGTGAGCGAACAGCAGCGCTGCTGTTCGCTCGCTTCAGTCTTAAAACACGGCGCCACGGCTCCGGGAGGGAGGGAGGGGGCCGTGGGATGATGCCCGACATCGGGCATGATCCCACGGCCCCCTCCCGACCGGCACCGGAGCTCCGCGGTGCTGTGTTTTAAGACTGCAGCGATCGCTGCAGTCTTAAAACGCAGCTCCGCGGCTCCGGGAGGGAGGGAGGGGGCCGTGGGATGATGCCCGACATCGGGCATGATGCCACGGCCCCCTCCCGACCGGCACCGGAGCTCCGCGCCGCCGAGTTTTAAGACTGCAGCGATTGCTGCAGTCTTAAAACGCAGCTCCGCGGCTCCGGGAGGGAGGGAGGGGGCCGTGGGATGATGCCCGACATTGGGCACGATCCCACGGCCCCCTCCCGACCGGCACCGGAGCTCCGCGCCGCCGAGTTTTAAGACTGCAACGATCGTTGCAGTCTTAAAACGCAGCGGCGGGGCTCCGGGAAGGAGGGAGAGGGCCGTGGGATGATGCCCGACATTGGGCACGATCCCACGGCCCCCTCCCGACCGGCACCGGAGCTCCGCGCCGCCGAGTTTTAAGACTGCAACGATCGTTGCAGTCTTAAAACGCAGCGGCGGGGCTCCGGGAAGGAGGGAGAGGGCCGTGGGATGATGCCCGACATTGGGCACGATCCCACGGCCCCCTCCCGACCGGCACCGGAGCTCCGCGCCGCCGAGTTTTAAGACTGCAACAATCGTTGCAGTCTTAAAACGCAGCGGCGGGGCTCCGGGAAGGAGGGAGAGGGCCGTGGGATCATGCCCGACATCGGGCACGATCCCACGGCCCCCTCCCGACCGGCACCAGAGCTCCGCGCCGCCGAGTTTTAAGACTGCAACGATCGTTGCAGTCTTAAAACGCAGCGGCGGGGCTCCGGGAAGGAGGGAGAGGGCAGTGGGATGATGCCCGACATTGGGCACGATCCCACGGCCCCCTCCCGACCGGCACCGGAGCTCCGCGCCGCCGAGTTTTAAGACTGCAACGATCGTTGCAGTCTTAAAATGCAGCGGCGGGGCTCCGGGAAGGAGGGAGAGGGCCGTGGGATGATGCCCGACATTGGGCACGATCCCACGGCCCCCTCCCGACCGGCACCGGAGCTCCGCGCCGCCGAGTTTTAAGACTGCAACAATCGTTGCAGTCTTAAAACGCAGCGGCGGGGCTCCGGGAAGGAGGGAGAGGGCCGTGGGATGATGCCCGACATTGGGCACGATCCCACGGCCCCCTCCCGACCGGCACCGGAGCTCCGCGCCGCCGAGTTTTAAGACTGCAACGATCGTTGCAGTCTTAAAACGCAGCGGCGGGGCTCCGGGAAGGAGGGAGAGGGCCGTGGGATGATGCCCGACATTGGGCACGATCCCACGGCCCCCTCCCGACCGGCACCGGAGCTCCGCACCGCCGAGTTTTAAGACTGCAACGATCGTTGCAGTCTTAAAACGCAGCGGCGGGGCTCCGGGAAGGAGGGAGAGGGCCGTGGGATCATGCCCGACATCGGGCACGATCCCACGGCCCCCTCCCGACCGGCAGCGGAGCATACCTTTTCGCTGCGGTCGGGAGGGATGTTGTCCGCGTCTGCCATTTTGGATCGACTGCGCATGCACAGTCGATCCAAAATGGCGGACGCGGACATCACCCCTCCCGACCAGAGCGAAAAGGTAAGCCAGCTTACAGTGGTACCTCGCCAGACGAATTCGTCTTGCGAAAAACAGGCATAGACGAATTCGTCTTGCTAGTCAACTAAAAACTCGCAAAACCCTTTCGTTTTGCGAGTTTTTCGTCTAGCGAGGCATTCGTCTTGCGGGGTACCACTGTATTTAGTTCCCTTGAAAGTAAAAAGACAATGCTTAGAACAATAACATAATGCAGCCTTCCCAAATTCCTGTTTTTATAGGGAAGTCCAGCTGAGGACAAGTGGGTTTCAGGTATTGCAGGCACCTGAAAAGGCTACAGAGTGCAGATCACTGGAGAGACTGCTTGTAGAATGAAATAAAGGTCACTCACAAACATCTCCAAGGCTACCACAAAGTGGACCAACAACCTTGCACCCCACCCATGAGAATGGCATGGGCATTTTCTCACTTTTTTGATAATTCCCCAATGCATTTCTCTCCCCACCCCCACCCCCACCCCCACCCCCAATTTTTCTTTTTATGAAGATTGGTTGGTAGGGGAGCAGTTGAAATGTTCAGCACAGCACAAGTTTAGATGCAGAAACCACTTGGACACATTTCAGTTCCAATATCTAGAAGGCATTTTAAAGTAAGTTTATCAGACTTTGTCAGTGATGAGATGGCCAAACATTCTATGTCATCCCAGCTGCTTGTCCCATGACCGAAGTAAGGGAGACATTAGGCACCATGTGCCTGCCAGGTTTGCCTTTCCTTGGAGTTGTATATGTGGGTTGCAAATGTTCAGGCAGACGGCAGCAATAACTTTTTGCAAAAAAAAAAGTAGCTAAAATAAGATTTGATGTGCATGGACACCTGGGCATTATAGCAGAACTGCCACAGCCAAGACACTACTTTCGCAATTAATGAAGTGCCTGCTTGAACAGTTTAGATTTCAAGGATCCTCATTGAGCAGAAGGATTAAGATGAAATATCCAACTGTTCAGACTTCTTGTCTGCTCGCTTGCCTTTCATGAACAACTGGCAGGTGGCTCTCTGACATGACATACTTTGTGCATCTTGCAAACTAGATTGCCTCCTTTAAGTAGGTCTGCTGCTACTTTAAAATTCACTTTAATTCTCCTTCCTTGCAAAGATGCTGCCAAGTAATTTTTCTATATCTCTACTACAATGTCCACTGGATGTGCTCCTTTTATTTGCCATTTAATTCTAAGGAAAAAATTGAAATATTAATAATTGATTGTGGGGTGGGGGAACATACCAGACATTCAGACAATGGTGTCCTAAAAATAATATGTGTTTCTTTTTTAAAAAATTGTCTTCCTCTGGGCAGGGGAGCTTGAGTTACAAACACCTCAAGTTACAAACTCCGCTAACCTGGAAGAGTTACCTCGAGTTGAGAACTTTGCCCCAGGATGAGAACGGAAATTGTGTGCTGGCGGCACAGCGGCAGCAAGAGGCCCCATTAGCGAAACCACGCCTCTAGTTAAGAACAGTTTCATGTTAAGAACAGACCTCCAGAACGAATTAAGTTCGTAACTAGAGGTACCACTGTACTGTTTTAATTCGTGCTAGGAGTGTGTGTCAAAAACAGCAAGTTCTGAAAAGCAGGCTCCACAATGCTTGTGATTTACTCACTCTCTGAGCTCCAGGAGATGCTGATGAGTTGCTGAAGAAAGTGAGGTAAGCATTAAGCACAGCATAATGCAGAGTAGAAAGGCCATATTGTTTTGTTTAAGAAACAATGACACTTTTTTTAATCTTGTACTCCAAAAAGAAGCAGACCTGAATCTGCTACTTATTGTCTGTCTCACTTCAGCCATTGTTCATGACTCTGTGATGACGCAAAGACTCTGTTCAAACACAAAGTGCTTTGTTACCTTGTGAATGTGTTGTGCATGCTCATGTTTCTTCCTCCTTTTATACTCTGCAATTAGTTACATCTTGTTTTGATCAAATCACTGCTTGCCATTAATGGCAAATGTGTAACCATGGTTTGTGCTAGCCTCAAAACCAAGATTTTCATCACTTGGAAATGGAAATGATTCAGAGGTACATAAATGCCTTAAATAACAAAAAAACATTTCAACCCACATTGCAGAGCATTTATGATTTTTTGGGGTGTGAGGATGGCAGAGAGCACTAAATAAAATGTTCTGATTTGGATGTAACAGTAAACTATGGTTTGACTGAAGCACGATCAGACTTGATCCAATGAGGAAGTGTGCAAGGAGAGGGAAGAGTAGTGTAGTGTAGTGTGTAACCATTGGGTTTCACATAGCACTAAATCATGTTTGGTATTTTGCATAAATGGCTCCAAATGATTGCCAACCTTGCAGTTGTTGAGGGATAACGGTAAGTGCTAGGCATTGATTCATTTAGGGTATCTGGGTTTCTGTAGACTGCACATCAAGTACTTGTATGATTATGACCCTTTGAAAATATTCACATCATAGGCATGCACAACACATTCCTTAGGGTGTGCACCCAGGAATCTATTCTATTCTATTATTTCAACAAAGGAAGAAAAGATATGGGGAAATGACAAGACAAACAAAGACAAGGAAGAGGTAAAGAGGCAAAAAGCTAACAAAACAACCAACATATAATTGGGTGTTATCATGGGTTATTTCTGAGAGTTTGTACCAAGCACAATAATCCTTTGGGAAGTATAGTTTTCCCAAAGATGGTTACTGCCATTGCAGCAGTCCTTGGGGTGTGTGGGGTGCATTTCTGATGGTTGCTTGAGCTTGGTATGTTGTGCAGCAGGACTCCAGGCACACAATTATCTTGAAAATAACAATTCAAGCCAGAGAATAATGGGGGAGGGGTGTAATTCTTGTAGCAAAGTGTTATAACCATGGAGACTCCTATGTCTGAGCAAACATTTAAAAAAACACGCACACAAAGCTTGGGTGTCTTCTCTAGTCTGAACTGACAAGTCATATAAGTGGCCTGTCCGGACTGCAAGTAGTGTCTGACACATGACTTAGTTCAGGTATCTTCAACCTTTTCAGACCCAGGTCCCACTTTTAACCCAAACATGCACTGGGGGACTCATTTCTTAATCTTTCTTATGACAATCTTTTACCATATATTTCCATGGTGACGGTGCTCCTGTTGCGATTCACCTTGGATCAGGTCATGACCCAACTCACCAGTTGAAGACCAGAGACTTCAGTTCGGCTGAAGTTCCAGCACCATGTATAGCTCCTAGGTTGCAATTTGCTCTAATGAGATCTGGAGAAGTATGGAGACACTTGGACTACAGTCGTACCTCGTGTTGCAAACGCTGCGTGTTGCGTTCGTCACAGGATACGAATGCGCCAAACCCACAAGTAGCGGAACGGGTTACTTCCGGGTTTGACAGTTCGCGCATGTGCAGACGCATCAAATGATGTCATGCACAGAAGTGCCGAATCGCGTCACGCACATTCGCAGACGCGGTGCTTCAAGTTGTGGACTGCTCATGATGTGAATGGGGCTCCGGAACGGATCCTGTTCACATCCAGAGGTACCACTGTACTGCCCCTTCCAAGGTTTGTACCCTTCCTGAAGAGCTGAGAGTTTGAAGGGACAGTCTTGTGGACTAGAGCTTAAGACTCTATTGCTTCTGTCAGTTATTGCTCTCTACATTATATCTGTTGGCAGGCCCATGCAGTGTTGGGGGGCAGCTGGGTCTTGGAGATCTAAGCTGGGGGCGGCATCAGGGACCAGCTATATGCCTTTCCTCAGCAGTGACAGCAGCAAGGAGTTCAGCACATTTGGGGACCTACGAAGGGCATCTTGCCCAGACCCTTCCTCAAAAACACCACTGGGGGCTGAACCCTGTAAACCAGGCTACAGGCCATTTCAGCTTATGCCTGCATCCAACCTTCATAAGCAGCTGCCTTATACTGAGTCCATCCAGCTCAATAACATCTACTCTGATTGGCAGCAACGTTATAGGATCTTGAGCAGGTGTTTGGTCTACTGCCATCCTTTAAACTGGGGAAGCCAGGGACTGAAACTGGAACCTTCTGCAGGTGAAGCAGTTGCTCCAGCCACAGAACCAGGGGTGGGAACAGAAGGGCCTTCTGCAAGAGAACTGGGGGGCAACTATTTATGTTCGGTTTCCTGTTCAGAGTGGTTTAGCCATCAATTCCTCTTCCAAGTGAACTCCAACTCCTATAGGGCACAGCCAACACAGCCTGTGATTGGCATTGTAGTTGTACAACATTGGGGGAGGGGGGAAACAGGTTCTATATCCTTGTTTTACACAGATAAGATAATGCCCAGTTAAAGTGAGCCCTAATATGTCAGCTTATTCTGTCGCAATGCTCTGTGGCATGATAGATAGCAACCCAACTATTCACTTATTCCTTTCATACATTCTTTCATTTCTCATTTAGAACCTAAGTGTTCCTGTTATTTAGGATGACATTTTAAGGGGTAAGATGCACAAAAGCAAAAGGAGGTTGGGCACACTTCGAAGAAGAGTTGGGAGTCGAAGAGCCACCTGACCTTGTCTTTCAGTCCCAAGTTACTGCCATAGCAATTAGAAACTATCTGAAGAGAGCAAGTCCTTGAAAGTTAGGTACAATGAGAAGGAGAACAAAGAGATGACTAGGTGCTTCAAAAATGCTATTGATCAGTCAGCATGACTTTTTGTGATGGCTTCTCCAAGGAAAAGACATTACAAGAGAGAACTAGGAGAGCCTCTCCAAGCATTTTATTTAGTAACACTTATTTCATCTTAACTATTTTCTTATTTGAAAAGCTCCAGCCTTTGTCTATTCTGCTTAGTATTTGCTTCAATTACGCCAGATCTCTCACCAAAGTTTTCACTTCCTTGGTGATGTTCCTGGTCATTACAAGACAGCTGTGACTTGGACTGCAAAGCCTGTTTAAAAAGTCTCAACACTATAAGCCCCTACACAGCTATGCATAGCTCCACAGTGTAGGATTCCAGGAACCCAAAAACAGAACAACCCCAGCTACAGAACACAGCCTCTGGCTTTGAAGGAAGGGGCTGTAGCCCATGATCAGAACTAGGAATGCAGTCTTTGGAGACTTATCTGACTATCCCTAGGTTTTGTTCCAATCAAGCAGGATTATTATTATTATTTTGTTAATTAAAGATGTAGAGCTTATGATCTGCACATCAAAGGACCCATATTTAATTGCTGGCATAGTGAAACAGATTTCAGGCAGCAGGGCTGGGGAAGACCCTTTCTGAGATCTCTGGAGAGCCTGTTGCCAGTTAGACAGCACTGAGCTAGATAGAAAGGACAAGAGACCCTGCCTGATCTTCTTTAAACTGCTTGGCTGAGGAGTGCGCCACTGCCCTTGCCTCAACCAAGCAGTTTTATGAAGTCCCAAACTGCCACTTTACAGGCTCGGTGCACTTGGCTACTGCTGCCTGATCCATCTTTGGGGAGTGGGTGGCAAGCTGGCAAGGTAGCTCACCCCCACCCCCAAAAGTGAAGGTGAAGGGAGCCTCAGAAAGGAACCCCAAGGTCCCTGCTGCTCATGCAAGAGTGGCAGGGATGTCAGGGCTTGCTCAGCTGGGGGCTGCAGACTTTCCATCCCTCAGCTGAGAAGCAAGCTGGGCCAGCTACATTGGCTCCAGTCCACGGTGAGAGTTGACACAGTTTCACCCCATGCCTCGCCAGCTGGGGTCAAAGCGGCTTGTTTCGATATTGCAGTTTATCGCCAAACCGTGCTGTTTGGCCAGTGAGACAACGCCATGTTCAAAACCTGACATTGCCCAGCCCTCATAATATACACAAGTTCACAAGCAATATTGCCCAATACACACATTTTTATAAAACAATGTTCCATAACATAACATACCTGTGCATGTTATTTTCAGTAGCATGCATTTCTATGTGAACTTTTACTCTTACGTGTTTCTTTTTCCAAGCATTATTTGGCTGGAAAACTACAGATTTTGAAAGATGACTGCCTCTAGGTTTGTGTATTGCTTCAAAAAGAGTGAACAAAGTGGGTGCACTTTTTGAAAGAAAACTGAATCGCATGTGTCCTCCATCCTTACCTGTGGTGTGATTTTTCCTCCCAAAGCTCTGGGTTAAAACTTAAAAAGATCCCGCTCCCCCCCCCAAAAAAGTCACTGCTCCCAGCAGTGCATTTCTAGTTACTCTTTCTTGGGAACAAAAGAGAAGCTGAGTCAAAAACTTCAACTCAACTTTATCAGCAAGTTTGCAAATGTTGCTTTATAAACAGGAGGCTGAAATTCACAAAATTATTTTCCAGCCCTTAAAGTCAACAGCTGAATGAGCCGTTTGACTTTGTGCAGGGCTGCATTCTAAGCTGTGCAATGTTCAATTACAATAGTCAATTAAAGGTTTAACTAATTAATTCCTATGTTGAATGGCTGTGGAAAAGTTAGCTGGACTGTAAAAGGATTGAAGAGTTTTAATTATGTAGAAATTAAAAGCAAATAAAGTAAACTTGGACATTATATTGAAACAAGGCATAAAATAATACTGCTTCCTGCAAAAAAGGTTTACTTGCTCAATAGTTTTATCTCATGGTTAGCTTTGATTACTTCTGAAGCTTCCTTATTCCTGACCCTCTACTGTGTTTTGGCTTCGGTGATGCATTTGTGGGTCAGGGAGAAGGAAAACTTCCCAAATAATATTGTAGCTAGATTATGCACACTTTTGTTTTATAAATAAAAAATTAAAAGATGGGTATGCCTTTCATAGCTGCCAAAAATAGGGGCTAACAAAGACAACATACTTTTTATTAAACTATCAAAACATTAAAATTACAATAATCCTAAAGCAGCAAAATAAACAATGTCTAAAAAAGTAAAATCTATAAATGCAGCAAAAGAAAAACAAAATAACAACTGCAATTAACACCATCTTAAATGGAAGGTCTTTGCAGTCTGCTGAATTGTCATCTCATGTAAATGGTACTCAATGAGTTTTAGTTTACACCTTGATGTGCCTGCAAACACTATAATGAAGTCTAATGCTGTAAACTTCACAACCTGATTAATGTCTAATGAATCATGCTGAAGATTTGAGCACCCAACAGGAAAGTTGGGTGGCTCTTTTCTCATGGTGTGTGTGTGTGTGTGTGTGTGTGTGTGTGTGTGTGTGTGTGTATCTGAAACTACATTTAAATATACATCTACAACATACACATTCTGATCATTATTATTTTATCTGAGAACTATATTGCAAAATTCAGAGAAGGGCAAAATTCCAAAGGAAATTGTTTTCTGATTTGAATATTAGATTGGGAGGTGGTGAATTAGGAAAGTTTATATTGGAATTTTCAGATAATGAGTGTTCCCCACATCAAATGGGGTGCGCATGTTGCGAGGTTGCGAGTGGACCCATTGGATCACGGTGGCAGCTCCTGGCAGTTGGTCTGGCTTCGCCTTCCCCAGGTTGGGATCCACCTGTGGACTCCACCTACTCTAGCAGCCACCCAATTCCGGCTGGGGAGGTGTTGCTAGGGGGATTGGCCAGGTAGAAGGAGGGATTATACAGTAAACACAATAGAGCTTGAGTCATACCTGGGAAGCGGCCGTTGGATTCAAAGCTTCCCCACCCTCCACTCCCTCAATTGACACTTACTTTGCAGGTTTAACCACCTTTTTTCCACAGCCACACAGGCACGCAGGCGCTGCTATGACAAGGTCACTGTTAAAGGGCCGGAAAGGAATTTCCCTGGATTGGCAGGTTTCGCCTTTCCTGTAGCAATTCATCACAACTTTGGCAGTTGCAGGCCTTGGGCGGAATCCTTTAGTCATTTACAGGATTGGGGGGCGTGGGGCAGTGACCCCCGCCCCCATTGTGGTGGCGATAACAGGGTTCCCGTTAACAGGGTTCCCGCAGGGTCATCACTGCCCTCCCCTTCCAGCAGCAGCGAACATAGGGGGGTGGGCTATCTGCTTGAACATATGTTCTCCAGACTAGTCCACTTCCCAATCTTGCTGGATAACCCTGAAGTTACCCAGAACCCCGGCTGGGGGGCTGGGAAGGATAAACGCCCAATGCCTGAGCCAAGGTCTTCCTACATCTGAATATTAATAAAGTTGTGGCCAATTTAATCTCATAGACCGTTGTCATGAGTCGTTATTTCCCTCAGGGGCTGCCCCGGAGTATGGGGGACTTCACCTGGCCGCGCAATGAATTTCTCAAGCATGCCTCATTGCAGCACCAGCGTGTCCAGTGCAACTTCCCTGCTGCCTCTCCCTCCCAGTAAGTGGTGATGATTCCAGAGCTTGGAGATCCAGTGCTCAGTGCTGATTCTCATTTCTAGCTTCCTAGCAGGTGAGTCACCATTGCTTACCAGCAGGCAGAGAAACGGGGAGTTCAGTGTGTTGCAAAAGCACTAGCAAGATCTCTCCATTCCTCTCCATTCCTCCCCCTACTAGTAAGCAACAGTGACCTGCCTGCTGAGGAGCTAGAAAAGCTGCTGCACCCCTAAGAACAGAAGAATAGCCTGCAGCATCATGTCCAGCATTTTCTTCCCACAGTGGCGAAACAGATGCCTATGGGAAACTAGAAACCAGAACATGGTCACAAGAGCATGCTCCCTTCCTTTGCTTTCCAGCAACTGGTATTGAGAAGCATCGCTGCCTCTTGACTGTGGAGGCAGATCATAGCCACCAAGGCTAGTAGCTATTGATATCCCTCTCCTCCATGAATTTATCTAATTCTCTTTTAAAGCCACCCAAGTTGGTGGCCATCTCTGCCTTCTGGGAGGGCAAGTTCCATAGTTTGACTATGCGTTGGTGAGCTGATTCTGGAATTGGAAATGCACTGCTGAGACCTTTAAGGGCTACCATGCCTTCACTCTATTATTATATACTGTATGGTGTGGTGGGGATTTGTTTATATTGTGCTGGTTTTAGAAATGCCTATTTAAAATGAATATTATATAGTGTTGCAGGGTTTTAAAATTGTGATTACTTGGTGTGGTAACTTTTAAACCTCCTTGTAAAGCATAAGCTTAAGAATTGGCCTTTAAAATATTTTAAACAAACATTGTTTTTGTTGTTGTTGCTTTAAATCAAAACTTGTTGGTTTAGCCTGTTTTGGGGTCCCTATGGAACATGTTGGGAGTATTAGTTATGAAATGCCCTTAATGAGTTTGCTTCTGTTTCCCATCCAAGAGGGAACAAAACTTTAATTACTGGTGTCCTTGATTTGCCCCCACTTTACAGCAAAATGGTACTATTTCTGCAAAATAAAGGAAACCAGTAATTAAAGTCCATCATCACCTATAGGGAACAGAAGCAGACTAATGAAGGTGTAATTCATCATGAATTATCCAGCTGTGCTCAACAGGCAGGCTAAACCTGCCAGGAGGAAACTGTTAATTAATGTTTCAGGGGACCTTTGCTGAATAGGCCACCGTCATGAGTGAACATTATAGTAGGACCACAACTTTCTATTGCTTTTGCTAGATGATTCTACATTATGTAATAACAAATGTAAAAAGCAAGACCAGTGGATAACTACATTCTAGTCCAGACGTTGGTTTAGGAGGTGTGGATCAGGTCAGTTGGCACTGGAATTCACAAAGAAATCCTCAGAGATCCCTACTTGTGTGTGTGATTTAAAATCCTGCTTTATGCAGGGCTTCCATTTGTATGTACAGCCTGTGCAATGTTCATAGCTTGGCGGTCCTGCCACAACCATGCAGTTACTGTGGACAAATCCAGCATTTGCATTTAGCAGGAATGGGAAACTGGATCCTTAGCTCAGCCATTCCTGTAGGCCATGTGTGACAGATGAGTGTGTCCATCCACCCTTCAATTACCTGATGCCAGGTGACTTAGTTTACCTCCATGGTTTGAAATGAAACAGTGAGGTCAAAAGCACAAGCTTCACAAGCCCCTGAGAACCAGCAAAGCCCTCTGCATGGGATTTCACAAGTGCCAATGACCAGCTGGTCACCAATGCTTGCAAAGACCCACTTTGGAAGCCCAACCATCAGGAGTCCCTGACTGTAAACGTAATTTTAGCCCAGCTGCATCTTTTACCTGCTGTGCACCTGATATATGTAATGCCAGATGTAGACAGGTGGACATGGATTGACCAAAACTGTCTTGTAGGGCATATGGGGAGGAATGGCTGGCTGAATTAGACCCATGAACCAGAGGTTCCCCACTGGGTGTTGGATATTTCCCATTTACCACACTGCTTCCATACAGCTCTTCTTAGTGGAGCTTAATATACATGTCACATACATAAACATATGTGCTCTCCCTTTCATAGTGGAATCACATTAGTCATGATATATATGTTAGCAGGGTATTTACATTAGATGTGAATAATGATGTGTTGACTTTATCACAACATCTAGGCTGTCTCATAGAAAAAGATGACACAGTGTTATTTAAAACAAAATAAAATTTTAAAATGTGTGTCTGCATATGCTTATTTATCAAACCAGGGAATTGTATCAATATCCAACTTTTCTTTCAATCTGGATGTGTTACGCAGTATGAGTCTTTCCCGCACTCTACCCCAGGACTTCTCATTAAATCTTTTACATTTGTGTTGAATAATGAAACAGGATTGAAATTGATGCAGTCATGGCAATGATTTGGCAGGCAGTAACCTGGTCCAAAATTACTTGTATCCAGCCAGTAAAAATCCACCTGACATAGTGATTTGATACAATTGTTGCACAAAAAGGGACGCTCCATTAAAAAAAATGCCTTTCTCATCATAACAGGAATCTCATTTTTCACCTAATGAAGATGTTAACCATAAAACACATTTCATCCTTCAGACAATCTTGTTATTGCCAGGTAGACAAACAAAATCAAGGTTTTATTGCAATGGAGGTATCTCAAATGAGAAGAGGTCTATTACAAAAACAAAAAGAAGAAGCAAACCTAGCTATAACTGGAAAGGTTCTCCATAAAATTTAACAAGATGTGTTTCATAAATCAGGGTCTCATTGATAGAAGATTTCTCTATAACCTTTGTGTGTAAATTCTGTTGTTTTATGAGAAAGGGATATCAACACACACACACCCTGCCCCACCACACCTCAACTATGTTTTATTCAAATGTAACACTGCAAGAAAATATCCATCCCTTTATTAGGAAGATAGCAAGCTCCCTTTATATAGAGTCAGATCTTTGGTCTATGTAGCTCAGTAGTGTCTACACCGGGGTGGAGAAATATTATTTATTTATTTATACATACATACATATACATACATACATACATACATACATACATACCCACCCCACCCATCTGGCTGAGTTTCCCCAGCTACTCTAGGTGGCTCCCAATCAAGTGTTAAAAACAATACAGCCTGGGGGGGCCACATGGGGTGAACTTCTGCAGGGGTGGACTTTGGTCTTTCTAATTTCAGCTGTGCCTGTGCAAGACCAACATTTGATGCCCCCCACCTCTCACATTCCATTCTGCTCCATTCAATTACTTCATAGTCGCAGTGCCCTGCGGTGCCCCCTAGGCTTTGCACCCAGTGCAGTGGAACCAATTTTGCTGCCCTAAATGTGTCTCTGATTTTTTTTGGGGGGGGGGGGGCACGTGCTGGTGGGACAATAGATGCGGACAGTTGGCTATAGGCCAGAAACTCAAAAGTCAGAAACCTGTATATACATCTTTCCAATCAGGGAAGCAGCTTTTATTACAGTTTTGTGAGGAGTCTGAGGACTTGAAAGTCTCAAAGGCCAGAAAGAAAGGTATTTGGTGTCCCTTCTCCCGACATTCGCCACCAACAGGGACTGGCAGTTGCCTTTCAGGGTTTCAGACAGGGGGCATTCCCAGCACTACTTGAAGATGCCAGGGATTGAACCTGGGATATTTGGCATGCAAAGGAGATGTTCTAGCATGGAGCTATGGCCCAGGGATCCAGCAACATGATAATATCCCCCATAGCTACAAGCAGCTACCTCGACATTTCAGCTGCCACAGAATATGGAAACCTTGACTTCTTGTTCAGCTCACATCCACTCAACGTAACTGTTTGTCTTCCACTGTCACATTTCCAGAGATTGCCTTGCTTCCCACACAGATGGATGCCTCTGCCATTAGAGACTTGCTGAAGTTCAAAATCTTCCTAAACCTAAAGCCTTTTCTAGTTCTGCATGCCCTCTGATATTTCCACAGATGAAAATAGCTTTCCCCAGTTTTCATAACATTAAACCCACTGTCTCAAGTTTTCTGCCCTCTTCCCTGCATGTATAGTGAAGGTCTAAACTAATGTGTGTACATGTAGAGCTCTTCCATGTGAGATGGGATCCTGGGCCATTCAGAATATGTCTGCACTTGGAAAAGCTCAACCCCCTCACAAGTGCTTTAAATGCATCTGAAGCACCCCTACTTTTCTTTCAAATATATACTAAGAAAACTCAACTATTTGACAATACTGTTCTACATAAACCTCAGCAGCTTCACTGTGTGTGTAAGGCAAGGGCACACAGCCTGGTACCTTAGCTTTTGTACAGTTGTATTTCTATGTATGTACACATTCTGTGTGCATAGAAGACTGCCAGAAGACTGTGTAGAAGAGGGGGGGGAAACCTGTTCAGCCCTAGCTTCCAGCTTGCATATCATGTCCCTGTGTTGCTAAGATTTGGCTTTATGCAGCTCCCAACTTCCACACGGTCTTAAGAAGTTCTGAACAGAGCCTTTGCAACTATATGTACAGTATGTCATCTCTTTATCGCCAAATGAGACTACTTTTTTCAGGATTCTTGATTGTTCAAGAAACAGAGCTTGTTAAAGCATTATCTCTACTGAGGCTTTCAGATAAGTGCACAGAAGTTAAGGATGTCAGAGAATTCCAACGAAAATGGAAAATGAAGTGGAAATGGCTGGAGTTTCCATGTTTACCAACAGACAGGAATGGAAATCAGCCCAGCAATAGTGATTGGTATTCATTCATATAGTTGTTTTTTAAATTCTGCAAATGATACATTATTTAATTATGAGGGTTTTTGCATTGTTCTGGTTTTCCTTTTACATTCAGATCATAACTTTCATAAAATTTAGGGAGCAGCAAAATGAATGTAGAATATGGCAGAAAAAAGTACTGCAGCAGAACAAAATGGATTCGGATTGTGAGAAATATAGGTTGCCGCAATCTCCCCCTACATCCATTCCATGAAGATATGTGTTGGGCTCTTATTTTCCTTCCTCTTGTGTTAACACCCAGTTTCCTTCAAACGGGCTAGGCCAAATGCACCTGCTGTAATTGTCTGCCAGCATGTTGGTGTGATTGACTTGAACCTTCTGAAATTCACAAGATCATCAGTAGATATATTCCTTTTCATATATTTTTTTAAAGGTGCAAAATTGACAGCTTAATGAGAGAAGTTTCCATCATATCACAATCCCCTCCTCCTCATTAGGAGTTACATTAAAGAAGCTCTAAATCTTTTCAGAATTTCCTTTCATGAAAGATTGATATTGATTCAGACTTAATAATGCGTCATTCCATCCTCGGGTGTATGACTTATACTAATATAATACCTAGGTATCATGTGTGGGAGTGTGCAAAGTATGTTTAAGCCCCCATACATACATAATGTCATTATTTAGCTAAAGTATATGTGAAGGGCATACACCCATATGAACCTGTCTGGGCCCTAAGATTGGAATCAGAGGTGCCCTCTCAGGCCTGTCACTGGGTTGCAAGTCTCACTCTAGAGAGATCCACAGAATCAGTGGCAGCAACTTTAATAAAATATGGGGGGGGGGGCTGCCGCTCCGCATTGTAAGGTTGCAGGAAGGATGGAGAAAGGGAGGCCAGAGCCAAGCAAGCGCAGCCCAGGGTGAACCCTCCCTCCCCTGGCAGAGGCTGTATTGCCTTCCTCTCTTCCCTATTGCGTCAGAGGCCTGGGCAGCTGGGCTCCAGGTGTGGGAGGCTGAGCTGGGGGGGGGAGGCTTCCTGGATGACAGCAGGCCTAGCCTAGGTACCACCCCTTCTCTTTCCACCTATATGCCAGTAGGTGGTGGCCAAGTCCTCTCCCTGGCATGAAGTTCATGGGCGCTGGGTACAGGCTGAGGCTGCCGGAGGGAAGAGGAGTGAGGTCTCACCAACAGTGAGGGAGGTGGGTGGGTGAGTATATGTCTTACCTGTGCTCTCACGTGGTGCTGGCAGAGAAGGAGGCTGGGGCAGCTTGGCATGGTCCATTTGGGAGGGCCACCCCCCATATGGGGGGGACATGAAGGTGTCTGGGCCCCTTAGAGTTGATCCTAACCTGCTAGCCTCCCTCCCATGTTCCACTCTTATGTATCTCTCCTCCTATGTATGTAAGATACAGTGGTTTGACCTGAACATTTTGTGTTGAAAATTTGGGTGCTTTGTTGTTGTGCTACTGTGTATGTTATTATTTTGTTACTCCTGTTTGCTGAACAGGCCTATTCTGTATCTGAAACAAAGCAAGCATTGTAATGGCCTTCATTGAATAGACATCATTTTATTTCTTATGCATCTTTGTTCTTAAACATTCTCTAAAATTTAGATTTAAAAAATGACCCCAATCTCCAAATATTGCTTGTCTCTATGCTGTGGGAAGCCTGCTCTTTATTTATTTATTTATTTCATTCCTTATTCTTTATTCATGGCTTGATTTAGATAATAATCCCTTGGTTTATGTACTGTGAATATGATCACATTAGCATAATTACCTAATTTATTGTTTTGTCAGTGATAGTTGACAAGTAATAATAGCCTTAGCTTATTATCACTATTTTCATTCCACACTTTGTGGCCACAAGAAATGGAGATAAAGCAGAAGGCTCATCAGCAGGAGGGTTTTTTCCAAGAGGAATGGGAGAAAATGAAATAAAGTCACTGTCAACCACATAACTAGAGTTCATTCAACATTATTATTATTGTATCAGTATTGCAATAGGGTAGCCATGTTAGTTTGATGTAATAAGAACAAATTTCCAATGAAAACTTCATTTATCTAAAGCATTCTTATCCCACTTTTCAGTCAAAAAGAAAATAAGAAGAGCCTGGTGGATCAGGCCAATAGCCTATCTACTTCAGCATCCTGTTCTCACAGTGGCCAACCAGTTGCCTACAGGAAGACTGTAAGGAGGACTCCCCTCCCCTGCAGTTTCCAGCAACAGGAGCATATTGCATCCACTAGTGGAGGCTGAACCCATCAGGGTTAGTAGCCATTGATAGCCTCACCCTTCATGAATCTGACTAATTCAAGTTGGTAACCATCACTGCCTCTTGTGAGAGCAAATTCCATAGTTTAATGGTGCACATTGTGAAGGAATACTTTCTATTATCTGTCCGGACCCTTTCAACATTCAGCTTCATTGGATGTCTAATGAATAATAAAGGTTCATAATAAAGGGGAGATGTACAAAAATGGAGGGGGAAACAGCAGCTGTTTAAGACCCCAGGTATTCCTATGGATGGCTATTCAAACAACTCATTATCAGTTAGAGTTCTGACTTCACTAACTGGCTAAAAACACTGAGAGGGAGGAGCAGGCAGGCCAGCTCATGTCTCAGAAATCACTTAGATGAGTACTTGCATGTTTTGCTTCATAACTGACCACAAATGAATAACTACACCTTAGGCCAACCCCAACCTCTCACCACAAGCAAACAACAGAGAACCTGCACAAGCAATGCTGACACCAAACCCTATAGTAAAATAGAAACATCGCCACCCGACCCCACCGCACCTATCTCCCCCCATCCACCTCTTCCCCCCTTTTCTTCCTAATGTCTCAACAAATGAAACTGATTTGTAAAAATGCCCTGCCCAGGGGCATCAAGGAAGACTTTCATGATCACCATAACACCAGTGATCAACCTCTGGTGTAGACAGTAGCGAGCTACATAGACAAATTGGTCTGACTCCTCATTCTTGTGGAAGCACAAAAATCCCATAAAAGAGTATAATAACATTAGAACAGCCATAAACACAGTTCTAGCAATAGTCATACAGTGTAATGGGGGGGGGGAATACTCTGTGCGCGCACACACACACGTACCCCAACTGAAGATGTGCCCAACTTGGCTCTAGATCACAAAGCCTTCTGTATATCACAGTAGGCTTGCCAGCTTCGTTTGGTACCACAGGACTCCTTATTGTTTTTGAAATATTGAAATGCTGCTAGCATGCATCTGGAATGTAAGAATACTGCTCAGCCTCTTCCTTCTTATTAAGGCTTGAGCACCATGGAGTGAGTTAAGTACCATGCTAATCCCTCCATTTTCAAGAATTCTCATCTAATCAGACTTTTAAGGGGGTTTACCACCTGCAGTGATCCTCAACAGCTGGTACAACTTAACCACCCTACAGAGCAGGGAGAAGATTTGTCTTTCTTTTCTTTTTCTTTTTTGAAGAAGAAGAAGAAGAAACCCTACAAAAAGAAAATTATTTTAACAGGCTTTAGCATTGCTTCCTACAAACATAGAAAATGAATTCCTTTATCAGCACCAAGGAGCTTTTGAACTCCTATATGTTATCACCCGCAGGGCTTGAGCACATCCCATACACACAATTAAACACAAAGGGAGCATTTCAAGGGAGCTCCTTTCCAAGTGGAGTGGCAGGAATGCCTACCTATCTGAAAGGGAACTGAATATACTCTGTCCTAAAGTTGCACAGTTCAAGTAGCAGCATTGCATTGAACAGGCCCACCCCATAGTTACACGTCTGACTTGGCAAACAGAGGCAGGAGGGTGAAGCTCTAACAAGGAGCCATTAGTGGCAATAGCCTCCTTCTGCTTTCCTAAAGGTGGTTCCTGTTATTCTGTAGCTGCAAGCGGATTGTGGGAGCAGTGTACAGTTAACCTGGCCATCATTTTGCAGCCTCCATGATGTCCCAGGTCTAGGGCCATTCTGGGAGCATTAATAGCAACTGCTTCCCTCCCACCCAAATAATGAAAGTGGAGAGGAGAAAGCATTGGTAAATTACCCTTTTCTATGGTCAGCCTAGTCTAGCTTCCCTAGTTTTGGGAAAAGGCGAATTCCATGTTAGGGGTTCATTAGGAAATAAATTGCTATTAATAATAAATTAATACATGCCATTAAGGTAATATGGGGAATATACAGGAGAAATGATTTTGAGGAGATATGGAAGGTGTTTGTAGAATTTGCACTGTTAAAATGGAAAGGGGTCAAACCATCGCAAGAGGTGTTGAAATTTTGGGAGGTTGGATAGTTATAATGGAATGGTCTCAGTGGCGGGGTGCATGTTTTTACTCATATTTATTTAGGATTATTATTTTGTCAAAAAAGAAAGAAAGAAAGAAATTGAATAGAATAAAGCTGGCAGTATCATAGTGCCATTATAGATATCTCTGGTGGAGCCACATTTGGAATATTGTGGAGAATTCTGGCTGCTGACCTGGAAACATTGCAGACCTGGAAAAGGTTCAGAAAAGGGCAACCAGAATTATCAGAGGGCTTATGAATAATGGTTACACCATTTGAGGATTTTTTGTTTAGAAAAAAAGGTGAGTAATGGGGAACATGATAAAGGTGTATAGGGTTATGTATGTTCTGAATAAAATGGATAGGGAAAGGCTTTTCTTTACCATAATGCTAGAACCCCTCTAATGAAGCTAAATGTTAGAAGATTCAGGGCAGGCAAAGGGAGGTACCATACTTCTTCACACAGTGAAAAGTTACACTATGGGCTTTATTACCACAATTATAGTGTTCGCCACCAACCTGAATGACTTCTTAAAGGGGGTGATACTAAAGCGTGTCCTCCATAAAAGAGGGCACGTGTTGCGGTGCGACCTGGCCACCTGACCCAGTGTTGTGGGGGGTAATCTGGAATCAGCCACAACCCCTGATAGGTCGGTCCCGTGTTGCTAGAGTGCAATCTGACCAATGGGGTGTCGCAAAAATCAGCAACGCGGGACCTATTTAAGCCCATGCGAGGCTGCTGAGCTTCCTTTTTGGGGCTTTCGCATCAGAACACCTGCCCACCTCTCCCTATATTTAGGGCTTGCGCTTGACCTTGCTATGCCATCATGTGTCATCTGCCGTTGAGGCGGGGGCACAGCAGGAATTTCCCCCACTTGGCTGATTGGCTGGTGCCATTTGGGTTTCGCCTGCCACGTAGCAAATAGTCACAACTTGTAAGTTGTGGATAGGCTCTGGTTCAGGTTATAGGCGTGGCACGGGACGTGGCCACGCCTATGCAAATGAAGAATATTCCGGTAGAGGAATCCAGGGACTCATTGGTTTGGCATTCCCCAAAAGGGGTCCGGCCCGCGCCCGAGTCCAGGGGACATCAGGGCGGTTGATTGGTATTCCTCCCAGCAGCTGTCCCTGGTGTTCATCCTTGGCTGTCCTATGAACATGGCTCTGGGACAGCACTGCCTGCAAGGGTGCAGGGAGTTAGTCGAACCAGAACCTATGCAACCACTCACTTGGTTGTAATCAATAAAGTTGTGTCCTAAATTTCTGCCAAAAACCAAACCAAATATCTGACTCTGGTGTGAATTTATTTGGGGAAAGCTAAAAGGTCTAATCACGTAACAATGGCTACTTGGAACAATGTATTGGGGGCTATATGCCTCTTAATACAAGTTGCTGGGAATCATAAGTGAAAAGAGTGCTGTTGCACTCCAACCCTGCTTGTGAGCATCCCAAAGGCATCCGGATGGTGACTGTGAGAACAGGTTGCTGGATTAGATAGCCCATTACTCTGATCCAGTTGGGCTTTTCCTATCTTCACTTGTATTTCACCCCAGGAGATTGGGGGTGGAAAATCTCAGAAAATGTATTCTGATTTTTTTTTTAAAAAAATATTATCTCAGTTGAAGTTTTAAGAAGGGATTCATGGAGAGAATTATAGAATTTTGTGATTAAGCAGTCTGTAACTCCTTCTCATATATACAGTGGTACCTTGGGTTACAGACGCTTCAGGTTACAGACTCCGCTAACCCAGAAATAGTACCTCGGGTTAAGAACTTTGCTCCAGGATGAGAACAGAAATTGCATTGCGGCGGCGCAGCAGC
Source organism: Lacerta agilis (assembly GCF_009819535.1). Lineage (NCBI taxonomy): Eukaryota > Metazoa > Chordata > Lepidosauria > Squamata > Lacertidae > Lacerta > Lacerta agilis. The sequence continues at coordinate 25,102,002 of NC_046331.1, forward strand.
AGCAGGAGCCCCCATTAGCTAAAGTGGTGTCTCAGGTTAAAAACAGTTTCAGGTTAAGAACAGACCTCCAGAACGAATTAAGTTCTTAACCCGAGGTACCACTGTATATGAATGACTTTTAGTCACATAGGCAGTGTGTTACTAAATGTTGTTCCGAGGGGGAGAGAATGAATGAAGGGCTATTTCCTTCATGCCCTTCTTATGTTCCCAAAGGCATTTGATTGGCTCCTTCTGAGAAGCAGGATGCTGGTGTGGACAGACCATTGGTGTGTTCCAGCAATGCCTCTTTGTTCTTCATTGGATGACTTAAACCTGTTAGCACTTGGGAACTGTACAAGAGACTCCCACTTTTTCTGAACTCTTTGAAACAGTGCAGGGGGGGAAAATCTCAACAGGACATTACCCACCCATGATTCTTCTTTTTGTTGTTGCTTATGCTTAGACATTCTTCTCTAGGAAACAGGATCATGCTGTTCCATTTTCTGTCTTTTTGCTTTTCCTGGAGTCTTAACATATTGCAGTGTTGGTGTCCAACAGAGTATGTGAATGACTGTAATATACTTCAGTGCCTTTCAGCATTATTTTCCATTCCACAGAAGACCCAAAGGTCAGGTTTATGATGTCTGACTCCTGCTCTCACACTTGGTCTTCTGCATGATGATTCTGGTGATAAATATTTCAATAGGATGCAACATTTAATTCTGATGAGGATGCAAATCTAATATTTTAAAATATTTTTCGTGTTATAGCAAGCAGTGATGTCCATATTATACATCCCCCCATGTACTGTAGGTATAGTCAGGAGAAGGTTTGAAATCTGATCTCTGCGGCAGAGGAGGAAGAACCTTAGGGGTGAAATCTGTTGATTTAATTCTATGTTTTTCAGTACACTGTTTTCAAAAGCATTTTAAAAAATAAATTTATGAATGTTATATTACTACAATGAAAAGGGTACATGAAAGGAGGGGAACCCATCATTTACAAGAGCATATTTTTAACAAGCCAGTACAAATGCTAGTGCATGACGTAATTGAATATAATGACTAGCTGGCTCAGAATAATATCTGAAAAGGCACATAATGTATCAACCTTGCTGAAGCTAAGTAGGTATGGTTCTGGTTAAAACTTAAATGAGGTTTCCTGGGGTCCCCATAAAGACTTTGAGCTTCATGGTAGGAAAGTGGGATATAAATAGGTAAAAGTAACCTAAGTAGAATGTCCCGAGTGTCTAAATATACCTCCCATATATACTTGTGAGCAGTGCTGTTTTCCTGGAAAAGAAGGTGCTGGAGTTCACCATGACTTTGTCCCTTGTTCTCTTAGAATGGCGATGGCACCCACCTGAGAGGTGCCAGAACTAAGCTCCAATGAGCTCTGGCTGGAAAAAGAAGCCCCACATATTCCCACTTGACCCCTCTGATTTTCCAAACTGGCACTCTTAACAGGTGCCACATTATACTTGTTCCATATTTGCAAGAAACAACTTTTAGTGTGGGAATCCCTTGCAGATGACACACTGCTTTGGATACAACTGGCTGGCTGTCCCCGGGGACTGCATTCGCATGGGGACATTAAAAGAGTGATTTCTTGGGCTTTGTCTTTCTAACTACCAGGCTACATACTTAAGGGGGCCTTTACCAAGAATACACATGGCTATTCCAACAATAGATCCTTGTTGGATCTAGGAATTAGAAAGGACTCAGGCATACACGATACTCCTCCCCACCTTGCAAATTCACAACAATATTGTCCCTATCCCTTCAAACCCTAGCCCTTCAAACATCTCCTAAAAACTCAATTGTTTACTCTGGCCTATTTAAATACTTGATAGGGCTATCCTGCCCAGTTGCTGAATTGCTATTTTAAATTATGGGATGCTTTACAAAGTATTGTGGTTTTAATTTATTTATATTATCCGATTAGGCTTACTGTACTTTGATTTTATCATATATTTAAATTGTCTTGGCATTGCAAAATTTGGAGAAGCGCAAATTTCAGAGGATGTCTGTGCATCAATTATCGCAAAGTGCAATTTTGTAAAGTGCAGATCTGGTAGGTTCACCTTTAAATATGAACCGATTCAAATTTAACTCCCATCCCTATGTGTGACCAAATATCTGTGCCACAGGCATGCATTCAAATGTTTGCTTTCTTACTACTATTTAAATTTTATTCTTCTTCTACAACCTTCAAGAAGCTGAGGAGGCTTTAAGGGGCTCTGGAACTGTGCTGAGTCAGCATCACTTGAAGGAAAGGTCTTCTCTTGACCTCTTGACATGGAAATGTATGCAATATTTAGAGGCACAAGTAACTTAGTGTTCTGTGGCAAAAACTGACTGAACCGTAGCAAGTATCTTCCACATCTGGTCCTGAGGGAGATGTTGAGGTGCCAAAATGCATTGACCTGCTTGTTCATTGCTTGCCAGTAAAAAAGAAATGAGACTGTGTAACTAACTGATTTGTGGTACATAAACTTCCCCATTTTTGCTGAGGCTGCACAATCTTGTTTCTTCCTTGTGATTATGTTCCCACTGGGAACTGCTGCATGTGTGGCCTGTAAAAAGGGAAAATTTTCTCAAATATTGTGTGTGTGTGTGTGTGTGTGTGTGTGTTCATTCATGAAGCAAATATGTCTTTTTATTATCTTTGGATTATAATTGTCACAGTTTTGTCTTCCTATCCCTCTCTTTATTTAACCTTATTTGTTTTAGTAGCATAGCAACAGAAAATAAGAAAATGCCAAATAGGTTTTTCCCAGTCTTTGATAGCGCATTCCATATATTACCTCATCAATCAGCCTGTTATCTCTGACAAAGATGTGATATTGCTCAAATAATCTCTTTCCACCTGTAAACAAAGATAGGGCTGATAATATTTTTAACTGCTAGTTATTTGACTTCTACAGCATTATGGTTTCTTCATTTGCTCACATTAAAAAATAAATAGTAGTTTGTGCATAAAAATCAGAACACAGAATATTCTTTTTTTACATAGCAAATCTTGTACTTTTTAAGGATGATGTGTAACTACTTTAACAAATTCACTTTTCTGAAGCCTAAATGGACCCTCAAAGAGTTTTTGAACCTGCCTTCTAACACACCTTGGTGTCAGAATATTGTGATTTCCTTAGTCAGAAAATGAAAGGCAATAGCAGAAATTGTAATCATTGCTGCACTGACTTTCTGCACAGCAATTTGTAATGGATGATTTTTCAAACATTATACAATGTTTTATTCAAGGAAATATTAAGAAGGCTGAATAATTTTTCCCGGGCTCTCAGATACAAAAATCAAAGGGGGGGGTCACTCCACACTAAGTCAATTTTAAGGGCTTGACTTAAACTTTCAGATAGAACTGACTATGAACATGAATGCTTTTTGGCATTTCTCCCAAGCTATTTGCCGACCCTGACCCCTTCTTGCAGTACATTTGACATCTCAAATGTATGCAGAACCTTAGACAGATTTGCTAGGATGTAAAATTCATACCTACCATAACGAATGTTTGGAAGAAAGGCCTTCATTTCCTCAGATACCCCCAGCCCCCTATTATTTTTAACCATGCTTAGTATTGGAAGGAGAAGGAGAAGGAGAAGAAGGAGAAGAAATAATGTTTATTTACATAAGAACACAAATTGACCTTGCTGGTTCAGGTGAATGACCCGTCTAGTCCAGCATCCAATTTTCATCACGATGTCCAAGTAGATGAGACACCCAGAAACAGCCCTGAGTTAAACAGCACTCTGCCAACCTGCAATTCCCTGCAATTGATATTCAGACAGTGCAGATGGAACATAGGCACAGTGCCTAGGAGTCACTGATAGCCCCATCCTCCATTAATTAGTCTAATCCAGGTTTAAAGCCATCCTGGTTGGTAGCCACCACTGTCTCACTTTCACACACCCCATCCCTGTGAGGGTGAATTACATAGCGTACCATGCCTTATATGCCACCTTCCAAGATACAAATCCTTCCAAGGTGATTTACAACATGCAGTGTTAAGATTAATTAACAGAATTGTACAGTAATGTTAAAATATAACAATTTATTAGGATCCTTCCCCCAGGGCACTTGGTGTTAGAAAGGAAAGGGTAGGAATATAAGATGGCATCGGTTTCCATAGCATCCTTTGTTTGTCACATGAACTGCTGTTTCCGTTCTGCTTCAGTTCACTTTCCACCAAGAACTACATTGTTCATCTTGATGTCCATGGTGGTGAAATCACATAACTTACTAAATTAATTCCATGAATTATATTGTTCCACCCCCATCATGTCAATGCAAAGGAAACACAATGTAAATTGGGGGAAATGCAATCAATTACGTAATACTGGTGAACTGAAAGCAGTGGCAAGAGTGAATACCAGTTGCCATCTGAGAGCTGAATAAAGAGGCAGATGTCTATGGGCCAGTTTCATGTTTAAACAAAAAACAACAACAACAAAAACTGGAGGGGGAAATGCTATTAGTGTGGGAACTACAGTAACTCTAAACCTATCAGGTGATGCCTGCAGCGAAGAGGGCAACAACATCTGTCTGTGGGAAATGGGATACAGTGATACCTCCTACCCCTTTCCCAGCCACCTCTCCCCAGAGGACCATAACTCCTGGTGGCTGAGACAGGTGGCCTCAAATGAAGTCCCTATCTCAACTTGGGACCCCATGGTCCTGTGATGTTTCATAGGAACACCAAAAGCTGCCTTGTACAAAATCAGACCACTTCTCCCTCAAGATCTACATTGCCTTTACAGACAGGCAGTAGCTCTCCAGTGTTTTGGAGTGCCTCTCGGTGCTACCCAGAGGTGCCGTGGAATTGAAGCTAGGGCCCTTGGCCTGCAAAGCTATGCTCTGCCGCTGAGCTGCATCCCTTCCTCCAGTGTTAGCCACTTTGAAATGGTGGAAACATGAGATATAAACCTAGGCAGCTCCAGTGGGTGGGATAAATAAGTATAAATGTCCTTCAGAGAAGTACATTGAATCCCCTCAGGTTGCTTCAAAGAAATACAAATTGTAACCTAGGCTTCCCTAACCTGTAGTCCAATCAGCTGTCTGGGGATGAGCCTTGAATTTTTAAATTGTAGATGAGATTGCAGGCAGAGACTGTTGTTTTTTTTTAAAAAATTCACTATATGTAGCTTAGTGAGGGCTGAAGAGAGGGCTACAAGAGCTGTGAACACACACCACTTTAACAACAACAAAAAGCTAAAGGGATTTATCAAGATTGACACAGATGAAGCTGGACTATGAGGCTACTGCCAACCTTTATGTTAATTCCTAAAAATCCCAAAATTTCACATTCAAACATGATGCAGCTGTCTAGCTGTCCAAATAGCACCGGAATTGCTGTTAAATCATATGTTAGCTTTCCAGTAGTCCTGCTGCGACTCATTTAATCTAAACTGAACTGATTGTTCAGTTGGATGATGATGGGCTCTTTAGCAGTAAGGCAAAGTGAAGGGTAGTTTCATATTACTGATTTTATGGAAAGGGTTTTTTCATAATATTTAACCCTGGGAGACTTGGATGTTTTTGTTTCATCTAGTGGGACAAATAGAATCCTGTATCTAAATGCAGCAGAAAATTTAAGTACCCAACCAAAATAGCTGATTTGTCTGATGCTTTTTTCCTTGCATAGCACTAGACATACCTGACAGATGTTAGCAAAGAGGTTAAACAGAACTTCTGATTATTATTATTTTTTAAAATGGAGCTGTATCCAGCATCCTCTACCATTGCTCAGAATTATTATTGTTGTTTTAATCATTATTATTTACAATTACTAACTACAAAACACAAGAGGGACCCAATTGGAGTTTTGTAGCCTAATGGGGTTACATAGTTTTATTTTATTAATTTTTAGCCAGCCAGCTAAAGTATAGCCATCTGAATTCATTGTTTTTATTATTAGCCAAACACAGAAGCAGGAGAATTGATGTGACTTAGCACTCACAGCCTTTTTTATCATTTACCTTTTTTTTTTTTTAGAAAAAAACAACCAAAAATGTAAAGGTATCTAGAATTAAATCATTGATACTCATCTAGAATTTGGCAGGGGTTATCCCCAAATTCCAAGTCGCTGTGTAAAAAAAAAAATAACAAGAAAATTGTGGCTACTTTCCTTTCACAATCTCAGTCAATGGGACTTTTGGAGATTTGTAAAATCCAGATTCAGATGTGGACCAGGTCAGGCCTGATCTATATTTACAAATTAGAGCCTTAAATTGGATTGGAGTGGGTCTGTGTCCAGCCCTGGTGGTTATAAATCATCCATTAAGCAGTTGTCCATCCCAGTTTGAAATGCATTTCCTTGTCACAACCCAAACAGTAAAAAGTTCACAAAGCACCATGGCAACAGAGAGCTTTAATCCACTAAAATGGTGCATTCACATGTGGGGAATATTGTGTTCATTTTCCTGGTTATATTTCTAGTGCTTCTGTCTAATTTTCTAATGTTCCTTTCACACCACAGTACCTGCTATGTGGCTTTTCTTTTCTTTTGGAAAATTTCTTTTCTTTTGCTCTATAATGTTTATAAAAGAGAGAGAACAATTCAAACAACAGATGAAAATTATAAGATGAAAAAACAACACATGGGTTAAAATTAAAAAAAAAAATCCTTCCAGTAGCACCTTAGAGACCAACTAAGTTTGTTCTTGGTATGAGCTTTTGTGCACATGCACACTTCTTGGTGTTTCCCAAACTTGGGTCTCTAGCTGTTTTTGGACTGCAACTCCCATCATCCCTAGCTAGCAGGACAAGTAGTCAGGAATGGTGGGAACTGTAGTCCAAAAACAGCAGGAGACCCAAGTTTGGGAAACACTGGTCTAAGTAAAGACTATGAGGTTATCAACTATAGTTCCAGATTTTCAAGGCTTGTGACAAGAGTTGTCTTGAAAATTATGGATCCTCTGTATATGTCATAAAAGAATGTCAAATCATATTTTTAAAGTGTCTGGAGGTCTTTTTTTGAAAGGAATCGTGGATTTTTGACCAATATACTGGCAAATCATGGTAATTTTCTTTCAACACTCCCATGCCTTCCGCGCATTCGCACATGCTTTCTTCTGTTCCCCATAATTCCCAAATGCCAGTATACTACCCCAAATTTCCTCACTTTTGTGATTTTCAGGGTTAAGTGGGCTGCAAAGAGTTTTCGGGTCTCAGATAACATGGAGATGAATGCTAAACATGCACTATATTTGATAGGTTTTCTTCAAAGTGGCCTTTACATTGTCTGAAAGCTCAAATATAATGTGAAAATTAACAGTTAGGGAAATGTTGGGAAAATGGAATAAACTGCCATGTGAATGCAGCCTCAATGAGCAAACCTAAAATTCCTGTTTCCATGTGAATGCCACAAAATATTGATAGTCTGGAGGTACCCTTTGTAATTTCCATTTCTTCTTTCATGTAACCATTGTTATTGAGTCCTCGTATGCTGTCCACCATGCTATAGAAGGTGGTAGAGCACCTACTTTGAACACAAAATGTCTTCAATCCCAGGCAACTCTAGGAAGGAAGGGAGGGAAGACTCCCTATCTGAAATCCTAGAGAGACCCTATCAGTCAGTGGAGGCAGTAATAAAGCAGATGGGGCAATTGTTTGGTTCAGCATAAAGCAACCTTCTCTATTCCACTGTGCAATTATCCTATTTTTCACTAGGGGCTGCCATTTTAATTCCTGACAATGCCTTGGAGCATCACTACCTTGGAAGCACTGTGGGAAATTAAAATGGTGACTTCCAGTCATTCCAGAGCTGCTCTGAGACTGGTGGTTCCATGAAATAAAGTGATGATGGGAATCTGCTTCTATTTGTGTTCTCTCTCTTTCTCTGTGTATGCCACCTGAGTAGAACAACTTTCATCCAGTAGACATAGCAATTGTTTTCCATGAGTCCAGTTAGGATTTTAATGTAAACCTACCCAATTTAAAATCAAAACACAGGTATACTTCAAAATCCGCACACTTTCAAACTTTGTGATGCATTGATTGCCTTAACAAAGAAATTGGTCTGCTGATTAATTTTCACGAGGAGTTAAAAAAAAAAGAGACAATCTTAAACAGCTGGAGAAATGTGAAGAACTGAACTGATGACTGGAAAAAATGAGAAACTTAACAGATTCATCTATCCCTATTCTCCACACCTTTCAGTAAGGACCCTTCCTTAAGGGGCCTCCACACCTTAAAGAAGACCATGAGAAGCTGGTCTAAATTCAGGATTTTGGCTCAGGAACAAGACTGGTTTTAAAAGCTGCTCCACTTGCCAATGAACTGAGTTTCAATTTTCATCTCTCTTGGTAGTCACTATATAAGAGTCTTTGCTTCTGAATGCATTCTTTAAACTTGTGTGCCAGAGGCATTGCAAGCAATGATCCATCATCATGCAGCATAATTCTCCTGTATTTTGAATCCCCTAGTGCCTATATATTGTCTGTCTCACAGGGAAGGAGGTCCAAAACTGACATGCAAGCTTGTGGCAACAATGTGTTTTCTTTGCCTGGCTCTGAGTTATGTGTATTTTAAATGACTTGCATTATAGAAGGAAATCTGTTTTCTCTCATCAAAAGGATGAGGTGGAACATCCTTCGGTTGCTAATTTTGAAGACTTAGATTCTCCCTTGAGCTGCTGTCAGCTATGATGTATTGCATAGGTACTTTCCACTAAACTCATTATAAAGTGATTGGCCTCCAGGAAGACATAACAGTGCTTTGCAGCTGACTTGGCAGTGTCAAATCTTATCAGATGGTGAGTGCCAATGGAGTAAAGGGGATTAAACTGATAGGTTTGCTACTGTGAAGCCTGCCGCTTCCCAACCACTCTTGTTGATCAATATTGACATTTCTGAAACCTGTCAAATTTCAATCATTCTGTATGGTGATTATCATGCCACATAGATAGTTAAATGGTGGCTTTTTTGTTTTTTACTAAGACCTTAAAAGATAATGTATTGAGGGAGTGTAAAGTACTTTTTTTAAAAAAAAGAGGCAAAACTGCTACTATAGTCTTGTTCTATAGCTTGGGAAACCTTGCTAACGTTTACATTTGCCAGTCCTTCATAAAACTTAGTAGAACTATTGGGAAAAACATGAAAAATTGATGTTTTCTTAGTGAATCCCATTGCCAACCAAGTTTTTGATTGCTACACTTCTTCTTGATTTCTATCATATGATGGAAAAATGTAAGCTTTGCCACCTAATTCAAAGCAAATATGTTAATGTTAGAAAGACTGGGATGTATCCAATCTTAGTCACTTAGTGGTATGCCTGTTCCACTGGCAACATGGAGGAAGAAATTTGCTTCAGTTTAGACATAAAGGCACACCTACTAAATTTACACTTACTGAAACACAGCAGCCTTTCAAGATGTGCACTCCTCCAAATTTTTCAATGCAGTTCTCCAGCCAAAAAATATGTACTTCCGTATACTAAAGTAACCTGCGCATTAAAAATTCACATATTGGTGAAAATAATAACATAAAAATGTATTATATTAGTGAAAATAAAAAATATTGGGGAGAATAATTCTGTGAAGTTAACTCTTTATTCAAAGAAATAAGACAGCTCAGAAGGCCAAAGCTAGAGAGCATAGCAACTGGGCTGCTCTCTGCCACAAACTCTTTCTGCTCACTAAACCCTGTTATCTCTTCAGCTTCCAATACCTCCTCCTCCCAGTCTGCTGTCTCTTCTTCCTATGACCAGTCACCATTGTCAGGGGTGCCACCTTGATTACAAATAATATAAATCAACAGTTTATGAGCATTTGGAGTATAAAAAATAACACATAAAAATAAAAAAGAGAAACCGGCTCACCAGCCTGGATCCTGCCCCAAGGCAAAAAGTTGGTTTGTTGTAAAAGTAGACAAATCAAGATGGATAGCAGAAAGACAGGTGTGTGTGAGGAAAGCATCAAATATGAGGTAAATGAGGTTTTGTACTCCTTTTTTGCACACCAGAGACAGGACCCACCATCCAGGACTCAGGGGCTGGACTTCTCCCCACAGTCAGGAGATTATTCTGTGACACCTCAGCTGTGAGCCATTACACTAATTGCTTCTTGAAAGGTCTGGAAAGATACCTGAGAAGGGGAGGCACAAAGACCCAGTTTACTCTCCCAGACCACCCTCTGACCGATGTAATCCTGACACTGTGTGCAGGTTTTTTTCCACCCAAAGCCAGTTTTTTTCTACCCAAAAGCCACTATCACTGCTTTTGCCAAATTGCTCTGGAAAGTGATTGAGGGTGGGAGAGAGGAAAAACAGGGATAAATAAAAATTGGAGGTATTAATGGCCCTCCATGGTGCTCCAATCATTCTCAGAACTTTCAAAGCCTGCTTTTCATGTGAAACAAATCCTGCTTTTGTTACATATCTTTGTGCGTATTTGTCTCTTTGAAGCACCCACTTGATAAAAATGGAAAGGTCATTTGTTGCTATTGTTTTCTGTTATACCTGTCATAATAATAATCATGTTGTGCTTTTATCCACCTGAAGTATCCTTAACAGCTCAAGTATTCACTGGCTTGTTTAACTGGAAAATGCTCCGGCTCAATACTATGCCAGTTGAAGCAGATGGGCTTGAAGGCTGAACTTGCCTTTGTAGATTCAGTTAATAAACCCTGAAAGCTGGCATTCAGTCAGCACTTTATTGCATTTCCCGAAAATTTCCTAACCTGATAATTTCTGGGTTTTGTGTGATCTTTCATCCGACATTAAGCCACTTCTGGAAATCTAGCAGAAGTTTAGTGTTCATGCTCATGTTCATTGCTTCCAGGGGGAAAAAATCCATTTGCAACCCTGTTAACTCAGGAAATTGTAGAAATCTTGCACTGGAATTTTTCTGCTGCTTTCATGGATCATGCCATGTAACAAAATTGGGGACGGCATCCTGGTGCACAGTTCTTTACCATTCTTTTCATGGCTGACTCATGGGAGAACAAAATAATGCTTTTTTTAAATAAAGGATGAAACTACAATCATACCTTGGTTTTGGAACAGCTTAGTTCCCGAATGTTTTGGCTCCTGAACCTTGCAAACCCAGAAGTGATTGTTCCAGTTTGCGAACTATTTTTGGAAGCTGAACATCCGATGAGGCTTCTGCAGCTTCCGACTGGCTGCAGGAACTTCCTATAGCCAATCAGAAGCCGCTCTTTGGGTTCTGAACATTTTGGAAGTCGAATGGACTTCTGGAACGGATTCCGTTCGACTCCTAAGGTACGACTAGATGTCCAATGCCATCAACTGTTGTGTCCTACCATGACTATTGGTGTGAATAAAATGTAGAGTGATATGGCAATATATCAGCCAAAAGGCACAGTTCCGTAACACAACAGGTAGTGCAGTAGGAAAGGAATGCTAGAAACTTGGACAGAATCACTAACATTATAACCAGGAAAATTAAAACATTGTTATTTGTGGTTTTATCTGCCTTGATTATACTGCTAATTTATTGTGCATTTAAAAGTTTACATTTTAAAAATTGCTGCTGTTTCTGGAATTGTCGTGTCTGTTGTCAGGATTACAACAGTATATTATGTATGAAGTGCTTTGAAAACCTGATGCATACCATATACATAGGAAGTCTTGTTACCCACACATACAGTTAAAGCAGGGATCCTGTCGCACCCCTGCCCCCATATGTTGTTGGGCTACAACTCTCATGGACAATGGATAATGGAAGTTGCAGTCCACCAACATGTGAAGGACCACAGGTTCCCCACCCCTGACTTAGAGTCTGGGCCTACATGTGTGTGCTCACATGTACATTAGTAAAAAGCTAATTAACTTTCCCATTCCACAAGTCTTGAAGACCCAACACTGGAAATTGTTGATTTCCATGCAACTCTCCCCCCTCCCTTTTTTTTACAGTGTACAGAGCCATCTGTCCCTCCAATTTTTCATCATCAGTCACTTTTTCCTTTCCAACAATACATTGCAGCTGTCTTCTTCCTCCTCCTCCCTGCTTCAGACCTTACTTTTTCACATCCTCCTGCATTTTGAGAAATAGAAATCCTGGGTTTTCAAACATATTCCTATGCAGCTGCAAATCCTCATTCACATTTTTACAGCCTGAATCATTTCAATGGACTAATTTATATTTTAGCTGACGACTCCTGCACATCTTAGCTTCAGCTGTGAGGAAATATTCAGATCTTGAAAGCAAACCTGCTTTGTTCCTTCAGATATTTACCATATATTAAGTTCAAGGACTTATAGCCCAATTTTAACACAGGAATGACTCCACTGTTTTGACTCTTTAGACAGACCAGGGTGAGGGCTAATATTGTTCTCTGGACCCCTATATCAGGCCCTCAGGCCTTTTCCCTAACTGTACATCCCCAGACCACACACCTCATTGGCACTGCTCCATGTAGCTTTCAAATTCTCTCTGTGTTGCTGTCGAAACAAAACACTTTTTGGCTAAAATGTGGCTTGCTGTATAAAGGTAAGAGGAGTCACTTTTGCTCCTGATCCTATCCACTACTGGCATGTTGTCCCTGGAAGTCTGTCCGTGATGGAACATGGCCTTTCCTGTGTTAACAACTGCAATCATAGATTCATAGAATTGTAGGGTTGGAAGGGATTCCCAGGGTAATCTAGTCCAAATCCCTGCAATGCAGTAATCTTTTGCCCCATGACCCCAAGATGGAGAGTCTCAAGCTCTACTGACTGAGTTATATTTGTCACTGAATTAAACACATGGTAAAAATATGTAGTAATCAAGAGTTTCCCTACTAGGGGTTTTGACCAGGTGTGGGGAATCTTTTGGCCTCCAGGTGTTTCTGAACTCTGACCCTCTTTAGCCTTTGGCAATGCTGGCTGGGGCTGACAGAAGTTCAGCAGCATCTGGAGGGTCAAAAGTTCCTCACACCTACAAATGACATGCTCTTGTGGGTGATAATTGGAAATAATTGCCTTATGAGTCAAAGGTTTTCCAGAAAAATGGTGAAACCTCATGACTCCCATATGGCATTCTTGAATCTCCCATGTAGATTAATTATATCAGTTGTAACTGCTGCAAACTGTCACATTGGCTGGCTGTAACTAGTCTCATACCCTCCAACATCTTGAGTCCCAAAACCGAGACGCGGATCTTGCTGCCCATGCATGGCCTGTGCATGTCCTGCATGAGATCACAGAACCCAAAATACATGTGGGAGGCCTGTGGGCTGTGTATGCACAGCACCCAAAAACACACATTTTGGGGCACCACATGAAATCGTGACCCTGAAAAGTGCTTTTTCCAAAGGAAAGTGCTTTTTTTTCTATGGAATGAGATCTCGGCACAAAATGGTGTGACATCATGGCACCCTAAATGGCCACTGTGTTCTCTCGCGATAAAACAGGATGTCCCGTTTTTTCCAGGACACTTGCAGTGTATGTAGTTTTGTGAATATTACTAACCAGAATTAGGAAATTAGTAATGTGTAGGTAGCCCTAGTATTCCTGGAGGGGAAAATGGATATGCATGTGAATATTTGAAGGTAGAGTTAATGAGAGGCACTGAAATGTCTTTTATCTTTTTCAAATTAGGTGACAGTTAATGTTAATCAAAGCATTTGAAGTGCCAAGGTTGATTTGTGAATTTGAAAATGATTGCTTGTTTCAACACCTTATTGAACTATATTATGACTATAGTGTGTAGTTTATTTTTTTGTACACATTTTCATAATTGGGAAAAAACATTATGCTAGAAGCATAAATCAGCATGTAATCGATAATGATGAACATGTTTAAAAATACATTAGCAATTGATTAGGCCATCTTAAGCAATAAAACAGGAATTGATCTGAAAATAAATTATGTGTATATTCCTGCCAAGAAAGTTGCGAAGGAAATATTAACTCTCATATTGCTGGGATAATAAGATTAGGGTTTACCTATCTGGTGCTCTCCAGATGTTTTTCAACTACAACATCTATCAACCCCAGCCAACATGGCCATGCTAGCTGAAGTTATAGTCCAACACACCCTGAGGCCTCTAGATTAGTAAAGGCTGTTACCGATTGCAAGAGTGTCCTTCTGTTTTCAGGCCAGCATATAACAGGTTGGAAAATAGTATCTTCCTTTGGCAGGGGCTTCCTGAGTGGAAAATTCCAGTTTGGTTTGCAGAAATTTACTGTTTTAATCAGTAAATGTTTAAATGTTGTTGTTTAATTTTTGTATTTCACAGTGTCACATTGATGTCTCATTCAGACCTTACATTCAAAGCCTCATTATACCATGTTAACAGTCATGGAGAACCCAGAGAAACCTAGTTTGATAGGGAGTGTGTCCCTCAGAGAACTAAAATTCCTATTGCCCTTAGTAATACAGTTCCTGGGATTCTTCATGAGTGTCAAAATGGTATAATAGTGCTTTAAATGCATCGCGTGGATGTGGGAGGACTGAGCTGCAAGATAGAAGTTGGGCCGGGACTTAGTTCAGCAGACTGCAAGCAGTGAATCAGACAAGCCTTTTATAGTCTTTCTTGTTCAAGAGGCTTCAATGGCCAACTTAGATGGATGGGGCAGTCCTGAGCATATGTCTTGGCCAGCCAGGGTGTTCTAAGCAAGAGCTCTGATTCCTCTTCAGACTGGGATACCCAAATCTGACACATATATATGTAGAACTAGTGGAAGTACTAGAGGAGGACATAATAATGAATAAATTATCCATGTATATGCATAATTGTTCCCTGCCCCAATGGACTTGCAATGTAATAACAGAGCCAAGGAAGACAAAAGAGGTAGGGTGAGGGTCAGTGGGGTAGAATTGGTGGGGAGAGCATGCAATATTCTTAGTTGAAAATTTCACGCCCAAGATTTGCATTTGAACTTCTCATTTTAAAATTGGGGGAGGGGGGTCACGGGGTTGCATCCCATTTACTTCCTTCCATTCAGAGTAGATCCATAGAAATTAATGAACCTGTTAGTAATGTCAATGGGTCTACTCTGAGTAGGGTTGGAATTGGATACAATGTATTTTTTTTTTTTTTAAAAAAAACCAACCTCTGGTGCAATTGGAACCCCATTAGTTATAGAAAGTTGCAGCAGCAACTGAGAAAAATGCAATTTACGTCTCATGGACATGGATTCTAGAGATCTGTATGTAGGCTTAACAAAACATCTCCTCTATCCCCACTACCTATCTCACTCAAGGGCATTTCATAGGATTATTTGAGGTAGCCATTTAGGAAATGGTAAGCAGCATATCACTTCATGAGCTTAACTTTGTTCACAGTTTCTGTGCTCCCATGATGATAAAACTCTGTCCAAGAGAGCTCTTTTTATTCTACCTATCACTTGACACTTGCAATTATCTCATGATGAATGAGGGCATATCAGCTGGTCCTTACAGGGTAAATTCAGACAACCATTTATTTCCCAGTGGCCACTGGCTTTTGCAGTTGTTCTTTGCTGGGAATTGAGGGCAGCTAAGCTGCCTGAAGCTTTTCAGACGGATGCTGTCTGTGGAGCCTGTTGTTCACTAAGACCCCTTCAGACATCAGTGCTGCTCAATTCCCATCACGTGGTAACTGGGAGAACAAAAGAAAACAAAAGCTGGGGGGAAATCCATCTACTTACTCACAGTGTTCTGTCTGCTGTAATATTAAACTTCTGAATGCTTGAGGCTGTTTTGAGGTGGAGAGAGGTCTTTGGGGAGGTGTGGAGTGGGTTAGGGTCCTCTAAAAATGCTTTGTAGCAAAGGCAGCATTTGTATGTGGAAACGTTTTAAATTAATGTATATTTCCAGGGTCCCACATAAGCTTGCTGGCATCCTCTTAGGAGTATCTTGAAAAATTCCATTGAATAGGCATGTATATTTAAGCTAATAATTTTATTTTTTTACTTGCCCCCCCTACTACCACCACCTTGATATTTGGAGACCTCTTTGTGTTTTCCCAAGGAAAATGGATTGGTGGTTAAACCACCTTGGGGATTGTAGATCTGTGAGAAGAATATAGATGTCCTAACAAGTTTCTGCACCCTTAACAAGCTACAGTTCCCAGAATTCATTGGGAGGCTGTTTAGAGTTGTATATTGCTTTAAATGTGTGTTACAGATGCGGGCTTAGACTCAGATGTTTGGGGAAAGATCACAAATATGCTACACTGGAAGAGAAGGGAGAGGACCTGAGTTGGGACAGGGTCCACTGGCTTATGAGAGTTCACTGCCCTGGCCCGATGCTAGCTCATGGGTGACAGTGCTGCTAATGAGGCAATGGCTCTGTTCCTTCATCATGCTCTACTGATGTCCAGCTGATATTTCAATTGCACTGTAATAAGAGAAAAATATTGTAAGTTCAGTCACCTAGGGAAGAGTTTGACGAGAATGAACTACCAGAGAAAGATCCACAATACTGGATAAACTCCACATGTGCATACCATTAGAATCCAGGTTTCTTGCCAGAGGTGATGTGAGCAAAGGTATGTAGTGTGCAAATCAAGTCCCATGTGCAGATAACTACTGGAAAGTTCAGTAAAGTGTTTCAGTAATGCTAATGGGTGCAAATGAAACTAGGGAAGGTGGCACGTTTTGAATGTTTCTGAACCTTAATTCCAACTCCAGTATTTTGCCTACAATAATGTTTCTTAATAATTTCAATTTGCATTTGTTTTGTCATGTGTTTACACCCAAACCCAGAATAATGGCAGAGGTAGCTTCATGCCCTTGAGAGGTCATTCCAAGAAGTGAGACCCCCCAGAAAAAGTTGCATAGCACTGGGAAATAGTACAAAGGTTATTTGCCACAACCCTCGTGAAGAAGACTTAAGATAAAAGTAATGGTGGGGTGGTTATAAATATTAACTCTAACAACAGAAGATCTGTAAAACCAGTTAATCAAATTATGAAATTATAGGCAGGTGGGTTTCAGTTAACATCTAACAGGGAAACCTCTCTCAAATTCCCTGGACATGCTAAAGAGCTGCATTCTGTGACTCCCCAGTCCTGGATTAGAAGAAAATTCTCCCTCTGGGTAAGTAGCCCTGGATAGCTGATCCCAACATGTGCACCCAGAGCCCACTTCACCAAGGCATGCACTCCAGGCTTAAAAGACACCCTCAAGTAAAGGCTATGGAAGATAACCCAATAATGCCTCAGGTTGCCTGTCCATGAAATCCTTAAGTTCCCTTACCTGCCCTCACTAAATTCCAACCGGAGCGAATAAATACTCACCAAAAAATTAATAGGATTGCCCGACAGTGCTGAGTATGTGAAAAACAAGAGTAACAAGGGCCAGTCAGAGACTCCCCCCAAAATTCCTGCTCTGCTCCTAACAAGGGAACTAGAAAATCTGACACTGTATGGGAAGGGAGGGTGCTGCAAGGAAGAATTAGAAGAAGGAGCTGTTAGGGCCAGAACTGGCTTAAATAGTTGGCCAGGTGTCATTTTCCTTTGGACTAAAGTTTTCCTGTGATCCCTAGACCCCCTCTCCTTGGGAGGGACCAATTCAAGTTGGTGTATGGGAACAGCATTTTAAGTTAAAAACTAGAACATTGACAGCCCTCAGCCACTTCATAACATTAATGAGCTAAGCATTGGTTCAATAAAATATAAAAGGAGAATTTTCTTGGATGCCAAGATGCTAGTTTGGGGCAAGTACTCTTTGGTGAGACAACCCCGGTGGAGATTTAAAATCACAAAATAGGCAGTTAAGTATGGAAGTATAGGAAAAGACCACATGTTTTGTAAGTTAAAAATGGTTTACTTACAAACTCTCTAAAGATCAGATTCATGTGCTTTTCCACACATCAGTTATTAAAGATGCACAGGTAGTAAAGAATAGCTTAATTACATAGTGGTTAAAGTTCCTCAATTATTGTTATATGAACAAAAAAGAGACTTATGAAGGCCATTCTCAGGAGGATTTCTTTTCACTCTTCCCTTGTGACCAGCCCAAAAAATGTATTGGAACGATCTTTGTGAAAATTGCAGTGATACACCATTGCATATTGGTTATCAATTAACTACTATTGCAGATTAAAAACCATCAGATGTCAAGTACTGTAATCAAACACCATTAAGCTGCAAACAGAGGTATCACATAAAATATTTGAGTATCCAGAGACATAATCATTTTTAAAGGTTATTTTTAGAGGAGAATCTTGGGAAGCAAATCCATTTTTCAAGAATCAGTTTTCAGAAAAGTGTAAACAGAGATGAAACCCAACCTAGAAATCTTTTAACCTGGCCTGCAGTCTGTTTGCTTTCACATTTCAAGACCAGTGAAGATTTAAAAATGCATACACATACACAGAGGCAAAAAATTTAAATCAATAACAGTAAAGACTTTTAAAAAAATAAGCCAGAAGGCCTTTGTTTAACTGAAGCCCTGCTCGGGTGGCATATCTGATTCAGATATGATTGTTCAGTGTTCATTTATTCCTGAACACCAAGAGATTATGGGGGGAAAACACTCTAAAGATTTAATTAAAATCTGTTCTTTTGCATTTAATACTGCCTAATGCTTTTAATTAATCTGAATATCCTTAATTATGCCTGTAATTTTTAACTATGTGTAAATAGCTAATTAAAGTATTAGACCATCCTCAAATGGGAGCCAGAACGAAATATCCAATATTGCATGTGGCTGATTAAAAAGGATTACACAAGCAGCTTTAGGTACAGGTGGTTATCAAAACCAGCCAGGTTACTTTTAACGCAGTTTGGCTACAAGAGGTCGGGGTGGGAGGGAGAGTCTTTTGTCAAGACTAATTTGCTCAGAATAACAGGATTTGTGTGAGAATGTACTGTTTTCATTCAGTCTAAAGACCATCCACCCAGAGACAGCATCAGTGAACAGAAACATCAAGAAGAATTCTGGATAAAGTGTGCATAGATCAGCTTTCCAGATCCCAGAACCCTCGATGTCTGTTGGACTAAAACTCCCATCACCCCCAACCAGTGTGGCAAAAGCTCAGGGTTTATGGGAGTTATACTCTAAAACATCCAGAAGGTGCCAGAATGAGGAAGACTGGTGTGGACTATATTTATACTCTCTGTTCATAGCTTCAGATGAACTTGTGGAGATTTAGGGTGGGTTCAGCAAATAGTTACAGTTCCTCCCTCCCTCCCTGCACACATGAATCCCTGGGCATAAACAGAGTTAAAAGCATTTGCCCCTCTCTCTTGCTGGTGGGGTGCTCAGTTCCAGCTCCCTTTGCTGTTGGAGTAGAATGAGAGTTCTTGTTGGCTGTTTTGTGTCTGGAATGCCTGTGGCGAAGAAGCGTTAGCAATGTGCTCTCTTTTGTCCAAAGCACCATTTCTTCCCCCCACCAGGCTTCCCTTTTCTGAGCTATGAGAGGCCTGAAGTGTGTGTGCGTTCTAAGGCCAAAGAGAGGTTGCCCCATGTTGTGTCCAGAATGATCTGTGTTCCTGTGTGGCATTTATGTACCACTAGTTGTGTGCTATGATATGATGGTGACTTTCGACAGCCCCCATTTTGTTATAGTGGGGTGATCAGCATCACAGAGGGCAGCTTTTTTTTTTTTTTTTTTTTTTTTTGCTTTACCACTGAGGTCAATAGGAGGGAAGTTATTTGCTTCAGTTCCAGGGCCCATGTAGAGTTCCATCATTGTTGGGGGTGTGGCTGTGATTTTGCAGATGGAGAACCTGTTTCCCGTCAAATTCTGTGCTTGACCAATGGTCAGGGTTTAAAGGAGTTCTAATCCAGGGAGTTCTAATCCAGGAACATCTGATTAGGGCCACATGTTTTCCACCTCTGGATGCAACATATGCGTGGTCCTCCACTGTCGTGCCCCTGATATTAACAGCTATACAATGTTATAGTATTTTCAGTAGCGGAACAGCTGTCTCCATGGAGTGTTCACCAGCATATAACTGTCATGTCTAAAGCATATTCTGTGTATATTTGGTGTAGAAGGGCTTCAATCATATCTTGTAACCTTTAAAACAGTGCAGAGGAATGTTGGTCAGTGATAGACCATCTGCTTTCCATGGAGAACGTCTCAGCTTTATTCCCTGGGATCTTTAGGTTGGGGCTAGGAATGTCCCCCATCTGAAACCCTAGAGAGCTACTGCCAGTCAGGGTGTACAATAGTGAGCCAGTTCCTTATGCTCCCATATTTTATATCCAAGTATAGGATTACTCCATTAATGTAGCATTAGACACAGCTGAATCTTAATCTAACGTTGTGAGAATTCACATTTATTAGAATGAAAGGAAACAGTGTAGAATTATGATAATACATTAAGCCTGAAACTTACACCCATTTAACTTGCGTGCATTCAGCTTTAAGCAGGTGGCAAAGAAAGAAAAACAAATTAAAAGAGGGCGGGAAAATGGGTTTGGCAATCCTACCTGCCATTGTAACCACTGTGTTTTGGCTATATGCAATTTAAGATTTAGGTGTGATCCCCAGACAGTATATATCGTGATCACAGCAGATTATCTCAATTCAGTCCAGGTTTGTGTACAAAGAGGAAAAGAGGATATTTTAATATTGTTCATAAGCAATTGCATATATATATTGTTCATAAGCAATTGTATGTATATATATATATATATATATATATATATATATATATATATATATATATGGTATGTGTGTATTACATGACACTAAGCAGTTTGTATAATTAATCTTCTATCTTGCACATTATACTTTACACAGGTGATTGCTTTCTTTTTTTTCCTCTTTTTTTTTTTACTTAAAGAATCCCCTTCAGACCCTTGAAAATCTAAGAGGAAAAGTTCAATTTCCTTTGTATTCATTGACATTTTGATGTAATTAACTGAAATGATAATATCTCCCTAAGGAATGGGCAATTATAGCTGGTTCAGGGTGGTATTGTTGTTTTCTTATGTCATGTCGTATTCAAAACTGTGAAGTTCTCTCCTAAAGCATAATAGATTTAGGTTTGGCATGTCCTTTCCCTAATCTAAAAGAACACAGGCTGTTCACAGGATTTCAGCCTACTACTGGTCATGGGAACCTTTGAGAAAGCCCTTAAATGACTCATTTAGTATGATACATACAGGCACAGCACTTGAGTACAGGCAGATCCCCACAGGGTTCAAATAAACCCAATTTTTACCTGCCCCCTCAGTTCAGGGGGGGGCATATAGAGGCAGTACAAAGGGCAATTCAGAGAATTAGGAGGTCTTTGTATGCTTCCCACATCACCTTGTGACCTAGATAAGATATATATTTTTAAAATCCTATGCCAGAATAGACTTCTGGGCTCACCCTTTGCCTTGAAAGTGTTACAGCCAGAAAATCTGCTGCAAATATAAGACCTCTATATAAGTGTCATGCTTTTCTCTACCCCACTGATGCCATGGGGCACAAAAGGTTCCTTATTGCTGAGTTACATGGAGGGGGGAAGAGGGAGCAGAGGGAGAAAAGTAGGAGGGGCAGAAGTGGGTGATAAGTGGAGCAAGGAGTGGGACGACTCCACCACCCAAATCTATATCTGCATCCAGGAAAGCAAGAAGTATTATTCAAGGGCACATCCCAGTGAGCAAAAACACATGGGAGGCTATGGAGCAGGACTGATGAGTGGCACAGCCTTGGGTTGTGTGTGTGTGTGTGTGGGGGGGTGGCCCTGGGAAAGATCCAAGTGGAAGGCAGAGAAGTCTGCAATGGCACAGACTGGCTACCCTTGCCTTAAACACAAGAAATCAGCCCTGAGTGCTCACTAGAAGGACAGATCCTGAAGTTGAGGCTCCAGTACTTTGGCCACCTCGTGAGAAGAGAAGACTCCTTGGAAAAGACCCTGATGTTGGGAAAGATGGAGGGCACAAGAAGGGGACGGCAGAGGATGAGATGGTTGGACAGTGTTCTTGAAGCTACTAACATGAGTTTGGCCAAACTGCGAGAGGCAGTGAAGGATAGGCGTGCCTGGTTTGCTCTGGTCCATGGGGTCACGAAGAGTCGGACACGACTCAACGACTGAACAACAACAAAGGCAGGGCAACATGCATGCATGCAATGTTCAGAGCCTAAATGAGTGTCCACTCCCTCCCTCCACCCTGTGCCTCTCACCTTGCCCCATGAATTTAGCTGGCCAGGTCACTGAAGATGTGTGTGATGAGTGGATAGAGGACATGTAGAAATCCTATGCAATATTGGTGGAGTTCAGAAAACCTGTAGTGTATGAAGCATCTCAATGTAGCATAGAGACTGTGAAGATGGTCTGATAGCTGCTTCCAAAACAAAGCAGGTTTTCTCTTTTTTAATATTTATATTTTATTAGGAAATCAGGTTTTATTGACTCTGACATGGAGCACCTCTCCCCGGCACACATTATACTGCAGTGCCAGAAAATGACACCGAAACATTATGAATGTCTGCCTAGGAGGAACAGTTTTCTGGAAGCTTCTGATGCAATTTGCAAACAGCTGAAGCACTGGAAGAAAGTATGCTTATTTAGCAAATCAGCCTCCCAGTATAACAAATATGGAAAGGGAAGTGTGAGGGAGATGAACAACAGGAGTATATAAAAGAAAGACAAATGCTTGCTGCTGTTGCTCAATGGGGGTCTGCAGCTGCAGCTTGCTAAAGTGGTAGGGAGGGGTATGTCTGCAATAGCCATGTGCCAGGCTTATCCATCTAGTTCTACGCAGCTCAGATGCTCTCTTTATGATGCATCATGTGACTCTTTCACTGTGCTGCTTTGAAGGTAGGCACAGTCTCTCACTTCTTGTCCAAACCAGTGTGCATATCCATGGAAGGTAAGGACAGATTGATACAGTATGTCAATTTGTCTTGGATTCTCATATCCTCCTTTTTGTTTGTTTGTTTTAAAAGTTACAATGGAAATTATTTTGCATTTTCGTGAAAATTTCACCTAACATGTATGACATACAATTTTGCTGAACTGGTTTTTTGAAAACTATTTTCTTAATATAATGTAGTGTTTCCCAAACTTGTGTCTGCAGCTGTTTTAGGACCATCATCCCAGACCACTGGTCCTGCTAGCTTGGAATGATGGGAGATGTAGTCCCAAAACAGCTGGAGACCCAAGTGTGGCGTTTGCCTTTCTAGGGAATACACAGGAGAAGGAGTAAGTAAGGGGTTAAGTGGCTGGCCCTAGGCTATCCAATAAACAGAGGGGGGAGGAGCTAGGGGCAGCTGAAGAGAGACAGTTAGAGTTAGAGGGGAGTTGTTGAAGAGCAGTTGATCGAGGGAGTTGGTTGGTGGGTGGTTGTTGATTGTGAGGGTTGGTGGTGAGGTATAGTGGTGAGCGTAGGCAGGGTTGTAACCAATTTCTTAAGTTGTTGAAGTTTTTAAATAAACACTTATTATTTTGTTTAAAATTGCACCCTGACTGTGAAAGTTATTACCAGGGAGGGGATCCTGGTTGGTGGCAGCGAAGCGCGTGGTGGCACAGGGATCAATAGTCCGTCAAACGACCGGGGACCCTGTGTGATCGCCACAAAACTGGCGGCAGCGACGGGATAAGATCAATACGCCGGCAGAAGACATCAATAAGCCCGTGGAGGGATATTGAAATCGTTGTGCCTGTTCACCACAAAATTGGCAGAAGCAGCTGGGGTTAAACAATACACCTGGAAGGGGAAGGGTAAATCTGTGAAGTGATAACCTAGCCCGGGGGTGTAGTTGTGGGTACCCAAGGACGCTGCAAGGCTAAGATAACAAAAGGAGAAAAGAGAGCTCACAAATCTGTTCTGGCAGGGGGTTTTGACTTGGGGTCCGAGGAAGTAAGCTTAACGGGTAGAGAGAAGACCCATAGCAGAACTTTGAGACCCGAGTCTGGAGAAACCTAGCCAGGGGGAACAGTGCTGTGAGGAGATTTCTCATATTTTGTTAATTTAACTGTCAATCCTCAATCACACAATATGCCACCTAAAAGGACAAAGAACCCTGTGAGGGAACCAGCTCAAGATAGCTCTGAAGGGGAGGAAAATGGGAATCCTCTGAGGGAAGAGCAGAGCTTAGAAGATGAAACTAATATTGTACCTGAGGTGAGAGAGCCACAAGTTTCTATAGAATTAGAAAAGTGGAAACTAGAACAACAATATAAATTTGAATTAGAAAAAGTTAAGGCTAACCAAGAATTAGAAAAGGAAAGAATTAAGGCTGAGGCGAGAGAGAACGAACTGCGATTGCAAGCTGAAAGAGAGGAGAGAGAGAGACAATATAATTTAGAAATGAAGAGGATGGAATTGTCAGCTCTGAGCAATCAAAATAACAGCAACAACAGTACACCTCAAACCGTTAACAAAGTAGATTTAAAGCGATTCCCTGAGTTCAAGGAGAAAGATAGCCCAGAGGCTTTTCTGATATCATTTGAGAGAGCCTGTAAAGATTTCCAAGTGAAGGATGAGGAGAAAATGGTGATCTTAAGGGCTAGAATTAGTGGGGTATTGGCAGAAATATACGCCCAAATGACAGAAGAACAGTCAACGGACTTTGAGATGTTTAAACAATTAATTTATACGAGGTTTGGAATTACCTCAGAACAACTAAGAAAAAAATTCAGGAGTGTGACAAAGTTGAGAGAAGAAACGTATGCTCAGTTGGGGGCAAAAATTACAAATTACCTCAAAAAATGGTTAGAGCAGGAGGGTGCAGATTCAATTCAAAAAATCAGAGAGGTTATTGCGTTGGAGCAATTTTATGCCACCATAACTGGGGAGCTGAAATATCTTGTAAAGGAAAGAAGTCCTAAAACCATCCAGGAGGCAGCAACCATAGCTGACCAAATTAATGAAATTAGGGACCATGGATTTGATAGTCCAAAATTTGGCGGGAAATTGTGGGGGAACCCCAGAAACCAATTTCAATATGCTAAAGGAAGCTCTTCTCCAGCAATAAAAAAGGGAAACATACCACAGTCAAAAAGCCCAAGTGACGTGGGCCAAACTAACACCCATACCTCTGAGGTAAAAGAAAATAAATCTAATTATATTGGGGGAAGAGATATGAGGTGCTGGTCGTGCAATAAACTGGGCCACAGAAGCTTTGAATGTAAGACTGGTGAACAAGTTAAATCTGGGAGCACAAACACTCAAAAACACTCTTATTGTATCCACTCAGTAGGGCAGGGTGAGGCTAAGCAGGTTGCCACGGAAACCGAAGCTTTAGCTAGGCCTGAGACAGAGGAGATTCCTGAGGCCTCAGTAATACACTGTTACTTGATTAAACAGAATGATTTGCTCTTGAGAAAGTCAGGAGAAAATATTTGGATTGAAAACAAAAAATATCTAGGGTTAAAAGATACCGGATCCCAAATCACAATTGTTCATCCTGAGGTAATCAGTCCCAATAAAGTAATTCCAGGAAAAACTATAGAAATAAAAGGAATCGCCAAAGAGCCAGTTAGACTCCAAATGGCTGAGGTAAACATTAAGTTACATGACTGGAGTGGAAAGTGGAAAGTGGCCATTTCAGAGGAAATCCCCACTGCAGTGCTTATCGGTTGGGATCTCCTGGAGCATGTGCAGAGTGCGTTTGTGATTACCCGCTCCAAGGGGGGCCAACTGTCAACTGATACTGAGGGAAGCGAAACAGTTGCCAATGAGGGCAGCACTCAGAGTCCTCAAGTTGAAACTTTGAGTGAGCCAGGCTTCCCAGAGCCGTCTCACCCATAGGGGCTAGTGGCGCGGCGCGCCAGGGCGCCGGGCCCCCCAGGGGCGCCCCCGTGAGCCCGCTGGCATACCGGGCGCCCCCCTCCCCAACCCGCCCCCGCCCCCACGGGCGGGCTGGCAGCCGGGCGCTCGCGCGCCGGCAGCACAGCCTCTGCCGCCCATGCCACTCCCGGGCGGGCTGCGAGCTGGCCGCCCTCGCATCCCGTCCCGGGAGCACTGGAAGGGCGCGCAGAGCCCCGCAGCTCTCTGCCCCTGCCGCTCTGGAAAGCCAGGGGTGGAGGTGGGGGGGAGCAGATGAGCAGATGAGGAGCCAAGGGGTCTTTTGGGAAGGACGGATATTGTTTTTGGCCCCTCTCCAAAAGCGGCCCCAGCGCTGGGTGAGCGCACCCGACCGTGCGCCGTGCGCGCAACCTCCCCAGCAGCACCTCGGCAACCCAGCGGCCTCGATCCGCTCCTCAACCCCTCTCTCGCCCCCGCGTCGTCCGCTCCTGCAGTGGATCCTCCCACTCGGGCGCTGGGCTCCAGCCCCTTCCTGCCGGCTGTCCATTCCCGATTGCAACCCGGCCAGCTCCTCGGCTTCTCGAGACGGGAGAAAGAGGAGGAGGGCACCTTGGCTCGCGCGCCCCGAAGACGGCACACCAACTTTGGCCACACGTGCACCTTTAAGAAAACAAACCCCCTCCCCAGCCTGCATTAATGCACAAAGCCAGGCTCTCCCCCCCCCCCACCAGCAAATGACGCAGGGAGCCGTGTAGGAAAAGCTTTCCAAGTTACGATACTTTTCTCTCTCTCTCTCTCTCTCTCAGACTGAGGTGAGTGAGATGCTCCTAATCTGAGAGCCTCTGAAAAGAGGTGGTGTTTTCTAACTTTGCCTATTGTTGCTGATACTCTTGTTTCTGGTTAATTGTTCCTTCTGCACGTTTCCCTAAGGAACCAAAAGACAAACTGGGAGTTTCTCTGCTTGCTTTAAACCGTTTTGAGTATTGCGTTTCAATTGTTGTGATAATAATAGTAGCTTATATTAATGCATTCTCCTCTGTGTTCTAGTTACAGGTAGGTAGCCATGTTGGTCTGCTGTAGTAAAAAAAAAAAAAAAAAAATCCTTCCAGTAGCACCTTAGAGACCAACTAAGTTTGTTCTTGGTATGAGCTATTGTGTGCATGCACATAAAATAACACACACTACTTCAGATACACTGAAATTGGTCCTGTAAGACCAATTGCTGTCCTTAAGTTGTCAACAGGTTTACCACACCTATCAGCCAATCACCCATTCCCACCACCCTTCTGAGTAATACCCCTCCCCACCTTCTCACTATACCTAAGGGTCTGGTGATTTCTATTTCAGTGTATCTGAAGAAGTGTGCATGCACACAAAATCGGCCTCGATCCGCTCCTCAATTGGTCATCCAAGGTTTGTCTTAAAGGGCTAGTGGCCTCCTACATGACAAAATGACTGCTCTCTGCTCCTCACTTGCCCCTGCTCATGCAGAGAATATTTCCCATTCTGGTTCAAAGGGGTTCCTGTGCTTTAAGCAGCTTGGCCTCAATAGCAGAAATGCTTCCTGCAATCCACAGAAGGGGAGGGTGATGTTATGCTTTGATCCTGCTTGCAGATTTCCCTTAGGCATCTGGTTGGGTTAGGGGGCGCAAATTACTTGCCTTGCCCCGGGTGCTGACAACCCACGCTACGCCACTTGCCGCCGCTCCTTTGAGTGCTTCTCCAGCCTGCCGCTGCGCAGGACTGGAGTAGGGCGCGGGGCGACGGGAAGGAACACGAGGGGTCCCGAGCGGGCGCTGTTTGCCAAAGGATGGGGGGGCGTGGGGGCGCCGGAGAGATCCCTGCACCACGGCGCAGGATAGGCTTAAGACGGCCCTGAGGCTTCCTAATACCTTTTAAAAATACTCAAAAGACTAGTTTCTCTCAGGAACAAAAGAATGACATAGGACTAAACAGCTGTTTTGAGGCAGCAAAATCTACTGTTCCATTAACCCCTGATTGCCCAGAGAGGTTCTGCCTAGAGGAGGGGCTGTTATATCGTGAAGCCCTTAGCACACCTATTAAAGGGGGAGGAGGAAACCGCAGACAACTAGTGGTTCCTCACATGTATAGAGAAAAAATCATTAAGCAAGCCCATAATAGTATTTTTGGGGCACATATGGGGATAACTCGGACCAAACGAAGAGTGGCACAAAATTTTTATTGGCCAGGCATGGGGAAGCAAATTAGAATGTATTGCCAAGCCTGTGAGATTTGCCAAAGGCAGGGATCAGGTCAGGACAAAACCAAGGCAAAACTGTGTCCTTTACCTGTAATCTCCACACCAGCCCAAAGTTTAGGACACGACGTGGCACAACCCGTGCCTAGAGCAACCAAAAAGGGGAATGCATTGCAACTAGACTGGGAGGAACCATCCCAAATCGTGTCCAAAATAAATAATGTAAACTACCTTATCCAGCAGGGGGATGAGGGGCGCAAGGTAGTTCACGTAAACATGATTAAGCCTTACCAGAAAACTGAAAGCTGGGCTCCCTGTGCTATCCGAGAGGACCCAGAAGAAGCAGAAATATCATGCTGGGAAGGGAGAGGGGAGCAAGAATGTAATATACAAGAAGTTAAGCTAGCCCCTACCTTAGCCCATTCACAGCAGGAGGAAATAAACATCCTACAAAAATTTAAAACGATTTTCAGTAATACTCCAAGACTAGCAAAAGGGGTAGTCCAACACATTGACACCGGGATTGCAGAGTCTTGCGATTTCATATTTGTTATGCCATACGATGAACAGAGTCAGGTGTGGTTGCAATGCAAAGCCAGAGCCAATGCTCCATATAACCACACCATAATGGAATATGAAAAATACATTCACATGGACATTAATCCAAAGAAGATGGTGATGAGTGTTCCATGGTATGGCTATGATTATGCCTGTCTAGGCTCAATTAAGGCCCGTATTTGTTCAATTGCAAAAGTTCCTTTCCGAGGGGCTCCATGCAGTGATATGGCAGGACGTCAGCGCCCATATAAAGTAAACATGGATCTAGTAAACAGTTTTATTTCCGGGATCCTGTGGGATGAGGAACAGAAAGCCCCATATTTAGAATGCAAGGTCTTTATATTTGATATTGGGGGGCAGGCCTGGAAAGCTGATGACTGGTCACATATTACCATAGTGACAATTGTTGGAAAATACAACCCAGAGCTTATGGGTTATGTCCCTTCAAGAGGAGTCAGAGTTGTTTTAAAAAGTGACCTATCTGTGAGATCAGTTAGAACAACTATTCAAAGTTATGATAAGACATTCATCAGTTGGAAATATAGAAAGGAAAACATACTGAAAGTTATAGTTGCCAGGGTGTCCCATCAACTTTCTATGAAAGTGAAAGTGTTTCCTACACTAGAGATTGTGTGGTGGGAAGTTGGGTACCCTGCTGCTCATACAATACAAATAAATGCCCAAGATGAACGTGGTTACACAGCATTAACGTGGCCACCACGTCAAAGACAAAAAAAAAGTCGTCTTCAAATTGTTTGAAGTGGGAACTGATAATTCAATACAGATCAAAGATGGACTGACAGCAAGGGAGATTGCTAACAGCAATAGGCAATCAGAGCTTTTTAATCTACTTTCATTAAGTAAACCCGTGTGTCCAAAAAGCTTCAGCAAGCTGACTAAAAAAGCAGCTTTCCACAAACTTCTGAAAGCAGTTCCCAATGAATTAAAAAGCCAGACAACTAGTTCTAATGCAGTTTTTGATGACTTGGAGACGTTTGCACAAGGCATCGAGCTTCAACACTTAACAGAGATCCTGAAGGAGAGAGAGGGTGATCCAAGAGAGCTTTTGACCCTGAGAAACAAAGACTCTACACAGATTGGAATCCACAATCGTTACAGACGCATCGACTGCAGGGATCGGAGTGGGACTGTGTCATATGGCGGGGGAAGACAACTTGCATCCCATCACCTGTGGCAGAGAAAAGACTGGTGCCCAGAGAAAGACACTTCTTGTGGCGGTTAAGGACAATAAGGAGCGTGAATGGATCCTGGACATCATTGCAGATGCCTTATCACGAAGACCCGAAGGCAAAGATTAAAATGGACAGTTACAAATTTTCTTGCAGTTAACTAAAGGTTTAATATTGCATGATCTATTGTATATAATGTGGGGGGAAAAAACAATTATTAAGCCAGTATAAGATGAGGAGTTAAGGTTAGTAAACATAGAAAATGTTTGTTTGAATTAAGGTGTCACGCAGTTTGATCAGGAGTATAACTCTGTGCAGTTATCCCTCCTGAATCAAACTTATTTAAGGGGGGAGGTATGTGGCGTTTGCCTTTCTAGGGAATACACAGGAGAAGGAGTAAGTAAGGGGTTAAGTGGCTGGCCCTAGGCTATCCAATAAACAGAGGGGGGAGGAGCTAGGGGCAGCTGAAGAGAGACAGTTAGAGTTAGAGGGGAGTTGTTGAAGAGCAGTTGATCGAGGGAGTTGGTTGGTGGGTGGTTGTTGATTGTGAGGGTTGGTGGTGAGGTATAGTGGTGAGCGTAGGCAGGGTTGTAACCAATTTCTTAAGTTGTTGAAGTTTTTAAATAAACACTTATTATTTTGTTTAAAATTGCACCCTGACTGTGAAAGTTATTACCAGGGAGGGGATCCTGGTTGGTGGCAGCGAAGCGCGTGGTGGCACAGGGATCAATAGTCCGTCAAACGACCGGGGACCCTGTGTGATCGCCACACCAAGTATGGAAAACACTCGTATAATGCATTCCAGCATGTTATTTTCACCAATACATGCATTTATAGGTATATTTTAACTTTGTACATGTATTTTTGCACACACTACTTAGCTGAAGAACTGCTGTGTTTTGGTTTAAATTGAAAGTGTGAATTAGGTAGGTCCATCTTTAAATGTGAATTGGATCAAATTTCTCTCCATCCCTAATGGAGAGTGATGCAACCTTTGTAGAAAAACACAACGCTAAGTGTTGTCTGCTGGCTTGCTGACTGGCTGCACTAGTTTCTGCCACAGGGTGAGAACATATTGGGCGAGAGTATGTACACTCCAGCTGAGATAGACTGATGGTGGCTTGACTGATGGTTTTTCTATTTCCACGTTGCAGGGTTAATGACAATTCCTAATGGCTATATCCTGTGTGATTAATGGGTACTTTGCGATTTCATTTTTGTTTTTATACTGTTTTGAGTGATTGTATATGTACTGTAGTTTTATTTCGTTTCTTTTATAAAAAGGAAACTGTTCACTGCTTTTTTGGGGGTGGTGGCTTTTGACCCATATGTGGCATATAAATAAGGCGTAACATAACAAGTTACCAGTAGGGGAGACCGGGGCAAGTTTTCGAACTTTTTATAATGTAATTTTTGTATTGTTTCGTATTTTGTATTTTTATCTATTTTGAGGTAAACAGGATATCATTGTATTTCCTATATCTTTATCTACAAACTAGCACACCCCCCCCAAAGTAAATATAGTTTGACAGCAAATGGTTACCGGTAAGTCTGATCATGTTAATTTGGAAAATGTGCCCCGCAAGTTTTCCAGCCTACTAAAAAATGTACAGGGGCAAACTTTCCAACTATACTTTAAATGTTAAAACACAGGTAATAAATCTTGCTTGTTACTTAATATGTATCTTTTATTGTAAACTAAAAAGGCATAATAATAGTAGGTAAGATAATAATAGAATAAAAGAGAAAGTAATTGGATATAGAAAACAAATGCCACTTAATCTTTACAAAAATTGTCACTTAACAATTTTACAAAGTCATCATTGTCTGAATCACAGTGAACGCAAACAAAAAATGTAACATCCCCTTTGGTGCAGTCTTCAGGCGCCCATTTCTTGCATTTTGTGCACCGCACCCACTTTTCTTTTGCCTTAGATTTGGCGTAAGGTTCAAAGCAATAAATGCATAAACAATCTTAATGTTCTTCATCACTTGAATGTAAGAGTTTTGTACCTTTTTTAGGATTTGATTTTTTAATGCCTTTTAAATTTGAAGACGAAGGTCCCAACAGCTTCCTGGCCAGGATTGGCTTTTGTTTTTTCTCTCCCCTTTTATGTGATTCCTTTTTCAGTTTCCTTTTTTTTTAGATAAATCGTTTTCCATTTTCAGCTGATTTTTAACGGGAGTATCAGTCAGTATAGCTGACTTCCTTTTTTTTCTTTCCACGCCGTGTTTGCTTCCTAGGTGCCGCCTTCTCAAAAGGCCTAACTTCTTCTGGTGTAGGACAAGTTTGTTTGGATGTAGAAGGAATGCCTTCTTGATAAGCAATAGGGAAAGTTTGAGTGGAACTCAAAGGAACAGCTTCTTTGGAACTGCTAGCCTGCGTTGGTGTAGAAGGAGTTGATGCTTTCGATGGGTTTGAATTAAGGCTATAAACAGTCGATTTTTCTGGCAAGTTTGAATGTTCGGGATTGTTGGTGCTTTCAAGATTTGGTAGGCAGGAGCTGGCCTGTCAGTAAAGTAGGATAGCATAAAATCCGAGTCTGTAAATATTTCAGGATTCAGTGGGAAAATTCCTGAAACTTTAAAACCAGCCATAATACTGACTGGTGTTAATGCCAGTGGAGCAGCTCTAGCCAAAATAGACGGGATGTTGTAAATTGTCATAGGTCTTTTATTTGTGCACACCCATGCGTCACAAGCCATGTTAATAATAAGTTGTTGGCAAAATTCAAAGTAGGCCCATGTTTCAGTTGTCGTCGCTACATTAGTGACCACCCTAAGTGGGTATGTAGCCTACTTACTTGCCATGTTTTTGCGTATCCTATTGGCAGCATGTTTGGAGGAGGTATTGCAAGCAGTGGTACTTCTGGCGGTGGTACCTACTTCTGACAGTGTTCCTTCTACTTGAGGCAAGTCTGGGACAGGCAATTCCGGTTCGACAAGCGGAACAGGCATTTCCAGTAGAAGTTCTTCCAGTGGAGGCGTTTCCAGTTGAGACACAGCAGGCAGGGGGATCACATCTGATGCTGGCACTAGTTGTGGGGGATTGTTTAAGGAACGGCATTTTGACCAGTAATTGTTCAGAGTCCTACGGGGAATATTGAAGTCCATGGATGCTTTTCTGACACTGCACCCCTCCCTGACTGCTACTAGAGCTGCATTTATTATTTCAGGAGTGTACGAGCCTCTGTCAATCTTCTTTTTATAATTGCAGACCATTTTAAATCTGTAACAAAACATTTTAGAATTAACCTTTTCATATATGGTTATTTGGCCGATTTTATTACACAATAAATACATTTTTGATACAGTAAGACTAGCTGATTTAGGCCGGGGCACGTTTTCCAACTGAAAACCTGCCCCGTCACCATATTGGAACTTTGACACTACCTTGACGAGTAGTGGTGTAAGTTATTTGCAAAACAAACACATAGTTACGCAAAGAAAGAAACCCCTTTTTAGTACATGCAATGTCAAAACAGTAAGTTTAATACTAGTGCGTTTATTTTAAGTTTCAACCTGAAAGTTTACTCACCGTTGAAAAAATGAAGAAAACAGCTCTTCCGACGATGTGACAGCAGCTACTAAACTAAAACTTTCGTAGATGATGTGTGCTGTGTTGCTACTTCAGCCAGTTCGCCCCCTGGCGTCATCTAGCGGCTCATTTCAAAACTAAAGCGAGTTGGAAAACTTGCCCCTATGGAAAATGTGCCCCGGTCTCCCCTATGGTTTTTTGTTTTTTAAAGCTAAAAACAAGGGCCTCTCATTTTGGGAGATTGATTGCCATTCAGGTAGGTTCAAAAAAATCCTTACACACTGCTGGTACATGTGCTTGCCCAGATTGACCACCAAATATATTGGATAAATATTTAACCCTATCAGAGACAGAAGTTGAGGCTACCTGTGGTGATCTCATTTCATTTAAATCCCAGGACATCAGTTCCCAGAACTTGTCTTCCCTCTGTTCCATTACTGCTAGTCCCCAGTTCCAGATACTGGGTTTTCAGGTTTCTTGTTTTTGAACCTATTATTGTATTCTAACCTACATTTGATCAAATTTTCCATAGATTCCTCAATTGGATTCTAATGAGAATTCCTAATTGTCTTAGCCATAATTTTCTTAGCCGCTTTACATTGACTATCAAACCATCAGCTTTGAGTAGGCTTGTTTCAGCTTACATTGTTATCAACTTAAAACTCATAGATTCATTTGAGTTTAGTCCCAAGTAAGTGGGCTTAGAATTGTGGCCTTAATTGAAATGGGCAAAACAGGTTGTATCCAATTAAGTCCTACTCAGAACAGATCCATTGAAATTAATGGATCCAACTCTTTAATTACGTCTTGATTTGAGCGGCCTCTAATGTTTGCTGTTATTTTGGCCATCTCAACAAATTCTAATAGTTTACATCTCCATTCTGCTAATGTCGGTATCTTTTCACCTTTCCAATTCTTTGTGATCAGCAATCTTGCCACTGCTGTCACATATAATAATATATTTATCTTATTTTTTGGGATATTTCCTGGTACTAATTCCAACAAAAACAGATCTGGTTTTTTATTAAAAGAAATTTTCAAAATTTTCTTTAATCTATATATTAAAAAAAAAAAAATTCCCATTGCGTGCGCGCGTGACACCACCTTGCTCCGTAACCGCTGCACCAAACAGCATCACATTAGGACAAAGCGTAACATGACCATCGAGGAAGGATCTAGCATAATAATTTTTTTAAAAAACCACACCTGTCATGCCTAAAATATAGAATAAAGGCAAAAAAATTGGCGCACACATTACGTGTCACCAGCAACAGAACTGAAGACTTTGAACAACAACCAATAGAAAGGCTCATCGCAGGGCAGTGTCACAGATTGTGTGCCGACCAAAAAACCTCCTTCACCTCAGTCAGCCATTTTCAGACAGCAGGGACAATCCCCTATTAATCTCCCTAGCCCCAGCCTCGGCCAAGTGCCTTACCGCCAAAAAAAACAGTT
Source organism: Lacerta agilis (assembly GCF_009819535.1). Classification (NCBI taxonomy): domain Eukaryota; kingdom Metazoa; phylum Chordata; class Lepidosauria; order Squamata; family Lacertidae; genus Lacerta; species Lacerta agilis. The sequence continues at coordinate 25,136,515 of NC_046331.1, forward strand.
AAGAGGAAGGCCTAAACTCTCCTTCCCCAGCCAGAAACACTAGTAGTTTCAGCTCCAGGCAGGAAAAGGTTTTTAGGCCCGGGCCATACCATTCCTTATGTCGGGGGGGGGGGAGATGTAGAATGAGAAAGCTCAGCAACTATGCTTCGCTCCCTATCCTTTCTCCACACACAATCCTTTCTGCACTGCTGTATCGCTTTACAAACGAAACTCCAGTTATCAGAAGAGGAAAAAGCGCCGCACACAAATGTATAAGGACCCTACCAGTTCCCCATCACCCCTCCTTGCATCGTTATGGTCCCTTCTGACCCCAGGCTCAATGCCAGAGCGGACTATACCATGTATCAGGTTTCCAGAGGGGGGGGGAAGGAGATAGTAAATCTAGGGCAAGGGTTTAATTCTATTAAAGGGGCATTTAAGAGAGAGACCAGGGTTCGAATTTCGCTACAAAGCTCACCGTGTGACCCTGGGCCAGCCTGAGCTACAACACAGGGTTGTTGTGGCTGGGACAAACCAGACGTCAGCCCAGGGTACAAAATATTATATTATTAATTATTTTTATTATTATTATTATTAAATGAGGTGGAGGGAACCATTTATACCCACTTGAACTCCTTGGAGAAAAAGGGGGCCTACAAATGCTATGAGCAGCCTCACGCTACAAACCTCCTGAGGAGCCGCCTTTCACACACAAAAACCTGTGGTTGCTGTGGTTTTTGAAATGATTTTGTAATGCATGGGTGTAATGTTGAGTTTATGTTAGGTTAGAAGCTGTGGAGAGGAAGGCGAAAATGGGGGAAAGACAAACAGCAGACAGGCGGAAGTTGAACGGGATAAGCTGTGGGGAGGAAGGCTAAAACGGGAAAGACAAACAGGAGGCAGGCGGAAGTTGAACGGGAGAAGCTGTGGGGAGGAAGGCTAAAACGGGGGAAAGACAAACAGGAGGCAGGCGGGAGTTCAACGGGATAAGCTGTGGGGAGGAAGGCGAAAACGGGGGAAAGACAAGCAGGAGGCAGGCGGAAGTTCAATAGGAGAAGCTGTGGAGAGGCAAGCGAAAATGGGAAATATGGAGAGGAGGCAGGTGGGAGTTCAACAGGAGAAGCTGTGGGGAGGCAAGCGAAAATGGGAAATACGGAGAGGAGGTAGGTGGGAGTTCAACGGGAGAAGCTGTGGGGAGGCATGCGCTTTCTGTTCTGCCAAATGCAGCGGTTCTTTTCAAGGATATCAGGGCAAATAAACAAAGCAGGTGGAAGGGGAACCAAAAGAGCTTTATTAAGGAAAACAAAACTTACATACCCAAAATGTCCCCAATCTGCTCCCAGGAGCCCCTCAAATGGGTAGCGAGGACACACAAACTGACTCACGGCACCCTCACCCTGGGTCCGTGATGAGGCTCTCTTTCCCATCCCACATGCCTGCCTTTTATAGAGAGCTTGATCTTAATTAGCAACATCTGTGGTCAAACACCCAGGCTCTCTTTCCTTAAAGAAACATCCACACAGAAGCTAAGTTTGGGGCGCGGCTCGGATATGGGGAGAACTCCAAGACATGCCACTCTATCTCCTTGTAACAATATCTTCCGGATTGTTTCCCATACACTTTCTCTTTTACATCTTCCTTTTCCATTTCACACAATGAGCCACAGCAACGCTTGGCCGGGTCAGCTAGTTGGTCATAAATTTCCTTCCAGAAGGACTTTATTATCTAACATTCCCACCATACATCTCCAACATATATTTGTTTGATTTTTCTAAATCTTGGATAGCTTTTCTGGTGTAATATACCAATATACCAACAGTGGGAAGGACTGAAAGAATACATGGGAAAGTACTGCTCTGAATTAAAACTGTGGTAGAATGAGATGTGGAAAGTGCTTGGGAAAGGGAAGATAAAAGAATAATGTAAAATAATGATAGATTTACTAAAAATTACAATAGGTTAACGCAATTGGAAATGTAATAGGACCTTAAAATTGTAGGTATAAGATCACGCATGGGAAAGGGGAAGCTGAGGGGGTAAGGTGGGAGGGAAGGTATGATATATTAATGAGATGCATGTATTGATTTTGGAGTTTTTGTTGGATGCTATGTGAAGATGTGATGACAAATAAATAAATAAATACTTGGGGGGGGGGAGAAATTAATGGATCCAAGAGGGTCATGTCCATTATTTTCTAATCTCAGTATGACTCACACTGGCTACAACCCCATGTACCACTAAGGAGAATCTTACCAAATTCCCCATGGTAGGAATCCTGAATACATGTGGCGAAAATGGAAATCTGTGACAAAATTATAATTTTGCCCTGCAGCTTCTCCAAAGATCATAGCACTGTAGCAAAGTATTCAGCCTCATGACTTTGAGTTTGAATTTTTGTTTTTTAATCTGAATAGTAAGAGTAATAGATTAAGCAGTTTGATGGGAGTGTCTCTCAGATTACTATATTGGCATTTTGTTGTATTTATTTATGTTAAAAGTGTGTAAGTCCCAAAAGGATGAGACATCTGTGTTCTGAAGTTCAGCTGAAACCATTATTCTATATATAGACACTTTTGCACAAGGGGGAAGTGTTGGAAAATTCTTCCTAATCAAACTGAAGCAGTGTCGAAGGGAACAATGTGTGAGCTCTGATTCAGAGCTTGCCAGCTGGATTTTTATCCAAGGAGACTGAAAACATAATATAATGGAAAAAGGAAATGGCCCTCTCTTCCATTAAAGACCAACCACAATGGGGAATACAGTGCTCTGTATATTAGCTCTTCAATTTTTGTAATTCCATTACACTTCTCAGCCCCTTTCGTGAGAGGCATTTTGAAGCCAGATCTATAAAATGTGGCCTATATTTTTCCCTTGTACCAATAATCAAAACATTCCAATTTCAGGTCATTTCTACAACCCATACACTGTGTTTGTAGCAAGCAATGCAATTTTTAGATTAACAGACACATACGTCTTTATGGGGGAAGGGGGTATACTGTCTACAGGACAAACATATGAAAAGAAATTTCAGAAATATATCCCATATTTAAAAAAAAACAGCAGCAACAACCACACACACAAATACCCGATGAAATGTTGCAGAAGCTTAAATACCTCATAATATATCATAAGGTCAATGCAGCATTTATTTGCTTATATCTATTTAGAAGGTGGGGAAAATAACAAAATCTAAAATAAAAAAATACATGCACTGACATTTTCCATGGCAGGCTGATAATCCCATGGTTTTCAAAATTGTTATGTTCAGTAGCATTTCATTAGTATACTGGTACTTTTCATTGTACTTATTATTATGCATTATTAATTCAGATCTGTGCCTAGGAGATGTACAGTATGTAATTATTTCTCCTTTCAAAACATAATAGCTTCACACGGCGCTTGTTTCAGTCATGATATTTCATCTCTGAATGTGCCTTCAAACATTCTGGAGCTCTGACAGTAATTTGTATTTGAACAGAAAAGCTGTCATGAAGGGGCTGTGCTACTATCCATCAGATTTTTAATCCTGACCATACTTTAATGCCAGTGAGCTGGCTGTCCAAGGCACTAAACAAAGATTGAAATTACGCCTTCTGTTCTTTCACTTCAAAGCTGCAAAGTTAGTCTGGAATCCAATAGACCTTTATTATACTCTATTAATTTCGTATTAGTTCTCGGCTATGCCGGATTCAGCTGAAGTGTCACAATGGTTTAAGCATGCAGCTCTGACTCAGAGATCAAAAAACAGAATATGTCACTTTCCATAATTTTACAGGAGATTCTACAAATGTAAACCCCTTTTCATCCTGCCACCCTTTTAAGTCTTTAATAAGTTTTCTTCTTCTTCTTCAGCTGTACTGCAGAATCTTAATATCACTCCCAGAAATACTAAATGATATTGTAACTCTCAGCAATTTCATCAGCATTTTAATTAAAGGGTAATTTATACTTAACCTTTACAAATACCTAGGATCCTGTGTTGTTGTTGTTTTAAAAAAGTAGATTTTGTTCAGGACAGGAGACAAATCTGTTTGTGAATGGATTTGGTAGAACGTTTGGACCACGTTAGATAAACTGAAGCCCAAGAAATGAGACAGTCTTGACAGGCAAATTACATGTGGATTATCTTCTTGTTAAAATTTCATCACAGAAAATAGTCTAACTATTAACCATGCAAGTACTTTACATGAGAGATTAGCATATTTCCTTACAAAGGGTTACACTTAATTTGGATGCATTGACTTTTTCCCACCCGGGCTGACCTTTATGTCTAATCAAAGTACTTTTATATCCAAATCCCCAACCTTTTATCTCTCCTGACAGCTTTTAATTTGAAGGTCCATAATAAAGTCTATTAAAATTCAACATGTGCCAGTAGGATGCGGCTGGGCTAGCGCAGCTTCAGATATAAAACTTTGACTAAGTCACAGTACGTTCTAATGTATATCTATTTTCAGTTTGCTAATGGTCTGGAAGACTGGAAAGGGGTTCATGTTTTATGTGTGATGCAATTAGGTAGTCTTACTGTTTAAGTTCATGCATCATCACATTATGATATAAAATTTAAATGATAGAAGCCAAGGAAAAATAATCAGGAGCCAGGACCACAAACACCTGAACAATGTTTCCAGGCAGCTGGTCACTGCGACAAGATATGACAATCTATTTCAGCCGATTTTGTTATGTTCATAATTCTTTATTGAGTTTGTCAGCAGGATGCAAAGGTAAAACCAATAGGTCAGGAGAAAAGAGTTAACAAACATAAGGTTAATTTGCTGTGTGAGCAGTCATGACAAAAAAATCAAGTTTTGGAGGTAATAAACTCATCTGAGTAGCCAGCAAATCTGAGAGCCAGACTAGGTAAAACATTGTTTATGTCATTAGCACATGCTTGTTGTGATAAATGTGGGACTCTGTTCTCTCATAGGCATTACAAGTGAGTAACATGTGCTCAGGGCTTACAGTGTTCCTAAGGGGGGGGGGGGGGTGGTTAAAGGAAAGTGTAAGGCACCATTGCAAAAACATCAACCTTTTTTTAAAAAAAAAGGAAAAGAAAAGAAATGGTTGAAATGTATCTCTTGGGGACACTTGGTCATTCAGGTGATGATACTGAAAATCAGTATTTAAAGGTGCGTAATTAATCCAGGCACAAATGCAAGCAACGATCTAAAGCTCGTGGGATATATCAAGAGCAGCTACTGAACTGCCGCCTGCTAATTAATGCATGACCTTTTAAAACTAAGTCTGGTAATATAGACTGTTAACTGGTCATGATCTGTAGTTATTGAACTGAGATAGATTGCATTTCAGAGACTATTGAAGCAGAGCCTTATTAGGCCATTTGTTAAAATATCTAAATTCTACTTTTAGCACTTTCTCTCTTGACTGGCATGTTTAATATGCGTAGAAATCTCTCCCTTTTTCTTCTGCTTCTTATTTATCCAAGCTTGCTTTCCTTACTAAAATATATTTAAGAAATTTTGGCATACTTGGCTCTAGGTTATAATCCTGAAGGACTGGCAGGGTGCTGAAGAGTGGGTGGCAGAAGTCACGGGACCTGAGGGAATGGGGCAGCAATTTATGGAGTATTGTGCCTCCCACGAGGCAGGAGCCAGATCTGGAGGGAGGGGAAGAGTCTGAGCAGAAGGAGATGGGGAAGGGGGTGCAGGACATGGGGCAGGAGCCAGGGATGGAAGAAGGAAAGGGTACATCAGGAGCAGAGGAAGAGGTGGTGTCTGGGGTGGAGGCCAGCAGAATCCCCTCCTCTGCTGTCACTTAGCACCAGGAGAAGCTTGAAGCAACAGACACAGAGCAACTTCCATGTAGGAGAAGTTGCAGGTTGCTTGCATGCATGCTGTCAGGTGGGGGGTACTTAGGTTTGGGTGGAGGCAGGGTGATGCTGTTGCTCCAACAGTCCAGCTCCAAGCACAAGCCTGTGGAGTGGCCTATTTAGTTGCCAGAAATGTGTATGTGTGTACTGTGTGCCTTAGGAGCTACTGTGTGTGCTTCGGCAATAAAGAATTAAACTACGAGCCATGTGTCCTCCTTGCGCTGGGTATGCTCAGGGGACACACACACACACACACACACACAACTTGCATTTCCCCTAAAAATGCCTAACAAGAAACTACCAGTAATAGAGAAGTACAGTGGTACCCCGCAAGACGAATGCCTCGCACAACGAAAAACTCGCAAAACGAAAGGGTTTTGCGAGTTTTTAGTTGACTAGCGAGACAAATTCGTCTATGGCTGTTTTTCGCAAGACGAATTCGTCTGGTGAGGTACCACTGTAAGCCGGCGCCGGACCGCGCCGCGTTTTAAAGCTGCAGCGAGCGAACAGCAGCGCTGCTCTTTGCTCGCTGCAGCCTTAAAACGCGGCTCCGGTGCCGGTTGGGAGGGGCGCCATTGGATCGCGCCCACCATCTTGGGTGGGTGGGTGCGATCGGACGGCGCCCCTCCCGACCGGCACCGGAGTCACGCGGCGCCGCGTTTTAAGGCTGCAGCAAGTGAACTTGCGTTTTAAGGCTGCAGCAAATTTTAAGGCTGCAGCGAGCGAACAGCAGCGCTTTAAAACGCGGCGCTGCGCCATAGCTGTAAAGGCTTACCCAAGATGGCAGATGCGATCGGACGACACCCCTCCCGACCGGAGCCAAAAGGTAAGCCTTTACAGCTAGGCAGGGCAAATGAGCTAATCATTCCCCAATACAATTAGTGGGGAAGTTGAACGAATGAAGAGAACTAGAGAGCATTCCTGCATGATCGGAGATGATGCTGTTAGGGATGTCAGATGATTTGGCCAAAAATGGAAAGTGAAAATTGCTGCTGTTTGCATGTTTGTCTGTGGTCAGGAATGGAAATCACTCAAGTGAATATAACTGGTATTCATTCACATCACTGATATTCTGAAGTCTGTAATGAAATTAAATACTTTTTAAACATTTGTTTTGATGTTTCCTTTACAATGAAATGAATACAAGTTATATAAATAGTTATGTAACTTACATTAAAAAGCAAGACATTGAGACAAAGTACATATGTGGTGGAAACTGAACCGCAGCAGAACAGAAACAGCACTGATTGTGACAAATTCAGGTTACAAGGGGCTGTGTTGTTACATCCCTAACTGCTGGGATTTGAATGCTGGAAAAATAATCAGACTGATGGCATACCATCACTGCATCCCAAGCTTCATGAAAACAGAAAGATAAACCTTAGGCAAGGAAGTCTTCTGATGTAATGTGCAAACATTCATGAGGACCAGTTCTCCATGCCCCCAAAAGTGGCATATTCTTGTGAAGAGGGCTAATGTACAAACTAATACATTTTCAGTGATGAGCCTTGAGGTTTGTTATTGCTAAGGAGGTTAAAGAGATTGCTTCCTGGAAACAGCTCTGAGCTGCTTTTCCAGTAAGCAGACAATTTTGCTGAATTATTTCAGGCCTAGAAAATCTTAGATCAATGTCAAGCATTTTGTACTGCCCGCTAAAAAGATAATATTATATTAGATGCATAATTTTGCATACAAACAGTAATGCCATCCCTGTACCTTGGCTGGAATCCAAAGAGCTGTGCTACTTGCTGGTGTGATCTTAACCATGTCTACTCAAAATTGAGTCCTGTGGATTCAGTGGATCTGAATGACTGGACAGGACTAAAACCCATGGTGGATGATTCAGAACTGGGTACAACCCAGTCTGCTTTGCAGAAATTACAAGCAGGCTTGCTAACTTTGAAAAGAAAAAGAAAGAAACTCTGACACGTAGAGAAATGTATGTCCAGTGCTGATGTTCCAAACTCTGGAACAACCAACAATCAGGTGGCAACTTGGTTGTTCCTATATATGTGAGCAGGTAAACTGGCAGCTCCCTTCTTACACACCTCCTATGCATTGAATGTTTGTGCATGATTTCTTAATTCCCATACTCCTCTTCTTTCTTGAAATAGCTGCAAGCAACGGAGAAAAACCTTTTAAACAGATGTCTTCATTTTCTGCCACGTGATTTAATAACAGAACATTCTTAGAAGGGTCCTAAGAGGCATGGGGCACATTGGGGCAGTCTATGGACTGTTGCAGCTGGAAGGTGCTCTGTCAGCTCCTGGCTGGTACCCCTGAGAGACACAAATATGGTGACTTGCACCCACCCCAAATTCCCTATTTTAGGACTTTCTGCAGGCTACCATCAGTGGGAGGACCACCACTGTTAGCATGCCTAGAGTGGAGCCATCTCCACCAGTGCCACTCCTCTTTACCAGTCCAATGGAGAGGTGGCTGTACTGTACCCTACCACTACTACCACTACCACCACCACCACTCAGCTATCAACATGGTGGGTGTGTGGGATTGCAGCCTAATAATACTAAAAATTGACAGGCAAAATAGAAACCTCTGCTTTGGGGGGAGCTTTTTGGCTTTAAAAAAAAATATTGGAGCTCTAAGCTGCAGTCATGAGTTTCCCCAACTAAATAAGAAGTAATCAACAATACAAGTCATAAACCTCAAAAGGGCCATATTGAGCTCCTTCTGCATAGATGGTGGCTTATGGAGCTATACCAGAGGAGCAAATGCAAGATGAAAGCAGTTTTATAAAATGATGTTCTATGCAAATAGATCTCTAATTCAGTGTTTCAAATTTTAAAAGATATATTAATGATTTAATCAAGTGTTAGTAGCCTCTTCAGCTTCTGCCAGTAATGACAAGAGTTTCCTTTCTAATGTTCACTTCCTGCTGTGCAAATCGGGATTTTAACAAACTACATTAGCTGCAGGCTCTTTGACATGGCATCACACTGAGATAAACACAATTAACAAGATCTATTTAAATGTTCTTTCTTCTGCATTTATTTATTAATGGGTTTTAAGACTTCTGACAATTTCTTTTTACAGTTTTCTAAAATCTCTGTCTCCTGGACCCTTTTAATCTGAAACATTCCTTATTTGGAGCACTATACCCAGAATCTATAGAGCTTTGGGCAATAATGGAAGGCCATCCCCTCCACCAATGTCACAAGTTTTACCTAACAGGTTATACTGCCTTTCCTCGTCACCAAAGTGAGGGGTGGGGAATATGTGGCCCTCCACATGTTGTTGTACTAAAACTGCTGTCATCTCTAGAAAGCAAGGTCAACAATCAGAGATTATGGGAGTTGTAGACCAGGAATGGGGGACTTGTTGCCCTTCAAGCTGTTGTTGGACCATAACACCCATCATTCTTGACAATTGGCTATACTAGTTGTGGCTAATGGGAATTGTAATTCAACAACATCTTCAGGGTCACGGGTTATCCATTCTTTATCTAGGTAAATTGGTTAGTTTGCAAAAGAAGTTTGATCTCAGCTTCCAATTGGCAATCATAGAGCCCCATTCAGAGTTATCAACCTAAAGCATTTGCCCAATCCCTTAGGTACAGTTGCCAACTCTATCTACCACTTAAAATGTATAACAAACCACAGGCTGCAGTTTTTAATACACTTGCTTAGACGAAAGTCAAATTGAATTCATTGGAATTTGCTTCTCAGTAAATTATCAGAATGATATCACACTATAGTGTAGATAATATAGTTGTGCTGATATCATAAATAATAAATACAGTAACAGCAAACCTCTGCCCTCCCCGCAGATGTTCCCGAACTCCAACTCCAACCAGTCTCAGCCAGGATGGCCAATGGTCAGGAGTGGTGGGAGCTGCAGCCCAGAGACATTTGGAGGACTGTTCCACATTCTTGATCTAGTCATTGCAGTTAGTTTACAATTATTGGACAACTGACAATTTTTTGACCCCACCTGGAGCTAAGGACTCACAGGCTCCTTATCTGGAGGTTCATATGTTGTCCATTACAGTTGTACAGAATTGTATATGCCCCCTTTCTTCAAGAGCATAACAACTGCATCAATCCATCAAACATTTCTTAGTAATCTCACCACTGACCATTCACTCCTCACTTCTTATCTAGATGCTGTCTGATCTGGGGGCTATCACATTTTGTGGGAGCAAGATGGAGGCTCCCTACAAGGTTTTACAGTCCATGAGTTCTGATCTTCCTGGGCTTTAAACCTCCACAACAGCCCTTCTCAAGGCAGTCACCCCCAACTTGTAGGCAGCAATGGAGTAGTGTGAAACTTTTGGATTCATCCCCATTCTCCCCCACATGATGACACTAGTACAAGGAATTATAATGCCTGAAGAAGGTGATATTCTCTCCTTGATAGAGGCACATTAATTCTATTTCTGTAGATTATATTTATTCATGATCATCAAAAGTAGTTTATTATTCCAATATTTGGCTTTCTAGAATTAAACTAAAAGCTTATAAGTCAAAGTCTGCGGTAGAACAAATGTGATCACAGCCAGGATTTGTTTTGTTTTTTAATGAAAGGAGTTTGCATTGCAAATACACTAAAATATATGGATCATAATATTGATGAGTGTGATGGTCTCGCTTCAAGCTGAGGAGGACTGTTCATGTGTTGCAAGGAGAAACTGTGAGATGCACACCATTTTTAAATAGTAGATGTATCTCTCTCTTTTACAGATTTTTGAACAAAATTGTATCTAGGACAGATGGAATGTCTATATGTTGATTTATTATAAGATTCAGGCATCTTCAGCTAATTAACAATGAAGGGACAGATGTCTTAGTTGTGCATACCACCACCACAAAAAGAAGTGAAGCAGATTATTTAAATGCATGGTGCTTGTTTTTACAAAGTAGGTGGCTTATTTAGTTCAAAAAATGTATTTTGTTCACCAGGGCTTGATCCTAAGATAACCTATGAAAGTTTAACAGGGGGAATGTTTCCTGTCTCCTCCTTCCTACCATAGCCTGCTGTGAGTAACGAAAACTCTGTCATGGAGCAGTGGTCTTCAGGTGAAGGATGGGCTAGGAAACAATCCTTCTGTTAGAGTGCAATGGTCCAATGCTGATGTTGGGTAAATCCATCCTCCCCCCCATCAAACATTGTTTAGCAGTGCCCTTTGACTAGCGACATAAGGAGGCAGCAATTTCTGTTCCATCCACTGTCGATCACAATCAGTGCTGTTTCTGTTCAGCTATACAGTTGGTCATCTGACAAAACCTATATCATTCATCTCACTATCTGCAATAGCCAAAATGTATGTAATTAATGTAACTGCATTTCAATGGAAAGTAATATAATTATTTACATAGCATTTGTGGGCAAAAAAAAAAAAAATGCTGTGTGTGATTTCCATTCCTCACCTTGGATGAAAATGCAGATGACAGATATTTCCACTCCCCATTTCTGTTTCTGATGCAATTCTCTGACATCCCTACTCTTGACCCATCAGAGATGCTTTTTGTATTTGAATTCTGATCATGCCTCTTGTTTGTATGGATTGAAGATAAAGAGGATTGTGAGAGATACTAGTATACTGCACACCTCTACCATGTAGCTGTTGGAAGGTAACACAGAAGGTAATGTGGTCCTTAGGCTGAGAAAAGGTTCCTCACTCCTGATCTACATCAAAATAGAGTGGGGAAGAAGGTTGAAAAAGAGGCATCAATTTTGTAAGCTGGGATTGTTCAAGACCTTCCATTGTTGGATTTGTTATCTCTAGATCTTTCAGATCTGAGCTGGTCCTGGAACACTTTCTCACCTTCTGATTGTGTGTAGCATTGCCCAACAGGTGCATTACTTATACTTGCTGTGAAAAGTGGATGACCTAGATGGTGATGGTCATATACCGAGTGTGGTGCCAAAATTCAGCCACTGGCAAAAGCAACAGAGCTGTAGTTGTCTGTTGAGACACCACTTATTTTAGCTAATTCTTCTTGCAGTAAGCTGCAGGACCCAGGATGGTGCATGAGTGGGTAGATCCTGCCTGAAGTAGGCCATAGCTTAGTGGTTCATATTATGTGTTGCATGTCCATTTTTAGCTCCTGGCAGCTCAAAATAATCTTATATAAAAATATAAGAAGAGCCCTGCTGGATCAGGCCAATGGCCCATGAAGTCCGGCATCCTGATCCCACAGTGGCCAGCCAGATGCCTGCAGTAAATCTGCAAGCAGGATGTGAGCTGAAGAACACTCCCCACTTATGTAGTTTCTAGCAACTAATGGCTAAAAACATATTGCCTTCAACCATGGAGGCAGATCATTGCCTCCAAGGTCCATGGAGTGTAGCCTCCATCGTGGCTAGTCTTATCCTCCATGAATTTGTCTAAACCTCTTTTAAAGCCATCCAAGTTGGTGGCCTCCTGTGGGAGTGAATTCCATAGTTTAGTTATGTGCTGCACAAAGTACTTTCTATTGTCTGTCCTGAATCTTCGAATATTCAGCTTCATTGAGATGTCCATGAATTCTAGTCTTAGGTGAGAGGGTAACTTTTTCCCCTTCACTTTCTCCATGCCATGCATAATTTTATGAAGTTCTATCATGTCACCTCTTACTTGCCTTTTCTCAAAACTAAAAAGTCCCAACTATTCAACATCTTTCCCAGAAGGATCTCATTATGCACCTGATAAGTGCTGCATTACTTACTAATGCAATACTGTATATTGGAAGACTCAAAATGCAGAGCTGCTTGAGATATGGACCAACTGTCTAATAAAAATTCTGAAATTGCTCTAAAAGAGAGAGAGAGAGAGAGATCTGGACCTCACAACCACTGGGGCTTTAACATTAATGCACCAACGGACAAACCATGTCAGAGAGAGTCAAACAAACAAGAAAATAATTACATTTCAATCAACTTGGCATAGTTTTACCGTATTCACTCGAGTCTAATGCGCCATTGAATCTAATGTGCACCTCAATTTTCAGAACCTTGGAATAACAATAAAAAAGGATTTGCTGGCCAATGTAAATGTGCCATTGAATCTAATGCACAGTTGGTAAGGCTTGAAGATGTGGACAAGGTGCTCAGATTGGTCAGGGCGACCACTTGCAGCAGGGAGGTAACAGCTGGCTGGGTCAGGGAGGTGATCAATGCCTCTTTATGAGAGGGGGTGGTCCCTACTTGTTTGAAGGAGGCAGTGGTAAAATCACTCCTTAAGAAACCTTCCCTGGCACCTTGGATTTTCTGCATGCTAAGCATATGATCTATCACAGAGTTAAGGCCCTTCCCCAACACTACCTGAACAGCTCCTATGTGCAAACAAACAAACAAACAAATCAATCAATCAAGAAAAGTCCTTATATGCAGTGTAACAGCTGTAGATTCCACTGTAACAATCCATATTTTGCAAATCTCCAGAAGCTCTTCCTTCCCTTCCCTTCCCTTCCCTTCCCTTCCCTTCCCTTCCCTTCCCTCCCTCCCTCCCTCCCTCCCTCCCTTCCTTTTTTTCTTTTTTCTTTTTGGTAGTCACCTGTAGATTTTTCTTGAAAGGGAAAGTTTGTCCACATTACAAGCCTACTTCATTGTTGTCCAGAGCCACGGAGAGTGGCAAATGCATTCTCTGAAACACTCAGACAAATGGTCATTTAACATTTCCCCCCATTCCAATCAATGTGCAACAGGTGATGCAATTGTTTTTGTTATTCCTTTCAAAACAATCTTTACATTTCAATCAAGGTGACTGACACAACAGTGTAGTCCAATACTCACTCTCAGTTTGTCAAGGAGTGGCTATGGATCAAATACTGTTAGTGAGAGGAATTGATCACTGTATAATTAGTGCCAGTGGACACGTGTAGCAACTATGAAAGAACTCAATTAAGCATGCTGACAGCAGGAACAGCAATGACTCAGACAATGAAATCTCCCCCTCAGGAGACTGATTAAATTCTTCCTTGGGTCAGGGGAAGGGAGGGGTGGGGGGGTGCTAACCTATATTTTTATAAGGCAGTCATGAGAGCTCTTAGGTTTAACCCAGCAGGGAGATAGGATGGGATAAATAAACAGGCCACAATATGCCCAGGGAAGAAGGTTGACTGCAAATTTACTGTCTGATATTAACAGAGCAATCATATGTACAGAAAGCCAGAGTAAGTTCCAAGCTGTGCTCAGAAGTGGGGGTATTGCTAGCTGAGCTGGCAGAGTGGAAACAAACCTTTAAAATGGCACTTGACGTACACCATCCTTTTCACTGGTGTTCTCGCCGGGCTTTGTTGAGCAGAAACAGGTTTGGAATAAGTGTCTCTCCTTGTCCCATCCCACCCTCAGCATTTTTGAGGCTTATGTTTGAGAGCAGGTGTAGTATAGTGGTTGCAGTGCTTGACTAGGACCTGAGAGACCAGGGTTCAAATCCCCACTCAGCCATGAAGCTCACTGGGTGACCTTGGGCCAATCACTCACTCTCAGCCTAACCTTCCTCAAAGGTTTAGAGTCACAGAATTGTAGAGTTGGAAGGAACCCCAAGGGTCATCCAACCCCTGCAATGCAGGAATCAAAAAATAGAAGGGGGGAAAAGAAGTATGTGTGCCACTCAGGGGTGGATCTACTATGAAACTAATGAAGCTTAAGCTTTGGGTGCCCTAGTCACAGTGTAGCCCAAAAGCAACTTTCGTCCACATTGCTTTAAAATTTTCGGTTTACTAGACCAAATTTGATTTGCAGAACTCAAATTGATTATTATTATTTTGTTGTTGTTGTTGTATATATTTCAACAATCCCAAAGTTTGTGAGTCAGTAGCTGGAGCTTGGGGATGTGTGCCGCCCACCCCAGCCTATTTAATGGGTTGGCCAGGTGTTGGCCGCCCTTTTGGCCAATCGTGGGCCCATACACCTCTCCCAATGGTGGTCTGTGTGGGGTTGTGGGTTCCAATCCATGTTGGGGGCGACTCCCTAACACAAGTTCGACCCCACCAGGTTTCTATCAGGTCGCAGGCGGGCTGCCTGATGCAGGATGCATGCCCAATGCCTTTGCCAAACCTACTCTTTCCTTTAATCAATAAAGTTGTGGCCTATTTCAACCCAATACCAGTCTCCTGGGTCATTCTTGTAGCCCTCCCTTCACCTGCCACGGCCCTTACTTAAGAAGATACTGGAAAACCCAAACAATTGTGGTGTCTGTCATGGGACAACCCTACTGAGGAAGATAACAGTGGTTACCCAGACCTTGCTGCTGGTTGTGAAGGGGTCCCCACAACAGTTCAAGCTTGAAGGTCTACTCCTGCTGCAACCTTGAGCTCCTTGGAAAGATGGGATATAATTATAATAAGTACAATAAGTTCCACCAGTTTAAGTTCTGCTGGCCAAAGCAGCATTGCCCCAGCTGATCCAGGTTGATGGAATTATGCCACCATAGTCCCAGCTGATTCCTAACAGTCCAAGGTCTTCCTATTTTTCAATTCACTCATCCTGGTGTATCTTGATTTATTATTTACAATGTTATTATTTATTAATAAAGAAATAAATATGCTTAGAAAGTTGAAGGGATTTTAATGTGTTTTAGTATTTTAACCTTTGTATGTTTTAATGTAGTGTTGTGTCCAGATGAAAAGTTCTGTATGCCAATGTAAGAAAGTCATATCATTTATCCACCCAGTTCAGTAACATTGACACTGATTGACAGCAGCATTCCTGGGGTTTAGGCAGGAATATTTCCCTATTCCAATCTCCAGCCCTGCTTGGAGATGCTAGGGATAGAACCTTGGTTTTTTTTCCTGCATGCTAAGCATATGAGCTATCATGGAGTTAAGGCCCTTCCCCCAACACTCTCTGAATAGCTTCTATGTGCCATTCAAAAGTGCCTGCCTATATTTCTGCAGGTGCATCCAAAGTGACCCCATGGAAGCAACACACCCCAAAATCAAAAGAAGATACCTAATCCACTGGGTATCCCATGTTTTATTACAAAACAGAAAGCCTTGGTGCATTTAGAGCTTCAGCTTTGCAGTCATCACCACTTGGGGCTGGGTGAGGTTGGGAGGGAGAAGCAATATGTAATTGAGAGGGACAAAGATGGTAGCTAACAGTGGTAGCATTTGGCACTAATGTGCATGCAGTTATTCCGACCATGCTGACAGCAGTAACCCGTCTTAAGCATATCCAGTGCCGTGGTGCAAAGCTCCCTCTGGTGCCCACCCCCCATTTCCCAGAGTTCTTGACCATTTTTTTAGGGAGGATGGCGCTGCCGGCAGGGCTGGAGGAGGCGGGCAGTGGATGGAGGGTGGCTCCTCTGGCGGGGAAGAGGCAGAGGCTGGATGTGACGCCTCCCAGCTCAGCTGGCTGCTTTGTGCCACGGTGGCCACGGTAGACAGAGGCTCCAGGCGCGGCGCTGCTTCAGCGTGGCATGGCGGAGGCAGGCGAGGGCGGTGAGCTGATGCCAGGAGGTGTCACGTCCAGCCTCCACCTCTTCCCTGGCACCCTCCAGAGCTTGGCACCCTGGCGCCCCTGCCACTAGCCTCTATGGGTAAGACGCCCCTGGGTATGCAGGGCAGAGACAGTCCTACCGTTGGGCAGGGTGGTGTGACTGCTTCAGGCAGCAGATGTTAGAGGGTGGGGAGGCAGCTGTAGTCCCACCCAACTGAGCCAGTGCTCAGTTTCCAGAGCAATGGACACGACATCGGTGAGGATTTCACTGTGATTTGATAATGTTGAGCAAATAGTGGTAACCAGCATTTGAGATCAAGAAACAAACAAAAAAACAAAACAAAAAGCTTGCTTAAAATTCCAGATCTGTGGAAGTATTGTGTCGGCTGGTAAAAATCATACTGTATTATTAATGATTTAATTTCTGGTTTTTCCTGCAGGATCTGAAGTTCCAATTAAAGCTGTGTTTGGACCATTGCTTTATTGCCTGCCAGTGCTTAATCTTTCCTGAAAGCATCATCATTTATCTGAAACCAAAGAAGAACAAGGTAAGGACAGAAAGTAATGAAATGCAGCATAACACATCTGTCAAAAGAGCTGGGAGTAGCTTCGGAAAATAATAATAATAATAATAATAATAATAATAATAATAATAATAATAAATTCAAAATCAGTGACATTCAGACTTTATTTGTTGGGTGCTAAATGTATTCATGTGGTGCATCCTAATTTGTACAAACTGGAGTTTGCCACAGTGATCCAAGCATCTGCTGGGTTTTGTTTACTTATATGTAGAATCAGCCTGCCAACCTAGCAGTTCGAAAGCACGTCAAAGTGCAAGTAGATAAATAGGTACCACTCCAGTGGGAAGGTAAACGGCATTTCCGTGCGCTGCTTTGGTTCACCAGAAGCGGCTTAGTCATGCCTGCCACATAACCTGGAAGCTGTACGCTGTCTCCCTCAGCCAGTAAAGCGAGATGAGCGCTGCAACCCCAGAGTCTTCTGCGACTGGACCTAATGGTCAGCGGTCCCTTTACCTTTACCTTTATGTAGAATCAGATACTTTGGAAGTCAGAGGGGGTACAAAAAGAAGCCCTGGCTGATTCTGGGTGAGGGTAATCTGTGGTGCTAAGTGAATCATTTGTTCTTTGGCATAGATGTTTTCAGTCCTTGAGCATGTTCCTACACACATTAAGGTTTGAAAAGAGTTTTGAAGAAGCTTTTTGGAGTGTGTGTGTGGGGGGGGGGAGTATGTTTTGTTTGCTGGCTCTTCAATTTGCCATTGTGGGTTGCATAATTCAGCTGCGGCTTCTAAAGCTTATGAAGTATAGCCACAGTTTTATTTCATAACATGGTCTGGGCTTCCTCAGTGATAGGACAACATTGCACATTGCTGGAAGCAAAGGACAAAACACCTGAAGTCCTTTGGGGTGATTTTGCTGGCCAGACCCATGATAAAAGCATGACTTGAAGGGACAAGGTGTAGAATCACCTAAAGGTCTTACTAAAAGGGGGATAATTGAAGACCACCCGAAGGCTTCGATCGGTTCAGAATGCAACTATCCGGGTTTGCGTTACTGAATTTGTATTTAAATGAGAATTGGGACTCGGTGGATAAACTGATAACTGGATGTCTCTTAGTGGCTGCACATATGGCTATAGTCACATATTGTAAGGTGTAAACCTGAATGCCTGGTACAAGAGAGCATTATAGAAAAAAACTGGCTCACAAATTAAGACTGGCAGGAAGAACAAAACAAAGACACGTTTGTGGGAGAATGGTGGAACATCGTTTCCTTTACAAATTCTTCAGGAAACCAAAGACTAGTTCTTGTGGATCCCTTAAAAAGAACATTATTTACAGATGTATACTGTTATTAGCTGTTGTGTATGTATGTACAGGAATATAAGTTTTCATAAAGTATTTTTTGGGGGGAGAGGGAGAGGTCACCAGGAAAAAACCCCACAAAGCTTTATTATGATGTTGAAATAAATAGCAAGAAATATAACTTTAAATAACAAAAGGAGAAAAAAATGAAAAACTGTACCAAAAAACAAACAAACTTGAGCTCACAGCTGTTACCACATAAAATGAAGTACATTCATGAGAGCCAACACAATAAATCAGATGTTACAACAAAAACCAACCTGAGACAAAGAGAATACAAAATGGCCAGCCCAAAACATTTTGGCTCCTGAAGCAAATGCCAAAATGGTGCCCCCTCACAGCCAGGGAAGAAGGGGCAAGTGAAAATCTACATCAACAACGATGGAAATAAATATCTACATCAGGATCTGCTGCCCCTGTGGATCCTGCCACCTGAGGTAGTTGCCTCACCTTGCCTCGTGGGTGGGCTGGCCCTGATACAAATGTTATGAATACCAAACAATGCCATATTTCATCAAGATTTGCCATCCCTGTGATTGACTTGTCATATAAATAACAAATAACATTCAGTTGTCAAATGGAGGCAAAATCCATAGGTTTAGCTGCACCCTGAGATACCCTTAATTTATTAGTTATTCTTCCCCCAGAAATAAGGATAAACATTGCTTTATTGAACTAAATTGTTAAATAAAAAACTGAGGACTCCTTTCAGCCATGTGATATGGTCAAACAAACAGCTGCTAACAGAAAAAAAGTGGTTTACATATAAGATCTTTGACTGGAGATCATAGAGTTGTAGAGTTGGAAGGGACCCCTGTGGAACTCCCTGGAATGCAGAAATCTCAACTAAAGCATTCAGACAAATGCTCATTTGGATCATACTAAACCAGGGATAGGAAACCTATGGCCCTCCAGATGTTGTTGGACTGAAATTCCAATCATCTCCGACCATTGGCCATGCAACAACCTCTGGAGAACCACTGGCTGGATTCAGAGGAGTGGTAGGGACACCAGCTAGGGAATCCCAAAGGGAAGAAGACTCAGATTGGTGGTGGGACAATGAGTGAGAAGAGGGAGTTCCACAGAGTGAGAAGAGGGAGCAGACTGGGAGGAGGAAGTGTCGTAAGCTGAAGGGGAGACTTAGGCAGCTGTGGGAAGGTGGGGACCTTCAGTCCCCACAACTGCCTCATAGGGCGGGAAGTGTTGCTGTGCTCTCCCGGCCTAGCCTCATGAGATGTCTTGTTTCTTTGAATAAAGTTAGCTTCACTGAAGTTGTGTAAGTTATTGCTGTCATGCTTCTGGCATCCGCTCCTGACAACCACAGGTCCATGTCTCTGCTCCCCTGCCATAATTATATCACCCCTCCTCCTTCCTTCCCTCCCTCCCTCCCTCCATCTCTCTGCTTCTGTGAGTTTATATCTGTTATTTTAGTAGTCTGATCTAGGTTTTTCTTGCTGTTTTTGATTGAGGTTAAGCCTTAATGTTATACTATATATTTGCAACATATCTTCACACATACCTACACCGCACCTGCTGTGTTTTTTTATAGCTTCTGTTGTAAACCATCTTGAAGTACCCCAGTAGAAATGTGGGCTATAAATAAACAAATGACTGCTGGTTATATTATTTAGTAATACCTGACTGAACTGAGAGGTGTTTTCATATTTATATGTTTTTAGAATTGATAAATAATATTGGTGTGCAATTTAAGGATTGCTATTGCATCCTCTATAATGAATGTAAATGCTATAATGTCAATATAATAAAAATGAATTCTCTATTGAGATGGGTATATTGAACTTTGAAATGAATTTGTATTTGGCTGTTTCTTGTAATGATGCATTTATATGGTTGGTTTTTTTCTGATGTTCTTGTGTAGTGAACTGCACTGGACATGTAGGAAATTGCACGTAAAGTTGCATTTGGCATGTGGAAAATTGAGAGCATGGTAGTAATAGTAGAACTGAAGATTCATGAGCCTAACTTGGGCACAGATAAATTCTGTGACTGACAAAACGAGCTAAACTTTCCAACATATTTTTTTTAAGCCTGCAGTTTCATATGAGGTGAAATTAGTGAGTAGGCAAAATGTTAGGTTGAAGAGAAAGTCATTCTTAAAAGAAAACATACATAAGCTCTTTCTGTTGAAAATCTAAAGAAGCTCAGTTGAAGGTTAAGGAAAAGTATTGTTGAAGAAGGTTAGTCAGAGCATAGAAAGTTTTTTTTAAAAAAAAATAAAGCAAAGAATTAATCTTGTTGATAAGAAAAGATGAATCACTTGGTGACTCTCATATATTTGAATCATTCATAAGTAAGGTTTTCCAGCACGGAAGTGGCATATTTCTTATTAAGAGCAGCTAATGTGTTGCTACTGCTAATTATCTGTCATCTTCTGTGGAGTTGTTGATGCTTATGTTGTTTGCAGTAGTGACTAGTTTTCATCACTGTATTTTATTTTATTTTATGGGGGGAGGGGAGGGGGGAGCATTAAGCAAAGATGATTCTTACTTTCAATCAGTTCTAAAACAGAATGCCAGGTGAGGTGGGTGTAAGCTTCTGGGAAAACTGTGGATGGGTGTGGTTCATTTATAAGGTGTGTCTAACTCATGGGTGGCCACAGTGCTGCCCTCCAAATATTTGGACTACAAATCCCATTGCCAGTGCCTCCAAGGGTCAGAGATGATGGGAGCTGTAGTCCAATAACATCTGGAGAGCATCACATTTGCTACCCCTGGTCCAAATGATCACTGTAGATGGGATAGCAAGGTACTTGGCCCAAGTCCAAGGCTGGACCTGATGGTTCTGAGAAAGCACTGGAGGGACCAGGTTATATCCTCCTAGTTTCAGGGATGAGGGACGTGACTAGAGTAGTGGGGTGAAGCTACAAAAGAGCAATACTGTCTCTAGCCCACATCCACAGCACTAGATCCTGAAATGCTTCTGATGCCCTGCATACAACACTAACTTGCAGTACTTGTCACATGATTCTGATAAGCAGTGTTTTTTTCTGGGGGTACGCAGGGGTACGCATACCCCTAAACATTTTGTGAATCTAAGTTTGGCCTCATTGAGGAGCAGTATTTCAATATGAGTAGGGAAATGAGAGTACCCCTTAACATTGTTTTAGGGAAAAAAGAGCACTGCTCATAAGGAAGGGCTGGTGTAGCACTTCTGTCAGGGAGTCTTGATAACAAACGAGCGTAGTTAATTAAAAAGAGGATTCATTGCAAAAACAGACTTCCGGCGAGGACGCCATTGCCAACGGTCGAAGGTCGTCTCGGCAGCGAGACGACCTTGGCCTCCCCGGGGGTAGGAGTCCCGCTACCGCATAGCGGGCTCCGCAAAACCGCGGGTCGAGCGTCCCGTGGCACGGGCACTCCAGCTGGCCCAAAATCGCACTGAACCCTTCTCCCGTTCCCCTTGTAAAAGGGGTGCGGGAGTGAAGGGACAACGGCGCGGGGCTGTGGAGGCTATGCCCCAACCGGGTAGGCGAAGTGGCGGCTGCCACCAGCAATGAGCGTGTCGTTCTGACCGAAATTGAAGAAAAAGAAGAAGAACCCCGTAAGCCGTAAGTACAGAGGTTAATTTGACTTAAATTTGACATTGGCTTTCCGGGAGGAATGTAAAAAGGAAGCCCGTTCCTCCCCCCTGCTGAACGGAAGAAAATAACAATGTTTCTAGCTGCTGCTGCATTAGTGGATACAATGTCTCTATGGAGCTCTTTGACAAGTTTGATCAGCTGAATCCCCGTTAAGGGGAACTAAGAAGTTGGAAGTATTTCTTCTTTAAATGGATTATAATCTTTTCACCCTGATTTGGGGGGAAATGGTGGCTGAAACTTGTGGTTAAAGATGGAAAAGTACTGAAACTTGATACCCCCTGCCTACTTCTACCATGCTTGGTTTCGTTTTTAAACTGGCTTTAGATCCGGGCATGACCCATGGACAAAGGATAATTCTTTTGAAGTTAGAACTGTTAAACCAGAAATTAGAATCGTTGAAGCAGAATGCTGATGGGAAATTTTTTCCAACGGGAAAGACTTTAGAGAACTTTGCTAAATTAGAAGGAAACCTTGCCAGGGAACTTGAGGAAATATTTGAGCAACAATATACAGTGACTACGCATCTCCAAGAAGAAGGAGAATCCTGTTGGAGTGAGAGGCCCAGGGTTGAAAGACATATTATATCCAATTTCTGGGGTGAGAGCCCAGAAATGAAGGGAAAACAATTTTGGAAATTACAATCAGAAGACGACTGGAAGTTTGAAATGGAGATGCTGGAAGATGATGTTTTGGGTTCCCTGGAGTTTTCTGCAAGGATGTCTGTGGACTGTGCTCTGGCTTTTGGATATAAAGAAAAAGAGGACATTCGGGATAATGATGTTGGAAGGAGGTGGAGAGAAGCCTGGCGGATGACCCCGAGATGGCGAAGGAAAATGGATAGAAGAGGGATAGGGTGAAAAAACTTTGGTAAATGTAATTAGGACGGCTCATCATGGTACCCTGAAGTCAGTGTGTTAAGAACTTTTGATTTGAATTAGTGAAGAGATACGTGGATTGATTATTAGCAGTAGTTTAAGTAAAATAAGATGTTAAGATTTGATTTAAGAAGTAATATTATGTATTATGAAGTTAAATTATATATTAAGAAGTATATATTTGGATATTTTGAGGGTAATGGACTCAAACTTTAGAGATGAGAAGTTATTAAAGCAGATTAGAATTGGAAGCAAGGGAGAGAAAACGGGGGAAGTCCCCCAAGTAGATTTAAAACAAGATTTTTAATTAGTAAAAGGAATGTTGGTGTTCCGCTATAGGTTTGTATTTTTGTTATTTCTGTATTGATTGTTGTATTTGTTTTACTGTATTTGTGTCTGTTTTTGTGGAAAACCAATAAAATCATTGCAAAAACAGAGTTCATCAGAGTGGCGATCACAGCCATCCATCCATAAATCAAAGATGTCCCTTCTAAGGAGGGTGTTTCCAGTGAGACCAGAAACAGCCGAACTTCCTCTTGTGACATATTCTGTCTTGAAGACTCCCCCCCCCCCCCCATACACCTAGACCATAGACATAGTGGGTCAGCTCCTATCCCTTCTTCATTCTCTGAGAACGTACTTCCGTGTGCTTTCATTTCTAGCCCCTGCATTTTGTCCTTCCCTGGCATGCTAACAAGCAGCCAGCTGACTCTCCTCAACTCTGCTATCAGTTGGCATTCCTAAGGGTGGGGGATTTGACTTGGCTATAATCCTCCTGTCTTGCAGTTAACCCTCTCTCTCCCTAGCTGCTTCCTTCACTGGGAAGTGGCTGCAAACTTCCCATGGGGGCTGGCTCATTCATGACAACTTCCCTCAACTTTATCCAGTATAGAGACACAAACAGAGAGAGATTGAGAAAGTATTTATCTCCCCACCCCACCCATGTGTCTTTCTGACTACAGAAACTCATTAATGATGAGGCCCTAGCACAGAAAGATTGATGATGATTTTAGAAAAGGGGATTCTCAGGGGTAGTGTCCATTCCCTGGAACTTCATGCCAAAGGGCCCCACATCCATTATTACTGCAGATACTACTGGGATTGGCCATACAGTTTTCATCAAATTTGAAAGGTGCCCATTAGAAACCCAGCTTTCTGGGGAACAACTGGGAGCCTGATTGTTCCATTGAAGTTATGAAAGGAGGCATGTGTTGTTTGTGTAAACCATCTACACAAGTCAAATTAGGATCCTTGCAGAGCCTATTTAGACCTACCAGCCAGAGGTACCCAACCATTTGCTCTAGACACCCATTAGCAAAATTCTCTAACTAAAATTTATTTATTTATTTCTCACTTTCTCATGATACAGATCTTTCCAATGTGGCTTACAAGTAAATACAGGGTTGTTGTTGTTGTTGTTAAGCAACAACAGCAACAATATGTAACAGCAGCAACACACACACACAATCAAACACATAGCAAGTCACCAGGATCCTTCCCACCAGGTAAACTGCAGAGGGAATCCAGCAGTGACAGGAGCAGATTCCTGATATCTTCTTTGCCTGCCCATCATATTTCTCCTCTCCTTCCCACAAGGCACTTGCTGGCAGCCCTGTGGCAGGGAGGGCAGCCCCACTGGAGCAGGCGGTGGTGACTTCTGCACCAGTCCATCGTGCACTCCTTGCCTACATCAAAGGAAACTTTCCTTAAAGGTCCCCTAAGCAGTGTAAGAATTTCTATAGTATTCCTGGCTTGAAGCAGTAGTAATTACAGAGGCTTGTAGTAATAATGGTGGCTTGAAGATGGAAGATTATAGTAACATATATCTTTTAAAGGTGGGGAGGTTATTACTTCAACAAAACGACGAAGATACAGAAATATATTTAGCCATTTAAAACTATAGATATGGATCAATTAAAATTGAAACCCTGAAATGCAATTAGATGAAATATAGTTTTGAAAGTTCTTAAATGTCAAAAAAGCAAGTTGTGCTTTGAAATCCTATCAAGTGACATTAATTTAAGCTTTAATTAGAATTTTGAACATGGGACCTGCTTACAGGGCTCTGTTTGAATGAAAATTATCCCCATCTTCATCCCAAAGAACAAAGTTATTGGAGTCTTTCTATTTAATTATAAGAAGCAGTTCTTTGTTTAAATCTTTTCTCACTTCATCAAAGCCTCTGTGGGGAGCAATGTGCTGCAGCCAATCAGCAAATTGACTATCCAATCATATTTTGGAAAAAAAATTAACTACTTTGAAAAGATTAATACAATACTCTGATATTGCGATTAATTTGAGCCAGGTTCATTCTGGAACACCTTTCCTGTCAGCAAAGTAATTTCTCTTAGCTTGGAGAATTTTGCTGCTTAAATACTTTAGTTGGTTTTTTGTTTGATCTTCAAGTACCATGAATGCAAACAAAGGTTGTATCTAAGTGAAAATGAGTTCTGCTCATACAATAGAACTGCCCCCCTCTCTCCTCTCGACCCTTGGGAGCAGAATTGGGAATTGTGTGTTGTCTTTTGAAAGTATCAAGTGGTTTGCTGCCATGCCAAAATCAAGTAAAGTTCATCATTCTAAAAGCCGCTGTTAGAAAAAAGTCTAGGAGTGGCTCATGGACCCAGTTCTGCTCCCAGAGAAGCAGATCAGATTTCTTGTATAATTAGTCCTACTCAGAGACCATATTTAAATCAATGGAGATAACTAACTTAGGTCCATTAATCTCAGTGCCTCTACTCTGAGAATAACTTAGTTGTGTAGAACCCAAAATTCCCATCTGTGACTGACAAGAGAATTCCCCCCACGGGCGATAGCATTAAAATGTTAGTTTAAAATAGGATATAAGAAGATAAATTCTGTTTTTTTGTATTTTCTGTATTTTTGTTAAGAATAAGGTGATAGACATAAGATGATAGATAAGGATTTATATTAGTTGTAAAGGTAGAGTCAAAGTAGTTACAAAGTTACTACAGTATATTCGAAATGAACGCAGAAGAGAGGACGTGAGGAAGTCCCCCTAAGTTAGATTATAAATAAGATTCAGATAGTTAAATTGGTGTTTTGTTGTTTTAGATGTGTTTTATGTTTTGTATAAGTCTTTTTTTGCTTTGTATTTTGTATTTTGTATTTTTTCTTTCTCTTTTTTGTATTTTTTCTAAATACCAATAAATTCTTCTTCTTCTTTTTTGAATTATATAATCCATTCCAGCCAGAACAAAGGTACAATTCCAAGCACCCTTAACGAATTATAGTTCCCAGGATTCTAGCTCAGTTGGTAGAGCATGAGACTCTTAATCTGAAGGTCATGGGTTTGAGCCTCATATTGGGGAAAATGATTCTTGCATTGCAGGGGGTTGAACAAGATGACCCTTGAGGTCCCTTCCAACTCTACAGTTACTTGGATCTCTTTGATCTTTTGTGGGCAGCAGTATAAATTCAGAAAAGGGGGGGGGTTACCATGAAACAAAATACCTTAAGTATCAAATGTAAGGAAAAAGAGGTGAGTCTTCAGCCTATCTTGCTATGCAGATCCGTGCTTCTGTAATTTCTAGGCTTGATATGTTCCATACGTGAATGTTTCTGAAGATGGGCCAGAAGCTTCAGTTGATAGGGAATGCAATGGTTTTTCTCAAAGTGATGTTGGGAAGTGGGGCTCATAGTCATTCCCCACCTCCCAGCAGGGCCAGTCCACCCTGAGGGACGGTGAAGCGATTGCATCAGATGGCAGGTGAAGCAATGCTTTCTTATTGTATAATAAAATTGTGTTATCATGCTTTCGTTCACGTGGGCTTCTGTGAAGGGAAGAGAGGGTTGGTTGCACCTGGGTCCCAGAACCTATCCAAGCATGTTGTGTGGTAGCTCAAGGTATGACAACATGCTTACCCCGAGCAAAGCTAGCTATATTACTTTGAGAAAATAAGAAAAACAATTGAACTGGTGACAATTTCTTCTCCAGTTACCTCTGAAAGTACCCCCACCAAGGGAGTTGTGCCTCACCTCAAATCTA
Organism: Lacerta agilis; assembly: GCF_009819535.1. Taxonomy (NCBI): domain Eukaryota; kingdom Metazoa; phylum Chordata; class Lepidosauria; order Squamata; family Lacertidae; genus Lacerta; species Lacerta agilis. The sequence continues at coordinate 25,163,080 of NC_046331.1, forward strand.
ATGTATTTCAGCAACTGCTTGAAACTTTTCTCTAAAAAACAACACCCAAGCATTTGTTGTATTGATAGTTCTCTGCTTGCCTCTCTCCCTCCCTTCCTCTGCTTTTCTTATTTTTCAGTGCTTGCTGTTTTATGGTGATCAATTTGAGCCTGTGCTTGCAGGAGCACTTCCTGCCACTGGGTGTCATATAGGGCTGATGGGATTGCTCCCTCTCCAATATTGTATCAAATATTATTTTCCCCTCCCACAATATTGTATCAAAGTGTGGTCAGTTTGTGCAGAAAATGTTACACAATGCTGCCTAAGTCCTGAGTACCACATTCACTTTGAAGTCTCCCAGAACACAGCAAGCAGCCTGGTTAAGCTCTTAATTTAATTACTGGACATTTATTTAGATTTCTATCTGAAGCACAGCAGGGTAAGGAGGGAGACAGCATGCACTACATTCAAACTAGATTTTTTAAGTGCTCTGTATTCCCCCCCCCCCATCTAGCTGTCCCTTGGCTAACAAGTCTGGTGAGATTCCCCCACCTTTCTTTCCTTTCCCATTTCTTATTTGTTCTGTTTTCACTTTTTACTTTAGCACTAAACAGAAACTCTGCCTCAAGACCTTAATGCTGAATGTTTCCAGCTGCTTTGATATGCAATTTAGTATTTCTGTTTCTTTATTACACCATCAGTAAGTTAGCCTTGTAAAATGTAATGATGTTTAATTAGACATCCCTAAGAAATGAGAGCAAGCATCATTAACCTTGTCACTTTTCATTAAAATATGTATTTTTTTTGTTCTCAAATTGTTTGAGCCAGTATGAGCTCACATCTTTTTTATAATAAACTTAGATTCATCCAATACAAGAGAACAACATTTGGAATTATCTCAACTTTTCTCCATATATATTCAGGGGGAAGAGGACTATTGATGACTATTAACCATGCTGTGCTGAAGCCAACACAGGCAACATTATTGGATTAAAAAAGAGACCACAACTTTATTGATTACAGTTGTGAGTTTTGGCTTGGCACTGGGTAGCCAACAACTGCTGGAGAGATGCTGGGGTTCAGGCCTGATTTAGGCTTGGCCAATGACTGCCAACAACTAGAAGCTTACTCAGTGCCCTATCCACCCAAAGTTGTGACAATTACTATGAGGCAGGCAAAACCCTCAGACAGGCCCAATTCCTCCAACGGGGGGGGGGGGAATCCGTCTCTGGCCCCAAATACGGTGACCATAAGAACCATAGCAAGGTTGATCTAGGAACAACACAGTTGCAGAGCAGAAGAGTACCATATTGGCCCAAATATAAGCAGCACTCCCCCCCCAAAAAAAATATTCTGCCCGTGCAGAATATAAGTGTAGCTTATATTTGTGACCTTACACGGTGTGGTGCCCACCCGCCGCTCACGCCTCCCCTGAGCTGTCTATGGAAGGGGGAAGGGGGGACTTTAAATCCTCAGGGAGTGGACCTGAGTGAAGACTGCAGAAGTCTGACCCAGAACCACTCCTCATGGCTGTGCCCACAAGCCTGTCCACAATCTCAGGTGGGCAAATTTGAATCCTGTTGCTGACATGAGAGGCTATAGCTTCTCCCAACAGCTACCAGAGCCTAAGACCGCAGGACAGGACAGAGGATGGCTGCAGAGTCGACATCATGCCACTGGGAAGGGATGAGCACTTCATGCTTTCAAATACCAGTAGCTGGAAACCACAGGAGGGGAGAGTGCTGTTGTGCTCGGGTCCTGCTTGCAAGTTCTCCACAGGCATCTGGTTAGCCACTGTAAGAGTAGGATGCTGGACTAGATGGGTCACTGGGCAGATCTAGCAGGTTTTTTTCTTATGTTCCATCTAGCTCAATATCATCAACATTTCACTGGCAGTGGCTCTCTGAGATTTCAGGCAGGGAATCTTTCCCAGCACAGTTCTGAAGGTGCTGGGGATTGAACCTGGGACAATCTTTATGAAAAGCAAGGATGCTTCCATCTTCCTCCATGTAGATGATGCACATGAAACAAAGATGGGTGATTATATCAGCAAAGCAGACTCCAGAAATATTGCACTAGCTGAATCTCCCAACTGTTTATCAGAGGCAGTCCCACACAGAGCACCCTCTATATTAGCACATAGAATACTTTCTACATTAAGAGAGCTTGCTTTTGAAACTGGATAAAAGGTCAAGTAGCAAAGCAAGACTGGAATGTGAAATCAGCCTTATATAGCCCCCACCTTAAAATGTGGTGGGGGGGGTGTGAAAAATGAAATGAAAATACTGATTTACAATTTTTCATCTGAGACTTGTATATCATCCACTTAACAGTGTAGTTCATTATTTTTTAATAACACAAAACGAGTTCAGAGCAGGTCATATATTAATAATATGCTGGAATCAGTATATGTGATCTCCTTTTATTTCCCATTTGCAATTTGTTTTCCTTTGTGGGCCTTTTTTTTATTCCTCTAGCTAAAAGTGCTATTGCTATTTTAAACAATCACAGGAAAGGGGGTGAATCCTGTTCTATTTTATATATGAGAAGAGGTTGGCACTGCGTAGGCAGGGGTCTACAAAGCCTTTATTCCAGCTTAGAATAACCCACAGGAAGTCGAGGACATCACATCCAGATGAAGATACTGAACAGAAGGAAGTTCAAACAAAAGCTGACCTTGCTGGTCCATTATGGGCCCTTTGCAGGCTTTGTAGTCTGCAGGATTGATCGTCTGTTGCATAAATAGGGTGGGCTGTAGCAGGAGAGAAGGCACTGGGCTTTTTCCAGAGCAGCCTAACTCTTTCCCTCACCTACTACAAATTTTTAATTTGTTTCTATGCTCTGGAACAATGAGATGAGGCACCAGAACTATGAGATAGCTACTAGGGCCACAATTTTATTTAAGAACATGGGGAACTACCTATTCTGCTGAGTCCCAGTGCATAAAGACAGAAGCTCTTACATGAAAGCAATAAGGAAATCTTTATTCTGGCAAATAAAAGCACAGGCTTGGCAGCAGACATGCGGTTTAAGAATCACAATCCAAGAGTTCAGGAATGATTCAGAACTGGACAGAAGCAATGAGGTTGCCCCAGCAGTTTGATAGCCCACTCGCCAAACTTTCAAAGAGGAAAAGTGACACGCTTACTTCCAAAACTTACTTTGCAAAAATGTCAGGAATGCAAACACATGCTCCTCTGGGGTAGGTCTGGCACTCTCACCCACCGGGAGGTTCAAGCCTTCTACCTGTTACCTGGAGGGGACTGTGCAAACTTGGGAGAATTCAGGTCAGACCTGGAAGTCTGGCAAGCCTAGTTCAGTCTCATATACTCCATTTGCCAGTGAGTATGGTGAGGAATCTAATACCACTATAGCTCACTCTTTACTAGGTCTGGTATGGTCACTTGAATTCTCATTCTTTGCCTCTGCTAATGGCAAGCTTCAACAGCAAGATTTTTTCCTCCCACATGGAGGAAAAGGTCCCAGCTATTTCTTTCCCCAAAGATTTGTTGTTGTTGTTGTTGTTCAGTCATTCAGTTGTGTCTGACTCTTCGTGACCCCATGGACCAGAGCACGCCAGGCACGCCTATCCTTCACTTTCCCAAAGATAGGGTGAATAATTTCAATATGCAGTTGGAGAACAGCCTTTACCATTGGTGTCAGGGACTTTGAAGACACTCAGACTCAGAACACAAGGGAGAAACGTGCTAAGAGGAAGGCACACTTGGCAAATCCACACTGTGATCAACTCCTGCCTGGGAACCAATGTCCCCACTGTGGAAGGGTGTGTAGGTTCAGAATTGGCCTCCACAGTCACTTACGGACTCATTGTTAAAACCGTGTTTATGGAAGACAATCTTACTCGGCTACGAGTGATTGCCAAAGAAGAATAATTTCAATATATAAAAAATAGAATTCATACAAAATGAATAGACTAAATATAACAATGTATTCAGTATAGAAACAAAGAGCAATAAGAATATGTAAGTTCCATTTTTATTTTGTTCTTCTTGTAGATTTTGGTAGCTATCATACTCAAGTATTGACCTGCTGTAACCAGGTTCTTCTGAAGCAACAAATCTCAATAAATCCAGGGTCAATATCCTCTTATTGTTAATGCTTGGAGGATTAGAATGGCTCTCCAGATGTGAAGATTTTGGAGAAAAATGCACATTCAGTATGTGATACCTTTATCAATACTATGTTATTGAATAAAAGAAAAAGGTCAAGCAACAAATAAAACACTTGGATTGATTTTGTATAGTGTGACACTGTGGTTAATGTTTTAGGAGCCACGGTCATGTATTCTGATTCTAGCAGGAGAGCTGTGTAGGAAATTTTCTCTGTGTGTGTGTGTTTGTGCGACATATATAGATTATAGGAGCTGGCACAAAGCCTAGAAAATCTCAAGCAATCTGCACTTAGTAGTGAGGAAGATGGTTTATCTCAGGTACTATATAGAGCAGTGTTTTTCAACCACTGTTCCGCGGCACACTAGTGTGCCGCGAGGTGTTGCCTGGTGTGTCGTGGGAAAAATTGAAAAATTACTTTATATATAGTCAATATAGGCACAGAGTTAATTTTTTTAACATTTTCTAATGGTGGTGTGCCTCGTGATTTTTTTCATGAAACAAGTGTGCCTTTGCCCAAAAAAGGTTGAAAAACACTGATATAGAGAAGGGGGTTGATAATGTGTTCCTCCTGGGCCATGTCCAGAAAGTGGTGGCGGCGGATGGGTGTTCAGACCCCTGGACCCTCACTTGTGGGGTGCCTCAGGGTTCCATCCTCTTCCCCATGCTTTTTAACATCTACATGAAGCCTCTGGGAGAGATCATCAGGGTTTTGGACTGGGTGTTCATCAATATGCGGATGATACCCAGCTCTACCTTTCTTTTAAATCGGAACCAGTGAAGGCGGTGAAGGTCCTGTGTGAGTGCCTGGAGGCAGTTGGAGGATGGATGGAGGCTAACAGATTGGGGTTGAATCCTAACAAGACAGAAGTACTGTTCTTGGGGGACAGGGGGCGGGCTGGTATGGAGGACTCCCTGGTTCTGAATGGGGTAACTGTGCCCCTGAAGGACCAGGTGTCCTGACTGGGAGTCATTTTGCACTCACAGCTGTCCATGGAGGTGCAGGTCAATTCTGTATCCAGGGCAGCTGTCTATCAGCTCCATCTGGTATGCAGGCTGAGACCCTACCTGCTTGTGGACTGTCTTGCCAGAGTGGTGCATGCTCTAGTTATCTCCCGCTTGGACTACTGCAATGCGTTCTACGTGGGGCTACCTTTGAACGTGACCTGGAAACTACAACCAATCCAGAATGCGGCAGCTAGACTGGTGACTGGGAGCGGCGGCCGAGACCATATAACACTGGTTCTGAAAGAACCTGCATAGGCTCCCAGTACATTTCCGAGCACAATTCAAAGTGTTGGTGGTGCTGACCTTTAAAGCTCTAAATGGCCTTGGCCCAGTATACCTGAAGGAGCATCTCCACCCCCATCATTCTGCCCGGACACGGAGGTCCAGTGCCGAGGGCCTTCTGGAGGTTTCCTTACTGCGAGAAGTAAAGCTACAGGGAACCAGGCAGAGGGCCTTCTCGGTAGTGGCACCCGCCCTGTGGAACACCCTCCCATCAGATGTCAAAGAGATAAACAACTACCTGACATTTAGAAGACATCTGAAGGTAGCCCTGTTAAGGGAAGTTTTTAATGTGTGACATTTTAATGTATTTTTAATCTTTATTGGAAGCCACCCAGAGTGGCTGGGGAAACCCAGCCAGATGGGCAGGGTACAAATAATAAATTTATATTATATTATATTATATTATATTATATTATATTATATTATATTATATTATATTATAATTATCGTTTTCATTCTATTTATTTATTTCATGTATTTATATCCTGCCTTTCTCTCAAGCTGGTGTTAAAGGCGGCTTACAAGATTTAAAAAACATCATTATAAAATGCAAAGTGATGAAACTAAGCTAGTTAAACACAATAGTTAAAATACATTGAGACAGAGCCTTGAAGCTCTGGAGTTAAACTATAGTTTGCCTTGACAGCAGCCTCATGATCAGCATTGTCTCTGCCTTAGTTTCCCAAGGCGTATCTGAAGAGGAAGGTCTAAGTCTGCCAACAGTAAGATAACAAAGTAAGAGACAAGCTAACCTCTCCTGGGAGGTAATTGGACAACATGGGAGCAGCCACAGAAAAGGCTTTCTCTCATGTCACCACCAACCAGATTTCTGGTGCTGATGAGATTGAGAGAAGGTACTCACTTGGAGACCTTAGCACCCAGGCAGGAGACACGATCTTTCAGGTGTCCTGAGCCCAGTGTTCATTCTAAAGACTTCCCTGACACTCATCAGGTAATGTTCCTACCAATTTATTCATTTATTTCATTTTCCCAACCTTCCTACCAAGAGCTCAGGGTGGCATATGTATATGCTTTTATCTGCACAAAAACCCTGTGAGCTAAGTCAAACTGCTTTGTTTGTTTGTTTGTTTCCACGTATGAATTGCTTCCCATCTAACATCCTGAAGCGATTTCACAATTTTTAAAACCAACAATAAAAATAATTACACAACTTATTATATAAAAGCAGTTATGACAGTGGTTTAAAAACAATTAAACATACCTTCATCTATAAAGGCAGTTAAAAAGAATTCCATGTGTGTAAAAAAAAAAAAATTATCTCCAATACAGATAGGCTGGGATAAAAACCCTTGTTTAAAAGACTTGTTGAAAAAGAAAGGTCTTCAGTAGGTACCAGTAACACAACAGAATGGCAGCTGTCTGATATGTACCAGGAAAGAGTTTCAAAGTGTAGGTGCTACCACACTTAAAGCCCAATTTCTATATCTTATGGATCAGACCTTCTGATGAAGTGGTATCTGCAGAAGCCCTCTCCCAGAGAGCAAATTGATTGGTTGGGTCGATATGTACTAGCCCAGATAAGTAACTAGTTACTAACCCAAGTAAGCTTTGTAGCTGAACAGGATTTTAAATCCAAATCTCACCTATTTAAGAGTGTGTCCACTCTCAGTGTGATTTAGTAAGTCCAACACACTCGCCACAATCACTCTCAGTGAGCCAGTTAATGGGCTTTGAATGAAGTCCTCCTCCTGATGGAAGCAATGGTGCAGATATCCTGGAAATGATATTTATCAGCACAGGGGTAAGCAGAGATTTGAGGTCACAATTGCATAGAGCATCACAGGCCAAACATTATCTACCTAACCTATGTGACTGAATATTTCTGAAAGGAGTCAATGCCTAGTAGAAGCAAACTTTTTAATGCTTGGATTTTATTTTGGTTTCTCCTATTCCTCCTTTTTATATATTAAAATGGAGGTTGTGTGTGTGTGTGTGTGTGTGTGTGTGTGTGAGAGAGAGAGAGAGAGAGAGAGAGAGAGAGAGAGAGAATTTCCATATTATATGGAAATAATGGGCATAAAATTAGAGATGCAGATTTCAGTCATTCAAAGGACTAGGCTGTTCCATAATTATGTCTATTCTATGGCCCTGATATTTGCTGAAGTACATTTGTTTCCTAACAACTGTGTATTCATTTAAAATGACAAAATGTTTTAGAGGTTATGTGTTAATGTGGCAGATCCAGTCTACAATGTTATCTTGACGTTATTAACAGCAGGCATACCTGGAAGAATACAGTAAACACAAGAGAAAACATGAGTGCAGTTCATGAAATCATAAACGGGTTACATTCTTATAAGGAATGCTCTTGATCCTCAGTGAAATTCTCTGATGAATGGCCTATCAGGTTAGACTCAATACTGGAGGAACTAAAACATAAGCTTAACTTGAGTTAGAGCAAGCGAGAAACCGTGATTAAAAGCAAAAAGAAGAAGAAGAAGAAGAAGAAGAAGAAGAAGGGGGGGGGAATTGACCCAGTAGTTCAAGGAGAAAGTTTCATGAAATGTCTCCTCTCAATTTATGCTGAACACAATGGGATTGCACATGACACTGTGACTTTATAATTCTACTCTGTTTAAAACACTTCAGTTACAGACTGTTTCAACCCCTACTTTAATGTATGATGTCAATGGAATGTTTAACTGCAGAAGGGTTCTGAGGAAGGGGGAAAGAAAAGGAAACTGAAAAAGGCAGAGAAATCGGGTCCTCCCTTAAAGAGGACACGTATTGCAGTGAGATCTGGAAACCAAACTCTGTGTTGTGGGTGGGTATGATTGGATAGCCACAACACCCATTTGGTAGGTCCCTCGATACATGGTTCAATCAGGCCAATGGAACGCTAGCTAAATGGATCAAGGGACCTATAAATACCCATGCATGTGACCCAGAGCTTCCTCTTTCAGTGTGTGCATCAGAACACCCGCCCACCTCCCCCTACTTTTAGGGCTTGTGCGCTTGACCTTGCTATGCTGTCTTGTGTCATCTGTCATTGGTACAGGGGCACGGCAGGAATTTTCCCCACTTGGCTGATTAGCTGTTGCCATTTGGGTTTTGCCTGCCAAGTAGCAAATCGTCACAACTTATAAGGTTGCAGTTAGGCTCTGGTTCAGATGATAAGGATGGGAGAAGGCTCTCGCCATCCCTATGTGAAAGGTATTCCGTTAAAGGAATCCAGGGACTCGATGGTTTGGTCAACCCCTGAGAGGGGATTGTGCCCATGCCTGAGTCGGACATTTGGGTAGCAGAGAGAACTTGTTCCCGGCTTTCTGCTTATCCAGGTTGTCAGGAATCTTCCCAGGTGCTGCTCATGAGTTACTACTAAGCCTCCTTTGAAGAACTGAAGTTATTTATTAAGCATAGCTATTTACAAGCAGAGATAGTTTAAAACATGACCGTTCAGTCACTATCAGAATCTGGAAGTACATTCCTTCTGCTACCCCCCAACACCAGATCTTTGGCACTCTGAAACGATGTCTCCTGGGTCCTCTAGCCCCCCTGCGCTGTGCCTGTGTCGGAAGCTGTGGGCTAGCCTGACTGGTGGTGCTGTGTCTGTCAGCAGTGTCTCGGAGCCCTTGCTCCTCTCCCTCGCTTGGAGACGATTCCTGTGATAGATTGGAGGAGGAGGAGGAGGAGGAGACGGTCTCCAAAAGGGGCCCGGGCTCCCTATAGCTTCGTGAGCTGTCTCCCCTTGAAGAGCAGCTTTCCCTGCCCTGCTCCTGAGCAGGGCTTTCTCTCCCCCTCTCCTCATGAGTAGCTGGGCTACTCCTGACACAGGTGTTCACCCTTGGCTGACCTATGCTGGAACCCTGGGTCAGCGCTTCCTGCGGAGCAGGGAGCTAGTCGAACCAGAGCCTATGCAACCAATCACTTGCTGTAATCAATAAAGTTGTGGCCTAAATTCTGCCAAAAACCAAACTAAAATTTGAGTCTTGTCTGAATTTATTTAGGGGGAGGTTAAAAGGTCTGAACACGCAAAGAGATGGACACAGAGAAAATAAATTTATTTTACTATTTTCCTGAAATAGTGATAAATTGCAAGAATTGATTTTGAGGCAAATGTAGCAGCTTCAGGAAGCTCGTTTTCATCCTGATCCAGAATTAAACCTCAATCTAAGTTTAAATGCAAAGGCTTTGTGACAGGAATAGAGAGGATGACTCAGTGACTGACTGGTAGTATATTCTGACTCCTTGTAACACTTGGATAATTGTTGTGTGAATAGTTTATTATATATGCACTTGAGCCAGATGCTTTTGGGCACTGAATGCTAATAATTAAAGATGAGCGAAAAGTAAGGTTGGAAATTACATTGATCTAAAAATATTTGACACTGCAACCTTATGCACACGCGTCTGAGAAATGTAATTGGATATAATTATGAATAAACATGTATCAGATTGCACAACTGAAGCATTAATTTTACGATAACAAAAGAGTATTCTAATAATCAATAGAATTGATACTTTTGCTAATTACAAAAACAAATTAGTTAACTGGTATTGAAAAACAATGGAATTAACTTTTTTTTAAAAAAAGTGGTAATGAATTGTAACTTTCAAACATATTAGACAATGCAATTATAATTGTGTGTGGCTCATTGAAAAGTTCTCTTTTGTTTTTTAATCTGAAAGATTAGGGTCAGCATTAGTATATTTAAAATGAATTTGGAACAGATTCATTGTTCCATGTCTTGCCTCAGTAATGGACTTGATGAGAGCTGACAAAATGAAGCTCAATCCAGGTAAGACTCAAGTGGTTCCCTAGATCAGATGGATGGGAAGTTGCCTGCTCTTGGTGGGGTTACACTCTCTTTGAAGGAGCAGGTATGTAGATCGGGGGGTTATACATGGGGCTGCCTCTGAATACAGTTCAGAAACTTCAGCTAGTTCAGAATTCAATAGCCAGGTCACTCACTGGGACAAGATGGTCTGATCATATTACACTGATCCTGGACCGACTGCAATGGCTGCTAACCAGTTTCAGGGCCTAATTCAAAGTGCTGATTTTTTACCTATAACATTTTTAACAGTTCAGGACTGCAATACCTCAAGGACCGGTTCTTGCCATATGAACTGACCCAGACCCTGCAGTCACCATGTTAGGCCTTTTCTTCCCGCAGGGCCCTGGTTGACAGCAGTTACAGAAGCTGAACCAATTGAAATGGCCAGAGACGATTTTGTCTATTTGCGTGTTCAAACCCAGAAACCTGCCCCCTAAATAAATTTACACTTCACTCAAATTTTATTTTGGTTTTTGGCAGAATTTAGGCCACAGCTTTATTGATTAAAGAAAGTGAGTGGTTGCATAGGCTCTGGTTCGATTAGCTCCCTGCCATGCATTTGGTGCTGACCCAGGGTTCCAGCATAGGTCAGCCAAGGGTGAACACCTAGATAAGCGGAAAGCTGGGAACAGGCTATCTCAGCCACTCAAATGTCCCCCTGGACTCAGGCACGGACACAACCCCCTCTCAGGGGTGGACCAAACCATCAAGTCCCTGGATTCCTTTAACGGAATACCCTTCACACAGGGATGGCGAGAACCTTCTCCCATCCCTATCACCTAAACTAGAGCCTAACCGCAACCTTACAAGTTGTGACGATTTGCTACGCGGCAGGCGAAACCCAAATGGCAACAGCCAATCAGCCAAGTGGGGAAAATTCCTGTCATGCCCCTGTCCCAAGGACAGACAACACACGACGGCATAGCAAGGTCAAGTGCACAAGCCCTAAAAGTAGGGAGTGGTGGGTGGGTGTTCCGAATGCACACACCAAAAGAGGAAGCTCTGGGACATGTGCATAGGTATATATAGGTCCCTTGGTACATTTAGACTGTGCTCCATTGGCCAGATTGAACCCAGCATCAAGGGACCTTCTAATCGAGTGTTGTGGCTGACCAATAGTACCCACCCACAACACAGGGTGTCGGTTTTCCAGGTCTCACCGCAATACATGCCCTTTTTAAGGGAGGACCTGATCTCTTTCTACAGACCTAGGTCATGGAGCATGAGTTTCCACGACCGCCGCCTGCCATGAACCACAACTGGCTGGATTAGCAGCAACAACTGCAGATATGTTCTATGCTTTTATGTTGTTTTAAATGTATATTTTATATTCACCTTCCTTTATTAATTTTTAATGTCTGATATGTTACAATTTTTTATATATGCTGTAAGTCACCCAGAGTGGCTGAGGAAACCCAGCCAGATGAGCGGTGTATTAATAATAATAATAATAATAATAATAATAATAATAATAATAATAAATGTTTTATTTTGAAATTTTCAAGATAATATTTTAGTTTCCTCTTAATCATGTTGCTTTGAATGTATACTTGCCTTTATTCGGTAATCTTTTATACTGAGTTGTTTTCTTTGATGATTTAAGAGGTTGTAAAACACTTTGAGATTTTTTTCTTAAAAATATAAAGTGGTATAGAAATAATAATAATAATAATAACAACAACAACAACAACAACAACAACAACAACAACAATAATAATAATAATATCCTTGAGCGTTTTTGCCTGACTCAAATGTATCATTAAACTGTGAAAGTGCTTCTTGCTTGGAAGGAGAAAGGAGAGGTATGCGTGTGTGGAAACTTTTAGCTATTGCATGGTTGGAAAGTAGTTTTGTGTTCAAAGGTGACATTCACATCTATTACTCTGCCCACTTTCATATTTATCCCCACTTTCCAGAGGTATGTGGCCCCTGGAGGAAAACTGGCCCTCAGTCTGCAAAGGGTTCCTTGCCACTGCCCTAAAGACTTTACCAATTTGATTAATTTATCTACAGAGCACGAGCATTTTACTTGGGGGGGGGGGGTTCCATTCCCTGTGTAAATCACTTTGAGAGAAATGAAACAAATCATTATCATCTGAGGCCCTTTTTCATATGTCCCCTCCATTAGTGGGGGGCAACCTGAGATTGGACCTTTTCTGTGGTGGCTCCCCACTTGTAGAATGCTCTCTTCAGGGAGGCTCACCATTCCTCTTGTCCCAGGACTTTGCCTAATTAAACAATTTATGGCCTTTTAAATGTGTCTGTGGGGAGATATTTACTTGCTTTTTTGTTGTATGTTTGAGATCTCATTTTGTATTTTTGTGTGGTGAACCACCCTGTCACCTTCAAACAAAGGGCGGTATAAAATTTAATAAATAAAATAAAAATGTATAAGGTCTGCACAAATTACACTGCACAATAATCACACCTAATAATTTTGCCTGCGTAATCTGCTCAGCCAGCAAGGATTTTCAGTATTTTCCTTAGCCTGTCTCAATAATTTACAATGGGACCTTAATATTTTGAGATCTCTGAGTTAGTAGCTGCAGAAGAGCTGCATTTTATTTCCTCTCTTTCTCTCCTTCCCTACATCTTTTGCCAATGGGCAGAGACATATTGAATTGCTATCTTCCTTCTGCGTGATTCATTCGCCCCATAAAACAATCAGTTCTCTCCATGGCACTTGCTGTTAATCAAGCTTTCTCCCTCCATTAGAGCAGTTGTTCTTTCCATCACTTTGGTATACATAATCACAAACTTTCCCCATTACCCCTGTGAGTAGGTGTTGCTTACATGCTTGTCAAGGGGATGATAGTGCACTGGGGTTTTAGCAAGAAATGCTAATGTCAGAATTGTGGCGGCCTTTGTTCATACATCATGTGTTCCTCAGAGAAGCTAATGAACACAATAATTCAATGACCCAAGTGCATCACAATCCTAAAAGGAAGAAAAGAAAAGAATGAAACAGTGAGTCCTTGGGACAAATAAACCTAATATTTCCCAATAACTTTAAACTACAACATGAAGGGAGGACAAAAGCTGCCCTTTTTTCTTTCTTGCAAGCAGCTCACAAGAAGACCACAATCCCATCCACAGATGCATCTATCAATCAATGCTAATAATCAGTGCATTGCAAAGAAACATGCATGAATTGCTGCCTGTCTGGGCCATTTTAGATTACGTGGTGATGACAGGCCATGGGAGGCTTCTGCTTACTGGGACTAATAATCATTGTAGAGTTGGAAGACACCCAAAGTATCCTCTAGTCCAGGCATATCCAACAGGTAGACCGTGATCTACCAGTAGATCATTGCAGATTACTGGCTCCCCCCAAAGATGCTCAACAACTTTGGCTCCCCTAAAAAAAGCTCAACATCATTCCCCCCTGCACCCCCCAAAAGTGGGGCTTTCCTCCTCGGTAAAAAAAAACTCAACAAAAGGGGGTAGATCAATGTCAGTTTTTAACTCTGTGAGTAGATCGCAGTCTCTTGGGAATTGGCCACCCCTGCTCTCCTCCAACCCCCTTTCTGTTAAGGGTACCGGGGTATGGTGGGTGGGTGTGTAGGGGAAGTGAGAATTGGTACCACATCTGATATTTGGAAGCTTTAATTGCAGCTTTTCTTAACAACAGAACCATTTTAAGCATCTTAAGCATACGTCTTAAGTGTAGTACACGGAACAGTGCATTAGAAATATTAACTGGAAAGAAGTTAGCATACTAGGAATGGGATATATGCCACTGATGGTTCACCGTTTCCTTATCTTTTTTGATATTTATTAAGGTTAAAGGAAAATATATGTCCATAAACACACTGTGAATGCCGTGTGTCCATAACGATCTCCATAATGCTGTAGGGGGAGTGTGAGAAATGGCAGCTGTTGATGGATAGCTTGTAATGGAAATGGAGAAAGAAACTGGTAATGTGATTTCACTTGGATTGCAGTAGGGGGTATTAAAATGCAGAACTCTCTCATAAAATGGTCAATACCTGGATCAATGGAAAGATCTAAATGGTAGGCTTCCTAGCCTTCTTCTTGCTGTTCATTATGCTATAACTATTCTTCACAGCAGTTAACTGTTTTCTGGAGGACCTTGTATCCTTATTCTTAGCATTTAAAAAATAAAATAAGATAAAATGAAAACCACAGGAAGTTTAAAGCATGTTACATTCAGGCAAATTTGCTCCCCCCACCCACATACATGTCCATAAATGCACATTAATAGGCATAGTGTCCTATCTTAGACACCTATTGTTATCTATGATTGTATCTCTGGAAAAATATAGATGAACAAATCTGTTGGTTTTGATTCTCTGAGTTTGTCATTTTTTAAATCTTAAATTCAGACCTCAACATTTCCACAGCAATTTGCCATTTTTTAAAAAAAATATCCCCATGAGAATTTGCCAGTATTTTAGTGCTCATTTCTCTTAACAAACACATTTTCAAATGCTTGAAAAAATTCGTGCAAGGAATTTACCTAGATATAGTGCATTTTTCATATTATTTTCACTAACATACTGTATGTGGTTTCATGCACATTTCCCCTTAATATATTCATTTTTGTACATATTGTTTGAGGTACTGCATTGCAAAACTTGGAATAGTGTGAATTTCAATGGATAGCCTTGCTTTGGTTCATGTACTCATTTGAGAAGTGCAAATTAGATATTCTCATTAAAATACAAACAAAATCTAATTTACCACCAATCCCTAATACAGTACAGTGGTATCCCGGTTACGTACTTAATCTGTTCCGGGTTACAGTACGTAACCCGAAAAGGATGTAACCCGAACAATTTGTTCTGTGCATGCGCAGACCAGAAAAAACCCCAAACCCCACGAAAAATGCTCTGCGCATGCGCAAACCGCATGCGTTGGGTTGCGCTTCCAGGTTAGTGGAGTTCGTAACCCGAAAAGTACGCAACCCAAAGCATACGTAACCCGAGGTACGACTGTACTACTTTATCCCTTAAAATATGAGCAAAGGGGAGTGGGTCGAAGATTGTTCTTGTTTTAAAATCTTGTATGCTCATTAGGATGCTGATTTCAGGAGGGGAAATACAACTTAAAACCGAAAATGAAAGACAAATGAAGTAGGAAGACAGAACAAGTTGTGACTTGAACTTCTGCTTTCCCTCTCAAGATGGGCATCATTACTTATAATAACTGTAAGCTTTTATCAGCAGTTTTTATCTCTAGCTTGAATCCAAAGGTTTCTTATGTGAGAAGGAGGAAGAAACTGGTGCTAGCACAAGGCAGCCCCACAAAATTTTCCCATCATGCTCTTGTCCCATCCCATGACCTATCTCAGGTACAGTAAATATGGTGGCCTCCAGATGTTATGGGCACCAACTCCCATCAGCTCCATCCAGCATCGGTCAATGGTCAGGGATGAGGACAGTTGTAGTCTAAAATATCTGGATGCCACCATATTGGCAATCCCTGCCCTATCCCAGACTGTTCCAGAAGGTCTGTCAGTACTCAGGAGTGACTTTTGGGAGAACAGGCGGAGTCCCCCAACCCCCAGGCAACCCCTGAGTGGAATAATGACACCAGACAACGTGCTATGGGATTAAAATTGGCCACAACTTTATTAAGATTCAGATGTAGGGAGACCTTGGCTCAGGCATTGGGAGTTTATCCTTCCCAACCCCCAGCCGGGGATCTGGGAAACTTCAGGGTTATCCAGAATGTGTGGGGATTGGGCTGGCTCTGGAGAACATATGTTCAAGCAGATAGCCTGCCCCCCGTTTGCCGCCACTGGTGGGGGAGGGCAATGACAACCTCTCGGCGTATGGTCAATGCCTCCCCCCAATACCCCTTTAATAGGAACCCTGATATTGCCGCCGCACTGGGGGCATGGAGTCACTGCCCCACGCCCCCCCCCCATTTAGGAAGATGACTAAAGGATTCCTCCCAAGGCCTGAAACCACCAAAGTTGTGACGAATTGCTACGGGAAAAGGCAAAACCTGCCAATGCAGGGAAATTCCTTTCCGACCCTTCAACAGCGACCTTGACATAGCAGTGCCTGCGTACCTGTGGAGAAGAAGTTAACCTGCAAAAATAAGCGTTAATTGAGGGAGTGGAGGGTGGGAGAAGCTCGGGAGCCCAACTGCTGCTTCCTGGTAAGCTACCTTCTATTGTGTGGGCTAGGTAGTCCCTCCCCTTACCTGGCCAATCCCCTGGCAACGCCTCCCCCAGGCGGGATTGGGTGCCTAGCTGGGGTAGGTGTAGACCCCAGATATCCCTCCTGGGGGAAGGCTCAGCCAGTCTGAACTACCAGGTGTGGCCTAGGATCTCAAGGGGCTGTGCATAACCACACAAGCATCACCCTCCATTTGATGTGGGGAGTAATCAATCTCTCGTTTAGTCTCTTCCCCCTGACAATTATTTATGTCCCTTAGGAAGCCTTTCCCCATGTAGGTGAAATTTAGTCTTGTTAAAATTAACAGAACTAAGTTTGTTAACTTGCTGTGCAATTTTTAATGGAGTCATAGAGCTGGAATGAGATTTGTAGGCCATCTCCTTAATCCATTTCTTGCATGCAAGAAATCCAGACAAGAGACTCTCCAAAAGATTGATCTCCACTCCTTGCTAAAAACAACAACAACCAACTGTGAGAAGAAAATAGGACTCCTTAAGATAACTAGCTGGTTATACTGTTGAACTGCTCTAACCATTAAGAAGCTTCTCCTGATGTTTAACCGCAATCTAACTTCTGGTAACGTGAGCTCTTTAGATCTAGTCCTGACATGCAGCAAAGCAGATAACAAGTCTTTGCCTTCTCCTGTGTGATGCACTCCAGGTAGTTGAAGAGTGCTGTCATGTCCTTCCCTAGCCTTCTCTTGCCCAAGCTAGTTTCTTCAAATGTTTCTTGTAGGACTTATTTCCCATATCCCTGACTGTCACCATTGCCCTCCTTTGATTCTGTTCCCATTTGTCTGGCAAGTGCATGACTAGCTTTTCTCTAAATCAGAGCCATAATATGTAGAGTCATGCCATCCTCACTAGTGTCATCATCTGCTGATGGCAAACATGGAGCCTCAAACAGCTGAGCCCTTTTAACATTTTATTATGTTGGAAGGAAGCTTCCTTGTACTTTGCACATGAGGACTTCCTTCTGCAAAAGCCCACTTCTGGTCCACACTTTAAAAGGTTTTGGATTTAAGAACAAGCTAGGAAGGGAAATCAGTGTCTTGCGGATTGCAGGGCATGAGTGAGGGATCTGGGGGGTCAAATGTAATGTAATAAATCTTTAATACGGTCAAAGACCAGCAAGACAGTTAACAATTCAATTCATAGATAATGTCTGTATACTAAAATTACAAATAAATATTGCAGCATTTTCAAATTTTATAAAACTTTTGTGATAAGACTCAGCGATATATCGCCGCTCTGGTGGTGTTCCAACAGGGATTATCAAGGCTCTTTATCACTGGAGTTCATTGACATCATGGCGTGTCTTATTCTTGACGCGATGTAGCGAAATTTAGCTCTAATCCAAAGTAGTCTCTGAATCTGAGTCAGCCAAAAGGTATCTGGTATATGCTTCAGTTGGTCGAACAGGTAGTTTCATTAGGAGCAGTTCAATCAATTCCTTCCTCGTGTCGTGGTACAATGTGCAATGCAGGAGGACATGCCCAATAGATTCAATCTCGTTGTTATCACAAGGGCATAACCTCTGATCTATCAGCGTCTGATTGTATCTGCCAGCTAGTAACACCGAGGGAAGGGGTATAAATTGGGCCCTAGAGAATGCCCAGCGATGTTTGGGATTGTCTAATGATTTTAGGTAGTTTGCTGGGTGTGTCTTTCGATGGTCATATAAGTGGGGGGGGGGGCAAATGTAACCCTTCAGGCTGCTCTGTCTGGCCCTTGGAACTTTTACCAGGCTACACCACTCAAGTCCAGGCCATGCTTCACACTGTCCTTGGGTGTTTTTCCCTGATTGGAATGTGTCCTTAAATTAGAATTCTTGATAATGGATGAGGATGGAGAGATGTGTGTGTAATATGGGAGACACGTTTAAAAACAACAACAACAATAACAACAACCTGTGGCTTTTGCATTAGCCTATTGTATATGCATGTTGCTCCATGCACCTTTGCCTCTGGCTGCACCCACATGTGGCCCACAGAAGGTTGCCGTTGAAGTAATGTGTCCCTCAAGCTGGAAAATGTTTTCCTGGGGTCTTAAGAAAAATATTTTTTGGTGTAGTGGATTTTCTTACACCATCTCTGTGCATCTGAATCTTTACTGGGTAAGGTAGATATTTGGTTTCTGAAAAACGGAATATGACTTTTACAAAAATAAAAATGAGAGAGAGAGAGAGAGAGAGAGAGAGAAACCACAATGTTTTATGCACAAAGAACTATATAGGATATATAAATTCAAGTGTAACAGCACAATATCTGCTCTGTGCAATGTTTATACATGTCTATCCGGATATAACTCCCTTTGAGATCAATTGGGCTCAGTACCAAATAAGTGGGTATAAATTTAAACTCATTTACCTGGGAGTAAGCTCCACTGAATTCAGTTGGCTCTCTGAGCAGACATACATGACTGCACTGTAGGAATTCAAAATGAATATATACATTCAATTGCTCTGCAGAAGTTTGTTCTTGAAATGATGACTGGAGTACTCCTGACCACCCACTTTCTTAGGGACTGAAATATTCTTAGACAGATAAAAATGGTTTCAACACCCAATGCAGCTTTGGTGGAGGCTAGGCGTACTTCATAACCTGTACCACTAACAACTGAATAATTCCTAGTTTGTTTTCTCTGGGGTGTAGTAGCTCAGTTTATGAACGCACTCGTACTTCACAAATCACTCTCAAGAGCAAAAGGGAGAAAAATGGAAAATCCATTTCCCTGTGTCCCCTTGGGTCTTTATTTAATTTTTAATGAAATCTGGAGGATGCTTCATCAATGGCAACAATAAAGTCGTTTGAACACTCATCTCAGCAACAGGAGGAGTAATTGTTTCAGCGAGAGCACAGAAATGGGCCTCATATAAAAGGGGCTTTTAAAAGGTGGAAATGCTCTGATGGTTACTTAGATTATGTGTGAAAGAAAGTACACCAGAACAAGGTAGGGTAGAGGCAGTGTGGTGCTCTAATACAGTGTTTTTCAACCTTTTTTGGGCAAGGGCACACTTGTTTTATGAAAAAAATCACGAGGCATACCACCATTAGAAAATGTTAAAAAAATTAACTCTGTGCCTATATTGACTATATATAAAGTAATTCTCTTGAATAGGAATCAAATAAACACAATTTTTCCCACGGCACACCAGGCAACATCTCGCGGCACACTAGTGTGCCGCGGAACAGTGGTTGAAAAACACTGCTCTAATACTATAAAAGCTAATATTGAATAAAAGATGGGTTGGGAGTCTGTGCTAAGATAGCTACTTGTATGAGCTGCCATTTCCCTAATCATTAGCCTGGGCTCTGAGTTTGTGTACCCAGGCCCCAGGGTGTAAGGTCCAGACCCAAGGCACAGCTTGAGCCCTTTGGGTCAGAGGATTTTGATCCAGGTGACCCTAAATTGAGATCCATGTGGTTCATACCCTTGGAGCCAGTGCCTCCCATCCTTCCCAAGGAACTGACCCTACCCCAACCACCATGCCAGGGACCTATCCCTCTGTGTCAACTGGGCAAAGCATATTTCACCCGACCTAGAGGGGATTGTCTGGGGAAAAGCAGGAGTGCTAGACTCCAGTTCAAATGCCTTTAAGACCTTCAGTTCCAGAGTGAATAGGCCTTCAAGGACAGAGTGAAGCCTAGAAAGGGTGATGGGGCCCCGGAAGCATAACAGACTTCACTCAAGTTAGACTTCATTGTGGCACGTTATTTACTTGGAAGTTATATTGTCCTGTTGTGCCCCGTGAGCTTCTTATCAGGACCATTACAAGACAGCTTCAAAAATCTATCTGCTTTTCTGGATTTGGGAGTAGCACAAGTACCCTTTCACTTCCTAATTCAGTGCTACCTACACAATTTTTTAATATTCAGTTGGCTATTACTAAATGAGTTACCCTTATATTTCATGTGATCTCCACAAAGCTCCTATGGCTAGGCCTTTTTTGTATTGTTACCATCACTTCTGTGATGTCTGCTGATGTATGTTAAAACAGAAGCAAACATTTCCTCTCTTTCTTTTCCAGACAAAGCAATGGCATAGGTCTTTGTTGCAGGTTGGGGACACAGTGTGTGATTGCCATTTCCCAGACACTCCCCCATGAGCTGCTGTTTGCATCTTTGCAATTCAGGGAAGGAAAATAGTGCTGGGGGAAAGGGTTAATATTTTTCTTCTACTTTAACACATTCTGATTAAGAAAAGGACCCCTCTTAATATGCTGTCTCCACAATTAATTGTTCAGAGCACAAACTGATATCCTTGCACATCCCCCTGTATGCATTTGTCCTTTATTTGCTTCTTAACTGATGAGGCAAACAGAGAACTTCAGTGATTTTTGTTAACTGAATAGGATCACAGATCACAGACAGAAAATACATGGCTCCTACCCTTCCCAGCTATATTTCAAAATATTTTTGTTAGTAAAAGTATTGAGGAAGGACTTTAGATCACTGGTAGAGCATCTGATTTGTATGCAGAAGGTCCCAGGTTAAATCTCTAGGTAGGACTCAGACCCTTGAAGACCTGCTGCCAGTCAGTGTTGGCAAAAATGAGTCTGACTCAGGATGAAACAGCTTTCTGTGGTCTTGAGTAAACAATATATAACATGCAAATGCACCTAATGAAGCCACCCCTTTTAAATAAAAAGCAGCCTCAGGGGAAGAAGTGCTTCACCCTTTTCCTGCCGTATGTTATTTCTGCTCAAAAGTGCCTTTTCTTTCTGCTTCCCCTCCTTTGAGGTTACAATATAGATACAACATGCCAATGCAAGTAGCAATATGGAGCCCTGCAAAGGGAGTGGAGAGAATAACTGTGTGGAGGGAAATGGTTTTGAGCAAGAAAATTGCTGGTATGGAAAGTTTTTTGGAAGTTTTTCCTGTCATTCCTCCATTCAAAACTGTCCCCATGTACAACTACTCATTCTATGTGCCTGTTTTATAGTTTTGTTTTTCATCTTTTAGTTTTCTTCTCTTGTTATAACAGTTCTCTATGTTTTATATACATTATAATATGAAATGATAATTTAAAAAATTACAAACAAACAAAAAGATGGGGGGGGGGAATGCTGAGAGAAACCACATTGACAAATTCTCCCGTATGTAGATGCAGAGCAGGGCCACTGAAGGATGTACGTAGCTTGGGAACAGAAGGTATTATTCAGCCCCTTTGCTGCAGGTTGCTAACCCAAATCTAAAGTCCACATTTCCCCCACTAATTTCACCTGTTATTTATCTGTGCTGGCTGCAATGAAATATTTGTTCAGACTTATTTATTTAAGCAGTCAATTTGTTAACTGCCCATCATCAGTTACAATACTAGGGTGGCATACATTTAAAGAAGGGTTAAAACCTGTAAGTTCAATGTTAAAGAAACACATGCAAAACATTTAAATATTAATCAATGTTTTGCACATTAATAGAACCACCACCTTAATCCAGGGGCTCCCAGCCTTCCTTGGGTCAGCAGACATATTTGAATTTTGGGGGGTGGAATGTGCAGTGGGTGGCACTCACAAAATGGCCCCGGGCAGGCGTGGCAAAAAACCAAAATGGCTGCCACACCTAAAAGAGCTTAAAAAAACAGAACCACAAATGGTGTGGGCATGCCTCCAGTCAGCCAACCCCCCCCCCCATGGAAAAAGACACATATATCACCCACCTCCAGGCTCACTCACAGAAGCATTTTTCACATTCCATCATGGAAGGGAGGCTAGGTGTTAAATCCAGGCATCCAGTGAAATATACAATGTTTAATAGTGGGTGCTCATTGTACGATGGAATGAGCCAGTGCACATAGGAAGTGATTGGAAAGAGCAAACAATCTTTTATGCATTGTGGATCTTTTATGGGGTGGCATACTGGTGGTCACACTGGTGCCTATGGGTGTTGTATTGGTGATCGCTGCTTTAATGCAACCAAAACCAGAGTCAGTACATCTGACTTTGAATATCACCTATCTCTCCTGAATGGCTTAGCCCAGGCATAGGCAAACTTAAGCGCTCCAGATGTTTTGGGAATACAACTCCCATCATCCCTAGCTAACAGGACCAGTGGTCATGGATGATGGGAGTTGTAGTCCCAAAACATCTGGAGGGCCAGGTTTGCCTATGCCTGGCTTAGCCACTCTAATTGTCCCAAGAGCACCTTCAACTACTGGTACTTCAAAAACCAAGGAGGGAAAAGAGCCATGGGTAAATGTGATTCATGTATTCTCCTTCTCTGTGGGTCTTTGGAGTTCTGAAATGGAATACATAAGAAAGCCTGCAATTTGGATGTTACATTAAACCAGCTGCATGAGACTCTTGGAATGCATTGGGGAGCTTTGCATATACAAAAGAGGCAACAGTGCACTGTTGTGATTTAGTTTTTGAATATAACATGGCATTGTCAGTCAGCCTTTATTTTTGGGGGGAGAATTGGGCAGCAGGGAATGTTTTGAAATGCCATGGATACAAGGCAGAATGGTATCAGAACCAGGAGGAATAATAGGTCAATAGCTGACAGATGGCAATGCAAGTCGGAGAGGCTACTGGCAGATGGAATTGACAATTTCGGTAAGGCAGAGCTTTTGGCCACAGATAGGAAACACTGGAAAGAGAGAAGAAGGTCTCGTCTTTCTGATGACACTGCCAATTTGGACACAGTGGGTTATTGCTCACAGTGAGACATATGGTGGAGGGGGGGGGGAGGAATTGATATCCTTCCATGGGTTGGACAGAAATCAGGGAAGGATGCTTTGAGAGGGCTCAGTATCCTACAGAAGGCAATATCTTTGTTGGACCAGCCATTGGCAAGGAAATGCAAGCTTTTAAGTTTTAATGGAGCTCCTTTTCAGACATAAAAAGTGTCCATGGCCATTATCCCCTCTAAGAATGATGGAGGATGGAACAGCGGTAATAAACTCCACTCTCTGTGACTATACTAATGCTCATAATGCCTTCCTACAGAGAGGAGTTTCAGCATGCATACAAAAGCTGTCTAATGACCAACGAGAGCAAAAGAGTGAGTTTAGGATCAGAGCCAGATATAGTGCTGGGACAGACACCCAGGAAGGTCAATTGTGGAAACAGAGTCTGTGGCAAGCCAGGGCTTGTTTTGAGAAATTTGCATGCAAGTCTGGAATGAAGGGGAAAGTAGGCAAGAAACTGAAGAGCAAAGGAGTAGAGGGGGAGGGTGCGAGTAGGAGACAATAGGACAGGAATGAGGATATGCAGGCCTGAATATGGCCCTCTTTACCTTTCTGTCTGGCCCTCAGAATTCTCCCTAGACCAGGCCCACTCCTCAGTCTACACTGGAGGATATGTTACATCTCTTTGGGAGAGCACTGGGCAAAAGAGCAGGAAGATTCCCTCATTCTTTAATTCAATACATCCCTGGTGGGGAAAATATATTAGGGGGCGGCGGGAATAAGTCCATCAAATGTTGGATACAAATGGAAACCCCATGGATCATGTCCAACTTTGCATAATATAGACATAAAATTGTACAGAATAGACTTATGTTTGTGTTCACCTTCATAGACATAATCTACACTAGTGTTTTTTTTAACCTTGTCTCCCTCCCTGCTGATGATAGAGTAAAACTCCCATTACCTCCAGTCAGCTTAGCCAATAGACAGTGAAAAAAAAAACAAGAAATAGACAGTAACAAAAAACAAAAAAACGAGGCCACATGCCTACAGCTATGTGCATGTATAGACTCTCTACTTAACCAGGTACCACTTTTTTTTTTTTTTGAGCAACTAACTGCAGTTCACTTAACTCATGGATATTGGGGCTGCCCTCGTCCTCTTCCATGCATAGACAGGAAGGTATGGAGCAGACCTAATGCCTTGAATCTACCCAGGGCAAAGCTCTTAAGAGCTGGCGTTGGATTTTGTATAGGTTGTGATAGTAAAATAGGCCACGCAACCTCAACAAGCAGATAGAGATATTATTGACTTCCCCCTCTACCCATCTCTCTCTCTGTCTGTGTGTGTGTGCGCGCACACACACAAACACACACACACACACAGAGAGAGAGAGAAATATCGGGGAAGGTCTGTAGCTCAGTTGTAGATCATCTGCTTCACATGCAGGAAGTCTCAGGTTCAAATCTCCAGGGAATCTGAAACCTAGAAGAGCTGTTGCATTCTGTGGATAATACTGTGCTAGATGGACCAATGGCCACTTCCCTAAATTCATAAATAACCTGAATACCTTATTTGCTGTGTTGTCAGTTTTCTTCTCCCAGCTAGCTTTTTAAACAGAAGATAGTAGAAAAATAATAATCCCCACCTGCACTTTAAAGTGGAACTGTCCATTGTACCACCTCGGGTCCTTGCTTCCTCATTCTGCTGCATCTTTCAACCACAGCTGAGTTTCAAAATGAATTTGCCAACAGGAACCAGTAATTGACCTTGCTTTCATATGCACTGTCATCAAATAATCGGAGTATTTTAACGTAGAAGTAGTTCTTGTCTTTCATATCCTGGTCCTCACTAATAGCTTTAGACACTTCATAATACCTTTTACAGCAAGGTCAGATTAACTGGGGCTTTTATTGGCCAATATTTTACATAGAATCAGTGGACCAAAAACCTGTAATTATGTATGTGAGATAATCTGTTGAATAATTAGCAATGGTTAAACAGTTGCTATCTTGTAGGCCTCTTTTAGGAATTTGATATAAGAGCATCAAACCATCACATATCCATCAAGGTTTTATTAATAGTGGGATGCACACTAAATGGTGAGAATATGCATGGAAATGTGTCATGGGGATGAGTCTAGAGTAGAGGTGGGAAAGCTTTTCAGTGCGGGGGGGGGGGGTTATTTCCCCTCCCCAAGCAGACCAAATTTGGCAGGTGAGTGTGAGGTTCAAACAGGAGAGCTGGGAAATTTGAAAGCCCTTCATTTAACAAGATTCCTATGCAAATACTCTCCTGGATCACAAAGAGGTTTGAATTATAATCCTGCTGAACTGAGCAAAAGTGGGTGGAGCAACAAATGCAAATATTAACTTAGTACAGTTGGCCAGTTTCTACATGCATTTACATACCCTTCTATATTCCCCATTACAGGTAAGCAAAGGGCACTATCAGAGTTCGTGGAGGATGCATCCTGGTGGCTATGGAGAAAGCAATAGTTGGAGAGAGGCCTGGATGGCTGAATTTGTCCAGGGTCCCTCATACCTGGCCTATAAAGGCTGGCAGTTGCTCTCCAGGGTTTTAGATAGAAGGCTTTCCAAGCCCTACCTGGAGATACTGGGGATTGAATCTGGTACCTCCTACATTAAGGGTGGGTGTTATTTTTATTCCAGTGGGCCAGATATTTGTATCTCTTCATAGGTCAACTTAGACAGGTGGGTGAGACCACCGACATGTCAATCGTCTGACATCAGACAAACTACCTACCTCTTAAAGGTGGTCCATGGAAGTGTGCGGAAGATTCTGACTTCACTTTCAAGACCACTCAAGGCTTGCAAGAAGCCCTTCACAGTTCTTTGTAGCTGCTGATCATCAGGCTTAAATGCTCTGCCCATCAGCAGGTAGGCAGAGAGTTCAAGGCTGGTTTCTGCAGCAATCAGCTGCATACATTACTTCCTCATGGGGAGGTTGTTCACACAGCCAAACCAAGTGGGCTTGAACTCACTGCCCATCAGTTGCAGAGACCGACTCTGTATGTGAATTCTCTACTACGGAAGCAGCCATGGTTCTACATGGCCCCACACTTGATGTCACATATGGTGGGCAAAACTTCATACTCTGATTGCAAGCCCTATCTCCTTCCTCTCTTCCCTTTTCCTTTGACCACGTCTATATTATTAGATGGATATACATTATGTATTGCATTAGTTGTTAATTCTAAGTATACATACTTAGAACTCAGCAATAATCAAGTTTGAATTCATGTGGTGGTGGGGAAACAATGAGACATAAAAATAATAAATGAGAAACCTTTCATTAGAAAGATTTAAAATGTTCTGTGGCATTTAACTTCAGAAATATTCATTGTTCTTTATGAGCAGAAAACATCTCTGTTTTGTACAGCTAGCACTGATTAAAAAGGGGTGCACCTTGTTCCATTTTTTTAATAAAAAAAATAGGCCAATTTAGTAAGTGTATTAAACTTTCTATACATGACAACTGTTCTCATTTTCAGAATGCAGTTTATCACCTCCATTAGTTCAGATTTCTTATTATGAGCTCAGAAAAGGTTAATGAATACCTTAACAAGGGAGCACAGGTACTGTAATGGAGTGTAATAAGCAAATATGGTGATGGGCTCCTTTTGTTAATGTGATTGCAGTATAAATCCACAACATGTTATAAAAACAGCAGAGGAAGGCATCAAATTGTAAGCATTCATTAGTACGTGGCCTGCAAATATGCTATGGAAATTTTCCTCAATCTTTAGCCCAGGAGGTGGGTTGACTTCAATCTTGGATCTCTCACGCTCTCTTTTTAATTAGAATACCTGTCGGCCGCTATAATTTTACAAAATGACTGCATACTGAGGCTCCTTTAACAGTTACAACATAACAAGGGATGCTGGCACAGAAATCTGTCTTATACTGAAGTCTACCTAGCTCAGAACTGTCCACACTAATAGGCAGCATCTCTCCAGGGTTTCAGGTAAGGGTCTTTCCCAGCCCTATCTGTCTTATTCTGATGATCCAGATAGTGTCATCCATTTTGATCCATATAGGCAGGGCCCAGATTAATAACAAGGGACACCATGGATTGAGCCTTTTTTTTTTTAGTTCAAAGCAAGTTCTTTACCAATGTGCTTTGGCCCCTACCCCCAGCTGGGTTCAGAAAGTATGAGCTCATCAAGGCTTTTATTTTGTGTCATGTTTCTAAGTACAGGTCTGGACTTTAAAGCTCCATATCCAGTGCTTTTCCTGGGAAAACCCATGTTTTACTGCTGGACTGGAGCAAACGACAATCAGGTTTTCCACTGGTTAACATCTGTCCTGATTCAATGGTAAAACGGTTTTCCTGGGGGAAGTGCTGGGGGGGGGGACAAAAAATGCCCAGATATGGAACATTAAAATGCAGACATGTGCCTGCAAAGTGCAGCGCAAAAGGAAGTCTGGATGAGCCCAGTGTCTGGGGGCTCTTAAAAGCTTGCTTCAGATGAGAGTCCCCCAAGCCCTTCTCTGGCTCAGATCCAAGTCAGAAGAGAGTTCTACATGAGCCAAACCCAACCACCAAAGAATCCCTCCTTACCAAACATGCCCCAAAACACTCTCCTTCCCCTGCCCCAAGTCTTATTTGTCCAGATCCGCCTTTCTGGGTCTCCAGATGTTGTTGGACTACAAGTCCCATCATACCTAGTTAGCAGGACCACTGGTCATGGATGATGGCAGTTGTAGACCAACAAAATTTGGGACCCAAGGTTAAGAAAGGTTGGTCCAGATAATAGTGACAGCAATGCAGGAAGGAAAATTATAGAAGGAACTCCCCACCCCCACTTTTCTCCTAACATTATCAGAAATCACTTTTAGGTGCCTAAGGTGGTAGCAGTGGATAAGATGCAGAAAAATCCCCTTACATGAGTTTTCTTGCAGATGTGGTTCTTGTGGTCCAACCTATTCTTTTAAACTTTTTTTTAAAAACAGTGTTTTTATTGAGAAAATATAGCAAAGCATATTAGAATAATAGAAAACAACAAGAATAATGAAACATTCCCTCCTCCTTTTCCCATAGCAATATGCATACAAGAACAAAAATGTGCTTCTACAATAAGAATGTTATCCAATATGCAAGATCTGGAATTGTATGAGAATTTTGACTTCAAATGACAGATACCAGAAAATACACCCAAGTGATGAAATTTCATCTGTAAATTCTGCAACAGTCAGTTATGCCTGGACCAAATGTCCAATGTAGTTTTGTGGAAGGTTTATATCTGCACATCCATGATCACTGGTAGAAAAAATGAAGGATCACCAAGGTATTGGGTTTGATCCCCATATGGGCCATCTGCATATTCATGTATTGCAGGGAGTTGGACTAGAAGGCCCTCAGGGTCACTTCCAACTCTACAATTCTATGATTCATAAAATTTACACACCAATTGATTGTAAAACCTCAAACTGGTTGACAAAAGTTAAAACTTTAACACAGTGTTTTTCAACCTTTTTTGGGCAAAGGCACACTTGTTTCATGAAAAAAATCACGAGGCACACCACCATTAGAAAATGTTAAAAAAATTAACTCTGTGCCTATATTGACTATATATAAAGTAATTCTCTTGAATTTTTCAATTTTTCCCACGGCACACCAGGCAACATCTCGCGGCACACTAGTGTGCCGCGGAACAGTGGTTGAAAAACACTGCTTTAACATAAAATAAACCACAACTATACCTTAAAGCATACAAAAGTTAAAATACTAAAACAGATTAAATTACCTCAGCTTCAAATCATCTGGGCAGGCTTTTCTAAACAAGAATGAGTACAGTGAAGGCAGGTTATTGAATACAGTGGTGCCCCGCTGGACGAAAAGAATTCGTCCTGCGAAAATTTTTGTCTAGCGGGTTTTTCGGCTAGCGAAGCGGCAATGCAAGCCGTGCTTTCGCTAGACGAAAAAAAAGACGAAAAATTTTCGTCTTGCGAGGCAGCCCCATAGACTTTTTCGTCTTGCGGGGCTGCCTCCCACTAGACGAATGCCTTCGTCTAGCAAGTTTTTCGTCTAGCGAGGCATTCGTCTAGCGGGGCACCACTGTAGTAGCATAATATAATGTCACCAGGACAGGGACAACTCTAGAGCAACGTGTAAATGGGGCAAAAGGACATGGCCAAACAGTATTTGATGTGATAATAGGACTCAGCCTGGAATAGGTTTAGGCAATGTGGCACCCTCTAAATATCTTTAAATACAACTGTGTGCTCCAGTCAGCATGCTGAGTGGTCAAGGATGATGTTCAGGCATGGAGGAAGCCTCACTACCCGGGGCGGCGAACGGAGGCACCCCCTGGGGGCGGGGCATCCTGACATTGCGTTGTGACGTCACGACGCAATGTCAGGACAGAGTGAGCATGTGCCAAATCCGGCGCATGCTCACTCTATTGCAGAGCTGCTGCTGCTGCTCCCACGGCAACCATGTGAGCTACTGAGCAATCAGCCACCGCTCACACTCAGCAGCCCCACGAGCTGCCGATCGCTCAGCAGCTTGCAAGGTTGCCGCGGGAGCAGCAGCAGCAGCCCACGAGCCGCCCATAGCGGCGCTGGCTGGCGGGCGGGCCCCAGACGGGCCGGGGGTGGCGCAGCCTCGCTCTGCGGCTTGCTCGCAGGCCGCTAAGCAGGTTTGCAAGCAGGCTGCGCGGCAAGGCTGCCTCGCTCCGCGGCTTGCTCAGGCCCACCAGCGGGGCGGGGCGGGGCCAGCCCAAGTGTCACCCCCCCTCCCCTGGAACCCAGGGCGCCTCGCCCCCTACGCCCCGCCTTCACTACACCACTGATGATGTGAATTGTAGTTATAATAGCTGGAGGGCAGAACACTGGTTCTCCCAGGCCTAGAATGTCCCTGTTTTCATTTCTTAAACTTGTCTGCTGCCTTGCTATACCACTTTACCCAGTATTAGGAATAGGTTGGGCCAGTTAAAGTTCAGAAGGTTGAAGAGCTGTTTATTGGAGGCTACCAGAGGATAATAAAGATATTGACTTGGTGGTAGCTGTGAAATTAGCAAGAAAGAGGTGTGCCATTATGATTAGGTTGCCTTCCTTCCCACTCATGATGTCTACCTTCTCATATCATATCATGTTGCCTACCTTCTCATATCCTCTACTATCATAGCTGTTCAGGATGTTGTGTAACAACCCATTCATAGTGATGATAACACATCAAATAGAGCTTAAAGTCTTTGCTTTTCTCAATTTAAAATACACACACCCAAGACAAAAGCAACAGTGGTCTATTTATGTCCTGACAATGTAATCTCACAGGTAACACAATGAACCCTGTTTAAAGGAATTGAAGCTATCACCCCCCCCCACTTATTATTCGTTACAATGTTGTTAGAGAAAACATAGAATATCCTTTATAGCAAACAGACTCCTAAATCACCCTTCACTTTTGTGTAAGAACATTCACATTGCAAACTAGGAATTTGAATATGAATAATATATGCTACACTTTTGAACTGTGCTTGTTAAATCACCAGCAGCAAGAATGCCTTGCCACATGGGAGGCGGCAGATTGACTTTATTAACCCACCAATTCTCGTGCCTTTTTGCTTAGGAATAATAATGTGGCCTGTACCTTATAAGAAAAGAGCATACTTACAAAATGTTGCTCTAGTAGTTAGTTCCGTGCTGGAGGTGACAGTTCAGATTTCTTTGCATCTAGTCATCAGACCATTGCAAAACAAAATTTAACAGCGTGAAAGTAACAAAAGGGTACTTGTTTGATGTTTGGTTTGTTTGTGGATTGGGACATAACAAAAATGGTGACCCATGGAATATAGAGGAAGAAGGCTACTTGTGGAGACAAAGTACTGAGGATCCTGGAAGGAACAAAAGAGCATGGAGGAGGAAGAAAGGGCTTCTAATTGACTTTAAATTCCCCAAAAATTCTCACTGAATGAATTTGGCTTAGCAGAATTTTGGCTGGATGGGTTTATCCTGGTCTATTTTCTCTTTTGGGGTTGTTTTGTTGTGTGTGTAACCATTCAGAAATTAAACCCATTTCTTTTTTTAAAAAATTATTTATTAAGTAAACTTAAATTTGGTTCACAATCCGTTGTGGTCTCCTTGTCTGTGATTTTAGCCACACACACTTAAGAGCCCACACTACATAAAGGGTACCTAAGGGTGACCCTGGGAACTTAGGCTGTTTGGTGGAGGAAGCTGGATGGTAGCTGAATAAAGACTTCCACCTGGTGATAGTGGAAGGTCACAAGAAGGGAAGTGCAAATGAGAAGGGGACACTCAGTTTGGCCTCGTCCCCCTTCCTCACATTCTCCAGAATATAGCCAAGAACCCATCACAAGGATAATATATAACAACTCGGGGCTGTGCGCTGGTTTGTATTGCTTACCAATGCTACTTACCCCCTTTCCTGATATTGGCAGTGCAAAGGAAATGGGGAGGGAAGCAAAGAGCTTTCATAATACCTCTGCATGGTCCCCTTCAATGTCAGAGGTGGAAAGGAGCCATGTGGGATTGCTTCAAAGAGTAGCCCTGGGAGGGAGAAGTGGTTTCCATTGAATGGAAACATCTCAGCTCATGGACACACCCCAGTCAAGGGGGGGGGACTTCTGGTGCAAAGCAAATCCACCGAGGGAGGTGGTCCTAGGGAAAGTCCTGAGGGCCAGATACAGGAGCATGGAGGGCCACATTTGCCCATGGCCAGAGGTTCCCCATTTCTGCTGTAGGTGTTCAAATATATTTAATAAAATAAACAAACACATCAAAGTGTTGTTTTGGTAACTACTGCTTTCCTTTATGTGTTTCAGCAGTGTCTGTTAAATTACATAGCTAATGATGTCTGTATACATGGGATGTTTAGTGAGAGGCTCTTGGCAGAGCCAGAAAGGATCATGTCAGATGGATTTCAATAACTAGCATTATATCTGTTATCAGGGTTCTGTTATTATCTCTTTCTGAATATGATTCTGCTCTGAAAGTGTGCTGGCAATGTAGTTATTGAAAAATTGCAGGCACCCAAGATGTCTGAGCTTAGTGTAAAGCTGAGTGATTACAGCTCTCTCTCTCTCTCTCTCTCTCTCTCTCTCTCTCTCTCTCTCTCTCTCTCTCTCTCTTTTAAAAGATAGTCCTTTGACACAGCTTCATAGTATCTCTGCCTGGTGCTTAGAGCTGAAGAGCCTAGATATCCGTTCTTAAAATGGCACATGCATTTATGACTTCTGCTGCACTCCTTAGAATTTGAGGATTTGTGAGCACAGCAGTTCCATTAGGAATTGGATAATGTAGCATGCACTTTCCACCAGGCTATTTGTATATATGCTTTTGATGGAGCTGAAACGATGGCGTGACCTTCTAAAATGAACCACCAGCCAATATCTTTTCCATGAGCACCTGTATCTCATATTTCCAGCTAAGTTATAAATAAATAAGAAGCACACCTTTTAACTTTAAGTGCATTTTGTTTGTTTCTTTCAGTCGCATTAAGAAACCTTTGGCTTAAAAATTTCTTTGTAGTCTTCTGAACACAATTGTAAGGGACATGAAAATGGCCATAGTTGTGAACTGAAAGCCAGGGCACCTCTATTCACTTTTTGAGTGGTAGACTGAGAGCGACATCATGCGTTTGACATAACTTTATTTATTTTTTTAAAATATTGCTTTTCCTCTAAATGCATCCCATGGTGGTGAACAATGAGGATGGATCAGACCATTCCTATGAAATACAAATACAACAAAAGCACCAACATTCACAATGAGAGGCAGCAATTAACCTTAAAAGCTCTACTGCAGACTAAATAAAGTGAAAAGAGAGAAAGCACTAGTGAGTTCTGCCCCCTTTCCCAATGCTTCCATGTTCAAAACAAGGTTAGTCCAGGGACAGCCAGCACAGAATGCTCTAGATGCTGGTGAACTGCAACTCCCATCATCCATGACTATTGGCCATACTGACCCAGACTGATGGGAGTTGGAATCCACCAACACCTGAAATGCCATAGCTACTCCATATCTGGCCTATGGCAAAATCTAAGTCAGGCCTTCTAGATGTTGTTAGGTTCCAATTCCAGTTACGCCCATGGTCAATAGTCAGTTGTACTTCAGCAGCACCTGGAGACACCACATTTGGAGACACCCTTATTTATGGATGTAAGAAGCCATCATTTTCTGTTCCACTTTGCATTTGTCACATGCAGCAAGCACTGCTTCCATTCAGCAACAAGCTGTCTTCTGCCAGAAACTACATTATTTGACTTTCTGTCTGCTGTGGCAAAATTATGTAACTTATGCAATTTACATAATTAATTGTGCAAATTAGCATTACATTCAACCCCCTTTCATTTCAGTGCAAAGGAAACACAATGCAACATAGAGGGGAACATAAACAAGTATGTATCATTTGTGGAATGAAAGCAACAACAGCAACAAATACTAATTATATTTGCTGGATGGGTTTCCATTCAGACATGGGATGAATAAGTTAACTTCAACAAATTCTGTTTTTGTTTCTGTTCTCATCAAAATAATTCGTAGAGATCCCTGCCCTAATTTAATGATTTTCCATCAGGCTGCAGCAGAGAGAAGGGCTATGAAATGCAGGGCCACTTCATCAACGCAACTGAGGAACCAACAGTAGTGGTTCTAGAGGTCAATCATTTCTTTTCCCCTCTCAATCCATTTTTCTTTCATGACAGGTATAGGAGTTAGAGCAGAGACTTTCTTATTACTTATCTTTGCAAGATGCTCTGGCAGCCATTTTGGCTGAAAAGCAAGATAACATAAATCAACAGCGGTAGGCAAACTATCCCCAACTTGATTGGAATAATTGTGAGTAATCAGAATAAATAGCAACACTTACCTGATTATTAAGACTTGTCTTCTGCCCAAGAATGTTGGTGCATGATCACTGATGGCCCTACACATGTACATCTGCCCCCCTGGGAATCATTGGTTACTGGTGCCTATTAAGACTAGTAGGGTGGAAGGCAGAAAGGCTGACAGTAGATGGAACCAGAGGCAATGATAGGTATAGGCAGCTTATTCTAGTTTTGCCCCCATAATCTCTGCAGAGTTCTACAATGGCAATATTGAGATCAAGAAAGAGGAAGCTGACAGGCAGTGCTACTACCCACAATTTGGTTGTAAGTAAGAAGGCAAGCAGGTTGTGGGATGAAGGCAGAGTGAAGTTTTTGGGACAGCATCCCACTCGCCTAGCTTCCACTGTTAGCCATGATGGAGAACTGCTTAAAAAGGCAACCCAGCTTCATCCATTCCAAAACAAAAACACACCCAGGAAGAAGGTGGTGGTGGTGGTGGTGGTAGTGGTTTCAGATCTAGATGGCAGACAAGCACTTAAAACATTTCCAGGAAATTATTGAGAATTTACTGATACAGGGAAGCTTCTAAGCAAATGAAAGGATGTTGGACAGATGATCTGGTCATATAGTTCACAATGATCGAAAAGTGTTTCTTCAAGAATAAAGGCTTAGCATTTCAGAGAGGAGCTGCTTTAGAATACAGATGTGTGTATCTTAACAATGTTCAGCTGTACTGCAAATCAAACAGCATTTTCCCACTATACAAAAGCAATCTTGATGTGATGATAAAAGAAGTTTATAACAATTCTTTTTGCGTAATACTTTATATATTTAATTCCATTGATTGATTTTATATATATATAAAACTAGCAAGTCAAGGTATAACCTGCTCTTCTGTGCAAAACATTTATTTCCAGGATGGCTTAGAAGCTGATAACACTGTGTAATATGTAATGTTGCAGGGGGTGGATAGGCATGATTGTGGGGTTTCCCTCATGGTAACAGGGAAGCTCCAGGGTGGGGAGTGTGTTGTTTTGCCCCAACTTGAAATGTGAGCTTAAGTTGGGAAGATGGAAGGTGAAGTGAGAGTGCTGCTGTTGCCTGTAAACACATGCTTGCATATTTGGTGAGTCTACTTCTGTCTTCTGCATTTCTGTATTTTTGATCTGCTATTGGTAATATGATCCCAATATGTTAATAGTTTTAGCTTATATTGATGTTTAAGAGGATCTTTTCTAATTGTTGTGTGTGGCTCTAAAATGTGGGTTGTTGTTGTTGTTGTTGTTGTTGTTGTTGTTGTAATTTATTAGATGTTAGGGTTTTGTAATGAAGTTGCAAATCCATAAATATTTTAAAATAAAAACCACAATAAAACTCCCAATATAGCGTTGTTGTGTATATTCAGTGGATACAAACAAGGGTTGTTAAGTAATCATTTAATTAATTAACTATTAATGTCAGCAAAAATATTGATAGCTAAAAATTGGAAAGCAGCAAAGGGTTTAAATGCACAAAAATGCTATAAAGTAATTTAGGAGATAGCACTTTCTGAAATATGGAAGCAAAAATTTTGTGTGCCAAGGAGGCAAATATATGAGACACTTTTATGGCAGACAGGTGGCCAATCATCCAGCACATGAACAAAGACAACAACAACAACAACAACAACAACAACAACAACAACAACAACCAATAATAAAGAAAGCAGATCAAACCCCATTATTTGGGGGAGAAGACACACATGTGCACAAGCTCTGCCCTTGCAACCCCACACTCCAGTACCAATTCCATTTCCACCCTCCATGTTTTGTGCACAATGACCTGAAAGGGGATCATTCGCACATTCAACTGACTGCACTTAGACACCTCCTTGCTACTGGGAACAGTGGCCTGCAGTGGAGCTAGCACATGCTGAAACATTAGGGTAGGGCCTGTGCCATTGCCCCCCTCACTTTAAGTCTGCTAACATTGCCCCCCAAATATGAATGGGACTACTGGGTACAATGACATCAGAACTGCTATTTCCTTTTTTGAAATGTGTTTTATTCATGTGTGCACACACAATGGTTGCACACAAAGAGAGGGAAGCACTGCACCTGTTTCTGGAATGAATTTTAGGAATTCTCCTTATTAGACGAATCCATGAAGAGTAGAATGCAAGGCAGATGGAAACCACAAATAGAACAGCATTCATCAATCTAGTGCCCCGTAGATGCCGTAAACTATAATTTCAGTCTTCCCTGACTCTTGGCCATGCTGACTGGGGCTGATGTGGCACCAGGTTGGGGAAAGGTGTCATAGAAGAAAGAACAAGCCAGGAATATCTGTTTATCCTTAGATTAGGAAACCATTTCTGAAGACTAGAGCACTCTCCCTACTGCAGTTTCAAGCAACTGGCACACCACCTTGAACCATAGAGGGAGAGCATAACCATTATGGCTAGTGGTGATTTATAGCCCTCTCTGCCATGAATTTGCCCAATCCTCTTTTAAAACCATCACTGCCTATGTACTATGACAGCTTTCCCAAATCTGGTCCTACAGCTCCCATTAGTTCCAGCCAGCATTGTCAATGATCAAGGATGATGGGAATTGTAGTCTAAGACATATCATATTATACAGGCCACCAGGTTGGGAAATGTTCTATCTATGGGTTCAGTTTACCTTACATTCTACTCCACAAGGATTCATTCCAAAATTCATTCCAGGATTAGAGTATGTGCAGTTTATAATAAAATATAGTCAGTTCATTAGTTTGTACAAGGCAAGCAACATACATTTTAGTCCAATAATCCACAAAATGGCTTCCCAGGTGGATGCTATCATCGTGTTTTCCTCTTTGTCAGTTTTCAGGAAATGATTTTATGTGGTTTTGCTGTAAGATTATGATGCCGTCTGTATGAAAAAAAAACTTTTCAATATCAGAATGGGAAAACGTTTTCCATATACAAATTATCCAGGAGGGCTTTTGAACAAGTATTTCCAAGAGCTGCAAATGTCAGCCTCTGGAGTGCTTGTCTTTCTTGTTATATCTTCTTCCAAACACTATTGGAGAAGTGGCTTAATCACAATTATTTTGACTACTGCAATTGCAGGGATGTTTGCAATACTGACAAATTAGGCTACTTTGTCATAAGTACCTCAAATAATTACAGTGCCTGTCAGATGTTTCTAAATCATGCAAATAAAACTATCTCCCTTTCTTTTTTTTTTAATGCATCCCTGCCTGAATCATGCTATGTATTGTCCTTGATGTCACATTATAGCACTTGTACTGCAAATTGATAGAGGTTTGTTGTTGCTTTTAAGCAACAAAAACAAAAAGGAATTTCCTGACACCATTTGGTTGCAGATTACCAGTTCCATTTGGAAATTGGGTTTACCAGCCTGACTTGAGTCTGGGTATAACATGTACTTAGCCTGTGGTGACACTATGTAGGTGTATAGATATACATATTAAGGCAATGGACGGTATCCAATGCCCTATTCAGAGTAGACCCACTGACATTAATGGATATAACCAACAGGGGTATATTCATTTCGGTGGTTCTACTATGAGTATGACTTAGTTCAGGGGTGGTGCATCCTGTTTTGCCACTTGAGATGAAACAGGTAGCAGCACTACCCTGCTGTTACACCAGTGCCACCATACCTGCTCCTGCCACTGCCACCTGCACCACCTGCTCAGCTGCTGCCAAAGATGCCATCACTGATTTCAGGTGAGATCTTGGCCGAAATTGCCAAGATCTTGCCTGAAATCAACAGGTGGAGGTGACCTCACTCCACCTAATGTATGGGCTGGCTCTGGCTTAGTTGGAGACAACCTTTATCTTTATTAGGTCAGCAAAAATGTCACAAAATGATGCGTATGCTTTCAAGTTCTCCTGAAGCCTTCATCAGGCTAGATAGCAAAGAAATGCAAAGCGGGGTGGGGGTGGGAATGGCAAAGTGTATTTGGAAGTGTAAGTATTTATTAACACAGCCATTCTAAACATATTTTTGGTCAAGTAGATCCTCTTGATTTTCATGGATTTTCCTAAAGATAGCTATAATGTTATCTCATTGATATTTCTGACCACAAGATCTGCAATATATGACAAATTCTAAATCCTCAGTTTGGCACATACCGGTATATACACATATTATGTTATTTATTTAAACAATTTATATACCACTTAACTTTTTAGACTCTAAGCAGTTTATAAAGATTATAATACAAAATCAAATTAAATTTAAAGGACTGTTTAATTATCTATGAGAATTAACTTTCCCCCTTTCTACATAAGCATTTACAGTGGTACCTTGACTTACGAATTTAATCCATTCCGAATGCACATTGGTAGGTCGAAAGATTCATAAATTGAAAAAAGCGATTTCCCCATAGGAATGCATTGGAAACAAAAAATTTGGAAAAATTCGTAAGTCAAGTAAACCGCATCTAAAATTCGTAAGTGGAGTAAACCCCATCTAAAACCGCCAACGGATGTCCATTCGTAAGTCGAAAAATTCGTATGTCGAGTAATTTGTAAGTCGAGGTACCACTGTACTTGACCTAGCTTTCAAACTATGCCCACAGAATGGTTAACCAGTAAATACTTTCAATAGGGCAACAAATTATTGTGTATATGGATTAAGCCAGATCAAGTACTTCATGCACTACATTCTTTACACC
This sequence comes from Lacerta agilis, assembly GCF_009819535.1. Classification (NCBI taxonomy): domain Eukaryota; kingdom Metazoa; phylum Chordata; class Lepidosauria; order Squamata; family Lacertidae; genus Lacerta; species Lacerta agilis. The sequence continues at coordinate 25,201,543 of NC_046331.1, forward strand.
TTGCACCAAGGAATAGGTTATTCTATTATTTTCAGCATTTCCTAGAAAATAAATCAGGTCATTTCAAAATTAGGTGGTGACTGGCTGATGTAATCAAATGTGTTGCCTATAGGGTACTTTTACATGCTCATAATGAGAAAGTTACGTCCAACTTTTTTTTAACACATGTTGACCACCAATGGGATTAAAAAATAATAATCTAAATGATTTGGGGAACTTTACCATTTTAAGTTTTGATCATTTGCAGTTATGAATTTATATGTTTTAACTTAATCTTCCACTGTTTTATTTGTGTATGTGATTTGTATTGTAATGACCATATGGCTGATTAATTGGCTGGTTTAGGATTGCAGCCTTATTTTAATTTCCAGTTTATTGTTCGGTTGTTATTGTTTTAAACTGTATTTATATAGGCAACCCAATGATGTAGAATGCAATAGTAAAATGCAAGAACAAATACAAAGTAAAATGCAAGAACAAATACAAACATTTTATAACCCACAGTTACAAGAAAAAGATTGCAGTTTACAAGAAGAAATAGTAGAAAGGAAAGGATAGCAGTCTTTTACAGTTACCAGTTATAATTTCTTTGTGTAAAGTGATTCTCCTCTGAGTAAGCTGTGGGATAGATAGATAGATAGATAGATAGATAGATGATAGATGATAGATATTCCAATGAGTGTTTAGCAAATGTCTTCCTCAGATTATACTAGAAAATAGATTCTGGATTGAGTTGCTTGAATTCAGAGATGGGCAACTTGTTGCCCTCCAGATGTTGTTGGACTACAACACCCATCATCTTTGACTATTAACTAGGTCTTATGGGAGGTGGAGTTCAGCAACATCTGAACAGCTGTGGCTGTACTCTGCAGTCCTCTGTACCCTTACAACCTACTTGCTAGCTAATCAATGAAATAATTGCAGCTGTCTTCTGAGTAAACATGAATATTCACATGACAGACAAAAAACTTTTGTCTTGTAGGAGAAATGTAGCATGAGGCTGCAGACTTAGGCACGTGAAGGTGTTTAGGGGAGGAGGGAGATGCACAGTTAGCTAGGTGTGTCAGAAAAGGAAATATAGTTCATGTGGTTGAGGTGAAGCAGGAATGGAAAATAGGCAAACAAGCAGGCCATACAGCTGTGCAGGGACAGCTGTGCATGGCACATACATACAGAGAAGTGGGAAGGGACTGGATGGTATACTTTAATAATAGAGAGTATCTGGCATGGCCATGGTCATCACTAAGAAAAGGGGAAAGTGTGTAGAGACAAACAAATGTGTATTGTGTTTGGCACCCATCTGTCTCAGGAGACAATGGAAGAATGCGCCTGTGGGGATAAAGTCAAACCATTAGAGAGTTACAGCACATGCTGCTGCTGTAGAAATAGATATAGGAGATACATGTTTTATTGCAGGTGTCACAGATGAAGGTGTCCAGTTTTGCTGCTACGGGTTTTGCTGCAGCTTCTTCTCCCTGCCGTCTTCCTAGCAGTCATTCCTCCTCTGGTCACTGCTGTGGATACATAACCTGACTGTCTGTCTCCAAGCACTGCAATTATCTGCAAGAGATTCCCATATAGCAGGGTTAATGTTGCCAGCCTTCTGCCTCTTTGTAATGCAGAGCTGGTCTGCCAACAAATATGCATGCCATTGTCTTCAATTACTCATTGGGTAAGGGATCCAGGCTGACAGGTCACTAAATAGCAGTGCTTCGATGAATGATGCCAAGTCATTATGTCAGCTTCCTTGCTGGCTGGTTGCTGTTGCTTTACTGGATACCTGGGTCCAGATCACAACCTCTCAATCTGTTTGGCTTCTCCCCAGGATCTAACCATTCTGTTGGCCCCAGATCACTGCCTCTCCTCCCACTTCACCCTTCAGAATTCTCCAAGTCTCTGATCTCCTCCCACCTCTCCTCCCCATCTGACTACTCTCACCCAAATGTCTCAACAGGACTCCTGACACATGGATCCAGAACTTAGTTCTGTGTTACTTTCTCCATAAATGCATCTCATTCTTGCCCTAATTCAGTACTGTGCAACCCTGATAAGCACATATCCTGGCAAGATGGTTGATAGCAAGATGAATGCATACATTACTTTGCACCACAATTAATATCAAGGTTCAGGAAGAATTACTGTTCCTGACAAAGATAGTTTCTGGTATCTCAGAGAAATCTCATTGATCCAAAGTGCAGGTTTATAATGAAAAGATATTTAAAGCAAGATCTTGCTCTTTCCTGAGATAATATAAAACAAAATTGGACACCCTCTTCTTTTTATTGCTAGCAAAGTATAGATATTAACTCTGCATTGCTATTAGGGCTGAGCCAAAAGTGGTCTACCAAAGTTTTCCAGGAAGGAAGGGACTGAAACTCTCCAACTTCTCAGGAGAAGCTTGAAAATTAGCCCCTCACCACAAAATCCAGAATTCTGTTTTCTGAAAAATTGCAGGCCAGTATTAATTAGTATTACCAGTTGCAGAATAAATGTCAGTACCCAGTTCAGAGGATTTACACATATGTTTGCAGATAAGAAACACAATCCCTGCTCTTCCATGGAAACAGCTCATAGAGGATTGCCTCAGGGTGCAATGCATTGTGTCATATTTTGTGCCAGTAAAACACTGGTGATTATTATTATTTTTTGCACTGCTGCGCCAGAATCTACCTTCCACTTTCTGAATAGCTTTCTTCCCCTTTGAAAAGGTTTCTCCTTTTCCCACTGGGAAGAAAGTGTGGTGGGAAAAGCCTTTATAAGAGTAAATTACATATAAACATGTGCTGGATTGTGGCAACGTGTTCTGTGTGGGGCTGCCCTTGGGCCTGGCCTGGAAGCTTCAGCTGGTGCAGATTGCAGCAGCTAGAATGTTTATGGCAGCCAACAGCATGTGATACATCTGCTAAAAAGTTCTTCATTGGCTGCCCATATGCTACTGGGTCAGGCTCGAGGTTCTTGTGTTGATATAGAAACCTCTGAAAAACTTGGATTCAGTATACTTTATGGACCACCTGAGCCCTTATATCCCAGTTCAATCAGTGAGATCATCAAGATGAGTGCTTTTAGTTGTATCCCATGTTACAGAAGAACTTGCCTCCACTAGAAGCCAGCATTTAGGTGTTGCTGGTTCTGTACTGTGGAACTGTCTCTTCCAGCCTTGTTTTGTCAAGCATCCTTGCTTTTGACTTTCAGGCATCTCTTGAAGACCTTTTTTTTTTTTTTTGCTCGCAGGCCCTTGTAGTTGATTTGCCACTTTAATGATTATTCTTATTGTTTTAATGGTGTTTTGTTGTTGTACCACTGCCCTGATATTTTATAATATGGAGGTACAGAAATACTTTTCTAAACATGAATGAATATTACATTAGGTAAAATTGCTTGCAAAAATATGTGCATATTAGGCAAAACTAGATACAAAATTGTGTGAATTGCTGACAAAATTGCAGGGGGCTTCCATATATATATATATATATATATATATATATATATATATATATATGCAGAAATACAGTGAGTGGTAGATTGAAGGGGGGGGGACAAAACAGAAAATAGGACAGACTGGAATTTGCAGGTTTGGCTGTTCCTATCCACAGGACTTTGAGCCAGGCAAGTATAACAGAAGCTCACCTGTCATTCATGAGGACCACCAAAAATTACCGGTACTCTCCCCATGCATGCTTTTTAAATCCAGTTTCTTTCATCATTAAATGATGGAGAATAACTGGGCAAAGGGGGAATGGCAGCAATGTAACCCTTTTTAAAATGAAGACTTTCATATTATCTAGACTTTTGCTAAATAGAAATGTAAGAAGGCATCACTTTCCATTCTGCCCTGTATTCGTCTCATGCTGCACTGTTTATATTCCACTGCAGTTTGACTTCTGCTGTGCAGAAATTCTGTAGCTTATGTAATTTACATAATTAAGTAGCTAAATTATATTTTTTTTAAATCGTGCTGTTGTTACATTATGCAATCCCATTCATTTTAGTGCTAAGGAAAAACAATGCAAATGAGGGAGAGTATAATCAGTTACATGTTATTTGTGTACTGAAAGCAACAACAGCAACAGCCAATACTGATCATATTCCCTGCAATGATTTCTGTTTCAGACATGGAATGAATAAACAAACACTGCCCGTTTCTGCTCCAATTTTTGTTTTCTTCAGAATTCTCAAGACAGCCCTAGTTGTAATCCAGACCATTGGAAAGGTCAAAGGTCCCTCATCCCTTTCTTTCATTTTACTGCAAGTCTTTCTTTTTTAAAAGGCATTCATGATTGCCATGTCAAGTCAATGATGTTCCCATCAAATTATAGTGCATACTGTGAATTAGACTGGGTGGTACAGAAGATATAGGTTAGAAAATTAATTAATGTCTCGATGTTGTCTTTTTACAAACTGAAATCAGCTCTGTTGAGAGCCAGCTCAATTTGATTCCTTTTATTCCAGCATTGTTTCCATACGAGCTCATCTTTATTGAGAACTTTGTGATTGTAACAGCTGGTGCTTGAGTTTATTCCCTGCCCTCCCCCTTGTTCTTCATCCTTTCCCCCCTCTTTTGCATCATGTACTTTCAATTGTATATCTGAGATTAGTGACTATCTCATTTTCTTATTGATTTGTAAGATGTCCTGGGAGCCTCTTCACTGAAGAGCAGGGCAAAAAGAAAAGGTTTAAATAAATAAATACAATTGACATTTCTTATAAGTACACAGGAACATTAATGAGAAAATTCACTTGTCTAAGGTTAAATATTATCCATACTTTAGAGTAGTCCTAGAATATAAAATTTTTAGCATGCTGCTTTTCACTCCTAATTAAGGTAGGCTTAATTGGTGAGTGGTGGCTGCTTTTAATAATTCTGTATTGGAAAATTATAGTGACTTTCTAGAGGGTGCATTCAAGGAGGAAGTACATTTGTATTTTCTTGTATAAAAGAGAGAAACTATGAAGTCCTCAATATATGATCCGTAATGGAATGTGGCCCTCAACAGAAAAAATAAATGCTGTCCACTCCTGTGTTACCCAAACACAGTATCCATTATGTAAATCCTTTAGATGCATCTTTAACATCTCTAAAATGAATTATTTCTGAAACAAGAAGGTTGGGATTAGAACACTCAATTCTTTGAGTTTTGCCGCCACCAGATGCATGGACTCTCGTGTCATTAGGTCATTTTTAGAGAGACTCGGGGGAACTGATGGTTACCATACTTTGGGCAAGCCTCCAGCCAACTATGAGAGTGTGCTAAACTACAATAACAATTGATTCCATTGTGAGGTGAATGATTAATTCCATTGGGATCCAGCTGGTTGGTTGTTGCAAAGGTAACCAAGAGACGGGGTGGGGGATACTGACTCCATTCATAGCATAAAGCTAATGGCTGGCTGGGAGGAAAGAAAAACTTGGGTCGAACAGACAGGACGGTCAAACAGACCCGTATTTCTGAATCCTCAGTGCTAAGAGTCCCTTTATTTCTGATATGCAGTTTTCTTTATGTTGCTAAAATGGCACCATGCGCACACAAGGATGAATTTAGAGCCCATGTAATTATCCTAGCCCCTTGGTGCATTTGTTGGTTGCAGAATTTCATGACAGAATTTACACAGGAGTAATTCTGCATGCAGTCCTTTTAGCGTGTTGCTAATGGCACAGCAGTAATTGCTCCTCACCCCATTGCTACAAAAGTCAACTATTTGGAAGTTACTGTTTTTTCTTCAAGGCCCCCAAAAATGCAGAGAAAGCAGCTGCGGCAAGCAGTATCCCAAGTAGTCTACTCCTTTTTGCTTGTGGGGTGCTTACCCTCACTGCCATCCACTGTTTCCTTTGATGCAGATTTAAGTGCCCAAACAGTTTTCTTTTTTTAGAATGAAAAGTTCCCAGGCAAAATTAACATAAAAACAATGTCAGTCATGATTTTTTTTACAAACAAAAAACTGGTCCTAGCACAAATAACCCCTGTAGCTATTTGTCTGCAGTTGGGCAGGTTTACTGTGTACAGGTACTTATCCGAAGTATGCCATTTTCATACAAATTGCCCATAATGAATAAAAGAGATTAAGTGAATTATTTTGGACTACCACAAAAGCTAGCACTCTGAAATTTAATAGGTTTCATGCCTTCAAAAGTGTTGGCCATGCCTACAAACGCCATACAATTCTGCCAAAAATAATAATGAAAAATAGATGGCTGCTTTTGGCGGATTTCTTTTTAAAGGTGTCCAGGGCACACATGGACACACACAAACTGGATCTATTTGTGTGACCAGGCCATGACAGCCCTAGCCCCATAGGAAAGGAATAAAGACTCTGACGTGTTGTGGAATTAAATTAGGCCACAACTTTATTAAACTTCTGAATGTAGGAAGACCTTGGCTTAGGCCTTGGGCGTGCACCTCTCCCAGCACCCCAGCTGGGGGAACTGGAGAACATCATGGTAAATGGGATATGGGGGTGCACTGTGAGATGTATGTGTAGCAGGCAGCCGAGCCCATATCCCCGCACACAGGGTCATTCACTAGCAGTCTTTCAGTGTATGGCCAGGGACACCCATATATAAAAAAGGTAAAGGACCCCTGACAGTTAAGTCCAGTCATGAACCCCTTTTAAGAGGGGACCCTGAAATCGCCGCCTCAGGGGTGTGAGTCACCACTTCAACCTCCCCCCCCCCATTATAGGGAAGAAAAGACTAAAGGATTCCACCCAAGGCAATAATCCGCCCAAGTTGTGACAAATTGCTATGGGGAAGACAAAACCTGCCAATGCAGGAAAATTTCTTCCCGCTCCTTCAACAGCAACCAGTCAAAAGACCTTAGCAGTGCCCGCAAACAAGAAAACATTAAACTAAGGGAGGGTATGGTGGGTGAACCTCCTGAGCTGACTGCCTGGCTACTGTTGGCTCCACACCCTATTTATTAATGGGACTGGCCCCATCTCCCAGCAATGAAACTTGACTACTGAGGCTGGGCGTGAACCTCCAAATTATAACACTGAGAGGCAGGCCAGCCCCTGTTTGCCATTAAATTCCCTGGAAACTGTAGCATCACTCGCAATCCTGCTAAGGGCACCCACAATGTAAAGTGTGAGTGCTCATTGTCTGTAATTTGGAAGGCTTTGTTTATTCCCTGGTGGAGTTATTGTGTCTCGGATTTCATTCACATATGCTAACATGAAAAAGTTACAGCTTTTTTTTAAAAAAAAAAATCCCTCAAAATAGTGAATGGAAATGCACAAAACTTCATTTTTTCTCACTCAGGATTCCGATTCTGACTTCATGTTGAATCAGAAACATCTGAAGTGCTTTAGGACTGAATCTGTTCTTTTCCAAAGCAGGATACAAAGTGAATCTGGTGCACACCGCTGCTAAATATACATGCAAGATCTACTGAAGAATGCTTTGGTTTTTCATATGTTCAATATATGATATCCAGCTGTGAAAAAACTCTGTTTTATTTTTATCTTCCTTTCCTCAATTTGATTTAATTAGTAAGTTTTGACCACTTGTCTAATCAGAAATTTTGGTTCTCCGCCCTGCACTTACATACATAAACGAAGCTTTCTGCATTTTAGCATAATAGCACAATTATCAAATGCAGCACTAATTCCTAAGATTGTTTTGGCAAGACCTTTGAAAATTATGAGGGATAAGCTGAAGATTGTGTAGTAAAAATAGTTTTTTTTAATGGAGACAAAGAAAGGAAGGAGAGAGAGAGAAGAGGAGGGGTGCTACCACATACCTGTTCAAGGAGGAAATTACATCCATAGGGGGAAAAGGAGAGATTGGGCAGGATAACAGAAGAATGCTAGATCTTGAAGAGCAGGGGGCACAGGCAGAAACATGATAGGAAATAAGGGCCAATCACTGTTTCTTGGCCTAACCTACCTAACAGGGTTGTTGTGAGGATACAAAGAAAAGAAGAACCATGTATGACACATTGAGGTCATTGGAGGAAAGGAGTAGTTACCTCGTAGATCAGTACCTCCTTGTACAGTATCTTCCTTTTGGTGGCTTTGCTGCTAATATGGCTGGATGCTTCCACTCCCTGGTTCAGAGGGCTGGAAAGGCGTACCTCAGCTGGTTCCATATCATCCACAGTTAACTTGTTGATTCTAATAACCACAGAAGTAACCCTTTATACTCTAATGTACATATTAGCACATACTAAGATAAATACTTCTTGGGAGAAAAGCAATGACAAACCTAGACAGCATCTTAAAAAGCAGAGACATCACCTTGCCGACAAAGGTCTGTATAGTTAAAGCTATGGTTTTCGCAGTAGTGATATATGGAAGTGAGAGCTGGACCATAAAGAAGGCTGATCACTGAAGAATTGATGCTTTTGAATTATGGTGCTGGAGGAGGCTCTTGAGAGTCCCATGGACTGTAAGAAGATCAAACCTATCCATTCTTAAAGAAATCAGCCCTGAGTGCTCACTGGAAGGACAGGTCTTGAAGATGAGGCTCCAGTACTTTGGCCACCTCATGAGAAGAGAAGACTCCCTGGAAAAGACCCTGATGTTGGGAAAGATTGAGGGCACAAGGAGAAGGGGGCGACAGAAGATGAGATGGTTGGACTGTGTTCTCGAGGCTACCAACATGAGTGTGACCAAACTGCAGGAGGCAGTGGAAGACAGGCGTGCTCTGGTCAATGGGGTCTCGAAGAGTTGGACATGACATGACTCAACGACTGAACAACAACAAGGTACTAAACTCACACACTGAAGTCCTGCATGCACAAGGAGAAGGGGACGACAGAGGACGAGGTGCTTGGACAGTGTTCTTGAAGCTACTCCAGGAGGCAGTGGAAGACAGGAGTGCCTGGCGTGCTCTAGTCCATGGGGTCACGAAGAGTCAACACGACTAAACAACTGAACAACAACAACAAGATACCCCATCTGTAAATCAAGGGCAGAACACAGCCAAGGTTAAGCTATTTCCAAGTGCCATTGATTTTCTGTGGGACCTTGATTTTTGCTAACTGCAGAGCAAACTGTTTATAGTGAGCTAATCCATGCAAATGAACTTAAGCATGTAGCTGGCAGCATAATTTAGAAGCATGGCTGCCAGGGAGAGGATCAGGAAAGAGTATACTTTGTTTGGGAAGGAAGAGTCAGCCCAAGGAGAAGCACCCACAGGATTTAGACTGCAGCACTGAAAAGCAAATGTACACACCACAGTAGAAGTTCTCCCTTGCAAGCCTCCAATGAAAATTGTGTTATTGGTTAACCTTATTCACTGCTGAAGGTCCAAGTAATGATTTTGTGTTCCCCATTTTGTCTGAAACGCTCTGTAATGTCTGAAGAGGTTGAATCATTTCTACTTTTCTCCCTCTTGCATTCTCCAGTAGTTGCACCAGAATAGCACTCTATCAAAAAAAGAAAGAAGTGTTGAAAGTCGAATTCCTCTGAAGAAATATTGAAAGGAGCTTCATTCAGTTCAAGCTGCTAAATGGTTTTATTTCCCATTTTGCTTTCCACAGCTTGGAATGCCATAAAATAAGTTTTTGTGATTTGTGCAGGGCATGAGTAATGAAACACACATTTTGTGTTTGCTATGACTACCACAGTAACTCTCTCTAACAGTTCCTAATTGTAGAGAATACACAATAAGATAATTGGGGGGGGGGAGCTTTCATTTCCCCCACTATTCAGTTGAAATACATAAACGATCTATGATGCCAGCCCATAATGCACTGAAAACTTGCTTTGTTTGTAGACAGCCATGCGAAGTCAGGTACAAAGAGGCAAACCCATGATTTTTGAAAATGAGGAACAAGTTGACCTCCATCACATCATTGACCTAAGCAAGAATATTTATAATAGGGTTGTGAATCATGTGTTGGAGGTTATCAATAAATACTTCTGAGAAATCTATTATCTTCTTTATCAAAATACTGTTTGCCCAGAAGTTGTTTTTTTTAAAAAAGCAGAAAAGAAAAAGAAAAAGAAAAAAGAAGTCTGTCTTTATTTTATTTTATGTTAAAAAATACTATTATAACTTTTAGCCTGGACCTCCAAAAATCATGATTATAGCAGAAATCTTCTGGAGGTAGTGAGTCTCCAGATTGTAACTCCCTGGTAGTAGAGAATACAAAATATCTGCAGAACTGACATCAAGTACACTCGGGCTGCATTCACAGGCAGTTTATTTCATTTCCCTGCTGTTTTCCTAACTGTTAATTTCCACATTCCTTTCAAGCTTTCACATGATAAAGTACCACTTCTGGAAAACTAAAGGATCATAGTGCACGTTTAGCTCTCATTTCTGTGTTATTTCGTTCTTTTTTTGGGGGGGGGGACTGTTTGCAGCCCCCTTAACCCTGAAAATTGGGGAGTAAGTGAGAAAATTTGGGACTCTTCCAGTTCCACTTATTTTCATGGGGGAATCATAGAGGAGCAGAAGCACATATGTGCAGAAAGGGTGAAGGAGTAGTGACGTTGTCCCACCATATTCGTTGTTGTGCCATACCACACCCATTAGCCTGAATGAAATTTAGTGAGGCGTGGAAGCACATAGGACAAAAAGCCACCATTCCACAATGCAATGCAATGTAAAAAGAACATTCGAAACTGGGACAGAAACCCTAGCATTACAATTGGAAATAGTAACAGAATATTCCCACTTCTGAATGCACAATCAGAGATGGATTTAGGGCAGTGCAACCAGTAGTCGCACTGGGCACCAAGCCTAGGGGTGCTGCGGGGTGTTACAGCTTATGACTTAGTGAATTGAGCAAAATGGAAGGTGACAGTCTGGGAGCCACCAAATTTTGGCCTTGCACAGGGTGCCGCTGAAATTTGAAAGACCATAGTCCAGCCCTGGCAGCATTATCATGAGTATTATTGTGTTACTTGTCCTGATTATAATGCTAGTGGTTCTATCCTGCATTATAACACTTCTTTTACACTCCATTACCCCCACCCTCAATAGACAGACAAACAGACAGACAAACAGATGATATAGATTCTATATGTCCTCTTTTTCTAGGACACGCCCTCATTTCATGGGTAGAGTCGTCATAGTGATCCATAGTTAAAAGTAAAAGTTGGCAAAAAGTTGGCCTCTTTTTTGCTCTTCAAAATATGGCAACCCTATAAAAACAAAAAGAAAGAAACATACCTGTACATGAAAACATAAAAATAATGTTACTTACAAAGTGGGGCACATATCTATCCTCCCTCCCCCCTTTTTAACAAACTTTGTTGAAAATGTTAAAAACAATTACCAAACGCCACGTGTAGTCTCAGTTTCTCATCAAGACTGTAAAATGTAATGAGACACTAGTTAATATATGCATTTATTTACTTATTTAAAAATATTTATATACAACTGGAATATAAAGATATAACGGTTTGCAACACTATAAAATCAAAACTGAACAATAAAATAATAAAAAGTTTAAAATACTTAAAATTAAAAAACACCAATAGAGCATTGTGTGGGATGTACTCGTAATTGCCTGCATAGGCCTGGCAGAATAGGAAAGTTTTCAACAGGCATTTAAAAGTTGGCACAGAAGGTACTCACTGAATCTCCATTGGCAGGCTGTTCCACAGGAGTGGCTCAGTGTTTTGGTGATGAAGCAAGGAAAGGGGGGGGGGTTAATGACATACTGTAGCTGCCTATTTAAACACACATAGTTTAAATGTGTGTGGTCACTAGTGGGGGGGGGGGCGTAATTTGTTTGTTGTTGATTAGTCTTGTAATTTATATGCAAAGAATGGTTACAATTCTAGAGAGAAGACAGTGAGTGCACTCTGGCAGCAGATTCACCACTCAAATGCTAGGGGAGTACATTGCCTCTGTGTGTGGGAGCAGCTAAATTGCCACTTACCTGGTTCTCCAGGGGAGTGTGGTTTCTATGGCCATGGCCTGGTCCCAAAGCTATGCAGTGTTCAGCACAGCCATGGGGGGGGGTACCAGAGCCTCCCCCTACAGTCATGTGATTTTTGTGGGAAGCACCAAATTGAATTGTCTAATCCGGGAGGGTGTGTGTGTGTGTGTGTGTGTGTGTGTGTGTGTGTGGTATTTCACTGTAACCTCATAGCCAATGATTTATCGGTGGTGTCCATTATTTTTTTATTTTTGGAAATGCAATATTAAAACAATAAAAAGGCAAATGCAGAATAAAAGACAACAAAGAACAGCAGAGGGAGAATAAATAAAATGAATCAATATCACAAAACTCTCATAGCACAAGCAAATCCTAATTTATTGTTCTTAGAAGGGGAGGGGGAGTCATTTCTCCTCCTCTTAATCCATGAAGGCTTTTGAATATACAAGTACAGAGGGTAAATCTTTTCTTAAGTAACTGGAAAACACTGCCATATAGAGTATAACCCTTAAATGGTATAAGGCAACCAAAGCATTCCAATTGAGGTAGAGAAATTTAAATCTTCAATCTATATAGTTTCTGAAAAAGCTATTTTGCTTAAGCACAGTGTAGCCAAGTATGAATTGACAGAGGTATAATAACTGGTGGTTGGTACCAGCCTTGTGACAGGTAGGCAGTTCTAGAAAGAGATGTGCACAAGGAATGAGATTCAATTCTGTATGTTTCAATCATTTTTCACTGTGCAGAAAAAGTTATGGGGGAAATGAATGGAGAATACATGAAAGCCATATGCATTGTTAGCAAATGAAGACACTGTTTGCATATGATAATTTCCATGTTCACGGGATACCAGATTTATTTAGCAAGGCCACAATCCACATAATTCAGAGAAACTGCTTCAACAGAACCGAAAGCTTGATGTATTCAAGGTCTTCCTTAAAATGCCGCGAAGAGAAACTTTGCTGCACGAATTAAGCATTCCTTGTGATAAAAGACATTCGTGTTGTTTATAGCACTTTTTCCGTCCCTATATGGCAAAGTGAAAAATGTATTTGAGGCCAAAGGAATAGCATATCTTGGCAGAGCGGCTTAAGCAGATTTCCTATTCACTGAACAGATAAATGAAGCCAGAGAAATACGTTAGAGAAACTGCTGCTTTGAATGCTAGCCCATTGCCTCGTGATATCCTCCGCAGGAAATAGACAATCACAGGTACTCACTGTCAAATCCAGTTTCCAGCTGAGATGCGGAGCCTGCTGCATGCATTGCAATACAACCTCTGTCCTTCTCCCTTTAACCAGTTGTTTCTCTTTGGTATGAAAGAAACAAAATGGAAATATACAAGACAGAAACAGTTATTTCTTTCACAGCTGGTGACTGATAATGGGGCGGTTACACCACAAAGATAATAACAGTACAATAATAGGTATAAAGATTTTTTTATGAGCTAAATATTTGTAAATGCAATAGGCAGTATATTTTTTAAAAAAATTGTAATGCTTCATCACAATCCTGGATTTGCATGAAGTCAGGGCAGAGTAGGTGAGTAAAACAGAAGGCAGGTTGCACAACACCATGGCCGTGGCTTAGGAGTGAGAAGAGAGAATCATAGAATTGTAGAGTTGGAATGTGGCCCGAGGGTCATCTAGTCCAACCCTCCAAAGAAAGTGATGGCTTAAAACAATGGCAGATGCTTCAGTAAAGCAAGGATGAGAGAGGGAACTGAGAAGAAAATTGTGGTTTTAAACAACAGCAGAGGTTTGAGGAAAGTACCTTCATACGATGGAGTATTTCAAGGTTCTGCATCATTTTAACTTAGGCGAACTGATTCACGCTTTCCAAATTGCTAGGAGAGTTGGAATGTAGTTATTATTTGGTTTTCACATTGCTGTGAAATTTCTGAGACTCAGCTCAGAAATGCGCACCAACATGAGTATTTTAGATTACAATGCATGCAAAAAAGCATACTTTACGAAAATGTGTTAATGTGTGTTTTGGATAAGCTTTGCAAAGGAAAGGGCAAGTTTGGGTTCTCTGAATGTCACCAGATCTTGTCCTTTTAGCCAATATGGCAACACTAACGTACACATGAAACAATGTGGTGCTTTAGATGAGGAACTTATGTAAATTGGAATCAAACATTTCAGAATGTCAGTACAGACTTTTCTCACCATTGCCTCTTTGCTATTTTAAGCAACGTGGAACCAAGCATAACATAAAAAGCAACTCATGGCAGAATTAAGCTCAGTGGGCATCTTAACAAAAATGGGTTCAAAATGAAGACCTGATTGAATAATTCAGTAAGTACCATGTGAAGAAACTTAAAAAAAACAAGCAACACAAAAAAACTATTCAAGTCAACAACGATTTGTGATCTGGAATGGAAAGGGTTGATCATCTTGTAGAATTGTAGAGTTGGAAGTTATTGTGAGGATCATCTAGTCCAGACATGTTCAACTGGCTGACCACGATCAGCAGGTAGATCCCCGGGTGATCGTGGTCGATCACAGGATCCTTATCGATCTTGGGATTAAAAGTCTCTGCCCTCTCCCCCTCTCTTTGTTCCTCCATCACGTCATGCGGGCGGTTGTTTGGCATTTGATGATGTAGATTGTGGATACAATGATTTCTATTTCGGTGTGTGCGTTTGTTAGTTGTTGATTTTTCAGTGAGCGATGTTTGACATTTCCTTGTAAAAAAAGCTCAGCTCAACAACTCTGGTCTGTCCTCCCCTTCCACCCACCCCACACATGCTCCTCCTCCCTCCAATGACAATGGGTAGATCACTGCCAGTTGTTTTTTTTTATATACTGGGAGTAGATCGCAGTCTCTTGGGAGTTAAGGCATGCTACCTTAAACAATGGATATGGAACATAGTCATTGTGGCTACCGCAAGGCCTTTGTTTAAGCTGGAACTCACCAGGACTCAGTTCCGGCACCTCTCAGGTTGGCACCATTGTCATTGTAAGAGAACAATGGAGGTGTTCATGGTGAGTGCCGACACCTCTTTTTCTAGCAAAATACCATTGGTCAAGTTTGCTAGGGCTGATGCACTTGCCGTTCCGCAACAGCTGGAGGGCCAAAGGAGCCCCACACACTCATTAGATGACAGGGTGTATTATTTCTATAATTTCAAAATGTGGTTAGTCAGCCCTGCTGCATTGGAATCTTTCCTGCCAAATTCCACGCATAGAAAATTTAACATGATCCAAGCAACAGCAAGGGAATGAGTTGTTCCAATGAATGTATCTGAACCCACAAGCATGCCCACCGCTCACATTTATTCACACACTTTTGGTAGTTCAAGAGATATAGGATCTTTTGCTAGAGTTATGTGTGTTTGTTATGCAGTTGTGTTTACATATACACATATACCCAAAAGAAATTCTCACACAAAAGGAATAATTGACCCCACCTATTGACCCCACTAAAGTCTGTCTTTGCAAGAGAATTGCTGTAACTATTGTTATGAGATACGACAGGCTCCATCCCCTCAAATGAAGGGATAACCACATCTGTAAATTTATCTAATTCTGGCAGAGGTTTAAAACATTATAGACTTACTCTTTGTTTTGAAGGGGCTCCTGTGCCTGTAAATTCCATCCACTTTTGTCAAAAAAGGGGGAGGTTATGGATCCCCCATTACTGTGAATGGGAAAGGCAGAGCTTTGTATTATAAAGAGTGGTTTGGAACCCAAAGCACAGATTGCAGTGGAGCAAGCATATAACAACCCAGAAACTGATCAGATATTTGTATGTGTATACACACAGAGAGATGCAAGGCAAATCTTTAAGCCTCTACACACCTCTACTATGGTTAAAAACTGGTAAGCTTGGGTCCTTTAATGAGAAAGATGACCACTTTCCAATATTGCTAGCAGCCCCTAAAAAGCCTTATCTTTTCTTGTACAGCAGTTCCTGGAGGGAACAAGGATAAGACTGTTAAAAATGTATTTTCTAACTTGAGTCAGTTAAGCTGCACTGATAACAGACCTCGGTTTGTTTTGTTTAGTTTTTTTTTGCCTTGAGATACAAAACCCATCCAGCAGTTTATTTTTATGCTAACTTGTAATAATTTATTCAGATGGAAGTGGATGAGTATTTAATGAAATGCATCACAGAGGTCACTGGTTTGTGTTTTAGAAGAAACCACAGAAGCAGTTTTAGGAAACACAAAAGCAAGTTGGATTGGGTGGGAAATGGGCATTTTGGGTGACATGCCCCTCATTGAGTAAAACAATGTGAAGTCATTCACACATTGAGAGCAAATGTAATACTGCTTCTTTTGCCCTTAGTAGTGCCACATGTAGCCACTTCTGGCCAGCTATTCATTGGTGTGATGTCAGTTACACATTACGGTAATCCCTGACAGGGTGTGTGCGCCAACTTTTTAACCATTTACTATCCAATACCCCCCCCCCCGGCCTGAGGTTTCCCAGTCGTGAAGAAATAATTCAAACACAGTTCAGCTGTCTTCTGTACAGAATTATGGTGGTGCATCTTGTCCTTTGTACCAGGCAGCAAAATATTTTGAGCCAACCCTGATCAAAGTAAGCACGGTTCACCTTGAGTAGCCTCCCCCAAATTAATTCTTCTTGTACCACATTCCTCTTTTCCTCTTCCTTAGACAGTTGCAGCTCAATATAGTAGTTGCTGACATTGATGTCCAGACCCTTGAGCTACAAAGCCTGCAGCTCTGAAAACCTATGGCATGGGGCAAGCAGCAATCTATCCCTGAAGACCCTCTTGGCCCAGGTCTTCAGGGATGCATCACATTTTTCTCCTCACCAGTCATTCAAAACAAATCACAATGGGGGGGATTCAAAACAAATCACAATGGGGGGGAGAGGTTGTAACTCAGTGGCAGAGCACACGGTTTGTGTCTTAAAATGGCCCCAGGTTCAATTGCCAACATATCCAAGGAAAGTTAGGAAGGAATGTAATGCTGAAGACCTGCCGTTTAGCACTGGGGAAAATTGAACTAGATCAGGGGAGAGGAACCTCAGGCATGGAGCCCAAGTGAGACCCCAAGCCTTTCTGTCTTACCCTTGAGACTCTCCCCACACCATTGCCCCTCCCTAGCCACACTCATGCTGTTTTTCTAGAAAAAGAAATGCCGGAACTCACCATGAACACCTCCCTTGTTCTCTTGTAATGGCAATGGCACCCACCTGAGAGGTGCCACTCTAGGTGGCTTCCAGCATATATAAAAACATAATAAAACATTAAACATTAAAAACTTCCCTATACAAAGCTGCCTTCCGATATCTTCTAAAGGTTGTATACTTATCTCCTTGTCTCAGAGGTCACATAACTCTATACCCTCCAACATAACTCTATACCTTCCAACATTTCTGCAATGAAAATAGGGATGTCCTAAGGAAAAGCAGGACAGTCCAGGATCTAGTCAGAAACCAGGACAGTTTCTGTAAATCCAGGACTGTCCCTGGAAAATAGAGACACTTTGTAGGATCTACACTCCATGGGCACTTTTACCTGGCTGGAATCTCTGATAGAGCCTCTTACTTGTCTGGATGAAGTATACAGAAGGGTGTGTGAGTGTGTGTAGAATGGTAAAATTCATATTTGTTGCTCCACCCACTTTTGTCCAGAGTGCTGCCCAGAAGGAAATGTGCTTCTTGTATGAAAAACATTTCCCCACTCCTAATCTAGATCAGACAGTCATCGGCTTGGTACTGAACAGCTTCCTATGTCCCTACAATATGAAATCAATAGAAACATTTAGTTTCTCCATTTAGTTAAATCGGCACCCTGGGGTTCTCTGAGCAGTTCCTGTCCCCAGCACTCACCAAAACTCTGGTTTCTGTGACTACTCAAAGGAAAAGCTCAGGAAACCCCTGATCATCTTCGACCAAAACACTGAGATCCCTACAATTTAACAGTTTTCAGAATGGAAAAAGACGGAGTTATTGACAGGCAGGAACAAGGCATCCCAGTTTGTGTGCTCTAAGAATAACAGTGAGAGCCAGCCATGTTAAATGAAATAAAGACAAGCTATTGAGCATAGCTTTTAGTTAAGGTCTATTTTCACCCCATTTTGTAAAGTGGTATTCAATTTAGGTAAATTGACAAAGTTCTATTCAAACACTCATTTTTAGACTGAAACTGAAGACATATATTTATTGTGAAAAGAGCAGAAAGTTTGAGTCTTAGAAGGGAAATAATAATTGGCATAAAACTTGCAACTTTTTTTGTTAGATTCTTTTTTTTGGGGGGGGGGGGAACAATCCACAGAAACTGCAAAGGTATTAATTATCCCAACACTTCACGGATCAGCCCTACAAATGTGCCATCAGGATGTTTCAAACAATCTGTCTTCGAAATAACAAAAGAGCTATTTTTATGAGATACATATTTCCACATTTCCCCCTTACCCTTAAAAAGATTACAACAGTAGAAGGAAACCATGGAATTCTCATTGCACCTGAGGATGCTTGTAGTTACTGCTAGTGATGTCTGATGGAAGCATTTTCTCCCCTTCTTTATCACTGCAGCATCCCTCCACAGACTCAAAATATTTAATTACACAGCTGGGCAATTTGTAGAGATGTAGTTAACTTATGGAAACCAATAAATATTTTTCATTTGTAGGTTAAATGTCCACAGTGGGGTTTAGTTTTGCTTAAAATAGGAATGTTCCAATACTGCTACTTTGCTACTTTGGTTCTAGTTCAATAATAAAGAGGCATAGTTTTTGCCCTTCCAAACAATAAAAAAAAATCAATTTCCTTAACTCCAGTGGGCTTTCTTAGCACTGACTCCAAGGATTTTTCATTTAGTTGAGTAGGTTAGTCAAATTTATCTTATTCAAGAGAATTGTTTTCTTCATTTGGCAGAAATATCAACACTTCCTGGGCCTGTGTAATCAGGTTTTAATGGAGGCATATTAGAATGCTTCCTTTTTAACAATTAACTGAGGACACAAGAAGAGCCCTGCAGGAGAGGACCAACACCCTGCTCTCACATTGGCCAACCAGATGCCTATGGGAAACCGGCAAGCTTTGCCTGTCTTATCTGCTACTGAGCCAGGTTCAAGGTTCATGTATTAATTGTCAAAGCCTGAACATCTTGGGGATAACCTGTACCCTTATATCCCAAGTCAATCACTCACTAAGATCATATGCATGAGCATCTTTGGACTTTCCCTGAGTTGGTGAGGCTCATTGGACAACAATGAGAGATGGAGCCTTCAGTGCCATTGGTCCAGTTCTGTGGAACACCCTGCTAATTCAGCAGGCACATTCTGGACCAACTTTTAAATGCCGAATGAAAACTTTTCTATTCTTCCAGGTCTATGTGGGAAATTAAGAAGAACACATCCCCTACAAGGGTCTATTGGCGTTTGTTTTTAATTAATTTTTATGAATTTATTGTTTGATTTTATGTTTTCATATAGTTGTAAACTTCTGTGATATATGTTTTTTCTGAGACAGCATATATAGACATTCAAATAAATAAATAAATAAATAAGATCTCACTGGTATTCCTTACAAGTGGCATTCAGGGGAGTATTGCCTCTGATAACAGAGGTAGTGGATAGCTATCGTGATCTATAGTCATGGATAATCTTATCCTCCACGAATCTGCCATCCAGGTTGGTGGCCATCATGAACAGTATCTTTTAGGAGTGAGTCCCATAGTTTAATTATCTGCTAGGGATGAGAAAACATTTTTATTTGGATTTCTTTCAGTTTCTCATTGTTCTACTCTTAAGTTTGGTTGTTCTCATTTCTGCATCAGTTTGTAGTTTTTTTAAATGTTAAGTCCTTATGAAAATCCATTAGCATTTTACGTATCCTTATAACACATATTTATATGCAATTTTTCCTGATATACACATTTTGCAAAGCATTTTCCCTAATATATTTTTCTAACACTGGAGATATATTAAGTATGATACTGTGAAACAGGGAAGTCAAATCACATGGTGAAGCTGGGGGGGGGGAGGTGAAATGAAGAAGGAAACAGGCCCTCCAAATTTCCTTGTTTTCCAGAGACAGTCCCAGATTTACAGAAGCTGTCCCAGTTTCTGATTTGATCCCCCGAGCCAAGGAGATAAATAATTATGTGACCTTTAGAAGACATCTGAAGGAATGTATAGGAAAACTTTTAATGTTTGATGTTTTATTATGCTTTTAAATGTGTTGGGAGCTGCCCAGAGGGGCTGGGCCAACTCAGTCAGATAGGTGGAGCATAAATAATAAAATGGTGACGATGATGGAATAGGATGTCCCTATTTTCATTGGAGAATTGTTGCAGGGTGTGTGGAAATTTGGGGGGTAGAGGAGAGAGCAAAAGCATTCCTGGATTCCCCACTGCTTTCTCTCTCCTCCCCCCACAGAACTATTTCCGCATCTAGTCAGTATCATCTACTTTGACCAAAAGCAGGAGCTGAATAAGAAGCGCACCTCTCAGTTGAAATCTTCAAGTGAGTCTTGACATTTTCTCCTTGTCTTTTAAAAAATCCTATGCCGTTTCTGACAAATCACAGTGGATGAGTGAGATTCAACAGTTCTTTGATTTTGCACAAAGCCTGGATGTACTATGATAGGAATTGTGTGGAAGCTTTGATGATATCTTGTGTTTTCAAAAATATCAGTTTTATTATTAACTGTGCGTTCAGAAGGAAGGTACAAGGAAGGCAAATAAAAGAGAAAAAGGAGCATGTCAGCCTTTTTTGAGAGTGTTGGAATGTTGTAATCATCAGGTTTTAATACCAGAGGATTTGAGGTTTTGTTTAGAATCATAGAATTGTAGAATTGGAAGGGACCCTGAGGGTCATCTACTCCAACCCCCTACAATGCAGGAATGTCAACTAAAACATCCATAACAGATGGCCATCTTACCTCTGTTTCAACACATCAAAGGAAGGAGAGTCTATGTCTGTTTCACTGTTGAACATCAGTTCTTCCTGATGCTTAGTCAGAATTTCCTTTCCTGTAACTTGAATCCATTGGCTTGGGTCCTACCCTCCAGAACATGTTCCAGCTTATCTTTATCCTTCTTAAATGTGGTGCCCAGAACTGCACACAGTACTCCAGGTATGGTCTGACCAAGGCAGAACAGAGAGGTACTATTACTTCAGATGTAGCCCAATGGCAATCTTTGCAGCTGCAACACTTGGTAACAACATCAGCTTTTGAGACACCAGAGATATTAGAACAATTGGTCAAATCCTTTGAAGCTAAAAAAGGTCTGCAATTACTTGTTATAGATATTTTGTTGTTGTTGTTTAGTTGTGTCCGACTCTTGGTGACCCCATGGATCAGAGCACACCAGGCACTCCTGTCTTCCACTGCCTCCCGCACTTTGATCAGACTCATGTTGGTAGCTTCGAGAACACTGTCAAACCATCTTGTCCTCTGCCGTCCCCTTCTCCTTGTGCCCTCCATCTTTCCCAACATCAGGGTCTTTTCCAGGGAGTCTTCTCTTCTCATGAGGTGGCCAAAGTATTGAAGCCTCAACTTCAGGATCTGTCCTTCCAGTGAGCACTCAGGGCTGATTTCCTTCAGAATGGGTAGGTTTGATCTTCTTGCAGTCCATGGGAATCTCAAGAGTCTCCTCCAGGACCATAATTCAAAAGCATCAATTCTTCGGCGATCAGCCTTCTTTATGGTCCAGCTCTCACTTCCATACATTACTACTGGGAAAACCATAGCTTTAACTATACAGACCTTTGTTGGCAAGGTGATGTCTCTGCTTTTTAAGATGCTGTCTAGGTTTATCATTGTATTTCTCCCAAGAAGCAGGCGTCTTCTAATTTCGTGACTGCTGTTACCATCTGCAGTGATCATGGAGCATTCCACCAACAGGGAGCCACTGCAGAAAAGGCCTGTTTTCATGTTGCTACCCTTTATGTCTCTCCTGAAGGAGGCACATGAAGAAGGGTCTCAGATGAGCATCCATGCCTAAGGGAGAGGGGTGTTATGTATTCAGTGGTCTGTGTTTGCCTGAGCTTGAGTCTGGACTAAGGATTCTGAGCCCCTGTGTTTTGATTTGATGCATAATATCCAATCAGAGAACATTTCAGGATTTGGGCCAGTGTCATTGGTCCTTAAACTCTGAGTTATCATTCGTAGCTTAGGAGTTTAGACAGCCAATAATGTTGAGAGTTGGAGTGGCACAGGCCTTCAGAAATGAATATAACCAGTTGCTTTGCCCCTGTTGTCCATTTCTGTTAGTTCAATAAAGGTTCTTGCTGTTAACACTGTATCTTGCTTTGTGGGAACCCACCTACACTTCAACAACAGTCCAGCACCTCCACAGGTAAATCTCCAGATGTAAAGGAGAAGTAGAGTTGTGTGTCATCAGCATATTGCTGACAACATACTCCAAAACTTCAGGTAACCCCACTCAGCAGTTTCATGTAGATGTTACGGGGGGGGGGGGGGTAAAATCAAACCCTGAGGAATCCCACATTAAAGGCTCCAGTGACCATCCAAGTAGGACCAGAACCATTGCAAAGTGGTTCCACAACCCCTAACTTAAGGTTACCAGATTTTTTTCAATGAATCTGGCAACACTTTTCAACTTCAATGGATTTTGTAGGGGAACTGATTTGTAAATCAGGGGAGTATCCCCGGGAAATGGGGACGTCTGGTAACCTTACCCTAACTCAGACAGCTGCTCCAGAAGGATACCATGCTCAATGGTATTGAAAGCTGCTGAGAGCTCAAGGAGAATTAACAGGGATGCATTTCCCATGTATCTTTCCCAACAGAGGTCACAATACAGGGCGACCAAAGCAGTTTCTGTGCTAAAACTAAACCCTGATTGAAAAAGATATATAAAATCAGTTTCCTCCAAGAGTGCCTGGATCTGGTCTGTGTTAAAGCTGTAATGTTAGGTTATGGGTCCCACTTAGCAAAGCAGGACTTAATATGGGCAGATTTAGCCTGCCTCGATTTAGGATTGAATTAAAATGGCAATATTCCACCCCCACCCCACCCCCAGCATAATGTTTACTTCCAAGCTGTTGAGCTGTTGAGCATTCACAACATCTTTCTAGTTCTTGTAGTTCTTGTAAACTATTCTGTCTATGGTAGTTGACTGGTTTTCTCAATAGCATAAATCTCTACTTAGACCTGCTTCCCAAGGCATGTTTGCACAAGGACTGAGAAGAAACAAGGGAGCAGCAATCTATAGGAAATAGGGAACCCCTTCATCCTCCTAAAGAAGTACTTTCTCATAACTACGATGAAAGGTTCGTTTCTATGGCTAAGACTGATGAATAGTATCAAACTGCAATCCTCAAAGTTTAGCCATGCTGTAAAAGTCTATTTGTTGAAAAATATTATTGCTAAGAGCAAGACAGCCTTGGTTTCATTTGAAGCTTTGTTGCTTTGATGGTAAAGTCAAAGTTTGAAAATGTCAGGATTTCAATAAAAAAAGATACATAGATTCTTTGTCCCTATTTTTAAAGCATTGTTTGTAACCAGTTCACAATGCTTTTTCAAGAAATGTTTGTAGTACCATAGCCTGAAAACAAGAAGCCTCTTTTATGTAGTCTAAAAATGTCTATAATGAAATCTTCCATAAGCCTTAAAGCCTTCCGGAACTTGAGAAAAGGCAAGGACACATATCTGCCTTTGATTGTATCGAACATTTGTTGATGAAAGGACTGTGTAAACTTGAAATGTGGTGGATGACTTGTGGAGGATTTCATGACATACATTTTTTTACCATGACTTTTCACTGGTTCTTTTTCTGCAGCTGTTGGCTTGTCGCCAATGCAGTTTCTACTCAGAGTAGACTCACTGAAGTTAAGAGACACAACTAATTTAGTGCCATTAATTTTAATAACTATAACTTAGATACAGCCTATTATCTCTGTAGCAACTGCTTGTTCTAGTGGTCAAACTGTGATAGGATTGTAGCCCACTTCTTTTTAGGTGGATCTACAATCATCCCACTTAGTGCTGAGATGCATACTCCCTCCAACAGTGGTGTAAGAACATAAGCATCATGCTTAGTAGCCACTGATAATGATATCTTCCAGGGTGGTGTAGTGGTTAGGAGTGGTAGACTCGTAATCTGGGGAACCGGGTTTGTGTCTCCACTCCTCCACATGCAGTGAGAGCCAGTGTGGTGTAGTGGTTAGGAGTGGTAGACTCATAATCTGGGGAACCGGGTTCGTGTCTCCACTCCTCCACATGCAGCTGCTGGGTGACCTTGGGCTAGTCCCACTTCTCTGAAGTCTCTCAGCCTCACTCACCTCACAGAGTGTTTGTTGTGGGGGAGGAAGGGAAAGGAGAATGTTAGCCGCTTTGAGACTCCTATAGTTTTAACTGTACTGTAAAACATTTATTTATTGATTCATGGTTTTCCAGTCTGGCTTGGAGGGCAAGCAGAAAATTATGGTTTGTGTTAAACAAGAAATAACTTGTTGAATTTAGCACTCAGTGGTAGGAGGGAGTCTTTACCAAACTATGGCTTGGCATTACATGAGAACTTAGTCTCAGAATTTCAAAATATTGGATAAAGGCATTCACTTCTGAGGGTGCATTTATGATAACATTTATTTGTTTATAAGTGTGATTTCTCACCAGCCCTTCAGTGCAACGTCCCAGAGCAGATTACAGCAATATAACTATACAAGTAGTTTAAACACAATTATACAAGCAAGTAAAACAATTCCAAGCAAAAAAGCACTGTAATGATGATAAGATGAGATGAGATGATAAGATAAGATAAGATAAGATAAGATGATAAGATAAGATAAGATAAGATGATAAGAAGACATATGGGTTCCACAAAAATACTTTATTTGCTAAGGGCTAGGGTACAGAGGTCCATCTTCAATATTTGACAGAAACTGTATAATGAGGATGCTAGACACAGCTCTGTGGGGAGAGTTTCACAATTCAAGGGCTGCAACAAAGAAAGCCCTCTTCAAGGCCACAATTCCCTACATTTCTGACACTGGTAGAAGTACCAAGAGAACCCTTTCCTTCTGTCTTTTAAATATTGCTGCAGAAACATCTACATCTCATAATGTAAGAGTGAGATGGAATATAATGTGACCGATTTTTAATGCAGAAATGTCAGTGTGAAAGACTTTTCTTCCTTTCTTTTTCCACTAAAGATTTCATTTCTAATGGGATTTTGGTTCTCACTGAAACTATTTTCCCCCCTGTCATGTCTGCTTTACTGATTTTCTTTGAGATAGCTGATATCCTCCATTTCTTTTCCTTTTAAGAGCCTTGTAGAAACTGCAGTACTAATGAAGACAATTTTTAGAAATAATATCATTTTCTATTACCTGTCTCTTTCTCTCCCTCTCTCGTATACTTTCGTATTTTTGTCCTTCCCAAATATTATCTCTTGTCTGGAGTTGCTTGGAACTGTAGGAAGCTACAGGGTGCAGATCTCAAACCACTGAACTGCAGGGTGCAGTATCTCAAATAAGTACCTTCAGGCCATTGAATGATTCCATCCATTGACTCCTATTGATTGTTTATAAAGGGCTTTACCCTTCCTTGGACAACAAGAGCCTTTCGCAGGCATTCAAAGTGAATGTGTGAGGGAAGAAGCAGGGTTGCATGCATAAATTCTGTCCCAATATCCCTGTCCCATATATGACCTTAAGTTAAGACATAGAGCATAAAGGTCTGAAGGAGGTTACTACTGGCATTCAGAGCTCCTGTTTCTGTCCACTTCTCTTTTTTAAAAAATATATATATTAAGTTTTCCAATTTAACAATCCAATAAAGGCCACATTAAAGACATTCTGAATTATAAAATAATCAAACAGTCCAAATATTAAGCCAAATCATAAATCTTTGTTTGATTTCCCATGCTCTGAGGTTGGAGGATTGCCATCATCTCACATTTGCGTTGCTTTCTTGATTAGTCCAGGTGGTTCCCATAAATCAATCCAATGTTAATCCTTCCTTCATTTTCACAGCCTCTGAGTTTGTCCAGCAAGTGAGTTATATCAAAACAGTATGTTAATAATAATAATAATAATAATAATAATAATAATAATAATAATAATAATAATAATTTATTATTTATACCCTGCTCATCTGGCTGGGTCTCCCCGGCCACTCTGGTCGGCTTCCAACAAATATTAAAATACAATACAAAGTCACAGATTAAAAACTTCCCTAAACAGGGCTGCCTTCAGGTATTTTCTAAATGACAGGTAGTTGTTTATCTCTCTGACCCCTGATGGGAGGGCGTTCCACAGGGCGGGCGCCACTACCGAGAAGGCCCTCTGCCTGGTTCCCTGCAGCTTTGCTTCTCACAGTGAGGGAACCGCCAGAAGGCCCTCGGTGCTGGATCTCAGTGTCCGGGCTGAACAGTGGGGGTGGAAACGCTCCTTCAGCTATACAGGACCGAGGCCATTTAGGGCTTTAAAGGTCAACACCAACACTTTGAATTGTGCTCGGAAACGAACTGGGAGCCAATGCAGATCTCTCAGGACCGGTGTTATGTGGTCCCGGCGGCCACTCCCAGTCACCAGTCTAGCTGCCGCATTCTGGATTAATTGCAGTTTCCAGGTCACCTTCAAGGGTAGCCCCACGTAGAGCAGATTGCAGTAGTCCAAGCAGGTGATAACTAGAGCATGTACCAATGTACCACTCTGGCGAGACAGTTCATGGGCAGGTAGGGTCTCAGCCTGCGTACCAGATGCAGCTGGTAGACAGCCGCCCTGGACACAGAATTAACCTGCACTTCCATGGACAGCTGTGAGTCCAAAATGACTCCCAGGCTACGCACCTGGTCCTTCAGGGGCACAGTTACCCCGTTCAGGACCAGGGAGTCCCCCACACCCGCCTGCCCCCTGTCCCCAATGAACAGTACTTCTGTCTTGTCAGGATTCAGCCTCAATCTGTTAGCCGCCATCCATCCTCCAACAGCCTCCAGGCACTCACACAGGACCTTCACCGCCTTCACTGGTTCTGATTTAAAAGAGAGGTAGAGCTGGGTATCATCCGCATACTGATGAACACCCAGCACAAACCCCCTGATGATCTCTCCCAGCGGCTTCATATAGATATTAAAGAGCATGGGGGAGAGGACGAAACCCTGAGGCACCCCACAAGTGAGAGCCCAGGGGTCTGAACACTCATCCCCCAACACCACTTTCTGAACACGGCCCAGGAGGAAGGAGCGGAACCAATGTATAACAGTGCCCCCAGCTCCCAACCCCTCTAGACGGTCAATGGTGTCAAAGGCTGCTGAGAGATCCAGCAGAACTAGGAAACAGCTCTCACCTTTGTCCCTAGTCCGCCGGAGATCATCGACCAGCATGACCAAGGCAGTTTCAGTCCCATGATGAGGCCTGAATCCCAACTGGAAGGGATCCAAATGGTCCGCATCTTCCAGGCATGCTTGGAGGTGTTCAGCAGCCACCCGCTCAATCACCTTGCCCAAGAATGGTAGATTTGAGACTGGGCGATATTTGGCCATATTGGCCAGGTCTATTTTTTTTTTTTTTAAAGAAGCGGTTTAATGACCGCCTCTTTCAGCTGGATTGGGGGCAAGTGTTGGGCGATCTGCGGGTGAAGCTGCCCCCCCGGCCCTGGGGGGGGTGTTGGGAGGATGATTACTCCCATCTCATCTTCAGAATATTCCTTGTGAAATGGCTCAGACGTGATCAACAGCCTCTGCCATGGCAAACCAAACCAGAAGTCCTGTTTCTGTCCACCTGTCAGCTGGGGGAAGAACAGCATCTGCATGGCCTGGTACTGTATTTAGTTCTCCATGTTGTGTCATGAGCAAGCCGGTAGTAAGTCAGACTGTACACATTGGAGTTAACTCTTTATAAGCAATAACATGAATCTGCACAGACTTAGCAGAGTGTCAGCCCTAATGAGCACAGCAACAAACAGAGACTGCGCCTGCGTGAAGCCAGCCTCTCCTTCACCCTTTTCATGCCTCTTCTCATTCTGGGAAACAAGAAGGGAGGGGAGCTTGTCACAGCAGAAAGGGGAGGTACCTGTGACTCTTCACCAGTTTGACTCATCTTTGCTTCTTAGCCTCCCTGCTTCAACTTCTGCCTCGGATTCTGGACTTTTCTGTGCCACACACTCTCCCAGCTTGCTAAGCACTGTTACCTCTTCAGCTTCTGACACCTCCTCTTCCCAGTCTTCTATTTCTTCTCCCTCTGACCACTCTTTGTTGTCCCATCACCACTGTCTGGGTGGGTCCTCCCACCATTCCTCTACATTCAACTAGTCCATGACATCTTGTGTTCTTAATGGCATCACTATCAGTGATCTACTGAACAGGAGAACTGCTTCAGCCTGTATTTTTCACTGGCCTGGCATCTTCCCTTCATACTCAAAAAATCAGCTAAATTCTACTCCTTTACTAAATTTAGGATTATGGTGAGTCTGCCCCACCCCACCCCCCAAAAAAATTCATAAAAACATTCTAGCTATCATAACTCATAGCCATTGATAACCTTTTCCTCAATGAATTTGTTTAATCCCTTTTGAAGCTGACCAGAATAGTGACCAGCTACATTTTATGGGAGTAAATCCAGTAGTTTAACTCTGCAGTGTGTGGAAAAAGTACTTCCTTTTGTCTATCATGAATCTCCCACCATTCAGCTTTCCCAGCTACCTTCACTTCTTATCTCTCCTTCAGCTCCTGTCTCATTCTCTCTCTCTCCAAACTGCTGCTTCTTTTACACAAAGCCCTTAAGACCCATCATTGGGGCTCCAGGGAGGATGAGTTACCTTCCCAAAAGAGCTCTTGCATTCATGGGATGATCTCTGTGCACCTTGACCACTAGCTCTCATTGAGATTCAGAGCCATTAAATGTTGTATCTCTAACAAAAGATGGGGCTTGGAGAGGCCAGCATCTATAACAGCAGCATCCATGACACTTCCATTTAAACAGCATTGCTATTTGAAGTCCCATTTCCCTGCATAAGTGGATGTACAATGTGCAAAAATGGAGGAAAATATCATAAACCCATTTCATATCTATTCCAGCACATCTACTGGTGGCTGATGCTTTATATATCCTGATAGCTGTGACTATGCAAAAGAACATTTTCTGTACCATTACTTTCCCCCCTCTTAATAAATCCGATCAATTTCTTCAATTTATCACATTTGCTCAGCAAAGGAAGGAGGCAGTGACTTTAGTCGGCATGAGACTCTGCGCTGATCCAGACTTCCTTTTGTGCTGCATTTCTAGGCACAGGTCTAGGCTTTAAACATCTGCATCAGAGCATTTGTTTCCCCCCCAGCGCTTTCCCTAGGGAAATCCACTCTTTAGCTCTGATTCGGAGCAAACAGCAATCTGCAGAAAACCCAAATTGCTATTTGTTCAGATGCAGCGTTAAAGAGCAGTTTTCATGGGGGAAAGCACCAGGGCAACAACAACAACAACAACAAAATCACACAGACACAGCACTTTAAAGCAGGGACCTATGCCTAGAAAGCATGGGTGGATGAGCCTTCAGCTCTGCTGTTGAAAGAAACGTAGTCCAAGTCTTTACATAGCATTTTATTTATACATATAACTTAAGGCATGGGTAAGCAAACTAAGGTCCGCGGGCTGAATCAGGCCCAATTGCCTTCTGGAACCTGCCTGCGGATGGTCTGGGAATCACCGCGTGGATTGCCAGCGCATGCGTTCTTTCCCTCTCCCTCCCTCAGTGGCGCCGCCGCCTCTTCCCTCTCTCCTCCTGGCTTCTCCCTGCCCTGCCTAGAAAAGGAAGGGGGCTGGGCTTTGTTGGTGCCAGCAGCAGCAGCGCTCAAGCAGCCACCATTTTAAGCAGCCCCTCTCCGGAGCCCTTTTGCGCACCACTCAGTCCCTCCACCGCCACCGCCAGCCCCTGCCATTCGCAGGACACAGGTAAGCAGCCCCCAGGGCTTTGTTGTGCTCTTGCATCATTTTTTTCTCCTAAATATAGTCCAGGCCCCCACAAGGCATGAGGGACAGTGGACCGACCCCCTGCTGAAAAAGTTTGCTGACCCCTGACATAAAGGGTCACTTTTCCAAATGTACGAACTAACATATTAAATGACAAATATGTCCCAATTAAAACCTTACCACCTTGACCCAGAAAAAGACATGTGCAGTGTTTCTAGTTTTTCTATCATGTAAATCTCATGCATAAGAATGTTTATTTGAGTTCAGATGCTGCATCAATTTCAGTGCTATGCTCATTTGAGTATGCCTCCTGAATCACATCAGAACCAGGATGGAAAAATGCACTCAAATAAGCATCCAAATGCACATATCACTTAAATCAATGTGGTGTGGATAGACAGACATTATGAGACTATGCATCTGATTTATGTGTGTGGAATTTGCTTGCATGCATGGGATCTGGACAGAGGCATTTGCAATTTAAAAACGGCTTGACAATGAAAATAATCACTGACCCTCAGAAATATTTAATGGATGAAATGTATTATAACAGTGTACATGTCTACACAGAAGTAAGACCCGTTGATTTTAATAACGCTTCCTTCCAGGCAAGTAGGTGTTTTATTGATTTATTGATTCTATTTAATTTTTTATATCCCTCCTTTTCCCCCATAACAAGGACTCAAGGTGCCTCACAAACATTAAAACAAACACAGATGAACACAAATAGCTAAAACATATAAAAGATAATAGATAAAAAGTAATTAAACTATAACTGAGATAGACAGACAGACAGATAGATGATAGATAGATAGATAGATAGATAGACAGACAGACAGATGGCCTATTAAAAGCCCTTTCCTTTAAAGCAGTGAGTTCCCAAAAGCCTGCTGTAATAAAATGGTCTTCACCTGCTGGTGAGTTGCAAAGTCTGGGACCAGCCACCGAAAAGGCCCTCTCTCACATCCCTGCCAAACATTCCTGTGAGGGTGGTGGGGCTAAGGAATGAAAGGAATCTTTCAATAGGATGTCACATATACACGCCTTAGCTCCTGGGTAAGGAAGGATTTTTCAGGTTGAGGGCTCCATTCCTTTATAGGGGAGCTTTCTGGGAACCACATTCTAGTGAATCAGTGAAGCGATAGATGTGACTCTTGCCTCTGTTCAGCAGGCTACATTCCAGCTGCACAAAAACCAGAGGATTCTTCATACACAACAGCCCACGCATATTTCCATCCTCTAGCCAGACAAGCAAGCGGCATTATCGCATACCCTCCAACATTTCTCCAATGAAAATAGTGGTGTCCTACTCCATAATAATTATAATAATTTTATTATTTATACCCCACCCATCTGACTGAGTTGCCCCAAGACTCTGGGCAGCTTCTAACATATATAAAAACATAATAAAACATTTACAGACCCTCCAAGTATCCCTATTTTCCAGGGACAGTCCTGGATTTACAGCAGCTGTCCCAGTTTCTGATTTGATCCCAGAATGTTCCCCTTTTCCTTAGGACGTCCGTCACTAGCTTTGCTTCATTTCCTTAATGTTTTTGCCTGGCTGGGATGTTCCTTGAATTCTGATATTGCATCTTGGTTGTCTAGGTGGAGAATATCGGGAATGTTTGTGTAGAAACTAGCCTTACATTTGTTTATCTCTGCCCATTTTTACCTCTGGCCTCACCCACCACAGGCCTGTACCCATGCCTAAAACCCATTTAAATGGGGGGGGGCACCGTCCATCCACACTTTAAAAGCTTTGGAGAAGGCAGCCAGAATTCCATACCATCCAACTTTTTCAGACCAAAACTGGGATGCTTGTCTTCCAGGAGGTGCTCCTGGATGAGTCATGTGACCTGGGCCTCTCTCTCTCTCTCTCACCCTGAAAACAGTGCATTTTGGGGGCAAAGTGCAGCACCTAAAATGGCTACCTCAGTCTTGCACAAAAAAATTATTATGTCTCATTTTTTTCCAGGGCACCTGGCAGGTATGCAATTGTCCACTTGCATAAAGGACTCCCTGCAATTTCTCCCTCACAATGACAATGACTTCTGCATGTGCTCAAGGGCACTTTCTTTTCTTCCTTCCTGTCTTTCAGGAAGAAAGTTTGCTCTGTGCTTGTCTCCTGTTGCTGTTCAGATCTTATTTTTACTATTCTGTCTTTTCACCTGCCTCTTTGGCCCTCCCCTCTACTTCACAAATCTGCAGGAAGTGACAGCTGTGACCCAGGAAGGCAAGCTCAATCCATGTTAGGGCACTGGTGGTTCAATAAACGGCCTATGTTTGGTTCCTCCTGGGGACTGTGAAAACAAAGCAAAAGACAGGCTACTATAGAATACATGGCAAGTAGACAGCGTTCAGCCTAGGAGGTCACTGGGTTTGATTTAGCCCTGGTGTGTATAGGCCTACACTACTACATTTCCTTATACATATGTGTTTATAAATGCCTGGTCTCCCATGTAATGTGAACTGAAATGGCTGACAATGCTTCAAAACATCAACAGCTGGGGAATTATCTTTCCCAGCAGCCAAGTTTACAAGGTTGTTCTGTTGTCGGGGGGAAAAATGTGTACCATTTTGGAAATTGTATCCAACAGCTCCCGTTTTAAGCTTCTGCAATTTTGAAAAGTGAAAAAGTGAGGGTTCGAATTCCTGTGTGATTTGAACATTTTCTCCAATTTTGGTAATAGAGCACTATTTTTGTTCTACTTTCTCAGTACACATGTGAATCTATTAGACTGCGCAGTGGAAGTAAAAACACACCAATTTAGTGCTGTGTATTATGGATCCCAGTAGAAATGGATTTATGGGTCTTGAATCCACTGTAATGTGAGCTATTTATAGTAAACTGCTGAGAATTTAATAGCCTAATATGTTTATAATCCCAAGAGAATCTGCTATTAAGGCGAGGGAGAGAGAGGAGAGGAGGGAGAGATGATACACAGGTAACTTAACATCACTGATGCTACTTCTTCTTAGCCTTTTGACACACACACACACACACACACACACACACACACACAATCTGAATGATTGTGCAATGGAAATTTTATATTGTGTTGATACAAGAGCAGAACACCCCTAATACACTTCTTTGATAAACTAGAAATATTTATTAATTTACAAGAGTTTGGAGGGATTTAGGCAGAAGCTTCTGTTGGTACAAAATAAATAACATCTCATCTTTCAAGATTCAGGTATGTAGCCGTGTTGGTGTGATGCAGTTGAAATAAATAAAATAAAAAATTGTCCAGTAGCACCTTAGAGACCAACTAAGTTTGTTCTGGGTATAAGCTTTCGTGTATTCTTCAGATACACTTTCATCTTTCAGTTTGTGTTGCATCCAGGTGCAGTGAATTAATGGTATACTCTCTCCTTAAGTACAATCCATATGAGAAAATGCAGTGAGATACAGGGTGCTGGGAAGCTCCGGGAATTCAAACATGTGCATCCTGAAACAATCTCACAGGAACGCTGTATGGGGAGGAAATATTTGGCTGTCCCTTAAGGGCAGTATCCTTATTGAGACATGGTGGTCTTTGCCAACAGCAGGACTTCATCCTATCCTTTGCCAACAGCAGGACTTCCAGTGGACATGTGTGCCCCCATTTTCACAATGTGTGGCAAAATAAAGAGGGAGGAAATAGCCCTTCCCTTGCATCACTTTGTAAGACATTATCTGGGGCTATGAATTGTGAAGAAGCACTCAAGTCTGACCTGCACATTAATTCAGGAGGTGTCGATTTGGTGAGTCTGCTTTGGAATCAGAATTTGGCAAGCAGGTCTGGGAGCTACAACCCCCAGACATCATGTGAGCAATTCAGCTGAGCTGTGAAAGGGATCCATGTTTGCGTGTTTAGACCTTTTAACCACCCCCTAAATAAATTCAGACAAGACTCAAATTTTGGTTGGGTTTTCGGCAGAATTTAGGCCACAACTTTATTGATTACAGTAAGTGAGTGGTTGCATAGGTTCTGGTTCGACTAGCTCCCTGCACCGTGGCAGGTAGCGCTGACCCAGGGCACCAGCATAGGTCAGCCTGGGGTGAACACCTGGGACAGCGGAAAGCGGAGTCGTGCTAGTCCCCCACCTAGATGTCACCTGGACTCGGGCACAGGCACAACCCCTCTCAGGGTTGACCAAACCAAGGAGTCCTTGGATTCCTTTAGCGGAATACCCTTCGCATAGGGATAACTAGAACGTTCCCCCATCCCTATCACCTGAACCAGATCCTATCCGCAACCTTAAAAATTGTGACAATTTGCCACGTGGCGGGCGAAACCCAAATGGCAACAGCCAATCAGCCAAGTGGGGAAAATTCCTGCCGTGCCCCTGTCCCAATGACAGACGACACACAACAGCATAGCAAGGTCAAGCGCAAGCCCTAAATATAGGGAGAGGTGGGCGGGTGTTCCGATGCACTAGCCCAAAGAGGAAGCTCAGGGACACATGCATGGGCTTAAATAGGTCCTTCAAACCATTGGTCTAATTGCACCCAGCGTCGAGGGACCTACCAATAGGGTGTTGTGGCTGTCCAAACATTCCCACCCACAACGCAGTGTTTGGTTGCCAGGTCGCACTGCAACGCATGCCCTCTTTGAGGGAGGACACAATGTCTCAGAATAGCAATACTTCTGTTCTTACTTATTTGTTTAGAAAGTGTATAAGCTGCTTGATCAAAAAACTCTCCTCACAGGGTCCAGGAGTTCTCCAAGCAGTAGAATTCAATTCACAATACTGCAACAAGCACATGAAAAGTTATCACGATTACATTTTACTTTCAGCCAGTGATTGCTGCCATGGGTAATATGTTGAAACAATACTGGCTGAGTAGTTTCTCAGTGCAGCGCTGAGCCTGACAGATTAAAATTCATAGGGCAATGCCCGCTAACCCCTCCACACAGAAAGTGGGACTATGCACAAACATATTCCACACAAATGGAAAATATTGAGGATGCATATTGTATATTTCACAAATGTTGTAAGAAAAAGTGGTTTTATGAACACATTATTCCACAATACCGTATTTTCCGGCGTATAAGACGCCTGGGCGTATAAGACGACCCCCAACTTTCCCAGTTAAAATATAGAGTTTGAGATATACTCGACCGCAGTTATTCCACCCGGCATATAAGATGACCCTCGACTTTTGAGAAGATTTTCCTAGATTAAAAAGGAGTCTTATACGCCATAATATACAGTAGCTGAAAGATGGCAACATTATATGGCAGCTGTTAGTATTTCACCCCCTCCCTTTGTGAGAATGGTATGACTTGTGGTCTGAGAGAAGGGGGAGGGATCTGAGTCTTTGATCTCCTATTTAGCTTCTCTGTGTCAGACTGGATGTGTGTGTGTTAGAGACAGGGTTTGTTCTGTAGATAAGATGTGTGGAAGAAACTTAGCCACACAGGCTGTATAGTTATGTATATACTGTAGCTTGTAGAAAATAAAGAAGAACTGTTTCAAGTTAACATAGCCAGCGCTTTATTCGACCTCTGAGTTAGTGAAGGTGCTCATGACAGACAGTCCTGAGTCCAGTTATCCTGATTAAGCTGTAGGTGTTCCAGTCTTCTCGCCTGGCCCAGTTGGGGCACAAAGAGGGGCACAAGACGTGGATAGATCCTGGCTTAAATCAACAGCAGCATCCCCTAACAACCCCCCCCCCAAAAAAAAAACACCTCTAGAGATGCCACTATAAAATAGAAGTGCAGAAAGACCCTTTCACAAGAAATTAAAAAGAGTGTAGTTATAGCCTACTCTCACATTTATTTTTCAAATGTAAAATCATTATAAGATTTCTGTTTGTGGGTATTTCCCTTTGCAGAGCTGACGTGCTTTGGACAGTCCATCGACAGATATGTAAAAAAAAAATTGGAAGGAGGAGAAGGGGGTGAAAGTCATATATGTCTATTTTTAGGGATATGTCTTAAATAGAGCTACAAATTTATTTATTTATATATTTTATTATGTATAAGGCTTTCATAGAAAATAATGTGCTCAACTGTTAGTCTGGATACATACACCCACAAATGGTTGTGGAAGATTTTATTGCACGCTGAGGAGAATTGTCAGATATTGGAAGGTCAAATGGTAAGGAGCAATAGCTCAGCACTATTGAAATGGCAAGCCATTTATTGCATTCTGACTTTAAAAAAAACACCCCAAAATACCACAGCGAGTAACCATTCTTTTTTAGGGGGGGCCCTTATTTTTTTGAAAACTACATATCCTATTTTGGAAGTACAATCCCCAAACAGATGCCTATTTTGAGGCAAGGAGAAAATATCTGCAAAATTAATTGGGGAGGTTTTACACACTCCAAGTTGAATGGTCAAGGTCTGCATCCATATGGGGGTGCATTTTTAAAAAAGGTTTCCCCCTCAGAGTGGCAAGTCAAGCCTCATGTAATGGGGACTTAATTGTGTCAAAATTGATTGACGTTCACACTGTCTGAGACATCTGATACACAACCCTTTTAAATAACATTTTGCACAGCATTGTTGGGCTTTATTCTTAATAAGTTTCACTTTATAACAAAGCTCTACTCATAGTAGACCCACTGAAATTAATGTATCTAAGTGGATTGTGTACATTAACTTCAGCGGGTCTAATCTGACTAGGACTAGCATTGGATAAAGGCCAAAGTGTTCTTTGCACTGATTTTCTTAGTGTCTGTTGGGTGGGGGAGGAGAATTGGGAAGCAAAAAAGGTACCACAGTTACCCTGATGCGTGAGACCAAAAAAAGATTGCTGTGAAATGTATTTTAGTCTCCATTATATTACACTCTGAAAAGCAGAGACTGAAGAACTGGGGGGAGTACAGGTTGCCGTTATATATGCCCATTACTGTGGGTGATGCATTAAAAGGAACATATTTCTCCACTTCCCAACCTTAATGCAATATTTCTGTGGAGTGTCCCTCACATGACCCCTGTATCGAAGTTCTTTCCTCCTCCTCCCCTATCATGGGGCCTAAATATGGTACAGTATACTTGATGAACTCTTCATTTCAGCCAATGGTTCCATTCCTCTTAGACTTTTGACCTTAATTCCGCCTTCCAGCCTGCTATGTATTTGGCTTGATTATTTAGCAAGCTTCATGCTCTCTTGCCCCTATCCCCTTACACATCCCCTCCCTCCAGCAATGCTATAATAAGACACATTGAAGGATTTTTGCCACAAAGAGCTTCCGCGTAGAATCATAGAATTGTAGAGTTTGGAAGGGAGCCTGAGTCATCTAGTCCAACCTCTTGCGATGCAGGAATCTCAACTACATTGTACATGACATATCATGATACAGAACTGCAGAAACATTTATCCCTGTAGCTCAGGATAATACTGATCATAATCCAATCATAGAACCATAGAGTTGGAAGGGACTGCAAAGGTTCATCTAGTCCAACCCCCTGCAATGCAGGAATCTTTTGCCCAAAGTGGGGCTTCAACCCACAGCCCTGAGATTAAGAGCCTCAAGCTCAACCAATTTAATTATCTCAAGCCAATGTACATTTGCCTATGTTGTTTTGAAAGCTTCGGAACACAGATTGGAGTCCCGGGATATCCTCAGATCATGATCCTCAGATCATTTACTTTCTTCTCTGGAGCTACAAATTAAGTACACGTTTCTCCATTCTGAACACATGAATCCACTGCAGTTTCTCTCAGTTTCTCAACCTTCCAGTCCTAAGTTCAGTTCTTCACATTACTGAGTGTTCACACATTAAATTTTTCTCTCCGTTTGACATGTGTGTATCTGTTTTAAGGACAGCTGTGTCTGGTCCAGTGACCTTGACAAAGGCCTAGACTATAGCCCTGTTTCCCTCTGCTGGCCACTTACCATTTCGCCACCACTGACATGCAACTAATACTGGTTTCTAGACTTTCCCAACATTCTGCTCTGGGGGCAAGGGGCGGGGTAAGAGGATGTGACAAATAATGCATATTTCACATCCTGTTTTTCTGTCTTTAAAAACAAAAAAATGACTAAAAAAATTTTTTTTTAGAAAGCTATTAAAGCAAGTTAATGTAGTGAGAAAAGACACATTGGTGACGAAACAAGAATAAAATCAGTTGAGACACACACACATAGGTCTGTATATATTCTGTGAACCACCCTGAGAGCTCTGGGTATAGGGCAGTATATAAATTCAATAAACAACAACAACAACAAATTTCAACTTAAGTTTGTGATTTAAAAAAAAAATGAAAAGTGAAGTTCTTCTAATATACATGTTTTTGTAAAGCATATTTCCCCTGTTGTTGTTGTTGTTGTTCAGTCGTGTCCGACTCTTCGTGACCCCATGGACCAGAGCACGCCAGGCACACCTGTCTTTCACTGCTTCCCGCAGTTTGGTCAGACTCATGTTGGTAGCCTCGAGAACACCGTCCAACCATCTTGTCTTCTGTCGTCCCCTTCTCCTTGTGCCCTCAATCTTTCCCAGCATCAGGGTCTTTTCCATGGAGTATAATGTATTATACTATTATACTTTTCCCTAGTATAATGTATTTTTATATGTAATTTTCACTTACGCATGCATTTCTATGCACGCTTTAACCTAGTACAGTGCATGCACTTGGCTGGAGAACTACATTGCAAAATTTGGAGATGTGAGAATCTCAAAGGGTGGCTGTGTTTCGGTTTGCGTACTGTTTTCGCAAAGTATGAATTAGGTAAATTCGCCTTCAAATGCGAAATGAATTTAATTTCCTCCCCATTCCTATTGTCATTATTGTAAGAATAATGTTGTTGGACTACAGTTCCCATCATCCATCCAAGGACATCTGGAGTGCCAGAAGTGTTCCTCATCCCTTCTCAGAGCCAATGGATATTATTTTTAAATTCCAGGATGTGGATTTATTTTCTTAGTGAAAATAGAATAAAATGGGACCATCAAGTTTACTTATTTATAGGTGGCACTGCACTTAACAGTCAGTACTGAATAGTCTGGTCAAAAAGGGGGGGGGGACACAACCCACAGTAAGTAATGCATAATTTAGTGATCCCTTGAGTTTCCATCTTACAGCTATTTTGTATTTACAACCGCCTGTGAATTTTTAACTTTTTTTAAGGGAGGGGGGTATTACTGTTTGAAAATTTAATAACGAATACAATAGCCAAGCAAAATATAGATAGTATCACATTGTTATGCTGAAGAAATAAGACTACATAAACATCCATTTCATTGATTCTTTTGTCAAAGGAAACAATAATTTGTATACCACTGTAATCATATGCAGGAGTTAATGCCAGCACAGTTTTATGTTTCCCTGCAAGTTATTGTGTTTTAATCTTTCCAGATACTTCATAATAAATATGAGATCATATTCAAAATGAGAGCATAATTTTGGTGACTTGGAGACAGTTGAGACAAGCATGGAATGCAAAATATGATTCATTCTTGAAAAAGGAGAGGCTATCATTAACATTAATACACTCCCCAACCTACTGTATAGTGTCTGGTGGGTAAATTTGCAGGCAGAGGCAAGAGGAGGCATGCCCTAGGCTGCATTCACAACGTACATGTAAAGCATTATGATACCACTTTAAACAGCCATGGCTTCCCCCAAAGAATTCTGGGAACTCAAAAACCAGTTACAGTTACAGGTGGGTAGCCATGTTGGTCTGCCATAGTCGAAACAAAATAGAAAATTCTTTCCAGTAGCACCTTAGAGACCAATTGAGTTTGTTCTTGGTATGAGCTTTCGTGTGCATGCACACTTCTTCAGATACACTGAAACAGAAGTCACCAGATCCTTAAATATAGTGAGGGAGTGGGGAGGGGTATTACTCAGAATTGTCATTATACATAACAAAGCTATCTTTAGCCATCTCACCCCTTGCCTTTACCTGCAAGACTAATTGCAGCCGTTAAGAGTCGTCAACAGGTTTTCCACACCTACCACCTTATCACCCATTCCCACCACCCTTCTGAGTAATACCCCTCCCCACTCCCTCACTATATTTAAGGATCTGGTGACTTCTGTTTCAGTGTATCTGAAGAAGTGTGCATGCACACGAAAGCTCATACCAAGAACAAACTCAGTTGGTCTCTAATGTGCTACTGGAAAGAATTTTCTATTTTGTTTCAAAAACCAGTTAGTTTGCAAATAATATCAACCCTGCACATATTTAAATTGTGGTGTCTCAACTCATTATTTCTGCTTACCGATAATTGAAATCATAGCCTAACAGGTTGTGGTACCGGTAATCTAAATTAAAGTAACTTGCAATATACCGTCTACATTTTAGTTGCTGGCGTGATTTCTGAAATCGTAAAAGAAGTTGGAGTTCTTATTGCCAAATACACTGTAATGAATCCAAATAAGAACTCTGGCCAAAAGTTTTAACCAAAGAACATACGTTTACTCATAAGTAATTCCAAACGTAATATCAATCCTGTAAAGAATTACAGTCTTAAACATAAAATAGTTTCATATGGAAATTTTCTTTGAAGTCTTCTAGATACAGTTGTCAAGGCTTCTCAAATACGTGTCAGGTACAAGCCAGGGAGACCAGGACAGGGCCCCGTTTCGGCACAGATGCCTTCTTCAGCTTGTTTTTTATGATAGAAGTATAAGAAAAATATATATGGTGTCTGTTTCTTTGATTCCTAAAAGGATATAGTGTCTTAGAAGAAGTTTTGCTGTGTTTTTCTCTGTTTTTCTGGCGTTTCCTCTTATTTGGATTCATTACAGTGATTTCTGAAATGGCTTTATTAAATTCAATTGCTTCATTGAGTGCAATATTGCCTACCCTGGCTGGCAGCTGCTCTGAAGATGAGAATGTTATAACTGGAGATACCAGGAACTGGATGCTGAACATTCTGCATGCCAAGCATGTGCCCTACCAATAAGCTGGGGAGGAGTCCATAGATGTTTTTCCCAGGGCACTTGCAGTCTATAATATATATTACATTGCTTGGAGTTTCAGGTGATGTTTTGTGTAATGTAATAGATCTTGCCAGTCACTCTGCTTTCGAAGGTGACAATTTCCCTAAGATAAATATAAGTGATACAATGATTGAATTCACAATAACACAATCAGGATGGATGATAGGTGGTTATAGTTCAGTGCTCACAAGTAAATTGCATAGATCTGGAGACTAGAAAGCAATGAATTGGAGGCTTGCTAGTGGCTTTCCCAACGTGATGTGAATTGGCTACCAAGGGGTATCTCTCTTTAACTGCATGGTGACAGGAGCTGC
The DNA here is from genome assembly GCF_009819535.1 of Lacerta agilis. Taxonomy (NCBI): domain Eukaryota; kingdom Metazoa; phylum Chordata; class Lepidosauria; order Squamata; family Lacertidae; genus Lacerta; species Lacerta agilis. Next base: position 25,242,444 of record NC_046331.1, read on the forward strand.
TGGGTGAATTTCACAGAAAAGAAAACCCAGACTCAGAGATTAAGGTTATGTATTTCCGTTGCAACAGAAACAATCAAGAGGCTTGTGGCACCTTAAAGGCTAACAAATTTTATTATGGTATGAAATGGAGTCTAGCCCATGAAAGCTTATGCCGTATTAAAAGTTGCTAGTATTTTAAGGTGTCACAAGAGGACTCTGATTTTGTTGCAGCAAACTAACACTGCTACCTCCCTGGTATCTTAGCTGGCTTTTTTTCTTTCTCCTTTCCCCATTAGATAATAGCTTTTGATCGTTGTATTCATTTTATCTCATCATTTATGTTGATCTCATGGGAGCCAATAGAGAGTGCTGTCTATAACAACGAGAGGAGCATGGAATGTTTTAATTTCTGAGGCATAATAATCCAAACCCTCTCTGTGCAGTGGGGAGGGCAGGCTGCTGTAGGGTTGGGTGAAGGTATATCTCTTCACTATCCTGCTGGCTTCTGCCAACCACCACCCATGGAGTGACAGTAGCATAAGTGGTGGGAAAGGCCTCTGTAAGAAACCTTCACCAAGCAGCCAGAGTCAACAGCATTGGCTACCAGTCAGCTACTGAGCCATGTTGTTCAACATACAAAGCCCTGAACAACTCAGGACCAGGTTACCTGAAGACCACCTGCCCCTGTATAGACCTATAAGATGACTAGATAATCTGGAGAAATAATATTTAAATAAATAAATAAATGTACTGGGTATGTTTGTTCAATAAAGTTTATGTGCCACTTCATTGTCGAAAAAAACCCCTCAAGGTAGTTTATAATACTCATGGTACCACACCTTGCAGAATCTCACAGGGACCAAAGAATCAACATGTTCTGCCATTATCCCTTTGCACTGTCGAATTCCCTTCCCTCTCCCATATGCATTGAAGTTGCTTCAGAAATCTTGCACATTTTGCCCAGACTTTCCCCGACCCATATGTTCATGCCCTGTTTTATGTATTTGACTCTTCTGAATTTCAGTTTAACTTGCTTTTATATGCTTTCCCCATCTCATTTATTTATTTATTTATTATTCTGTTTATTGCATTTATATCTCACCTTTTTCTCCAATGAACTCAAGATGGCATATTGTTGTTGTTGTTGTTGTCATCGTCCCCGTCCTCATCTTATCCTTGCAACAACCCTATGAGGTAGGTTAGGCTAAGAGGCAGTGACTGACCCAATGTTGCCCAGTGAGCTTCATGGCTGAGTGGTGATTTGGTCAGGTCTTAGTCAGACATGCTAACCACTGGTCCTGCTAGTTAGGGATTACGAGAGTTGTAGTCCAACAACCTCTGGGGACCCAAGGTTGAGAATGGCTGCCACTATACCACACTGACTTTTTATACAGCTGTTTTACTTTTTTTTTTGGTTGTGTTTTAGGTTTAATGTTTGAATGATATACTGTTTGTATACCACTTGGAGTTTGCCAGCCACTTCCAGGTCGCCACAATGTGTGCGGTTGCAGTTGCACAGCAATTGGACATGCGTAAAATCAATGCTTGCCTGCCTGTAAACCTAGTGTGTCTCCTTCCTCCTCCCTGTTGAGTTCTACAAATTGTAACACTAAGATAAGGACAAATAAGCCACCCCTAACAGTGGCTGTAAGAAGCCAGACAGGTAGGCAGAATGAGGTTAGTGGAGAAGCACCCATTTTGATCTAATGTATGAACCTCTACTGGTGCATTGGTTCCCCTTTGCTTGGCAGACACTCTGCTCTATGCATGGGCATTTGGAATGGGGTCTGTGGGGCATGCAACTTCGAGAGTAAGGTTAGTACATTCATTCTACTGCCCAGGGCTGGCCCACCCAATGAGGTAAGGTGAGGTGACTGCCTCAGGCGGCAGGATCCACAGGGGCAGCAGATCCAGCCACCAAGGAATATATCACCCACTGCTGTTGCTGTAGTAGCAGCGACAGCTGCGGCACACTCCTTGGAGGCCGGATCTGCCATTAGCCCGCCTAAGGTTTTCCCTAAGGCAGGCATAGGCAACCTTTGGCTCTCCAGATGTTTTGGCCTACAACTCCCATGATCCCTAGCTAACAAGACCAGTGGTCAGGGATGGTGGGAATTGTAGTCCAAAACATCTGGAGAGCCGAAGGTTGCCTATGCCTGCCCTAAGGTTTTCCCTTTTCGTGAATAGGAGGTGCTGCTGGACAAGAGTCCCACCCTTGTTCCTGATGTAGATCTTTATCCCTCCCTTGTTCATGATGGGAAACTTCACTCACACCTTCTTCCCTGGTCAGGAGGCAAAATGTCTTGGGCCAGCCCTGTCCCATACATACATGTTTCATGTAATTTCTGAATGTGGCCCATATAGCCTAAAATTCTCAATCCTCATTTCAAACTGTAAGCAGTTGTTAAGCACCTGTAACTGCATTTACCCGTTTTCCCCCTTAGTCCCTTGGCCTCTCCCTCTCCACCAGTGGAGACTGGTGCCCAGTGTGAAGGCAGGGAGACCAACAGGAGGCAGAGCCAATGGCAGATGGATGAGGAGGCTGACAACCAATGTCACATGCAATGTCCCATGAAAGGAAGGAAGCATGCAGGTGGGGATTGTCTGAGACCAGGCTGAGCTTGGTGTAGCAGTGCTCCATTTGCCCTCATACAGCAGACACCACCATTGCTTTCCCCAGTTGACTATTTCAGATTGCAGGTTCCTTGAGAGCAGAGACATTTAATTTCTGCCCGTGTAACTCTGTAGGTGCCATATTCACTCATAACTAAGGAACTGTGAGTGTGTTTTCCCCCCCTCGTGGAATTCTTTGTGCAGCCACGGCTATTGCTCTATAGGCCTTCTGCACCAAGAGAAACAAAGCCCTTTTGTTGGAGCGATCAAGATAAAACATTATGTGTGAACAAATGACTTTGTATTCGTCCTGTGCTAGCATCTAATAATAAAAAACACTAAACTGTATCTTTTAAATAAATTAGTTTAATCTGCGTTGCCTGGGAGTACAAATGAAAATATTGTGCTATTAAAATTAATTTAATATGTCTTGGAGATCATAAACGAAAGTTAAAGACGGAACACACAGAAGTAAGAATTTGCTCAAGAGGGGGAAAAATGAGTGTTTGCAATAGCCCACTGAGAGGGGGGAACTTGCATACTTAAATGTAGCAGCATTCATAGTGGCCTCAACATACTGACATGATGTAGCCTGGTATGCTGCTCTAAAACTTTAATTTCTAGCTACTTTTCTGTTGGGGCTAAGCTTAGAAAGAATGACACTCAGTCTAAAGCAGTGCTTTTTCTGGGGGTATGCAGGGGTATGCATACCCCTAAACATTTTGTTAATCTTTGTCCTTTTTCTGTATTTATTTCCCCCGATACGAACTATAAAATGGTGATTTTCTAGAGTCCAAATGAGAGTATCCCTAAACATTTTTTTTTTGGGGGGGGGAGCACTGCTCTAAAGAAATTCAGGGCAAGTGAGGCTTGTTTGCTTGCTTGTTTTTAAAAAAAAAAATGAAAGAAAAATAAGAAGATACCTTGTACCAGGTTGAACTTTTATTCATTTAATATTTAATTTAATTTAATCAATAGGTTCAGTCTAGTATTGAGTAGGTGGCCACTGAAGCATCACTAGGGAAAGGGAAAGAGGAAACCAGTGCTTTTCTTCTAGGGTTTTTTTAAAAAAGGTGCCAGCACTCACCATGAAGTTATTTCAGTAAGTGGCACATTTTTAACCAATGTGTGTGTGTGTGTGTGTGTGCGCCGGTACTACGCACCCCTGAGTGCCCTCCCCCCCCAAAAGAAATAAAAAGAACTGGAGAGAACAAAAAATGTTTTGTCATTAAATGTGCATATGCCTTGTGTGTATTGAAATTTAAATAGAAATGCATCTCACCAGAGTGGGAAAGATTATGAGCAGGTGATCTGTGAGCCTGCTCAGTCTCCTACCTGTTGATGGGCAACCTCAAGACCCCAGCCCAGCCTGTTCTCACTTCTTAGGGTTATATTTATACCATACTTGGACTGAACAGCCCTTCAAATAGAGGAGTGTCATCTGTAAAGAATTTACAAGCGTCTCGCCACTTACGCACGTTCGACTCGCGCGCAACTGCATACACATGCGGTGCTGGGAAATAATTGAATAAATTTATTAAAACTGTAAAAGGGTACAAAAAGGACAAAAGCGGACTGAAAAGAGTGGTGAAACAGCTAGCAGTTCCAGAAGCCCTTGCAACTGCCACCCCATGAGCCTTTGCATCAACCTTTGAGGGCTGTGGAGAGTTGGGGTTTGAGAAATGAGGTTTTGAGGGAGCGATTGTGGTGGATTTTTTATGTCAGACATGAGACATAATTTTTGTTTGGGTTTTTCGCAGAATTTAGGCCACAACTTTATTAAAATACAAGTCAATGTGAGTGGTTGCGTAGGCATTGGTCCAGACTAGCTGCCCGACGGGACAGAGCTGACCACGTGTCAGCAGTGGGAAATCCCATCTGGGGAGAGATATGGGGGTTGGTAGGCAGAACCCTCCCTCTCCCCAGTGGTTCCCAGGGGCTCTCGCGTGGCCCTGACCCCTACCAGGGTTTCGGACAAAAGCATATGAGCCCCTGGATTCCTTTAATGGAATTCCCAGCACACCATCACCATTTGGAGAGACTACCGCCCCTCCAATCACACATAATGACCAATGCCTAACCGCCAACCTTACAAGTTGTGACTATTTGCTACGCAGTAGGCAAACACCAGATGGCAACAGCCAATCAGCCAACTGGCAAAATTCCTACCAGGCCCCTGCCCCAAAAGCAGAGGACCCCATGACAGGCATAGCAAAGTCAGAGCAGAGGCCTAAACACAGGGAGGGAGGGTGGGTGATCTGCAGCAAACAGCCAAGAGGGCGGTCACTCAATGAGCTGACCCATATATAGGCTGCTGGCTGTCCATCACAAATTGATGCATATGAATCTCCCTAACAACAGCCCAGGCCCAATCTGAGCTGTGGCAATCCATACTATTCCGCCCACAGCAATGGAGGTGGCTTGCTGGCCCCCACCGCAACACATGCTCTCTATGATGGAGAACCCGCTTTCCCCACTAAATGTGATTTCATGTATACACATGGTACCCTAGTATGTAACCCTGAGAAGTGGGGAGACTCCTGAATTTATCTATTTATTATCCCGCCTTTCCTCCCAAAAGAGCCCAATGCAGTGCACATGTCCATAATAGAACTTCTAAAAACATAGTCCAGTTTTGCCAACTCTGACTGGCAGCAGCTCCACAAGGTCTTGAGCAGACAAATATATTTTCCATCTGCTCCCTAATTATTTTAACAAGAGATCCCAAGGATTGTAACTGAGATCTTCTGGGTACAATGCAAGTTGGGGGGACAGATGCAAAAGAAGATAGGGCTCCTGCATCTGTAATAGATGTGTAGAAGAGGGAATTTCAACAAGTCTAGTTTTCATTATGGTGCTGGAGGAGACTCTTGAGAGTCCCATCGACTGCAAAACGATCAAACTTATCCATCCTTAAAGAAATCAGCCCTGGAAGGGCAGATCCTGAAGTTGAGGCTCCAATACTTTGGCCACCTCATGAGAAGACTCCCTGGAAAAGATCCTGATGTTGGGAAAGATGGAGGGCACAAGGAGAAGGGGACAACAGAGGACGAGATGGTTGGACAGTGTTCTCGGAGCGACTGGCATGAGTTTGGCCAAACTGCGGGAGGCAGTGGAGGATAGGGGTGCCTGGCGTGCTCTGGTCCATGGGGTCACGAAGAGTCGGACACGACTGAATGACTGAACAACAACAAAGTTTTCATGACAAGCTATATCTGCTATAATTCCCTGCTCTGTTTAGCTGTTAAAGGTGCACGAGACCTGTTCTCTTTTGCACCTCAATATCTCATGAGCCCTGTCACTGAGCTAAAAGGGTGACTAACTAAATCAGTTGTAGGGAACATTTGTCCTTCTAGCTGTTGCTGAACTACAACTTCCATTGTCCCTGACCATTGGCTATGCTTGCTTGGGATGATCAAAGTTGTAGTTCTGCAGCATCTGGAGGGCCACAGGTTTCCCACACCTGAACTAAACACCTCTAAACCCTAAGATGATGCTATCACAGGTGTATTTGCTCTTTGATTAAACAGACAAATCAACATGTGGGAGGACTTACGGTATCTTTTCTGTTAGTGAGTGAAGATCAATCTGATGCAAGATTTCATGTATCCATTTCCCAGAACAATTTTGGAGCTACCCTACACCCCTCCTTGATGTCTGAGTCAATCTGGAATGGTTTGGTTTTAAGTATGGGTATCCCCCAAAGCCTGGAAGCCTCTCTGATTTGAAATAACAGGTATATAAAATTGAATTGATTTCAAATGTCCAGTGGACATTCTCCAAATTAATCCAGTTTAATGGGACTCTTTCATATTTATGCATGATAGATGGAGTCTGCCCATCATGACATGTTATATATAATTTATTTACTATTACCATTAATCCTACTAAGTTTGGTATGCAAGCTTTGCGAAATTTCTAAAATGCATATTACTAATTCCTCTCAGCCATTTTAATAGCCCACATAAAATTGGAATTTAAAAAGTCCCCACTCTCTTACTTTCTGTTTCCTCTTAGTGCCAGTAATACACTGTGAATATTAAGCAATTTTCAAATCCTAGCTGCAGCAATCTGGTTATTGAAGTGAAAAATTAGCACTTTAAGGGCCTTCTGAGTTCACAATGAGATGTTTCTTATAACAATCTCCCCACCGTTAAATTGGATTCGCTTTCAAGTTGGTCTTCCTCCAGACTAAATTACCACATGTAATTAGCTTACAGTGAAACTTCCAGTAGTCAGATTAGTCTGTCACTTCACACACATCCTGCATTGCTGGGCAATGAGGTCAGCCGCTCTCCTCATTATATCACAAATAGATGAATATAAATGATAATAAATATCTCATCGATTTTTTCCCCAAGAAGAGTTCTATAACTTTGCCTAATCTTGAGCATACAAAACTTTAAAACAAAGCCTCGTTTCTTCTTCTTTTTAAATAAATAATTAAAATGCTGTGATTGAATGTGTTGTGCTAATAAATGTAAATAAAATGTATTAATAAATGTACATTAATAAATGTAAGGAAAAATATTTGTAAAGATTAGAAGGAACTTGCAGTTTTTAGGCCCAGAGGTCCTTAACTCTCTTAATTTTATTTTAAATTTCATTTTTTTAAAAAAATGCATATGCAACAGAGCAACAGATCAAAATAAAAACAAGAACATTGCCAGCCACATTAACAACCCAAACGCTCCAACAGTCCTCATTTTTTTTATAATATATATATATATATATATATTTAATAATCAACAGTACTCATTTAAATGTATAGATTAATATAAGCAGTCCAAATAGATGTGTAAACAAGACTGGTGATTATAAGCCATGTGTTTGAAAACAGAAAGGGCAATGACATCTGCAGACCACTGTTGGGTGTTCATCTGTCCAGCTTTACAACAGAAGTTTCTTAGCTACCACAGAGGCTCGCGGGATTCACTTTTGTTGTCCGTCTGTTAGTTCCCACACTGCAATGATATAATTTCAGAGTGTGTGACATCCACAAATATCTAGGATTCCTCAAAGATAAAGTTAATGTAAACAATACTTTCTGACCATAAGACACCATTAGAAGACATGCCCTTGCCACATGCTTCAGTGTTCATGTTCAGTGTTACATTGCCAATAATCTATCTGAACTAACCAAATCCTTCCTATAAAGGCACTGTGGAGTACCTAAAACATCAATTTTTCCTCTATCATTTTTTAATTTTAAATCTTTCCATTTTAAATACAAATCAACCAGTTTTATATAAAGTATCACAAGGCAGTAAACAGATTAAAACACACACTATTACAAGAACAAGATCAAACCCAATACCTTTTGTATTTTTCTGTTGTGAACCACCCTGGGATCTTTGGATAAAGGATGGTATAAAAATTTAAGAAACAATCAAATAATAATAATAATAATAATAATAATAATAATAATAATAATAATAATTTATTATTTATACCCCACCCATCTAGCTGGATTTCCCCAGCCACTCTGGGCGGCTCCCAATAAAAACCTGACTCTTCTTTGGGTGAAATAAGGGTTAAGATACAACCTCGATAGAGGGCTTTTTATCTTCTTCATTTCCTATCTTTTCTCTCTTATTTGTTTTTATTTAGATTAGTTTGGCTTTTATTGTATTCTGTGTTGAAAACTTTCAATTAAAATTTTATTATAACTGGGGTGGGGGGAGCCACATTAGTACAAGATGGTAGACAAAAAAAAATCTCTGGTTTGAAAGCCCTGTCTAAATAATAGTTTTTAGAAAACCTATAAAAAACAGTAGAGATGACTCCTACAGAATCTCCGTTGGCAAGGAGTTCCACAGGACAGGGCCTGTCACTGTAAATGCTCAGACCCAGGGGAAAGGCTGGCCAGACTTTAGGGGCATGTGGGACCTCCAAACATGTCCACAACAGGAGACCTCAGAAATTGAGGAAGAACACAGACTGCATCATTTCATAATCTCTTTCATATTTCCCCTTATTTACTTCCCCCACCCAAACTACTGCTTGAACTAAGGGCAGCCAAGCTGTGTTTTTGTATATAGAAGCCCTTTCTTGATGCATTCTTTTTTCAAAAGTATTATGCATTTAAGTAGCTGTTGCCACTGGTCCATCTATTCCAGTATTGTTAACACAGAATAGTAGGGCTGCTCTGGTCATGTGTCACCATTGTGGCAACCATGGATGCCCATGTGCCCTTAAAAGGCATTTCCTCATGCCCACAAGGTTGCATTCTCTTGCCTCTCCCTCTACCAAAAGAAGTCCTTTTTAAGCAAATGGCTTCTTCTTTTTTGCAAGCCTAAGTGTGGTGTTGGAGTGATTCCTTGGGGCAGAATACAGCTTGGGAGGGGACAGTTGTGGTGCACATGTGGTACCCACAACAGTTTCTGTGGTTTGCAAATGTGCCCAACAGGCCCAGAAAGGTTGGTGACCCCTGTTCCACACTTTGAAGTGAACCAGCTTCGTTCACACTTCCCAGACTAATGCAGGTTGGGACAGTTATCCCTTGATTTTTACCACTTCTACAGATGTGCTGGAATGTTTGAAGTTGCATGGGAAAGTACATATTTTAGGATAAAAATTGTGCAAAGAAGAGTATTTTGTGCAAAATACATTTTGAGAGGCAACCGTTTTGTGTGTTTCTTTGATGTTGTTTTATGCAAGATCCAGAATGATGCACAAACAGGATGTGAACACACTCAAAACTGAGATGAAACAGAAATAGGCACATCCATCTGTTCTTTCTGACCAGAAGGTCTCCAAGATCTAAGGCCTACATGGATTTCAGAGGACTACATGGAGAAGCCAGAGACTAAACTTAGAAGCTCTTGCAAGTGAAGTATGTGCTCTGACACTCGGCTATGTCCCCCTTCTTTCTCACTAGATCTGCCGCATTTAGATTCCACGCAGTGCTCGTAGCATGCCCTTCGTATGCATTTACCCTAATTACGGTTCTCACCCTTTGAAGAAATATGTTTATTGTCAGGAGAACAGTAATAAAATTAATCACCATTAGACCTCTGATGCCGCTCAGAGAAAATAATTTAAAAACTAAACTTACATAGCAATACCCTTGGATGCTCCGTTGTTTCATAGGAAATCTGGATTATTTATCCAGCATTGTTTTAAAGAGCAGATGTTTATTTGCATAAAGCTAAGATTTAGTTAAGGCAATGAAAGGGAAATGTCTTCCCCCACCCCCCATAAAGCTAATATATGGATGGAAGATTTTTGTAAAGCAATCCAAAAACAATCATATGATTTACACTTTTTTTCCTTTTACAGCCTGTTTTTTATACTTCCAGAGGTACATATCTTGAATGCATATTCCAATGCAGTTTAGAAAATGGTACTGCATTGGTAGCATGCATCCCTCACCAGTCTTGGTTCACTTCATCCTTGCCTGGCTAGAATGTGTCCTAGATGGAGGATGGAAAGCAGTGTTTGAATGTGTGTAGAAATTTGTCTACTGTACAAAGGTAATGTTTTCATTGATTGCTGTACCCACTTTTACTTCTGGCCTTGCTCACCACTGGCACATGGCACTCACCACTGGCACAAGGCAACTCTAAAATGAAAGCTCAAATTCTTTCCTGCATAAAAAGAGGGGAAATAACATTGCTTGACTTTGTTCACCTATCTCCAACACTCAAATATTAGCTTCTTTTTTCCCCCACCTAGGAAATGGCAAGCACTGCCAAGACTATCATAAAGGTTTCAGTGAAGGCAGTTTTCTCCTCTGACAATTGAAAGCCCCGACCAGGTCATGTTATCGCCTGTCCCTCCAGCCATCCCTGTTGCCATTTCTAGGTACAGTTTCCCACTTGTAATGAGTTTCTCTTCTCCCTCTCACTGCCTCTTACTCATTTTAACCACTGCAAACTGAGAAGTGAATGAGGTTTTATAACTTTATTGATGTGCATTCAATGAAGATGGGCAATCAAAGAAGTGTATTCCCGGAACTTCATGCTTGACAATATTTGAACATTTTACAAAATGTGGAGCTGTTCCACTTCCCTATAATGTTAGGCAGCTTTTTTGTTGCTATTACAGTATAAACAATTTAATGTTTTTTCAAGAACAAACTAGCAATGGGTTGTAGCCAATGTTAGGCCTACTCAGAGTAGAACCATTGCAATTAATGGACATGACTAAAATAGATTCATTGCTTTCAGTGTGTTTATTAAAGGGCCACGGGTTACACCTAAGCATTTGTTTAAAATGCAAACGCCAGTTTTCACTTACATATTTTCTCTTCAGAATTGCCAGGGATCATTTAAAAACCACAATATAAATGTTATGACTGGGCAATATTTTCGCCGATGTAAGTAATTCCCATATTTTGTTAAACCATTCTTGATATTTGGAGGCATTTCTACAATGAAGCCTCTTGAGTTTTTGCTGAAATTTAACAAAAAGCCGATTTATTTACATTGCTTACTTGGAACATTCTGCTCCTCTAGGAAACCCAACAGAACAGAACAGAATAAAACAGAACAGAAGAAGAGCCTGCTGAACTGGGACAATGGCCCATCTGGTCCAGCATCCTTTTCTCACAGTGGCTGAAGGGAAGACCCCAAGGTGGATCTGAGTGCAACAGTACTCACTAGCTCGCTCCATTTGTGATTTCCTGCAACTGGTTTTCAGAGGTATACTGTGTACAACAGTGGAGATAGAATATGGCAATTATGGCTAGTAGCCATTGATAGCCTTCATGGATTTGTCTAATCCTCTTTTAGAGCCACCCAGGGTGGTGGTCTTCATTGCATCTTGTGGCAACAACTTCCATAGCATAACTATGAGGTATCTGAAGACCTTTTTGTCTGTTCTGAATCTTCCAACATTCAGCTTAATTGGCTGCCCCAGTGCCTAAAGTTAGAGGCTTGGGGGGGGGGGGACTTTTCTCTATTCACTTTCTCTCACACAATTTTATTCCTCTTGCTCGCCTTTTCTCTAAACTAAAAAGCCTCAAATGCTGTAATCTTTGTTCATAGAGGAGTTGCTTCAACTCCTCGATCATTTTGGTTGCCGTTTTCTGAATCTTTTCCACCTCTACTATATCTGTTTTTCTTAAGCAGAACTGTATGCAAAATTCCAAGTGTGATCATACCATAGATTTGAATATTATTTATATACTTATTTACACCCCACCTTTCCCCCTTACAGATAAAAATAAGAACTAAAAATCAGAAAAACCAATCATTAAAATTAAACATTGATAAACACTATATACATCTATAAAATCTCTTTAAAACATACCAGTTATTACAATAAAAAACAGCATGGTATCAGCACTTTCATTAAAAGAAGTCAATTATTAAAGTTCCCCTTGGAACAAAAAAGTCTTCACCTGTCAGCAGAAGGACAGCAAGGAGGGAGCCAGTCTAGCTTCTCTAGGGAGGGAGTTCCAAAGTCAGGGAGCTGCCACCAGGAAGGCCCACTCCTGTGTCCCCACCAAACGTGCCTATGAGGGTGGTGGGACCAAGAGATGAGCCTTCCCTGAAGATCTCAAAACCAGGGCAGGTTCGTATGAGGGAATGTGGTATTTTAGATAGCTTGGACCTAAGTCGTGTATAATGGCATTAAGATAGTAACAAATTTATTTTCAATTCCTTTTCTGATGCCCCAAGGTAGAATTTTTGGAGGTCTCCACCTCTTCCAACCTCCCATTGGGAGATCTGTTCATTTATTTGTTCCCTCTGCTTTCTGTTTCTTAATGAGTTCCTGATTCACAAGAGGACACCTTAAAAAATAATAATTCATGACTGCTATACTTACTCCAGGATCTATGGCAAGGTACTTCGCCAAAAGCTTTTTGAAAGTCTTAAGTACAGTGGGCTTGCAACTTGTGCTCACTTTATTTACATGATCACTGTCTTATACTGGGGAAGGGGAGGATAAATAAACAGAGTCATTACTCACTCTCCATTTATTTATTTTTCTCATCCTGCACACCTAGCAGGTCTTCCTGCCACAAAAAGAGCTTTGAACTCTCTGCCTTGCTTACCAAGCTCCTTGGTTTTCTTGGGGTTTCCTTTGTGGTTTGGGGGGCATTTGGGGTTCAAAATTCCATGGTTGGGAACAGATTATAATTTTTCCCATATGAACCAATGGAAATCGTTGACTCATTATGCGAATGATTTCCTGAGAATGCATCATGTTCTGGTGTGTATGTTGCATCGTATGTTAGTCATACAATAAGTAGACTTATAATAGACTCATTGAAATTAATAAACACAGCTAACATAGTTCCATTAATTTTAATGGATCTACTCTGGGTAGAATTTATTTGTATGCAGCTCACTGTCTGTATCTGGTGCGGTGAGAGCTAGCTAGTGTGGTGCAGTGGTCAGAGTGTTGGACTTAGTGACCCACATAACCATGAAATTCACTGGGTGACCTTGGGTCAGTCATTTTATCTCAGCCTAACGTACCTCATAGGGTTCTTGTGAGTGGGAGATCCATTTTTTTAAAAAAAAAAAATGTATGCACACATACCCACAGATATATTATATAGATACATCATTTGTGGTTTCTCATAACACACTGTTGACAGTCAAATCTCTGAAAAAGTAGAGTGTTCAGGTCTGTAATCATGTGAATTGTATGTTGTTTCCTGAGTATATAGGAAGAGAGTGATATTTGTGTTGTTTCTTAAATACCATTGAAGAAAAAATGACTTTTTACAACCATGACTACTGTTTTGATGCTCTGTCTATATGCTACAGACTAACCTTCCTGAAAGGAGTTTTTTTTTTTTTTTAAGGCACACGGGGATAGAAAACCACAGGTGTAGTAGGGTGAGTGCAAGACTCATCTTCTATGTTTGCTTTTAAAGTAGGTTAGTCCCAAAGAGAGTATGTTTATTTAAGCTCAGGCATCATGTTTTGACTTGTTTGTGGCTTGCAACCTGAGCCTTCTTTTTGATCTTCTTTTCTATAAAGATGTAATTAAGGATAGGGTTTTCTTCAATAGTTCTCTCAAATATATACACACACACATAACCATGGTGTGATTCTCATCAAAAAGCACTGCTTCATTGGGGAGCAGGTCCTCTGCAAATGTTTATTTTTTTAAAAAAAAATAGTTGTGATTTTCAGTTATATACATTTCAATAGTCATTTTAACATTTCAAAACTCGACTTCCTACTTTTACAGTGGTTCCTTAAATTTATATTTGCGTGTGAAAACCCCCAGGAGTTACCCCAATAATAAATAAATTCACACATGATGCGGAATTTAGTTTTAGGTTATTGGGATAATTTTGGGCATAACTTTATTGATTACAGAAAGTGAGTGGTAAGTTTAGGCATTGGTTCGACTAGGCTGCACCTGACGTCAGCAGGACTCAGCACTGATGACTGGGCCCCACCATATTGTGCAGGTAAACACCATGGGGGAGTGTTGGTACGGCTCTGTGACTCAACCTCACCCCAATAATGCTCCCAGCAACTCTTGCATGGTCCAACCCCTCCCCAAAGGGGCCAACAAGCATGGCGAGTCCCTGGATTCCTTTAACGGAATACCTCTTGGCATTGGAGGGGTTACAGGTTCATAAACCACCCCTCCAAACCACATTTAACCAATGCCTAGCCGCCAAACCTTACAAGTTGTGACGATTTGCTACACGGCAGGTGAAACCCAAGTGGCACCTGCCAATCAGCCAAATGGGAAAATTCATACTGGGCCCCTGCCCCAACAGCAGACGACCCACGACAGCATAGCAAGGTCAAAGCAAGGCCCTAAATATAGGGGTGGGTGGGTGGGTGAGCCGGTGCACGAAGTGAAAAAGAGGAAGCTCAACACAACGTGCAGCAGAATATAAAGATCCCCTGGTTAATTCACAAAATTCCCATTGGCCAGATCTGCCCAGCAACTGAGGGATCTCCAATTGGGTTGTTGTGGCTGTCCAATCACTCCCACCCACAACAATGAGGTCAGTCCTGATGATCTCACCGCAACACGTGCCCTCTGGGAGGAGGACCCGATTTATCATTTCCTGCATATTCTAAATTAACTTATTCTTTTATTCATCTACTTTTATTATTTACTCTATGAAACTGCAGGTTTTTACAATAATCCTGCCAATGTATTAATCTGTTTATAATTTGTTTGTAAATACTCAATAAACCACTTCCATTCCTGTTGAAACAGTTTGTTGCCTTGAGTTCTTATTCTTCCAGTAAATGTCACCATTTCTGCATAATCCATGAGTTTTTGTATCCAATCTTCTTTCGTCAGGACTTCTTCTTTCCATTTTTGGGCAAATAACATTCTTGCAGCTGTTGTTGCATACATGAATAAATTTCTATACTGTTTAGGTAGTTCTACCCCTATAATTCCCAGAAGGAAAGCTTCTGGTTTGTTGGTTTGTTGGTTTGTTTGTTTTACAAATGTTACTTTAAACCTCTTTTTCAATTCATTATATATCATTTCCTAGTAAGCTTTAACCTTACTGCAAGACTACCACATATGATAAAAAGTACATTCTTTCTCTTATAATACTTTCAGGATTGACTCTGTTGGTTCTTCTACAGATATTGCTACGTTGTCTGTAAATGCTTTTAATTTATATTGTTTCTGTCTCACTCTGATACTTTTAATTTCTTGATTACATCTTATTATTTGCACCAATACTTCTAAAACTAATACAAACAACAAGGGTGACAACAGACAACAGGTGTCTCATTCCTTTAGTTATTTTGCAATTCTCAGTCAGGACATCATTTACTATCAGTTTGGCTGACTGCTCATTATATTGCCCTGACTCCTTTTATAAAAGTGTCTCCACAGCTCATTTATTCTAAAACTTTAAACATAAAATCCCAGGAGATGTTGTCAAATGCTTTCTCTGCATCTATTTTTTTTAAGCTGCTTGTTTTTCATTTCTCATTTGTAAGTATTCTGTTATATCAGTTATATTCCTAATATTGTCCTTTGTTTGTCTTCTTGGCAGGAATCCAGCCTAGTCATAGTGGATTACCTCTTTTAGTACCATTTTCAGCCAATTTGCTAATATATCTGCAAAATGTTTGTAAACATTATTCAATAAAGATATAGGTCAATAATTTTTGAGCTGCTCAGGGTCTCTATTTTGTTTAGGAATCAGAGTTATATAAGTATTCTCACCTGCATTTAAAGTCATATTCATAATGTCCTTTAATGGTTGTATTAGGTAATATTGTAACTTCTTATAATATATTGCTGGAAGCCCATCAGGTCCAAGAGCCTTTGCGAGTTTTGCCTGTGAGATTGCTTGCTGTAATTCCACCATGGTCACTTGTCCATTCAAGATGGTAGTTGGTCTTTTGATATCATAGATATTCTACTGTCCTCTAGATATTTTTGCATTTCTTCTATATTACCCCGTTTAGCTCGGTATAATTCTGTATAGAAACTCACAAATTGATCTCTTATTTCTTCTGGGTTTTCCACAACTCTGCTTCCTATATTAATTTTATTTATACAGGATTTTTCATGTCTTTTCTTTATTTGCCACTTTAAATAAATAAATAAAATAAAGTTCCTCTGCAAATGTTGGCATGTATTTTTAGTTTTTTTATTTATTAATGTTACAAAATTTGTAACAAAACAATTGCTATCATTTCTTTGTACATACATAAATCATAAAACTTGACAAGACTGAAAAAATGGATCACTAGAGTGCTAAATACAAAACATATTATTTTACAGTACATAATAATGAGCTGATTACAATAAACCAGTTCAATGAATTCTTCAATAAATCAACTTGGAAAACAATTTCCTGTTTATCTACGCCATATTGCAGTATATGTTGTAGGCATTTCTTGTTTATGTATTGTTTCATGTGTATATCTAATAAAATCATACCTTGTTGTTGTTTAGTCGTTTAGTCATGTCCTTTTTTATAAAGAATTTATTAGATTTTCCAATTAAAAAACCAATTAAAGCCAATACAATACAATACATGGTTAAACATTTCTAACTCCCCCCTCTCCCACCAAGGGGAGCAACAGACACCAAACCCCCCTCTCACAGAGGTAGCCAAAAATCATTTAACATTTAACCACATAGTTTCCAAATCGCAACCTGTAACTGACCCTCCTCCCAGGCCAGTCAATTAAATTCCAATCTTTACTTCTTACAATGACTTCCTCAATCCCCCCTTACTGATTTCTAAATTATAACATAGTTCCAGATTCCCCCCCCTTTAACTCTAATTTAAAATCCATCTCATCATTTTTTCTATTTTACATTTCTCTACCTCCGCCTCAAAATACTTCTGTATTTTCTCATTATCTTAACCAAATTTTTCTATATTACTCATACACCTCCCTCCCTTATGGTCCCAGAGTCTATCTTTCAAAGCATTGTCCATTATCGCAGTGTCCATATCTGATTGTCATAACCATTATAAAATACCATTTCGTTTTAAGTTCTAATCTTTTACCCTATACCTTCCCTTTCAAAAGACCCGACCCATGAGTCATAAAAAACCAAGTCCTGTAACTGTCCATCAGTTAGCAGACCAGTAGTCTTCTCACAATGCAGTGGCAACTGAAAGCAATCTTTAACATTCTTGCATAAAAACTCCATTTGGTATATCCTGTTCCCATTCTTCTTTTTCAACATTGTCAATGCTCCCTTCTTCATATTCCTTCTGTTCCGATATAAAGTCCTCCAAATTATTCTCAGTCTCAATCTCCAAATCTTTATGTGCCAATTGTGCAAGGCTGTTGATTCCCACGGCTACTTGCTGCAAGAGTTCCAAAGCTTGCTTTACAAACTGCGAGGACAGTTTTCCCTTTGTCATCTCAAGGTCGAGTTTCAACTTGCTAGTCACAACAATTTATTTCTTGCTGCGTAGATCCTTACTGCGTTAATCCGCCATCTTTGCACTTATTTTTGCCTATAATTTATAATATCCACTCCCTCTGGACCTCCGGGAGAGAGGAAAATAGATCCAATCCACTTTTAAAACTAAGAACATTCATACAAAAAGTTTCTTTATTTCAGTCACATTGAAACAGCTTCAGCTACAAAGTCGCTCTGTCTCTTAATCTCAGCAGAGAGGGATTGACTTCCGTTTTTAGAATCCCCTCCGAAGCCAAATTAAATCAAATTACTCACAGTTTTATCTTCGGATTTGTCCTTTTGTCCAATTTTTTATTTTACTTGGAAGAATTGAAACGCTGTAGCCCCTCAGTATCGCAGCTTCATGCAGGCAGGGAAAGCGGTATGTCCGATGTGCCGGGGCTCCACTCCCTCGCTCTCGGGGGCTCAAAACAGAGCCTTACCGGGGAGGGAGGAGCACCCTTCTAGCACCAGCCGGACGACCATGCCCCCAAAACTCTCGATTTGGGGACTTCCGGCGAGGACGCCATTGCGGGCGGTCGCGGGTCGTTTTGGTAGCGAGACGACCCGGGCCAGCCCGGGGGTAGGAGCCCCGCTACCGCACAGCGGGGCTCCGTTAAACCACGGGTCGAGCGTCCCGCGGCACGGGCTCTCCAGCAAGCCCACTATGGCGCTGAACCCTTCTCCCGTTCCCCTTGTAAAAGGGGTGTGGGAGTGAAGGGACAACGGCGCCGGGCTGTGGAGGCATGCCCCAACCGGGCTGGTGAAGCGGCGGCCGCCGCCTGCACTGAGCAAGTTCGTTCTACCTGATTCCGAAAAAAAGAAGAAACCCGCAGGCCGTGAGTACGGAAATAATTGGTTCTAAATTCTTTGACATTTGGCACTCCGGGAGGTACGTTAAAAAGGAAGCCCGTTCCTCCCTTTGTTTAAAGAAGAAAATAACTGTTTCTGACTGTGACTGCTGCTGCAGTAGTGGATACAAAGTTTCAATGGAGTGTTTCTTTTGACAAGTGAGACTGGCTGAATCCCTTTTAGGGGAACTAAGTTGGTGGAAATATTTCTTCTTGAAGTTGTTGGAATGCAATCTTTTCACCCTGACTCCGGGGAAAAAGGCTGCTGAAACTTATGTTTAAAGATGGAAAAATACTGAAACCTGATACCCTATGCCCATTTCTACCATGTTTGGTTTCGTTTTTAAATTGGCTCTAGACTTAGGATTGACCCATGAACAAAGGATTATTCTTTTGAAGTTAGAACTGCTAAATCAGAAATTAAATCTGTTGAACCAGGATGTCGAGGAAAAGCTATATCCCACAGGAAAGACTCTTGAGAATTTTGTTAAACTGGAAGAAAACCTTGGCAGGGAACTTAAGGAAATTTTTGAAAAGCAAAGTACAGTGTCTATGCAACCCCGAGAAGATGGAAAATCCTGTTGGGGTGAGAGACCCAGGATTAGAAGACAATTTATATCCAATTTCTGGGGTGAGAGCCCAGAAATGATGGGAAGAAGATTTGTGAATCTACAATCAGAAGATGACTGGAACTTTGAAATGGAGATGCTGGAAGGTGATGATTTGTGTATCCTGAAGCTCCCTGCAAGGACATTTATGGACTGCGTCTGGACCTGTGGATTTATAGAAAAAGAGGACATTCTGGACAATGGTGTTGGAGGGAGATGGAGAAATGTCTGGGGGGAGACCCCGAGATGGCGAAGGAAAATGGTCAGAAAAGGGATAGGGTGAAATATTTAAAATATAATTAGGATGGCTTATTATGGTACCCTGAAGTCAGTGTGTTAAGAATTTAAGATTTTGAACTAGTGAAGAGATATGTTAATTTTCTTTATTAGCAGCAGTTTAAGTGAAATAAGATGTATGATGTGAGTTAAGAAGTAATAGGTTAGTTTGAAGTAAAAATAAATATTAAGAAGTATGTTTAGATTTTTTTTGGATGATTTAAACTTTAGAGATGAGAAGTTATTAAAGTAAATTAGAAGTGGAACCAAAGGAGAGAAAACGGGGATATCACCCAGTATAGATTCAAACAAGGAATTTTTTTTTTGTTCTAAACAAGAAAAAGAATTATTGGTGTTTTAGTGGTGGTTCGTATTTGTTTTTCATTGTGTTTTGATTGTTGTGTTTGTGTTGTTGTATGTGTTTTGTTGTTCTTTGTTTTGTAAAAAACCAATAAAATTCTTATAAAAAACAACAACTCTCGATTTGGGGTTCCTTGGGGTTCTTCTGCGCTGTAGAAGACACCCCGTCCCTGCCGCACTCAGGTTTGCTCAGCTGAATTGCAACTAATCACCAAACTTAAAACCATGGAGAAACCTGGTTTGAACAAAGACATTGGATTCTTATCTCATTATACATAACAAAGCCATCTTTAGCCATCTCACCCCTTGCATTTCCCTGCAAGACTAACTGCAGCCGTTTAGAGTCGTCAACAGGTTTTCCACACTTATCAGCCTATCACCCATTCCCACCACCCTTCTGAGTAATACCCCTCCCCACTCCCCCACTATATTTAAGGATCTGGTGACTTCTGTTTCAGTGTATCTGAAGAAGTGTGCATGCACACGAAAGCTCATACCAGGAACAAACTCAGTTGGTCTCTAAGGTGCTACTAGAAAGAATTTTCGATTTTGTTTCGAGCAAAACCTGCGACTGATGGCGGCTCCGCGCTCAACCGGAAGTCTAGTCATGTCCAACTCTTCGTGACCCCATGGACCAGAGCACGCCAGGCACTTCCACTGCCTCCCACAGTTTGGTCAGACTCATGTTCACTTCGAGAACACTGTCCAACCATCTCTGTTGTCCCCTTCTCCTTGTGCCCTCCATCTTTCCCAACAATAGGGTCTTTTCCAGGGAGTCTTCTCTTCTCATGAGGTGGCCAAAGTATTGGAGCCTCAACTTCAGGATCTGTCCTTCCAGTGAGCACTCAAGGCTGATTTCCTTAAGAATGGATAGGTTTGATCTTCTTGCAGTCCATGGGACTCTCAAGAGTCTCCTCCAGCACCATTATTCAAAAGCATCAATTCTTCGGCGATCAGCCTTCTTTATGGTCCAGCTCTCACTTCCATACATCCTCCTTCATGGATCACTGCCTTGTCATGGTGAAGGGGCTCGAATAACTCAGAGAAGCTATTAGCTATGCCATGTAGGGCCACCCAAGATGGACAGGTCATAGTGGAGAGTTTTGACTAAATGTGCTCCACTTGGAGCAGGAACTGGCAAGCCACTCCAGTATCCCTGCCAAGAAAACTCCATGGACAAAGAGAACAGACATATAAAATAATAATATAAAAATTATCTTGGTTTTTCTGTCCCCTCACTACCTTACCACATGTTTTATTGCACTTGGGGCAGATGAAGGTGCACCTGGCATTTCTTTTCTCTGTGCTTCTCCCAGCAGTCTTTCATCCTCTGGTCACTGTTATGGATACATGAACTGACTGTCTTTCTCCAGGCATTGTGATCATCTGCAAGTGATTCCCACAAAGTGGGGTTAATGTTACCAGCCTTCATGTCATGTTTGCAGACATCTTTGTAACACAAAGTTGGTCTTCCAATTGGCCTGGTGCCTGAAGCCAGCTGTCCATAGAGCATATCCTTGGGGATCCTGCCACCTTCCATTTTGTGTACATGACCAAGCCAGTATAGATGTCGCTTAGACAGACTCCACCCTGCATGCGATGCCCAAAATCTTCTTGATGCAGTGAATATGGAAGGCATTGAGGCATCACTCTTGAGGTTATAAGTTGCCACAAAGTAGACTTTCATCTTGGTATTGGTTGTTCTTCCATACCCTTTTGGAGAGGTGAGCCATTGCCATAGCTGCCTTGCCAATACACTTATCCACCTCAGTGTCGATAGAAAGGTGGTGCCCAGGTAGAGACATTGTCTACCACCTCAAGCATGTGGTCACCAATGTTGATGTGTGGAGTGCTGGTGATGTCCTGACCCAGGATGTTGGCTTTTGTCAGGCTGGTGGTGAGGCCAAACACCAAGCAGGTTTGGGCAAAACAGTTGATGAGCTTCCTCAGCGAGTGCTATCAAGGCTGCGTCATCTGCAAACAACATCTCTTGGAAAAGGACCTACCACACTTTTGTCTTGGTGTGAACAAACTTCCGTCACTCCTTCTCACACTCTCTTCAGTTGACTTGAGGGCATAGGAGAGCAACAGGGAGAAGAATATGCCAAAGACAGCTAGAGTGAGAACTCTAGCTTTCATATTCATAGCTGTGAACTTTCCCTTTTTTGCGGGAAATTCCCTTATTCCAGTGCCGTTTCCCACTGCAAAAAAGGGAAGGTTGACAGCTATGTTCATATTGCCCATATTGCTCTGTATAGGGAAGGACCTTAAGAATTAACCACTGTAGTGGGTAGTGTTGTGTATGTTCTTGTGGAAGGATTATCCTATTATGATACATAAGGGCAGTGGTGGTTTTTTTCCCCCTAAAAAAATGTTTAGGGATACTCTCATTTTGACTCAAGAAAATCACCATTTTAGAGTTCAGATCGGGAAAAATCAATACAGTAAATGGACAAAAGTACAAAGATTCACAAAATGTTTAGGGGTATGCTCACCCCTGCATCCCCCCAGAAAAAAATCACTGTATAAGGGGTATTATACATTAGAGCACTGTTTTATCTATAGTATAAAAATGGTGGCTCATTTACTAACAGACAAGTGGTTGGTCATTGATCAGAAGCAGAGGTAAGGGAGACACTTGATTTCACCTTTAAATATGAACCTACACCTCCAAAAGCAAGGTGAACTGAAATACAGCTTTCTATCCTTCAGGATTTGGATTTCTCTGAATTTTGCAGTCTGTTCTACAACTTAAAATAAAAAGTGTGTATTGGGAAAGTCACGAAGAGTCGGACACGACTGAATGACTGAACAACAACAACAATTGGGAAAGTTTGCATTAAAACACTTACTTCAGTTAATACACATATACACATAAAACATCGTGAAAAAGTATACTCTATTAGGGGAAATATGAACTAAAATGCTGGAAAACCTTTGTGAGGAGTTTTTGGGGGAAAGAATCACAAAATAAGTTTTGCATATCTCAAGTTCTAGCTACTGCACTGGATAGTTAAGATTCATCAATCATTCTCACTGACGCATGTTGACATTGAGGTGACTTTAGATTTCACCCTGTCATCCAATATTTAGTAAAATGACGCTTCACAAAGGATGAAAGAATACCACACAAAGTAGAAGAACCATTAAGATAAATAATATCCAAATCTGTTTTAATAATAAAATATAACCCAGCTGCTTAATTTCCATAATAAATATGTGTTGACTTTAATTGCTTTGAAAGACATATAGTTATTGCTTTAGGGCTGTTTGCTTTTTGGGAGGGAGGGTCTCAATACAATATCCAGCCATCTGCTAAGAAATAAATTCCTCCCAAGCTGTGAAATGCTTTAATTACTAGTTATGTCACCAAGTGTGTTTGCTTAAAAATGTGTGTGTGTGTGACACACATAATGTCATCTGGTAGCAGCAGAAATGGCCCATGAATGGCTTCTTTTATGGGTTATGAGCCCAAGTCCCCAAGTCAATGAGGAATCATTTGCTTAGGGAACTGTCGTTGCAATGGAGCTTTGACAAAGTGTCCTTACTGACACAGGGATACAGGAGGCGGCTTTATAGCAAGTCAGACCATTGGTAACCCTAGCTCAGCTTTGTATGTGGCACAGTTGCAGATCCGCCAACCCACAGGCCAAACATGACCCACCAGACCTCCCCATTTGGCTCATGGCACCATATGGGCAAGCCACACCCTTCCTCTAAAGATGGCCCCAGGGGTTGGGCAGGTAAGGAAGAGGCTTCAAGGGCAGCATTGGTGGCAAAAAGTGAGCTCCCAGTTGCCCCTTTGATGGAGCAAGGTTGCTTCCACCACCCATCAGCTGTGGGAGGGAAGCAGTTTCCAGAAGCAGGAAGCAGTTTCCATTTATTGGAAGCCACTTCTGCCTCCCAACGCTGCTCCTCAACCAGAGTTTCAAGGAATAGCGTGGGACTGTTTGGAAGCCCATTTGACAGCCACCCCTACCAAGAAAAGGTTTTCTTCTTGACCAAGGTTTGGTTCCTTGCAGGCCTCTAGGTAATAAAGTAATTGGTTCCTTGTGAGAACCCAGCTCTTACTGATGAGATAATATGCTGAGAGCATCTGCATTATCTGACATGTGAAAGCCTTTTTACGTAAAATAGCTTTTCCTACTGAAACTGGTCCCCCCCCATCCGTACTCAGCTGCTATATTTTAAAATTGCTTTAATGATACCATCCACACTTTAGGGCTTAATCAGCAAGCAGTACAAAGATTTATATTTAGTGGATTGCTTACATCCTTCCTCCTCCCCATAACACACACACACAGTGCAGATTCAAACCTGAGCACCTTTCAGGAGCTTTGTTAAGACCTTAAAAGCTGGTGTTTGGCATTAGAATCGGGAATAGGTTATGGTACAATATGCAAAAACAAGATGAATTAACAAAACAGTTAAGGGAGCTGGGGGAAGTCCTGGGGGGGAGGGGTGGAAGGGAGGGGGGAGGGGGGAAATGTAATTGGCTGTATTGTTGACAATTTGTATGGATTTCAAATTTCTTTAACAAAAATTTTTACCAAAAAGAAAAGAAAAAGAATTGGGAATAGGTTACTTAGGAAATAGTGCCGACAGTTCACTGAGTTAGATGAACTATTATTCCATCTGGCTGGGTTTGGCTTTGATACCCTCAAGTGTATTCAGAGTGCAGAGAAATCTAAATCTAAATAGCAATCAACCAATTGTGTATTTTCGTATTTGATTATTTTTAGGTACATTCCATATGACATTCAAATGTAATTTGCAGAGGTCGCTATATTTTGTTACTGCATTCAACTATCTAATAATAATCTGGGCTATTTTTGTGACACTACTCACCAGAACACAATACTGGAACCTTGTTTTTTTCTGCTCATGGCAACCATTTTCTGCTGGCCCCCCTGCCACTTTTGTCAATGAAAGAATACTGACACCTCATTTTCTACAAAAACTGGTGTCAGGTGACCCTCTTTGGAGGGGGAGTGCTGTGTCACATATTGGTGGGGGGGACCCGATCCATGTGCTCCTATCCATGCAGCATCTCCTGCTTAAGTGCCAACAACAGTAAAGTAAGAATTTCACATGGACTAAACTGCAGTGGTGTCCAAACTTTTTTCAGAGGGCCAGATTTGATGAAGTGAAGGGTTGTTTTAGGGTTAAAGTTCTTGAGGTTTTTTTAGGATTTTACCCCAGGAAATAAACTGCCACAGGGGCCAGATTAAACTGACCGATGGGCCAAATTAGTCCCCCGAAACGGACTTTGGACATGCCTGGACTAAAGTGACAAGACCCTCAGACCTAGGTTTGCTTTTCACAGTGGACTAACCTGATTCAACAGCTTCAGATTTGTTTGCGGGTCAGAACACAGATTATGCACTTCTCTCAATCTTACAATACAGTTTTGGTGCAAAACTCAACTCAACTCATTTTATTTTGGCTTTAAGCCCATAAACATGACAAAGTGCAAAAAAAAAGGTGTGCACATAAGTATGCATTTTATGAGTTTTTTAAAAGGTGCTCAATGAATATTTTATAGGAAAATACATTGTGAAATACGTACTTTATAAAATGTGCATGCTGAAATGTGTCCAAATTAAATATGGACTTTTCATTAGAGTTGATTTTTTTATTAAAAAGATAAAAATCTGCATAAAACAGATTTTTATCTTTTATGATTGAGCACCTATGATTGAGCACTTATGATTGAGCACCTATCAAAATGAAACAATGTTTAGTTAGGCTACTTATTCAATCCATGACCAGACATGGATTGCCATAAATGTGTAATTCCCCTAACCTTTAGCTCTTTTGGATGAAAGGGCAGAACCACACCATACATTCAAAGCACATGGTTTCCTGCAAAGCACCCTATGGAGTGTAGTTTGTTAAGGGTGCAAGGAATTGTATGCTTTAAATGAGTGTTTAAATGTGCTTTAAATGTGTATTTTCCATTAAAATCTGTGAGAATGTGTATTATTCCCCCTCACCAGCTATTTTTGAACATTAGATTAAAGGCAGATTGAAGATGCCAAATTTAGTGTGTATATAAATATTCGCACACATCCTTTGAAATTGGGGCATGTATGGGTTTTTAATCAACAACACATGATTCATTAAAAAGAATCCTAAGCAATTAAAAAAGAACTTGACTGCAACTTGCTTACACTGCGCAGAATACAATGGCTACTTGAATAAAACCACATAGTAATGCCACTCTGTGGCATTCATTGCATTATGTCATTTTGTTCCATGCTCTTTAGTACACTTGGTATGACTGCTTATTCCACTATCTCTACTTCTACTGCTTTAAAAAAAAACACAAAAAACCCCTCCTAAACTTGTTGTTGTTCAGTCGTTCAGTCGTGTCCGACTCTTCGTGACCCCATGGACCAGAGCACGCCAGGCACGCCTATCCTTCACTGCCTCTCGCAGTTTGGCCAAACTCATGTTAGTAGCTTCGAGAACACTGTCCAACCATCTCATCCTCTGTCGTCCCCTTCTCCTTGTGCCCTCCATCTTTCCCAACATCAGGGTCTTTTCTAGGGAGTCTTCTCTTCTCACGAGGTGGCCAAAGTACTGGAGCCTCAACTTCAGGATCTGTCCTTCTAGTGAGCACTCAGGGCTGATTTCTTTGAGAATGGATAGGTTTGATCTTCTTGCAGTCCATGGGACTCTCAAGAGTCTCCTCCAGCACCATAAAACACCTCCTAAACTAGAATGCCACAAACACTTTCGCCTTTCTTCCTGAAGTTCATGAGAGCCAGTGTGGTGTAGTGGTTAAGAGCGGTAGACTCGTTATCTGGGGAACCGGGTTCGCGTCTCCGCTTCTCCACATGCAGCTGCTGGGTGACCTTGGGCTAGTCACACTTCTCTGAAGTCTCTCAGCCCCACTCACCTCACAGAGTGTTTGTTGTGGGGGAGGAAGGGAAAGGAGAATGTTAGCCGCTTTGAGACTCCTTTGGGTGGTGATAAAGCGGGATATCAAATCCAAACTCCTCCTCCTCATGTGGGCCTGCATTTTATAAACGTTTACTCTCTAGGCCATAACCAAGAAACCCAGGACCTCATATAGAAATCAAACCTCTCCATTTATGCATTCCATCTAAAAGTTTCAATGCAATTATAAGTGAAACACTGAAACATTATTAAAATCAAAAATATACACCTTGGGTCTCTAATTTTTATATCACTTGAGAAAGTACTCCATCATTCAACTTGCTCTTTCCTGTACCATTCCCAGTTTTCTCGATCATGATATTATTGTGTAGCCAACAGGCTGTAGCAATATATAATCCTAGACGTAATGCTGGCTCGAAGGAAATCTCATTACTTGGGGGGGGGGGCAGAATTATAAGATAAAGTTAAGCAAACTGTTCAAGCAATGTGGTAGAACCAATTAATAGGACCTTTAATGACTCACAAATAATAAAATATTATCTTAGGACACATTATGTACAAATCACAGCAAATTGCTTTCCAGTTCTGCAATTTCATAAGTGATTTTTGGAAACTCTATAGATTCTTATAATGGCACCATGTTACTTGTCATTTTGATTTTCAGTCCCTTTTGTAATCATTCCCAGTGTTGAGTTTACGAAGTTTCTACCTACACAAGTTGGTAGCTATCATAAGAATGTACTAGCCCTGCTGGATCAGACCAAAGGCACATTTAGTCCAACTTTCTGTTCTCACAGTTACCAAGCAGATGCCTGTGAGAAACCCAGAAGCATGAATTGGGTACAATAGCACTCTTCTCATGTGTTATTCCCAGCAAACAATGAGGCCTACTGCCTCCAGCCGTGGAGGTAGAACACATCTATGGCTAGTAGCCACTGAGAGCCTTAACCTCCATGAATTTGTCTAACCTCTTTTTAAAGCCATCCAAGTTGGTGGCCATCATTATCTATTGCAAATCCCATAGTTTAATTACGTGCTGTGCAAAGACGTACAGCCACTTATTGCCATCGTTAAGTGTGGAGAAAGCGCTCATTTAGCCAAAAGAGAGCAGCACTGGTGTAGTATAGTGCTCGCAGACTACACCCTAACCAATGATCATTCCTTTCCTCAGAAATAAGGACATTACAAAAGCATGCAGCCTCTCTTCACTTATAGTCTCCTTTTAGGGTGGCAATAGCTCCTTTTGAGATCTTAAGCAGCTCTGGGCTGGTGGTGCCTGGATGGTGATGGGACATGGCAGGTTTAGGTTGTTTCCTGGAGGTCAGGTCTAGCCAAAATCAGTATTAGTGATGATAACCAATTTGAAGTTCCACATGCATAAGAAGAGATCTCCGAATACCAGGTGTTGGGGCCCCAAAAGAAAAGAAAATCAGAATAGTTGGAAACAGAGGGTGGTGTTCAATGCTAGTCCTACTCAGGATAGTCCCATTGAAGTTAATAAACATGACCAACTTGAGTTCATTAATTTCAATTAGTCTATTCTGAGTAGGACTTAGCTGAGTACAACCCAGAGGGATGCATCCAATAGAATTTTCCCAATATTCCAAGGACTTCCTCTCCTCTCCCTGTTCACTCCAACATCTCTACCAATCTGCCCTGGAGTATTTGTAGAATCCCCAGAACAGATTTCAGGGGAGTAGAAGGAGAGGTAGTCCCACTGCAAAGGGAGAAGACCTTGATGGTATTGGGTACCTGGGGTTGGGTACAACCCTGAAACCTAAAATAGAATCTTTATAGCACATAGCAGAACAAGAAATTATACCATCACTTCTGTTTGTCTTTTTTTTTTTTTTAAGAGATTCATACCTCCTTAGAGAGCCTTTGGAGAATCTTCCTTGAGGTGGTCTAATAAATCTATTACTGAATATATCTGAATGTTGCAATACCTCCCAGACCTGCTATGATTATTAGTGCTTAAGTTTATCATTCCTAATAATTAATAATTGCTTTTATTGCAGCTCTGCTACTCTACTACTTTATATTTAGTACAGTACTAATATTACACACACACACACACACACACACACACACACAGTACCTTATATTTAGTACAGTTTAATGATAGGGTCAACTGTAATAAACATCTGATTGATGAAATGCATACCACTGCCTAGGTATATATTCCTCAGTGTGTGTGTGTGTGTGTGTGTGTGTCTGTGTGTGTGTGTGTAAATAAATATAAAATATTTGGGTATGTATGTAATGAGTATGCATCAGCTTTGAAAGTGTCAGAGAGGAGGATTATTGTTTGTTCTTGCTTCCCCTAGCAATTGCCTAGTACTCCTTAGGGAGGCCAGTTTCATACCTTGAAAATCTTGGGTCTCCACCAAATCCACTGACCTGCACTCTACTACATTCATACACATATTATGCTAATGGATTTTATGATGGGGAAATAAAAAGTGCGGATTATGCAAATGTAAATCAAGCCCTCCAGGTCACCATGAATGTGGACCTCGGTGATTAAGTGTTTGTCTTTGTTTCCTTCTAATGTGTTGCCAACACAGTTGGGGATAAAAGAGGGAAAAGTCTGGGGTTTTATTTTCTTGCAATTTTGAAAATGTTCCATCTGTCTGGAGAGTTACAATTCATTTAGTCCCACTGTTGCGTCTCTTGAATTAAAATGCTTTCCCTGGCGGTGAATTTTTGGATGTGTATGTGTTTTTCTATTGAGATTCAGCTCTTCATGGAAGTTGACCTTTTAGAGAAAGCTTGCTTCATTGTGAATTGTGGGTGTTAGAAAGGTAAACATATTCAGTACTTGTTATTCAATGAGTTTGGATTTTGAAAGTCATTGTCAATAGGTTAATCCTTTTGTACAGACACTCTCCTTGGCAAAGAGGCATCTTATACAAATAAAGGTTTTACCACAATGCTAATTTTGCAGCCTTTCTGTCAATTGTCAGAGGAATGTATCTCTGCAGAGGTCTTAAAATTGGTTATTTGTAGTTTGCATTCACCTTGTGTCAGCACAGTTCAAAAGAGAGCTTCGGTTGCAGACTGGTTGTAATCTTGACCAAGAAGTCATTAAAACCCAGGGCTTCCATGCAGTACTTTATGGGTTGAATTTGTTCTTTGAAGCCTCTTGCAAATATTTATAAGTGTCGTGGGCATCAAAGCTTTTCCCTAGGAGGGAAAAAGAGAAGAGCAAACACTTCTCTAACGTTAAAGGTCCTTGAGGAAGTGGGGGGGGGGTTGCCTTCTCTGGTGAAATAGAATTTTCTCTTGAAATCATAGAATGGGAAATCAGGGATCAGAAATAGATCGCGAACATCATCTTGGATAGGCTTTTGAGAAATTGATTGATATACAAGGCCACTATATCACTCAGGTTTTGTTTTGTTTTTATAAAGCAGATATTTAAAGTTATTTATCTTAATATTACCACTTTCTAGATATTCTCTGTCCTTGCATTATGAATTATATTCTGAAACACATTTGCATGCTATGTTTATTTTATATAGTCAGGATGCTGTAGCATGCCTTCTATATTAATGCTAAATCATTTTTTGCTAATTTATTGGGTCATTTTATCAACAACAAGAAAGAGCCCAATGAGGAATTAAAGTGCAGTCCCCAATTTGTGCTATGCATGCCCAATTACTGTAAGAAAAGTTCAAGAAGGTCCCTGCTATTCTTGAAATTACAACATGATCTAATTCTCCTTCTGAAAATATTTTCATAGGTTTGTGATGGAACTGTGCACAAACAACAACAAAAACCTGCTGCATCCTTCATACTGTCAGTTGATTGCTGAGTATTTCATGGAAGTAAACAACTGTACCACTTGTTGCAGAAAGCTTCCAATTAGAGACTTTTAGGCAAATATCTCACTAATTAGGACTAATTAGGCATTCCTTGCCCTATTTTTCATGCAAGCCAGCAGTGGTTTCCAATTAGAACTCTAGCAGATTTGGGCTGCAATCCTCTATCCTCTTACCCAAGTGTAAGACTGACCAATCACCTTCAGTGTGATTTATTTCCGTGTAGGTATTTCTTAATCCATACATGAATCAACACATTTGTCTAATCCTCTTCAAGTCATTCAAGTTGAAGACCCTCAGAACACCGTGCAGTGATAAATTCCAGAGCTCATATTCCAAAACTGAGCTTCGGTGGATAACCCCAGGTTCTAGTGTTAAGAATAAGTGTTAAGAATGAGGCTACTAATAAGCTCACCCCCAGTGTTTTGAGAATTGCTACACTACAATATCAAATTTCTTGCCTTTTCTTCCTTCCTTCCATTAAAGTGTTTATAAGCTTCCCACCAGGTGCCCTGTGCGAGGCCAAAAATTGATGCCTGTAATAGAGGCTCTGGGCTTTGGAGTAGAGGTGTGAGGCTCCGGCAGGGTTCTAGAGCCCTTCCTTTTCCTTCCCAAAGCAGAGCATGCACTAACTAGGCTTTGGGAAGGAAGCAGGAAGGCGCCCAGTTGGCCTCTGTGTCCTGGGGGGGCAATTACCCCTAACTCCACCTCTATGCCCACCATTTGAAAATATTGTAGCCGTGTACAACAAAAGGATTGAAATAATTAAAGAGCTTAAAAATTAAATCCATTTGCAAAGCTTATAGGAACCATATCTAACAATGCTGCCCTGAAAAAGCCTGGTTGGGGGTGGGGAAGGATGTCCTATCTGAATTGCCAAGGGGAGTGTATTCCAAAGTAATGGATAGAATCACACTAAATATACTTCCTGGACATGTGGCCCCCACAAGAGGGTCTCACTTTGTGACGAAAGGCTTTGAGCAAGAAGATGTGGGAAGCTGTGGTTATATTCATTCTCTGCAGGCAGTGCATAAACAGGTTTATTGCTGTGGGATTCTTTCTTTTTATTTTTTGCAATGATGACCTCATATTAATCTTCAAGGAGAGCTGGTTCTTCAGATGCCTACTAGGACAAGAGCTTTTGCCAGACAAATAATTACATGGCATGGTCAGGGAGAATCAATAAACACTCTGCAATTTTACAATTAAGCCTCTTGTCTGAGGCAGAGTATGCCATCATTTCAGCTCTTTAGCAGTTTGAAAAGCCATCATAAAACAATTAATACCTAGCAAAAATAGCAACTAGGTTTTATGCAAGCAAGAAGCAAGTCATTGTTTTTGTTGTGGTGTTTATTGGATATCTCCTGCCTTACATTGTGATTTATCTCTCAGTCAGAGATAACCTCAAGCATCACATCATGTTTGTGGGGGGGGGGGTCATACTGTTCATAACAGTGGCTATCAGCACAGGAACACTTGCCCAGATGCACCCTATGTTGCACAACTCCATAAAAAGGTGTGTTGTAGTCATTTAACAAGTGTACCTTGCTTTTCATCGTCCCAGGAGCCTATAAAGTAAAAACGACATAAAAGTGCACAGCCCTCCAATTCCTTTGGTGCACTCCTCACTCTCGACACCAGCTGAGAAAGAATGAATAGGTGATGGATAAATGATTGAAGAGAAAGGGTGATTGTGTGGTTCATTTGGATGAATGAATAAGTGTGTATGATGATGAAGATGATGATTTATATGCCTCCCATCTGACTGGGTTGCCCCAGCCACTTTGGGTGGCTCCCAACAACAACAACAAAATAGTAATAGCACAATACAACATCACACACTAAAAATGACCCATCAGATGTCTTTTAAAAAATCACATAGCTGTTTATCTGCATGACATCTGTTGGGAAGGCATTCCACGGGGCAGGCACAACTACCAAAAAGGCCCTCTACGTGGTATGAATGTACATTTGTGTCAAAACAAAATAAAAAATTAAAAAATTCCTTCCAGTAGCACCTTAGAGACCAACTAAGTTTATTCTTGGTCTGAGCTTTGCACACGAAAGCTCATACCAAGAACAAACTTAGTTGGTCTCTAAGGTGCTACTGGAAAGATTTTTTTTATTTTTTATTTTGTTTTGACTATGGCAGACCAACACGGCTACCTACCTATAACTGGTACATTTGTGTGCGTGAAAGAGACAAGATTGTATGGATGATTAATGAAGGGGAAAAATCTTTCTAGTAGCACCTTAGAGACCAACTGAGTTTGTTCCTGGTATGAGCTTTCGTGTGCATGCACACTTCTTCAGATACACTGAAACAGAAGTCACCAGATCCTTAAATATAGTGGGGGAGTGGGGAGGGGTATTACTCAGAAGGGTGGTGGGAATGGGTGATAGGCTGATAAGTGTGGAAAACCTGTTGACGACTCTAAACAGCTGCAATTAGTCTTGCAGGGAAAGGCAAGGGGTGAGATGGCTAAAGATAGCTTTGTTATGTATAATGAGATAAGAATCCAATGTCTTTGTTCAAACCAGGTTTCTCCATGGTTTTAAGTTTAGTGATTAGTTGCAATTCAGCCACTTCTCTTTCCAGTCTATTTCTGAAATTTCTTTGTATTAAGACAGCTACTTTGAGATCTTTTATAGAATGTCCTGGGAGATTGAAGTGTTCTCCTACTGGTTTCTCTGTCTTGTGATTCCTGATATCAGATTTATGTCCATTTATCCTTATAAATAGGTAAAGAAGGGTATTACCCTTCTGAGTAATACCCCTCCCCACTCCCCCACTATATTTAAGGATCTGGTGACTTCTGTTTCAGTGTATCTGAAGAAGTGTGCATGCACACGAAAGCTCATACCAGGAACAAACTCAGTTGGTCTCTAAGGTGCTACTAGAAAGAATTTTCGATTTTGTTTTGACTATGGCAGACCAACACGGCTACCCACCTGTAATGAAGGGGAGGCAGGGAGAGGAGTGTCCCATTCATATATTTTTTGCTTTGACCCTATCCATTGCCATTGGTATGTGGCCTCTGACCACTTTTGGCCAAGACAAGAGTGGGGAACTTCCTTATTTTGCAAATGAGGCCATTTATGCCAGGTCATGCCCACCTGCCCTACACCTGATGCCATTAGTAGAGCAGGCAGAGAAATGCCTGAGCAAAAGGAGGGTTGAGGCACCACAGATCAGCTAATCAGCACAGTGCATGAGACCCAGGTTGTAGCAGAGCTTCTGAGTTGGAGGATGGCAAGGATTCATCTTGTGGGTGTTTTTCTGGGTGTGGCCCTATGTGCAATTCTTCTTCTGATGCAATTCCCTGAAGAAGGGAATCTGATCACAGGGTCATGGCAATCCAAACTGTGCAGATCCAAACTGTGCAAATCCAAGTAATGTTTAGATTTTGTAGTTATATTGGGACTGGGAAGGAGTCATTGTTTATTTGGTTCTGCATCCCAATTAACCCAATTTAAATTAAACATAGTTATTCAAATCTCTGGAGCAATTGCATTTGACTGTTGTGTTCAGGTCTGCTTGCTGCATCTCCAAACAGATATTGTAGAGCTAGAAAGGGCTCAGAAAAGGGAAACCAAAATTTTCAAGGGCTGGAACAATTCCTAGATGAGAGCTTACAACATTTGGGGCTTTGTTAAAGGTAAGCAGGTACTTGATAAAGGTGTAGACGTTTATCCCTGGTGTGGAGAAAGTGGTGAGAGAGGTCTTTTTCTCTCATAATATTAGAATCCAGGGACATCCAATGAAGCTCAGTAATGGAAGATTCAGGAGAATCAAAAGTAAGCACTTCTTCCCATATTACATAGTTAAACTATGGAATTTACTTCCACAAGATGTAGTGATGGCCACCAACCTAGGGCTGTTTGCCTCCCTGCTTCCCCCTGTGGAAACCCAATCTCTAGCAAAGGTCAATTGGGTTTTCTTCAGATTGAAGAATGGGTTTTCCCTTAGAAAGGAGCAGCACAAAGCGAAAACCACTCAAACCCATGCCTGGAAAGTGTTCGTCAAGTGGAAAACCGCTTGGACTCATGCATTCTAGGCATGGGACAAGTGGAAGTGTGGATGAGCCCTTTGATGACTTTAGAGTTTTAGACAAATCAATGGAAGATATGGCTCTCAATGCCTTCTATCTAGGATTGCTGTGTTCTACCTTTAGTATTGTAGGTGGTAAACCTCTGAATACGAGTCACTGGAGAATACAAGTAGGGAGAGTACTGTTGTGCTCTTTTCTTGATTCCTGGGCTTCCCATAGGTGTCTGGTGAAAAGAGGATGCTGGACTAGAGAAGCCTTTGGTCTTATCCAGATGTCCTCTTGTTTCGTGGGTTGCCCTACACTCCACATTGCATTGTAAGACTGTGATAAGCTGCAAACTTGGTTTCTGAGACCATGTTGATACTGGATGAGTGGCAAGTTGATTCAAAATGGACTCCTGTCCTTTACAGTTGTATACAACAACACAGTCAATATTTAACGTCTAGGCCCTGAAGTCAGAGTATAATGGCAATTGCTTTCTTGCTCTAGACTCACAGAGGAAGTGGCTAATGGAAGATGAGTGTGATCAGTCTCCTTCTCCCAGCTGGCTGTGAGGTTGCATTGTGTGACCCAGAAATTGCAGGCAGATCCTCCTTTGCTTTATTACTGCATAGCTCACTCTGGCGTGTATTTCTCTATTGCCCAGTCATCCCATCTAAGAACTGGTTCTGCCTACTGGCTCTAAGCGTGTGAATGAAGCCTTTGAAGATACACAGAACAAAACGAAGATACCCTAAAACAAAAACAAAACACCCCAACCCTCACTGGTGTGTTCTCTGCTTTTCTGTACCCATTACTGCACCTCTGTATTTTCCTGTTGTGGCTCAAAGGAGATTCAGGAAAAGGAGAGATTTGCATTGCAGAAAGCATAAATCCCCTCCTTTCACACTGCAGCCCTGATCCAAAATGTAAGGTCAGGGTGGCTATGTGCCATAGTTTACAGTAAGGATGAACAAAGCTGTCAATTACAGTTTCTCTCATTCTTATGTACAGTTTTCCATATCCCTGCATCTGTTTGTTAATATTTCTTTCATGAGAACTCATCGGCATCTTGGTGGACATTTATCCTAATATATTCATATTTTTTCTGTGCAATTTTTCTTAATAGAATGCATTTATGTAGGTTGTTTTCATCGATGTATAGACTTTTATTAGCTCCCCTCCTTAGTTTACATACCCATTTTTAGTTGGTGAATTGCATCGCAAAATCTTTCCAGTAGCATCTTAGAGACCAACTGAGTTTGTTCTTGGTATGAGCTTTCGTGTGCATGCACACTTCTTCAGATACCTTCTTCTTCAGGCAGATGTGCATGCACACGAAAGCTCATACCAAGAACAAACTCAGTTGGTCTCTAAGGTGCTACTGGAAAGAATTTTTTTTATTTTGTTTCGACTATGGCAGACCAACACGGCTACCTACCTGTAACTGGAACTATCGCAAAATCTGGCATCATGTGAATTTCAAAGGCTAGCTGCATTTCAGTTTGTGTATTATTTTGGGCAATGAGATTTACATGGGTTCATATTAAAATGCCAGCCAAATGGGATTTTTCTCTCATCCCTAGATCACAGAGGACGATCCTCTATTTGAAGGGTGGTTGGAGGACTGTCCATCATTTGAAGATATCCTCTGTTTGAAGGGCTGCCCAGTGTAAATCCAGATAAAATTATGGATGATGAGAATGGAGCCCACAGGGGCCTTGATGTTGCCCGTCAACAGTGAGCCTCTGGACAGCAAACTGAGTAGACATATTTGGTCACAGTGCTCCCCAATGTGGTGAGATATATTGCCTCTCAAAATGCATTATTGTATTTCTATATTTCTAGATTTATATGTATACATTTAAATCAGCATATGCAAGGTTTATGCAAATCTGCATCTACTTTGTTCTGGTTATTTTTTTTTGAGACATGAAAGTGACAATCCTAAATTCCCCTCCCCTCCCTCAGCCACTGAAGCCACCTCCAGGGGGATGTGGGTGATTCAACACCCACAATAATATATTTGTTGGGGCTGGGCCTCCTCAAAGTCAGTGGGCAAAGTTGAAGCTCTTTGTTGCGGGTACCCACAATATTCAGTGCAAGATTGCATCTGTGCCCACAGCTGATTTTAGGAAAAGAAATAATGGGCCAGATTCAATTAGTGGAAGCACACCCATAAATATAACGGGAGCTTCTCCGTCTCCTGCTCCCACCTCCCCCAAATTCATTCTGGAGAGACAACAGAATGCCCCCCCCCATCTAATAAGTCCTCTCACCCTCTCTGGTGGGCTCCAATGCAGACTGGCATCCCCCGCGCCCCCCGGAAAGGAAAGGAAGTGCCTGGGTTGAGCTTGTTGCCTCGGTAATTGGTCCCACCTGCTAGCCTAATCAGCAAATCACGAGAGGGCATGGGCCACCAGGGAGTAGGCTTAGCCAGCCTCTCCATATATTACATAGGCATGTAGAACGATCAGGTTAGCAAGATGTTGAATTCCACCCATTATATTAAGATATTGAGGTATGGGCAAGCTGCATAATGTGAAGCTTGGCCCTAAACTGCCATCCAAGTAAGTAATCTCTCCTCCTTGATCACCATGAGACAAATACAGTATTTTGCTGCTACTGCTGTCATAAATCATTTAATGTATCATATGTCCAAACATACAGACAAGCCTGCAGCTAGAGAAAGTATGTTATTTCTCCTCCATGCAGTGAGGCCTGATAAGGCAAGTAAGAAACAGCTGGGGAGAGATGCAGCTGTGGACAGTGAGACATCAGAGTTTCTTGTAACCGAGCGGGAAATGAAAGCATGAGACAAAAAAAGGGCCTTGTTAGGATATTCCTCT
Organism: Lacerta agilis; assembly: GCF_009819535.1. Taxonomy (NCBI): domain Eukaryota; kingdom Metazoa; phylum Chordata; class Lepidosauria; order Squamata; family Lacertidae; genus Lacerta; species Lacerta agilis. The sequence continues at coordinate 25,279,573 of NC_046331.1, forward strand.
CACGGAGCTATGGCTTACAGAGTGGTTTAACAGTGTGTATCTCTTCCCAGGGAAATCTGGGAATGGTAGCTCTGAGAGAGGAACAGGGGTACCTTAACAACTCTCAGCAGTCTGAACAAACTACACTTCCCAGGATTCTTTGGGGGGTTGCTTGAGGGATGCAGTTTGAAGTGGCATGATAGTGCTTTAAATGTATAGTGCAGATGGGTCCAACGTTGAACCAAAGTACAGAAGGCAGAAGGTACTGAGAAGGAACTTGAGGGGCTGGCAGGGTACAGGGTGAGGTGTGATGCCTCAGGCTATATCCAACAAGAAACTGCTGGAGCGCATTCATGTTAATATCCTGTCCCTAAGAAACAATCGTAAACTGAACTGTCCAGTGGTTGTTGCTATTTGCGCACAGGAAGAAAGATACTCGCAGCATGGACACCAGACCTTTTGAAATAGCCCTGCCCATGGAACAACTTGTTAAAAGATCTTGTTCCCCAGTGAGTATAAATGTGGTGGCGATTTTGCAGAACAAACCCCTGAGAGTACAAATTCCATCCCCCCACAAACACACCTCACCCCACCAGCTACCACTAGGAGAAATAAATCTCTACAGCAACCTGCATTCTTAACTACTCGAGCACCCATACATTAGATGAACTCTGCATCTCGGCCTGCTTTAATGTAGCCACTGTAACCTGAATAGAATGAGGGATGGTTGTGTGAAGCCACGGGGGAGCTCCTTTTTTAGATGTTAGAGCCATAGGTCACTGAATGGGTTAATTGCACCCACTTATCTTTTTAAGGCTGAGCTATGATGTTTAGACTAAACCCCTTCAAAGCATTTAATCCCTGACAACTGGTGTTACAGCATTTAGTTTCTAAATGTACAAGGGCTATCAAATTTTATGGTATAACAAAATTAAGGTGTTACAAGTAGCAGTGAGAACATACCTATTTTTACCTCTCTAAACTATAAATACTTAAGGCAGAGCCAAGACTGAAGAATGTTTCCAAACCTATAAAAAAGTAGCTCCTAATTTCATGTTTCAGAATAGAATAGGGAGTGTTATGCTGCAGTATTTTAGAACTACACAGTGCTTTTATTTTAAAGCCTTTGGCTGTTCATTGTGCATATGGCTCAGATGCTTAAATCCTCCTTAACATCAGCTGAAGTGCATGCAGGACTTCAGTGTGTGAGTTTAGTACCTTGTTGTTGTTGCTGTTCAGTCATGTCCAACTCTTCGTGACCCCATTGACCAGAGCATGCCAGGCACGCCTGTCTTCCATTGCCTCCCGCAGTTTGGTCAGACTCATGTTGGTAGCCTCGAGAACACCGTCAAACCATCTCATCTTCTGTCGTCCCCTTCTCCTTGTGCCCTCAATTTTTCCCAACATCAGGGTCTTTTCCAGGGAGTCTTCTCTTCTCTTCTCATGAGGTGGCTAAAGTATTGGAGCCTCAGCTTCAGGACCTGTCCAGTGAGCACTTAGGGCTGATTTCCTTCAGAATGGATAGGTTTGATCTTCTTGCAGTCCATGGGACTCTTAAGACTCTCCTCCAGCACCATAATTCAAAAGCATCAATTATTCGGCGATCAGCCTTCTTTATGGTCCAGCTCTCACTTCCATATATCACTACTGCGAAAACCATAGCTTTAACTATATGGACCTTTGTCGGCAAGGTGATGTCTCTGCTTTTTAAGATGCTGACTAGGTTTGTCATTGCTTTTCTCCCAAGAAGCAGGCGTCTTTTAATTTCGTGACTGCTTATACAGGCGTAAATGTATAGTCTCAGGTTCTGTCAGGAGCTCGGTCCTATTATTATGCAACTGAATGTTTCCTTGTCATCTGGAGGACAGAAAAATGAGAATGGGCCTTTTCTGCAGTGGCTCCATGCTAATGAGATGCTGTCCCCATGGAGGCTCACCTGGCACCTTCATTACATATCTTTAGGCGATAGGCAAAACATTCCTCTTCTCCCAGGCCTTTGGCTAATTAAACAATCCATGGCCTTTTAAACTAGGGAAAAGTTGAAAACGATGGTGAGGTATTGTTTTCATTTGTTACTACGATATGTATTTTTTATACATATCACCCTGTGATCCTTGGATGAAGTGCAGAATAGAAATGAAATACATACATACATGCATACATGCATGCATGATTCTATGCATTGTGGTACTGAATGTTAGAACTAATTCATGAGTTATGAATTATCCACATGATTTATATGAATAAGAACATCAAAGCTGTTGAGGATGGAAGAGCAGATAGGAGATTGGGCAGATGTCAACTGGGCTGGAAATGACAGTGTATGGAGGACTCTTGTGTCACGAGGAACATCAAGCAGATAAAGTCCTCACCGCAGTGAACACCACAGAGAATGATTACCATTCATGTCTATGGGAAAACATAAAGTCCCGTTTTTCTGTGCAACAGTGCAGTGGGGGGTAAACATCTGTGAAGAATATGCCCCATATTCTATTCTGTGATCAATGGGGTGAACCTGTTCATTGAACCAGCATAAGAGGGCGGATGGTTGGGGGCTGGAAAAATTGGCAGGCTTATACTGTGATGTACCATCCTACCCACCCTAATGGGCCAGACTTCACTGACTGAACGCACTCCCAACCTCCACATTGTTGGTGTAATGTGAACAATGACTTAAACTACACAGTGCTTCTTCCATGTCTTGAGTTAGCACATCTCCCACCTCTGGATGTTCAGAGATTGAATGTAGGATTTGCTGGGTGATTCACCCTCCCATTGGTTCAAGGATGTAGAGACTGGTGTAATAGTCTCTAGGGCATTGTTTTCCTTATGGTCCTGTTGCATGTCATCTTGTCTTGTCATGTCATATCTATCCTGTTTGCTGCTGGGGGCTGGGAAACTGATTTAACTGAGAAGAGCATGGGAGTTTGGCATTGTAATTTCATGTGGATTAATTTTGGGGCAGAATCCCAGCATACGGTTCTTTCCCGCCATTTAAAATTTGGTGTGAACTGGTGTTCCACAACAAACGTTGCTGTGTAAAAGAAACAATAAGACATTGGGACAGAAGCACTGGCTTCTGTGTGCTGGTCCTTCATACCCTTTTGTACCCCCAGAATAAAAGCACTGTAACACACTAAACTACATGTCTGAATGCAGCCTTAGTCACATTAATTATTAATATACATTAATTATTATTTTTAAGGGTATAGTCTGAGTAAAACATAGCTAAATGCCTCTCAAGGTCCCCAAGAGCACATACAGAATCTATGCACTTGGAGGTTGTGGGGAGGGGGGGCACAACAAGTGTGGTGCTGCTCTCTTCCCCCCACCCAATGCTTTTGGTGAATCTGATATTTCCTTATGAAAATGGCTACGATATAAGCAATAAGAAACCAGCAGAGTTAGTGATATAGCTTCTAGATTGGACCTAGCAGGAAATACCACAATCATACTTCTTCTTCTTCTTTTAAATCTTTCTGTACTTTTACAAGTACTTGTAATTGACAGTGTGCTTCAGCCCCAGCTGTGTTGTGCAGTTTAACATCATGAAGGCTTTCAATTTCTTTTAACTTTCTAATATGTTCCAAAGTCACTTTTTCTTAGGTTCTTGGCATAACCAGTCTTCTTTGAATTATTATAGAACAAACAGCAAGTGGCAGGCAATTCGGAAGAAATTATGTGGTGTTTGAGAATTTAAAAGACCTTTTGCATTTCCTTCTTGCAAATTTGCAAAAAGGAAAAGGCAAGTGAGGGACTAGAAATGAAACTTTAATGTGGTTATGATATGTGCCCTTTGCCACTTGATGGAACTTCTGCTGTGCATTTGCACAGAGTCATAATATCTCTGAACAGAAGAAAAGCCTTCACAATTAATATACCAAAACTATATATCAACATTCTGCATATACACTGAATAGGTAAAAAGGGGAGAAAGAACTGCTGTTAGCTCTTTTCATTATTCTATTTCATCAAGATACTGGGGAATACTTATTTGCATAATCTCATTCTTTTTATTTTCTATAGAAAAATACTGTGGGTTCCATAAAACTGTGCACTGAGTAACCCCCTCCCCTATGCACCCTTGATCATATTTGTCAACCTCCTCTGCATACATTCCAGTCTGTCAATATCCTTCTTAAATTGTGCTCCCCAGAACTGGACACAGTACTCCATGGGCTGTCTGACCAAGGCGGAATAGAGTGATGCTATTACTTTCCTTGATTGGGATGCTATACTTCTGTTAATGCAGCCTAGAATAGCATTAGCTTTTTTTGCTACTGCTTCACACTGCTGACTCATATTAAGCTTGTAGTCTACTAAGATTCCATTCACATACAAGATGTCTCCTATATTATAGTTGTGCAGCTGGTTATTCCTGACTAACCTTACCTTTGTCCCTATTGAAATTCATTTTGTTAGTTTGGGCCCAGTTTGCCAATCTGTTAAGGCCATTTTGAATCCCAATTCTGTCTTCCGTGCATTAGCTACCCCTCCCAGCTTGGTGCCATCTGCAAATTGGGTGAGCATCCACTAAAGTTCCTTCATCCAAGTTGTTTATAAAGACATTGAACAACAATGGGCCCAGGGCAGAACCCTTTGGCATCCCACTGGTGATGAGGAACCATTAGTGAGCACTCTTTGGGTTCAGTCAGTCAACCCAGCTACAAATCCACCTAACACTTGTCTCATCCAGCCCACACTTTATCAACTTCTCTGAAAGAATATCAAGGGGGATTCTGTCAAAAGCCTAACAGAAATCAAAATACTTTACATCCACAACAATCCCCTAATCCACCAAGCTTGTAACTCTATAAAAGAAAAATGTCTGGCAAGACTTATTTTTGAGAAACTCATGCTGAGTCTGAGTAATCACAATATCCTTTTCTAAGTGCTTGCAGACTGTTTAATTATCTGATGCAGGGCCCTTCCTAGTATTGAGGTCAAGCAGACTAGTCAGTGGTTACCTGGGTCTGTTCCCCTCCCCCCTTGCTGAAGATGAAGACAACATTTGCCCACCTTCAGTTTGCAGGGACCTCACCTGTTCTCCAAGAATTCTGAAAGATTATAGACAGAGGCTCTGAGATTACACCTGCTAGCTCCTTTAGTACCCTTGAGTGCAGCTCATCAGGTTCTAGAGATTTAAAACATGAGAAATGAAATTATTTGTAACAGTGTTTTACTGAAAAATTCATGAAAATATAAATAGCTTTTTTAAACTGAAATTAAATGCAGCGTGGCAATATGAGCAATGCATCAGCATATCTTTTTAGTCATCACTCAAAAGCCTGGGCAAATATTTATTTATCCGGAGCATTTGTAACACCCTCTTCAGCCGAAAAGGCTCCCAGAGCGGCTTATATAACGATCAAAACAAGACAGTCCCTACATGAAGACATAAAAATATGGCACACAAGGCAAAGGGGACGAGGAAGGAAGAGGAAAATCAAAACTCAAGTACCAATTTCTAAATCATGAAATACTCACCAGTCACACTCATGCTTGATGCAGTTTATCAGCATTCCAACTCTCATTTGGAAGCCAAGTTAACTCACATGCCCAACCACAACCCCAATTGATCCAGCCTCTTCCCTAGGAACAAGCCCATCCATAACTAATCGTCCTGGGGGAGTGCCCTCTCCACACCCCATAGGAGCTTTGCCTGTGGCTAGTCCCATAGTTAAGTCAGGCCCCACATCATCCCTGCTTCTGAGTGTGCAGTGGTAGCCAAAGTCATTTTGCTCCCTGAGGTGCAATAGCAAATGGCACCCCACTCTTTACCCACCTGTCTAAGTCTATCAACATAGTACAGTAGGCTTCTGACACAAGTAGTTCTTACACCTGAGATGGGATGGTGGTGGTGAGGAAACATAAATATTCTTTACCCTGGAAGTAAAATTACAACAACAAATTAAATTTTGTTGACACTGCATATCAGTTGCCTGAGATGGCTGTCTCACTCTGCCTGTTGTTAGAGCTGGCCCCAACAGACAGTACCCTCCTCCCAATTTAAATTGCATGGCACCCCAAGGATGGTCAAGTCCAGAAATGTCCACAAGTGCCTCTCCCTCACCTGGCAGTAAAAATGCAGTGATTTTGCTTCCATTTTATGGAACCCCAGATTAGGTGGTTATGGGAGCCTTCTCACTCTGCCTGTTGGAAAGGTTGGTTTTGAAAGGGTATGGTCAAAGAAACTCCCTGAATGATCTGTTATATATGTGCCTCAGGAATGATTCAGACTTTGAAGGAGAAAATTTCCCAGCTCATGCACCGTCACACAGCCACCCAACCCTCCAAAGATGCTTTGGTGGCTGATCTTTTTACAGGGTGATCAAGTGGCTTTTATTGAGTTGAATACATTTGCTCACTCGGTTTTGGAGAGTCGTCCTTCATTTATTCTTTCCCTTTGGAAGTACTTTCGGGTGCAAATTGCTGCTATCTGAAGTCTTGAACTGAGAGGCTATTATTCTCCATGCTCAGATTAAATTAATTTTGAACAGTTTAATGCAGCATGTCCGAGCTTCAAGTCCAAGTGGTGTCAAATCTATTTCTCTGCTTTTTTAAGCTGCACCTTCAAGGGCAGTATGACTCATGGTGAAAGTATTCTAATGGATTTTGCTAAGCGTTATTATTTTTCTTTCATTTGCAAGCCATCAGGCAACAAATGATAATCATTTTCTTCGTGAATTTATAGAAAAGGAGGCATCATTCTGAGCCACTCCAAATAGGAATGTGTTTCATTTGCCTTGCTATTCAAATGAAATCAACAGGGAGGGGAACACATACGCCATTGCAGCAAGATGTATTAAAAGCTAATGGGAAAAGATGAGGAACTTATGCTATGTTTTTGTTGTGCAAAGAAGGAAATTTCTTAGATGGAGGCCAGTGTAGTAAAATTAAGAGGTTTTTATTGGCGGGCTGTGTAGGTCTGGTGTACTGTATCAGGCATGGAGTCCTTGGAGTCCACCAGATGATGCTGAACTACAGTTCCCAACTGTCCTAGCTAGCATGGCCAATTGTCAGGGATAATGGGGCTGCAGTCCAGGACCACAGTTCCCATGTCCATGAACTACATGGTTCATTGCTGTTTGCTGAGTTGCAAAGTCATTATCATCATCAACAACATCATCTCCAAAGCTTTCATAAATCTCCCTATTTATTCTCTGCAAGCTGAAGAAGGCTTTGTAACTCTCCATGAAGGAAGTTTCTCTTCTTGTCCATGGCTGTTGTCAGCAGGCATCCTCTTTTTAAATTTACATAGGTATTTAGCCTACTGTTCTTTTCTTCTGCCCTGTGTTTTAATCTGTATTTTAATTTAATTATGTTTTTAACAGCCTGCTTAAAAAAAACACCTTTTAATCAGCACTTATCAGATTTTTATTATGTTTTTGCTTAATACATTGTGAGAACTAGTTCTTTTCCATGATGGGAGGTGTTGTTGTTTTTTTATTAACCACCTTGAATACTCTTTATTCAATGGTTGAGTGTGCAGTGGAGACTGCTCAATTAGGACGAATGGGGTACTGCCCCACAAATCTCAGTTTTCCTTGAGCTGTGCTGTAGCTATGGAGATTGGGGGGGGGGGGGTGGTTGTTTGGTTTTTTTGCCCTGGGTGAAGATTCCAGACAGTGCCAGATTTACATATAAGCTAAGCAAACTATAGCTTAAAAAGTTAAAAAACAAATAAAATAAAACCTACATACAGCAACAGTGTTTTGTGTTGTGTAGGCTCCTGTGATGTAAGTAATGGGCCCCGCCTGCTATATAAAGGGCCCCATTGCCTTCAGGAGCTTAGGGCCTCATCAAACCTAAATCCGGCCCTGCCTCCAGAGGAGCACCATTGAGGTTCCCAGCCTGTGTGTGTGCATGCAAATGCATGGGGGGGGGGGGAGTGCCAAACTGGGTGTTTGGCCCAGGTGAAATAAAGCCTACTTTTGTCCCTGTCTTGAGACAGCCCCCACTTGCCTGCATTCTTACTTACCACTAGTCCCGTGTGTGTTCCTGGCTCTCAGCTTCCTGCTCCTTAAAGTCTCAGTTTAGCCCTTATAGAACTCAGCAGGAAGTAGGATGGAAACAAAACCAGAATTAGTTAACTCTGTCACTGGCTCCACCTCTGGCTATCATTGACTCCAGCCAGGGCAGCTCTTAGGTGGGCACCATTGTTGCGTGTTTAGACCTTTTAGCCATTCCCTAGAAATAAATTCACACATGACTCAGATATTTGGTTTGGTTTTTGGCAGAATTTAGGCCACAACTTTATTGATTACAATCAAGTGAGTGGTTGCATAGGCTCTGGTTCGACTAGCTCCCTGCACCTGAAGCCAGAGCACTAGGCTGCTGGAATTGAGAAAATAAAACCCCTGAGGCATCCAAGACTTCACTCCCTTCACTTGCATCAGAAGGGGCCTGAGCATCATAGACAGTCAAAGACGTCGAGGGGACAGATTGGGATATAGGCTGTCTTCCAAACTGTTGCACCAGAGACTCAAGCTCAGTATTAAATCTCACCAAGGCTGCCAGGTCTGACCCAATACCAGCCATAATGGAGCCCAATCGATCCAAGGTATTGCCGTACAGGCATTGAAGCGGAACAGAGTGCCTGTGATGAGCCTCTAATGACCCTTTTTGCAGGCAAGGCCGGGCTCGGGTTGTGTTTAACAGGCATTGCCGAAGTAGGGAATTTACTCCAATAAACTTAAATTACTTTATTTTTTTTTGCTGTGCAATCAAAATGGCGCTCATGCCAAAACAAGATGGTGGCTGCAACTAAAATGGCGCTCATTCCAAAACTGGCCTAGTAGAAAGGCTCCAAAATTCAATGGCAGGTGCTTCTGCACGAATCCGGGGGGGGGGGGGACGACTCAAAACCCAAAGGAAAATTTTCCACCCCAAACCACCCAATGGCAGTCACGAGAGGGATCTCTCAACTATGCTCTGCTCACTCGAAATGTTCCTGAAAGAACCCCACCAACTATCTCGCAGCGCAGGAGGCAGTAGCCGCCGGCCTGCCAATCCCAGCAGCAAAGGACCAGGACAAACAGCCACAGCCAGCCAACCAATCCCAGCATAGAAAGGAAGCGGGGAGGGCGAGAACTTGTCGGCAGCCAGCCAGCCGATTCCCGCCGGCAGCAAGGCCTGAAAGATCCAAAGCCCCAAGGCGCAATAGCCCCTTAAATAGACGGGGAAGGCAGGGGAAGGCAAGGGAAACAGGAATTACTGGGGAGAACTAACAGACAAGCAAGGGAAGGGAGGGAAAATAGAATGATCACCGTATATAGCAGGTAGACCAGAGTCTCTCTGAGCAGGCAGTGATTCACGATGCTGGTGTTCTGATGCAGCAGCCCCAAGAAGAAGCTCAGGTGCACATGTATGGGCTTATATAGGTCCCTCGATGCCCTTTCCTTGCGTCCCAGATTTTGCAGTCAACTCAACTTGGTAGGTTAGATGGGTAGGCATGAAAGAAAGGCACAATATTGTTGCCACTCCCCTGCACATGCATGGGACTTACCAGGGAACATGTCATCCGATTTCGCCCAATTATATGCAACAATGAGGTTTCCAGCAGCCATAACCCTATCCCAGAGAGAGGTAGGCATCCCAATCTTATGTTCAGTTCTCCACATTTTAGCACAATTTTCTCCAAATGTACCCATTTTGCCTAATATACAAAATTTTTGCAATCCTGCTTTCCCTAACACAATGCCTTTTGTGTGTGTTCTTCTCCCTAATACTTGCATTTGTATGCCCTTATCACCCTAGTTTATGCATTTTAGTACACATGACTTGGCTGGAGAATGGCACTGCAAAATTTGGAGGAGTGTGAGTTTTGAAGGATAGTTGTTTTGGTTCACATATTGTTTCAGAAAGTGAGAATTAGGTGGGTTCACCTTTAAATGTAAACTTAGTCAAAAACAACAACATTTTACATCCCTGATTGTAGGCCATGACAATGTTTATTATGCTACTCAGGAGAAGAGCAGCAACAAAAATCAGGAAAAGGAAGCAACGTGTTTTAGAGATTAGAGATTGAAGTGGAGTTGCTCGTGATAAGGTGGTCTTCTTCCCATCCCCCAACTTTGACACAGAAGCGTCAAGCATCGCTAGTTACCTTTTCTGATTGCTGTTCTAGCCTCACAGTTTTGCATCTTTACCTCTTTGCCTTTGAAAATTAACATCACTTATGTTATGGACCCAATAAGAGCCTTTTGACATTAATATCCTGGGGGTGGGAGGGAGAAGTCTTCATGTCAAGATCTGATTTAGCTTCACAATCAAGGACATAAATCCAGTACTGATGTGAGTTAAAAGGCAGTGACTGGAAGCTGCGTCCTCAGCTCTTTTGTCATCTCAGGATAATAGACCATAAATAAGTGCCAATGTCAGCATCTGGGGTAGTCAATCCATTCTCTGCAATAAGTGGCTGAAGCTGCTGGCTTTGTGCTACACTCACATGGACTGTCTCGGTTCCCTCCACATGTGTGGTCAGCCAAGAATCAGGAAGTGAAGAACTAAAGATGTCTGAGAAGTTTGACAAAAACAGGAGTGGAAATTGCCCATGAGGGCCACATGTCTGTGGGTGGAACGGTTGGTAAAGTGGTGTAGAACCAACAATTTGCTTATAAATACAGAGATAACAAAGGAGCTTGTGGTGGACTTTAGGAAGCTCAAAATGGCGGTTTCAGACCAAGCATGCAGCCCAAGCCATTCGAAGCCTATGTGCGCAAGGACTAGAAAAACCCAGGCTCGCTGACGAAGGCTCTCCATGATCCCAATGGAGCACCGGCACCCAACCCGCTCCACCAGTGTCAAGGGAAGCAAAGACCGGCGAGGCGAAAGGTGCAGACGCCCGCTGAACAGAGGCGAAGGTGGGAACACAATGACCGCTGGAAAACGGTTCCCAAAGGGACTAAATTACCCCCCCCCACACAGACTCTCCGCAACCCAGGAAGAAGGGGGGGGCGGGAAGAGGTATTTGCGAAGGCCCACAGGCCCCAAAGGGGGGGGGCGAAGCCCCCAAGACTAAGCCTGTAAACGGGGTAAGGGAGGGGATACGGGAAACAGGATAATTTAAAGGGAAAACTAAAGGGGAGATTAAGGGTAAAAAGGGGGAAGCGATCACCAAAGGTCGATCAAAGTCTCTCTCAGCAACAGGGGTCCACGATCCGGTGTTCTGTGCTCTGATGTGATAGCCCCAAAGAAGAAGCAGCTCATAAGCCTCACATGGGTTATATAGGTCCCGCACTGCTCCTTTTTTGAGGCACCCCATTGGTCAGACTGCGCCCAAACAATGCGGGACCCACCTATCAGGGGTTGTGGCTATTCCAGGATTACCCACCCACAACACTGGGTCATGTGGCAAGGTCGCACCGCAACACGTGCCCTCTTTAATGGAGGGCCCGATTTGTGCAAAATAATAGGAAAGCAGAATAAACTGCAGTGTGTATGTAGCCTAGGACTGACATGGGATACAGTGCTTAGTGATCCATTCTTTCATGCTTACTGAATGTTCTCTTTCAGGTTTATTTTATTTTGTTTATTTCATATGGTCTAGAAAACCTCAAAGTGGTTTCAGCCCCACCCTTAACAAAGGGTTTCAGCTCCCACTCCCAAATTGCATGATGAATTAAAAATATCTTGAGAGATAACGAATGATAAAAATAACTATTTAATTAAAAACCCTATTTAAATGCAAATTTATGTGAAAGGTTTTCTTTAAAAAAAAGCATGTGGAAATGGGATGGAGCAAACCTATGAGTGAATATGTGTGGAAGTTTCACAGATGGGTAGGGTCCTCACCTCTATGGAGCCTTCAAGGCAGCTTAGGAACCCAAAATAAAACAATTCATGATATTATACAAATGAAACCAAACTAAAATCTATCCAAGTTCCATAATCTTGGAAGAGGAATATCAACAACAGCAAGATACTAAAAGGAAAAAGAAGAGGAAGAAATACCTACTGAATTCTCGAGATTATTTTGACTTCGTACCAAAGATTGCAGCTGTGCACACATACAGGTATACATGGAATGGGAATAAGTCCCATGGAACTCACTGGGGCTTGCTACTGAATAGGATGTAAGGATGTAATTGTGAATGAAAGTAGGTGAGGGGCATTTCTGTGGGATGGCTCACCTACACAGAAAAGTTTCTACTCCCGTTGCTACTTGCCTAGCTTCCTGAAAGTAGGGTCTCCAAACTAAAAACTTGGATGGGGAACATTTGGCCTGCCATATGTTGCTGAACTGTAAGTGCCCACATCCTTGGTCACTGGCCGTGCTTGCTTGGGGATTGTAGTCTAGAAACATCTGGAGGGCCAAAGGTTTCTCGCTCTGCCTTAGATGAAGATCTTAAGGAATCAGCATGTTCATACAAGAGAAAGCTGTACTTCAGAAGTTCATATTGCATTCTTTTCATCTATAATACATTAATGGAATAAGGATTCATGATTTATGTGCCACATATTGCCCATTTGCACCTCTGTGTGTGTACAGGAACGTTTATTTATCTATTTGAAACATCCTTCCAAATCCATAAGGTGGATAGAGGTTATTAAAAATCAACATAAAATGTTATAGCTACAACATTATCAAGAGAACAAAATTTATATATATATATATATATATATATATATATATATATATATATATATATATATAAATAAACATACATACACACACAAACACACATATATGGATGTGTTTGTTTGTTTTTATAGGAATTTGCATAAAATATCTCAAAGCAATTTCACAATAAAAACAACAATTTCATATATAAAAACAATTGCAACAATTTGATATGTAAAAACAATTTCAATTCCAATATAGACTGAGAAAAAGAACTCCACTTAAAAGGCTTGTTGAAAACAGAAATAAGCACGAAAAACACAGTAAGGTCAGTACCTATCTAGCATTTGTAGAATTGTAGAGTTGTACAGTTGGAAGGGACCCTGGGGATCATCTAGTCCAACTCCCTGCAATGCAGGAATATGCAGCTATCCCTGGTGGGGATCAAACCTGCAACCTTTGTGTTATCAGCACTGTACTCTGGTGCTGGGGAGGGACCACTATGCTAAAGGCCTAATTCCTACATAATATGGAGTGGAAGTCCTGATGAGATGGTATCTGCTAGAGGCGTCCTCCTGCAAAGAATAGTGATCAGCTAAATATATAAGGGTTCAGATGATCTTCTAGTGTTAAACCACTCTGCAGATTGTAGATCTGTGAGATGAATAGGGTCCAGCTAAAAACTTCCAGAACCCTTAACAAACTAAAGCTCCCAGGATTCTCTGGGGGAAAGTCATGACTGTTTAAAGTGGTATGGTACTGCTTTAAATGTATAGTGTAGATGGGGCCTAAAGCTAGACCCCCCCAAAAAAGGCCACTTTATCCAATAAACTAAGGAAAAGCCATTCATCCAATCTTGTAAAATACTCTGGATGTCCCCCCCATCCCTCTACAGATGTCAAAATTTATTTCCTTTCACCCCTCTGCCCATGGATTTCCAAAAAAATAGCTGGACTCAAAATATTGGCTTAAGAGACTCAAGAGCCAGACACACCCATTTCCTAGGAAAAAGCAACTTGCAAATTTGGGAATTAGAGTGGGGAAGGGGATGCTTAACCTTTCTCCAAATAGCTCTCCTGAAGGAAGATAGTTAGTGGCCTTGTGCTGGATAAGAAGATCTTTACAGTCAATATTCATTTTGTGCAAGAGTTCTGCTCCTGCCCCCCATGCGCATTGGTGGAGTGCATATAAGTTTGTCATGCTCCCATTCCGCCACCATTCCACCCTTTTAATGACTTGTTTTGTGATGTTTTCGGTCACTTCTGGGTTCAGCACTGTGTGCATATGCGCAATTGTGTATCTTTTGGGTGCACATTAATTGGTTGTTGCCTGTGCTGGATAAGATCAAAAGGTCCATCAAATCACGTGTTCTCTTTCCAGCTGTCAACAATCAGATGCTTCCAGGAATCACATATGCAAGATGTGAAGACCCTAGTCTTCGCCCACTGTTGCCGCCGCACTGCAACTGGTATTCAGAGATAGACTACTATACCCCGCCCATCTGGCTGGGTTTCCCCAGCCACTCTGGGCAGCTCCCAACAGAATATTAAAAACACAATAAAACACCAAACAAAACTTCCCTAAACAGGGCTGCCTTCAGATGACATCTAACGGGAGGGCGTTCCACAGGGCGGGTGCCTCTACCGAGAAGGCCCTCTGCCCAGTTCCCTGTAACTCACTTCTTGCAGTGAGGGAACCGCCAGAAGGCCCTCAGAGCTGGACCTCAATGTCCGGACTGAATGATGGGGGTGGAGACACCTCTTCAGGTATACATCTCCTTCATGAGTTTTCCTTAGCGAATGGGCTAACTGTAGCGAAGGACTAAAGCTAACATAACTGAAAGAAAGGGAAAGGAAAGAGTGAAGTGGTAAATATTAAAAGGATTTGACAATAGCAAAGAAAAACATATTTGGGGTGGGGTGGGGAGCAGAAACAAAAGAAATCAAATTACTGTCAGTCACATTGGGAGATAAAAGTGCAAGCATAGATACCTTGATGATGCTGTAGTGAGCCAGAATGAATAATGCAGAAATAGACATCTTCAAGTATTTATTATCCTTATTATATGTGCTAGAGTGAGTGTATAGAGAAGAGCTGGGGTAGGATAAATATGGTTCATTTGCATAGGTGCTCAAAAGACACACACCACTGCTATAACTAGAGCTTATGAATATGGGCTAAAAACAAACTTAACAGATGGATGATGACAGCTTGACAGTGCAAGCCTATGCATGTTTACACAGAAGTAAACCCTACCATGCTCAGTGCTGATTATTCTCAGGTAAGTGTGCATGCCTTACTTTCTGGAGAGCAAACTTCACTGAATGCAATGTGTATTTCTTCTGAGTAATCATGGCATAGGATAGCCCATTAAGTTTCCAATCATATGCATATTTTCTGAAGAGAACCCCCTGTTGAGCTCAGTGGGATTTCAAAAGCTTGGGGGTCCAAGTAAGTCTTACTCAGGCACATTGAAATTTTATGGATTTATGCTCTGAGAGCTGGCTATGATGCCAGGGTCGGGTGGAGTAGCAGTGGCAGCCCCCTCCCTAATTTCCCAGCACATTCCTCTTTGCCAGAGATGAGAATAAGGTGTTTCAGAGGTGTGTCATGCACCCCCTAAACTAGACTGCTGCCCACATCTGCACTGGATGAAGCTGTCTTGTTGTCAGAATTGAATATTCAGTTGCCAGCCAGTTGCCAGCTGCACATGGAAGGGTGATGGGGCTGAGAATGCTGTATTATCCTTTAGCTTTGGTTTGGGTTATGATCCAGGAAGGACCCTCTTCTTATCTCCTCATGGAAGATAATACAATCACACTAAAGTACAATACCATACTGTAGTACACCATCAGGTATGCACAAGCCTCCCACTCCCAGAACTTCATTTGTGGGAGGAAATCAGCAACTGGAAGCTCCCTTGAACGGGACAGCCCCTGACAGAAAATGAATAGAGGATGCAATGGGGGCCATAGCTCAGCATTACAGCATCTGCTTTGCATTCTTGTCATCTCTAGGTAGGGCTGAGAAAGATCCCTGTATGAAACCATGTAGAGCCACTGTCTGAAACCATGGAGAGCCACTGATAGACAGTATGTAGAGACAATGCTTGGCAGGATAGACAAATGGTCTGCCTCAGTATAAGGCAACTTTCTAAGTTCCCACATCTTGGATCATGGCTATGATGCATCTACTGCAATCAGCTACCTCAAAGAAACAAACAAATAGCTGAGCAGTCTACTCATTGCCATTCCCCTTATGAAGCCTACATGACAGCATATTCCATTTGTTTGACCATCAGTATAAAAACTGAGATGTTGGCAATGAGCTGTCCATAATGATGTGTGGACCTTTCTCTAAAGCATCCAGAAAATAAATTAAATATCAAGACCTATCACTGCATTCAAGAGCACAAAATTCATTTTCTTCCTTTTGCAGAACTGCTGCCTTGCACATGTCCACTTAAAGCACTGGGTGACATCTTAACTGCTGTTCTGTTTTGTATTTTTCTGTTCTACTGGATACTGTGGCAACACCTTTTTGTCACTTTCCTAAACATTTATGCTTCTTTCAAAGGCAGGGTGTGTGTGTGTGTGTGTGTTCGTGTTCCCTTAATTAATATTGGAAGAGGCAATGAAATGTATTCTGTTTGTGCAACTGTGCTGCCTTCTCAAGCACAGCCTTTCCTACTTGGGGGGGGGGGATTGAATGAGGGCTTTTCCATTACTCAGAATTAGGGGTGTAAGAAGGTGCAGAATAGGAATGATCACAGTTCAAGGATACATTTCAGCCAATATAAGGCCAAAAGTAGGGTGTTGAGCAGGACAGGTGAGGTGTGAGGCCTGTGGAAGCGGTGTTCTCTTTGGGGAGTCGCAAGAGTTGAAGATGCATTTGGCACCTGGACCTAAAGATTCCCCACCATTGAAATAGTACAAATAGTTTGGTGCTGTGTGAACTTAACTCCCAAACTACTACAAAAAAAAGAAAAGAAAGAAGGTTGAAATTGGGCTTTAATGACAGTGACAGCTTTCCAGGATCCCCAGCAGTGTTTGATAACAGAAGTTGTTTGTTTGGTTGGTTGTTTGGTTGGTTGGTTTAATGCTGTCCTTCAGTTGTAAGATTTCTATTGCTAAAGATCTAGCACAGACTAGCATGCTCTGTTTTAAAAAATATATAAGGCTCTGTCGAGAGCTTTATATGAATTACCTAAGAGACTATTCCCTCCCTAAATTAGATACTGAGAAATAAAAACCAAATATGTAAATATAATGTATCCATTACCAAGAAATTAATTTCAAAAACAGATGGGTTTCAGAAGGGCTGTTGCCAAATATTTTTGAGGTTCTTGTGCCAGAGGGCAGTTTGTTCACAACAGAGGAAAATGTAATCCATTAAACTCTGGACAAAAATGATTCCACCCCCCTTCTCGAATGGCCTTTTAATGGGTCATTGGAAACGAGGGCATAAGGATCAACTGAGCATTACACCTCTGAGAAAATTGTGGGCTTATCATATGGGGCCCTTCACTTCTCCAGAAATGAAGAAGGTACATAAAAAGATCTTAACTTTAATAAAAATTAGTGCGCTAGAATAATTAATTCCAGTTCGCTCTCCAGAGACTAAGAACTCTCTTCAAATTTACAGCCTCCTTTCTCTTCACATACATGAAGCTAGATTTCATTCCTTTCCAATTTCAGCTCTCAACAAAAGATACTGAGCTATGCAGGCCAGCTGATGATGAACTCTCATTTTTACATGAGACGAGGGAATCTAATTGTACAGCACATAATGTTGTGCAGAACATAGTATTTGAGGCACAGGACAAGAGGAAGTGTCAATGAGCCCTTAATCTGTCCTTCAGGGTCTTGGAGGGTAAAATGTTAAAACTTGACAACAAAACTGCTCTTTTGTACTTTGGTTCCACCAAATTTGTAGTCCGCCCTTCATGTCAACACGATCCCAGGGTGGTTTACAGCAATGTACAAAATGCAATGGGGAACGTTGAGAGGTTTTGGAAGGGTGAACATGAGTGGATAAAAAGTTCAAGGGAAAAAAGGTAAAGTTTTTAAAATCTGTGAGAATGGACAAACCGTGGAAAAAGCTGAAGTGTAACTTTTGAATAAATATGTTTTTAATAAATAAATAAAAATATAAAAGTGATTGGCTCTGTCCACCTGCCAAAGTTGGTCCTTAGCAGGAGGGAGATAACAATTTGGTCTGCTGGGCTAGACAGGTTCACCAGCCCCTGCTTTATGATATCCCAATCCTGTTCCACTGCTGATCTCAGATGAATTTGTTTCTCTAAATATGTAAAACTAAGAAAGTCCCCCCACCCATAGAGTCTGGATTTGCTGGGAAACATAAGCCTCAAACAGAAGTGCAAAAATGCTTTACAGATCAAACTGGACCTTACGCAACCAGTTTTTAAACTTCATTAAGACTATACTTTGGTTTCTCCATTGCTCGCTGAGCTTTAACCTCTATTAGCAACAAGATCAATTTACATTTTCTGCTAGTTTTTCTGCCTCAAAGAGCTGTTGTGAGCAGCACAGTTCTTTTGGCATTCTTTTTTAGCCCTGCTTTCCTTTGCTAAGCCACAGTAATGAAGGGAGATATACCAGTGAGGAAATCTAATGTGTTAAGAATCACAGTGTTTGGGTACCAGCAGCAAATTCCTCAGTGGTCTTGTTAAGATGCATAATCTTTGTTCCTTAGTTTTACTCATCTGTCAAATGGTAAGAATACCTGTTCACCTTACAGGTATGGTTGTCAAAACCAATTAGTTGCATTGTGCAGTACTGATGTAAAGGAATGTCCAGGTGTGAGGAAAGAAGGTAGAAATAGAGAAAACTGAAGTTCAAGCCAAGAGCAAGGTGCACGGAGGAAAGGGCAATAATTCAACTACATAGGACATATGGGTGGAATATAACATCTCATGAGATAACAGCAAGAATTGGAAACACAAATAACTATTGCAATAAAAGAAAATAGATGTAAAGGAAGTGTATTCCCCCAAACAACAAAGACAATGGGCAGAGATGGTCTGAAAAAGAGCAATTCTCTATGGAAGATGCAGCAGAATGCAGTGGCCAGACTTGCTGACAACACGTGACACCATGGTTAAAATGGGTGCAATGGCTTCCCATCTACCACGGAGTCAGGCTCAAGGTCCTTGTATTAATTACAAAGTCTTGTACAACTTAGGTCCAGGGTAGCTCAGAGATTGCGTCAACCCTTATATCCCAGCTCGATCACTGACATCATCTGAAGAAGCACCACTGGTGTTATCCAAGTTGGCGAAACTCATTTGATAACACCCAGAAATAAAGCCTTAAGTTTCATCGGGCTAGTATTGTGGAACACTATGCCAAAAGAGATTAAGCAGGAAATAGATATCCAAGCCTGGCAAGGAAGCATACTGCATGAGATGTTTATTAAATCTACTCCTTTAAAGATGGTTGCATAGGAACATTGGAAGCTGCCTTATACTACATCAGGCCATTGGTCCATTTAGCTCAGTCCTGCCTACATTGATTGCTAGAAACTCTCCAGTGTTTCAGACAGGTGCCTCTCCTAGCCCTACCTGGAGCTGTTGGGGATTGAACCTGGGATTTTCTGCACACAATGCAGATGCTCTACCACTGAACTTCAGTCCTCAGCTAGTGGAGAATATTTACAGATACTGTTTTAAAGGGTTTTTATGATACTGACTATAAAAGGCCTTGAAAAAAATGTTTTGAAATGTGGCATATACATCCTTGAAATAATCAATAAGCACACAGTGAAGCCTTCTATGAAAATGCTGGTTCATTGGTCTCATAATTGTGCTTAAGGGAAAAGTAAGACCACATTGTAAATTCTGTTTTACTTTACACATTCAGCCTAACTGAATATACAGTTTTCCCTAATCTTGAACTAGTTCTTATACCAAATTTAAAATTAAAGTCCCTGCTGAGGGAGAGATTAGACATGGGTATTGAAATGGAAAGGAAGGTTTCTGCCGCTTCACCTGACTGGACCTGGAATCAAGATACAGAGAGATGGGAAAGTAAAATTTCCTTAACTAACTGTGCCTAAGAACTCAAATGTTCTTCCTTTTAAACTAAGCTTGCTTAAGAGCAGGAACATGGACTTCATAGATCCAGACCGAATGATAGAACAAAGGCATAAAACTGACAAACATCTGAGCTAGTGAACATTTAACTTTAAAATTGGATTCCTTGATTTAATCATGTTGTGTTGCTCTAAGGCCAAATGACACATGATGGAGGCAGCCATATTTGTACATCCACAGAGCCAGTGTGAAAGGCCAAGACCTCCTACCTGAGTGACAACCTTTTCCTAGAAGTTGGGAAGTATGCAGCATTAACAGCTACCAGTTTCCTTAGTCAGGAACCTATAATCTCAAGTGAGTAGAATGCCCAGGAAAAGAAGAATGGGGGCTGTTCTCTTTACTTTAGCCTTTTATTTTAAAACATTTTCTTCTTGTATAAAACAAGCAGGATCAAAAGGTCAAATATAAGGATAGCTCAAAAGTCAATAGTTATGCTGATTTAATTCATTCATTAATTTCCCTTCTCTGATAAAATCCGATCTTCTTAATAACAAAGCAGGTAAGCAAACAGATATGCATCTTTTGCTTCCTCCAGTTTCATATTTCAAATCCTTCTCTCTCCCTCTCCCCCTGCCTTGATGAAGGCATTGAACACATTGGTTACTATCTCAGTTAGAACTCAAGCATGCAAAGCTAGGCTGAGTTGGTGGTTTTCATATCAGGCATCAAAATAACATTCAGACTTGGCAGTCCCCCAACATTCCCATGAGATTCACACTATTCATTTATTCCTAAATGGGCACCAAAATGGTTTTCCTCTCGAACTTCTCTGTTAAATGGCTGAAGCAGAGGTGGGCAGCAGTCACCTGGGATCTGTCACACCAGCAGCAGAACAGAGCATTCCTCGTCCTCTGTTGACACCACAGTGCTGCTTCAGGATCCATCACTGGTGCCAGCTGTGGGCTGCACATATCATCCTCCTCAGATATTGATTACCTGCCAAAATGGCTCCTAAACAGTTTACAACTATAACTATGAATTTAACAATTTAATGGCACAAGGGAAAAAACTATTCTTGTGCCTGGCCGATTTTGTATATGAAGTCCTGTAGCGACGTCCAGATGGAAGTAAATCAAGCAGATGATGACCGGGATGTAAAGGATCTGCTACAATTCTCTCTGCTCTCTCCCTAACTCGTGTAGCATAAATTGTCTCTATTGAAGGCAAGCTAACACCAGTTACCCTTTCTGCAATTCTTATAGCTCGTTGTAGCCTTTTATTGTCTCCCTTGGAGGCTGTACTGCACCAAGTTGAATAAGAGTTGTTCAGCAGTGGAACAGACTCCCACAAGAGGTGGTGGACTCTCCTTCCTTGGAGGTTTCTAAGCAGAGGTTGGATGGCCATCTGTCATGGATACTTTAGCTGAGATTCCTGGATTGCAGGGGGTTGGACTGGATGACTGTTGTGGTCCATTCCAACTCAAAGATTCTATGATTCTATGTTTTCGGGCAGGCTTTTTGTTTTGTCTTGGTTTTTTTTTTAAGAAAAATAGAAACATTATCAATCCAGGAATAGGAGAAATGAATTTATGCACAGCTCTTTCCTTCTTTCTCTGGGATGAAAGACATGTTTAGAGGAAGCAGAGGGTTCAGTTCCAATCACCCAACCCTTTTTCTGCAGGGAAGAAGATTGCCCTCTTTCTTGGCTAGGCATTACATGTGAATGGGATAAACACATGAATAAACAAATGCATCCATCAATGTCACATTTAAGAACACAAGAGTCAGATGACACTGAGCATAGCTGTCAACTTCCCCCCCCCCCTTTTTAAGGGAAATTCCCTTATTCTGAATAGGATTCCTCACAAGAACAGGGAAAAGTTGACAGCTATGACACTGTGTCAGATCATTGGTCCTATACTGATCCTAAATGCAGCATTGCTTATACAGTGTTACCTCGGGTTACAAACTTAATTCATTCCTGAGGTCTGTTCTTAACCCGAAACCCTTCTTAACCTGAGGTGCGCTTTTGCTAATGGGGCCTCCCACTACCACCATGCGATTTCCGTTCTCATCCCGGGGCAAAGTTCTCAAGCCGAGGTACTACTTCCGGGTTAGCGGAGTTTGTAACCTGAAGCATTTGTAACCCGAGGTGCCACTGTACCAACTAGCAGTTGCTCTCTTACCAAATATCTCTCTGCCCACACCACCTGGGCTACATTCACACCATACGATTAAAGCACTATGTTACCATTTTAAACAGTCTTGATGTTCCTCAGTGTTACCATTTTAAACAGTCTTGTTGTTCCTCAGTGAATCCTGGTTTAATAATCAATCCATCTTCTCAGGGAACTCTGGGAATTGTAGCTCTGGGACAGGAAAGGGGGTCTCCTAACAACTCTCAGCACCTTTAACAAACTGCAGCTCCCAGATGGGCTATGATTCTGTGGCAGAGCACCTGCTTTTTGCTTAGAAGGTCCCAGGTTCAATCCCCGGCATCTCCAGTTAGAGATGGGAGGCACTCCCTGCCTGAAATCATAGAGAGATGCTGTCAGTCAGTGTAGACAGTACTGAACTAGATGGACCATTGAGCTGACAGTGGCAGAGCCAGTGCTAGTCAATGTAGACAATACAGTGGTACCTCTGGTTAGGTACTTAATTCTTTCCGGAGGTCCGTTCTTAACCTGAAACTGTTCTTAACCTGAAGCACCACTTTAGCTAATGGGACCTCTGGCTGCCGCTGTACCGCCAGAACACAATTTCTGTTCTTATCCTGAACCATAGTTATTAACCTGAAGCGTTATTTCTGGGTTAGCGGAGTTTGTAACCTGAAGCGTATGTAACCTGAAGCGTATAATAATAATAATAATAATAATAATTTATTATTTATACCCCGCCCATCTGGCCGGGTCTCCCCAGCCACTCTGGGCGGCCTCCAACAAATATCAAAATACAATACAGAGTCACAAATTAAAAACTTCCCTAAACAGGGCTGCCTTTAGGTGTTTTCTGAATGTCAGGTAGTTGTTTATTCCCTTGACTTCTGACGGGAGAGCGTTCCACAGGGCGGGCGCCACTACCGAGAAGGCCCTCTGCCTGGTTCCCTGTAGTTTTGCTTCTCGCAGTGAGGGAACCGACAGAAGGCCCTCGGCGCTGGATCTCAGTGTCCGGGCTGAATGATGGGGGTGGAGACGCTCCTTCAGGTATACAGGACCGAGGCCGTTTAGGGCTTTAAAGGTCAACACCAACACTTTGAATTGTGCTCGGAAACGTACTGGGAGCCAATGCAGATCTCTCAGGACCGGTGTTATGTGGTCCCGGTGGCCACTCCCAGTCACCAGTCTAGCTGCCGCATTCTGGATTAATTGCAGTTTCCGGGTCACCTTCAAAGGTAGCCCCACGTAGAGCGCATTGCAGTAGTCCAAGCGGGAGATAACCAGAGCATGCACCACTCTGACAAGACAGTCTGCGGGTATGTAACCCAAGGTACCACTGTACTGAGCCAAAAGTGACCAATGTCTTTGACCTGGCATAAAGCATCTCCCAATGTACAGATTGTTATTCTAGAGGTAGAAATGGAGGCTCTGCACACCACAATGAGCACTGATGTCACTGCAGGTAACAGCATCAAAGAAAGGGAAACAGATGAGAAGTCTGGCTTCTAGAGCCCCCACTCCCAATGTCAGCCCAGGGCTGGAAAAAAAAATGTGTACTGTACTCATCTTATTTCCTTTTATTCCTTGCTCTGATATTGACATATCCTAGGCAAAACGAGCCATTCAGCAATAAGTCATAATTATAACAGTGGGCTCATGTCAGAGTAAAATGTCACTTCTAACAATACATAGAGTGCTGTTGGCCTGTAATTCTTAGTAGGGAAGTTTGAGGAATTCAGTATTTGTGAATCGTTGTATGAATTGACCTGATCCCCTGTCTGCTAGGCTAATGTGAGCATTGAAACATAGCTGTCTGTCAGATTTTATACGGCTCCAGATCTTGTGAGACAGTTCTTAGAGCAATAAATAACTAACTAACTAAATATCCAAACGTACTTAAAAGGGTGGGGGAACCCACTCCAAAATATGTATGTAAATGCTTTTGATGCGGATTAAAAAAAATATGCATTTAATGCTAGAAAAGAACAGAACAGAACAAATTTATGAATGAACACATGAGAAAGCGGCATGGACCAGATATTGACCAATTCATCCATTTATCTTCCCCATAGTATTTCATAAGTAAGTAATTTCCCCAGGCAAAAATGTTTTACGTTTCTAGTATATGAGGCAGTCCGAAATGGTTGTAATAAGTAGTTCTGGTAGCACTGGCTTCAGTTCCTCTCTTAATGCGAAGCAACCCATTTATAATATCATAACACTTCATCCAGTTATTGCTAGAGACATTGACAGTTGTCTCCCCAACAACCTCAGCCTGCCCCCACCTGTCTGACTTCTTACTTACAACCTGTCCAGAGGTTGCCACTTTCTGTCAGCTTCCTCATCCTTAGTCTCTGAGTTGCCTTTGTAAGAACTGATCAGGGAAGAGGATAGGGACAAGAGAGGAACTAGTTTGCTCTGCTTGTTGTTGGCTTTGTCTCCAGTTGATGGTCCACCCCAGCAGCCCCAGCCACCACTGGCTAGAGCCTTCATCACCACCACAAAATCCTGAGTGCTTTTCGGCAGGGGTGGGGTGGCAGTGCCTCCCAGATGCTGCTGTCCTACAACACCTGTCATCCAACATCATCTCAAGTGCTCACATTGGCTATCCTTGCTTAACACTATAGATCCCTGTTATGATACTTTAAATTGCTATACAGTTACAGCAAAGTTCAAATTACTAATGCACCTCATGCATTTGCGTTTTGTGAATTTTGGGACTTTGACAAAGATAACTATATATTTGGATGTTCTTTTGTCATAATATGAATAGAATGTAGTTCTTTAAAAAAAATCTCCTGTGCCATCTATACATTAATTGCCAACTGTTTTCTTCCTGTTTTATTAAAACTCAGCATAAATACGCAAATTGTATGATCACTAGCAAAAAAGCAATTATTGGAATTGCTGTTAAGGTGTGTCTGCATAGGATTCAAATTCTACAGCAATTTAAGCACCAGAAAAAAATGTTATTATTCAGTTATTCATACAGAGGAATCAATAAAAGGAGCCACTGGGAATTCATTAAAAAAATAGATTCAATTACCTAAGCTGGATTTTAAAAAATAGCAACTGTAATGGTGGTTCTCTTTGGATGTCCCTCTACAGACTTATCAGTTCTTCAGTTTATTATATTGCTTTATTTATGAGCAAAATCCAACAGAAAGTTATATTTTAACTCTTAATTTCCCCATGGTAGGAGCAGCTGTCATTATTAATACATTTATATCCCAACTTTCCTATAAGGAACTCAAGGTGGTGTACAGGATTCTCATCTTCCCCATTTTATCTCCAGATGAAGCTAGGAGAGGCAGTTGGTTGTATACAATTGATGTTTACTCAGAGCAGTCCTATTTAAATTAATGACCATGACTAACTAAGGACCATTAATGTCAACGAGGCTACTCTGAGCAATGGTTTGTTGAATACAACCCTAGTTCTCCCAGACCATTTCATGGGTGAGGGTCTCTTCCAACACCCTAAGACTACACCAGACCTTACTGAGCACCTGTCATGGACTGGCTGGATGCAGGGGTAGAAGGCTGAGAGCCAAGGGATTGGTGATGAGTAGTCAGAGGGAGAAGACCGAGAGGAGGAGGTGTCAGAAGTGGTAACATAGTTTAGTGAGTAGGAAGAGTCTGAGGCAGAGAGCAGTCTGAGGCAGAGGCAGAAGCAGAAACAGAGTGAGACTAAGAGGCAGAGATGAGGCAGGCTGCTGAAGAAGCCAGGGGATCTCCCCCTCCTGCTGTGATCAGCTCTCCCCCCCCCCCCCCCGCTGTCTCAGATTACTTGGGAAGGACCCAGGGGAGAAGGACCTGCAGTCCTCGCAAGTCCCTCATTGGCGCAAAATCTGCTGGGAAGAGCTGCTGTGCTCAGCAGGCCTGAGCTGTTTTGTTTCTTTGAAAAAGTTACCTTCACTGACATATTGTGAGTTATTGCTGGCCTGCTCCTGACACTCACCCTGACACCCTGTGCCTGTGGAACTCCGCAGCCCCTACATCAGCCCTTCCGCTAATGACTTTCAGTAGTTTTCTAAAGTGTTTTTAATTGGCATTTAGGCTGGTGCTTTTCTGCTGGTGGATCTGTGGATGTGCTATTTTAGATGTCCGCTTTTATGCCTCCTATCAGTTTTTGTCTATTGGTATGGTTTTCAGCTCCTGTCGTGTTGATTTGTAGATGTATTGCCCTGTTTTAGATGATGTGTTTATTATTTTATGATTTGTAATGCTATAGATTGGTTTTGTATGTTGGGAGCCACCTTGAGAGGACCAACCCTGACAGGCAGACTGTAAATGCAGGAAATAATATACAGACTAGAAAATCCACAGATTGAAACTGGGCCCCCTTTACATACAAATAAGGTGCTATACCACTCAGCCAGAGTTCAGGCCCATCCTGTTATGGTGTAGGGTGAGTATATCTCAATGTCCTGGCTCCCACTGAATGATGAACTTGACTCAGATTTTGTTTTCTGCTACAAACTTTGATGTTAACATTAGTACAGTACTACTGTTAGGAGTGTGTGGGTGCTAGGCTCTCTTAAATTCCTCATCCAGTAGGTGCTATAATTTAATTAAGGCTTGGGGTGTCAAAAAGCTAAGCTAGCTAGCCTCCTGTGTGTTGGGCTTCAGGGAATCTGATCCTTCCCACAGTGTCAGCCAAGAAGCAGATAAACAAGAAGATTTCTTACCAAGCCTTTTATTCAGTATTCACAGAGAGACAACATAGAAATGCCATCTCTCTTAGATAATGGCGTGGCTCCGAGTAAAGTCCCACCCCCTCCGTCTCTCCTATTATATGTCATCCCTGCATTAGATGATCTGTGCTTTCTGCCTCTGAGCTTTCTGTTCTACTACTCTCATGCATGCCAGGTCCTGGGAGAGGGGGTGTCAGGAATGCTTTCTAAAGACACTGAGTCTGTCAGCTGTCTCTCCCCTGGTGCATCTTCTGCCTTCTGCTTCTTCCCAGCTTCTCCCCTCTGCAGCCTCGGAACTATGACCTTCTGCAAATCACTGTTGTAAATCTATACTGTCCCTCTTTTCTTCGGAAGATTCAGGAAGGGGGGCGACCCTCACCATTCCTCCTCAGTCCAGTCCCTGGCACTGTGTGAAATGACAGCTAGATCCTGTGTATTAGGCTGTGAACTAGACACTTCTAAATCCTCTGGAAGCAACATGTGTTAACAGCTAATTAAACCAGGCTGGGCAATTAGGACAACATAGGGTATTAGGACAACAAAGGCACTTAGTGTGAGGTGGTAAATGAGTGGGCCCTCTCTCTACATGTAAAGCAGAACTTAGGTTAGAAAGGTGAGAGCTGTGGTGTGCACTAGAGAAGAAGAGGCAGAGCATGATGTTGGATCTCTGCTTGAATCCTAGGCTGTGCCTATGGGGGAAGCAAGACCCTTTTGGAGTGCTGATACTGTGAACCTCTCCATCGTATGCTCAGGTTGTATATATGTGCACATAAACCATATATCATAAAGACACCACAGTCTCTCTTGTGCCACATTTCCAAAAAGAAACACAGACCCTGTGTGAGTGCCTGAAACCCTTGGAATCTTGCCATTGCCACCAGGAGGGTAAAACTGTCATTCTGGCCCAGAATGCACCATTGCTGGTGCCAGTTATTTATTTTTGGAACATAAACTACTATTGCTGCTGAGGACACATGGTTCCTGCAGCATTGAGACACCAAGTAGATAATGTTCCTCTAATACCCAGCCTCTCTCCTGCAGACAAGGGATGTAGTAAAAGTTATCTGTTTATCTGGTTGCAATGCTGCAAGAATCAATTAAGAGCAAAGGATATATGATGGGGAATTCTTCTCTATAAGAAAGCAGTCTATATTATATAACTAATAAAATGATCATTGATCTGTAAAAGTTGCAGAGCTGATAAAGCAAATCCTTCACTAAGGTTTCTGGGACAATTTTGCTCTATAAAGAATGAACTTCAAAGCCAGCAGGAAACAGACACACGCACCCTTGTTTTGTTGGCGAATTACTTCACATATTTGCTTATGCTTTAAAGTTTTAAAAAAAGCAACACTTGTTTTTCACCATCCAAATTTTAATTCTGTTCCTAGTATTGCTAGCAAACTTCAACATAACAAGATAATTTGAGCCATCAAGTCACTGAGATTGCAAGGAAGTAAATTGAGGAAGCAAAATCAAATTATTTAATAATTATAGGAATTTCACTTCTTCCCCACTAACTTAAATGAACCTTGAACCCATCATTAAGAGAAAAAAAATTACTGGCAGATTTTGGTGCAAAAAATGTTGGTAATATGAAGTATAATAGGCTCAATAGGTCTTTTTGGGAAAACCAGACTAACACAGCAAACGTAACCTTAGTTGGGCAGCAGCAGGTGTGGCATAGCAAATACTGCATCTGAACCCGTGCCACTCATGCCAGCTGGGGTAAAGGGGGGGGGGAGGGAGGCAAAAGCCTGCTCCATACTGGAGCTGACAGAGTGATCACGGCCCTATGAGGATCAGTGCCACCAAGCTAAGGCAATGGGCCAGGCCTGGGATCCAGTGGAACCCGAATTAGCTCAGCACCTCCCTGCTAATGAATGTCTCATTTGGGGACTTTCCATAGGATACTGCCATCTGGAATCTCCTTGGTGGTACTTCCACCCATCTGCACTTTCAGCGGGTGAAACAAGGAACTCCACCCTGGATGGGTGATGATTACCCAGAACAGTGAGTTTGTGATTTGGGTTGCAACCCTAAGTGTTAGATATTTGCTTTAACTTGCTTTTGCACTGAACCTTTAGCACTATTTGGCTGTAGACGGAACTCTCTGAAATTGGTGGACCTGCTTCAGTGGAAGTGGTTTGAGTACTGATGCCAAAAACTGGAGCATGCTCGCAAGGGTTGGTGTTAATTAATTGATGTTTGCAATGCAGATAGGAAATTAACAGATGCATATAGGATGGTTGCCCTGACATCTTAACAGTTTTGACTTTGCAATTAGATTGGATTCCCTTTTGCATTCACATTACTTAGTTTGGGGAATACTCAAAGTCCCTGAACACTGCAGCGACAGTAATTAATTTCTTAAGTAATTATAACATTTTTGATGTGATCACCAATTGAACATTTGTACTGAACAAGTGAACTTAACAGGTTGAGATGGTTTTTAGTTAAGATATTTGTATCCTTGAAATACAATACTTGGGGGAGGCTACCCCTCAATGGAGGTTCTCCATTGGACAGCCATCTGTTGGGAATGTTCCCATGCTGAATTTCTTGCAAGGCCCCTTACACCCCACCCCCACCCCCCGATTCTTTGTCTTCCTTGTTGGTATTTATATTTTTGAGATGCACAGAATTGTCTTCTGTATATAGGAATTTTCATGTTCACGTTCATTTGATTTGATTTGTTGCATTTGTATCCCACCTTTCCTTCAAGAAGCTGAAGAAGGCATATGTAGTTTTCCTCCTCTCCATTTTATCCTCACAGCAATCTGAGAGGTAGGTTAGACTGAGAGGGAGTGGCCGGCCTTAGGTCAACCACTGAGCTTCATGGCTGAGTGGGGATTTGAACCCTGGTCTTTCAGGTCATAGTTCAACACCCTAAGCACTACACCAAACTGACTCTTTAAATTTTAGATCAGTCTTCCTCCCAAGTATATTATACCATACTATTGTCATTATTTTACAACTATACACAGTCTTAAGCAATCTTGAAACACAGTTTGGGCTGCGTCACCAATTCAGGTTTGGAGATGAGCTGTGATTTGCAGTAAGCATAGTCTGCCTGAGTAAGATAAAATATATTACACTTGGGGAAGGAACTTGCTCAAAATCTCAATGTTAAGCTTGTAGCACAAGTTGCGTTTTTCCTTGTTTCCATTTCACTTCTTAACCTTAAAACACTAGTTCAGTTTTTTTAAACTGGATCTGCTTAAAATAGGAACAATTCTTGCCTATGATATGCATTATTATACATATAATATTGTGCACATATAAAAATTTCCTACAGTAACCCTCACATAAACAGATGCAGAGAGCAATGCATACAACTTGTAAAAATACTTATGCATTAAAATTTATAACATTATGCTGCAGAAATAAAGCAGGGTTGACTTTCCATACATATTATATGTACAAAATGCATTTTTTGTTTATAATTTTGCATAAAAGTTGACTTTAAAAAAAAAAAAGTGGTGCATGAGCAGTTTTTGACTTAAGTAGGCACACAATGGAAGAGGTAGTCCTATGCAGTCAAACTAGATTAGGTCAGAACTTTCACATTCCATATATAAATTCATTTAAAACACACTCCTCCTCCATCCCTACTTATCCTCATTGCAAACTAGGGACAGAGGGAGGGAACTGAAGCATACAAGGAAGGGGAGGAGAAAAAAAGGAGAGAGGAAGGAGTATGAAATGCCGGGGAGGCCTAATCAACCAAACCATCAGTTCTTCATGACTTCCTAACTAAGCCATTGAACAGAGGGCTTCAGAAGGAGGAGAGGAAGTAGAAGACTATTCTGCTGCAAAGGCACATCGTTGGATGTCACCTATGGGCTTCATAGGAAGCTGCCTTAGATAGGGTTGCCATATTTCAAACAGTGAAAATTTGGACAGAAAAGTTGTTGAGCTTTTATTTTTGACCAAAGCTGTTGAGCTTTTCTAGAAAATTTTCAAAAGAAAACTTTGCAATTTTTTAGCTATTGGGGTTTTTTTGGGGGGAGGCAAAAACAGTACTATCGATATGGGCTGCCATATGTCTAGATTTTCCCAGACATTTGTCTGATATGTCTGAATACTGCTGCACACTGCAGTATTTCAGATATGTCTAGGAAAATCTGGATGTATGGCAACCCATATCAGTAGTGCCAGTTTTGCCAACCTTACCTTAGACCAGGTCAAACTAACTGATCTGTCTAGCTCAGTATAATCTATACAGACTCTCCAGGATTTGAGAAGGGGCTCTCTTCTACCCACTCATGAAGATGCCAGGGATTGGACCAGAGACTATCTGCACGCAAGGCAGATGCTGTACATCTTAGCTATGGCCCCTTCCCCTACAACAAGAAGAACAACGTGCCATTTCTATTAATCTGGCAGCTTCCATATATATAATTAAATTCAGTCAAATCTCACTGTTTTCTTTCTCCCTAAATGTTTATTTCCCCTTAAGTTTCTTTCCAGAATGTCTTTTTGTTTTAGAAAACCAGGGAAGCAAATCCGACAGCTAGAGAGCTTTAAACTGAAGTAGTTGATCAGCAGAATGTCTCAGGGACAAACACATTCATTCATCTGAATCTTCTTGCAGTATCAGTGAGTTTAATGTAGCAATGCTGTAAATGTACACACACTCACCTTGTGATATGATTCATATCGACACTGGGAAAGACAGATTTGCAAAATCCAGATTATACTGTGTAAAGCACACAAATCAGAATCATTTTATTTACAATGTGTCCCAACCGTCACATTACAAAATGAGAGATGGACCTAACCCCATGAATAGAGGGTTTGAAATACTTCATGAAAGAGTGTTACTGCCATCATAAAACTTAAAAAACACAACTTGAAGGGTGTAAACAAGAAAATATTTAAATTGCAGCTACAATTCCAAAGGTCAGTTTTTCATTGTTTTGGGGATTCAGATAGTGACGGTTAGCACGAACATTGCCCATATTTGTTGGTCCAGTCTTGTGAAGAACAGAACATCTGAAGCCCAAGAATTGTCAGTTTCCCCCTATCCTGTTTCCCATAAGCCTATAGCATTCCCTGAGCACAAAATGTTTATCTCAATGTACTGTTTTGGAATGTCAGACTATAACCAGAACAACAGTGATTTGAATATGCTCAGTCATGGTGTTCATTAAGTGACTTGGGTCCAGTCACACATTCTCAATCTAACACAGAGAGTTGTGTAGAGAATAAAATGGAATAAACCCACTGCATGCCACCTTGAATGGTAGGGTGTAAATGTAATGAAAAAATAATAATTTGGGGCATGGTTATGGAAGGGGCCATAGCTCAGTGATAGAGCATCTGCTTAGCAAACAGAAGGTCCCAGCTTCAGTCCCCAGCAACTCCAGTTAAAAGGCCCTGGGAGAATAATAGAATTGTAGAGTTGGAAGGGACCCTGAGGATCATCTAGTCCAATCCCCTGCAATGCAAGAATATGCAGCTGTCCCATACAAGGATCAAACCTGCAACTTTGGCATTATCAGCATCATGCTCTAATCAACTGAGCTATCCAAGCAGAAGTAATAAAACTTCTTTCTTTGCTAGCCTAACAGCCATGCATTTATTGATTAAAACAACAATAATATTGCTTAAGGTGGGGTTTTTCCCCTTCAAATCCTATTTCATTAAAGGAGAGGGAACCTCCTGCTCTCATTCTGATTAAACATTCTGATTGCATCACCCACAACTCAATATTATAATATTTATTTCAGCTGGTTAGACTACAGAGCAGAAATCCTGGTTAGCTGGCAGTCCACATAATATAACTGTTTGCTGTCAAGGATCAAATCAGACCAAGAGAGAGGGAATGTGCATTCAGTTTTTGATCTATTTGGCTATGAATACCTTAAAAGGATCAGAGGATATAGCAATACTGTATGTAATGAGTTCAATCTCCCACTGCTCTGGGCAGAGGTTGAATATGCTATTTGACATATGTCCTAAAGAAGATTGGAACAATTTTAAGAGTAGCTTAGGAAAATCTAGGACTCCATTTCACAGTCTGTAATGGAGGGAGATGACGAGGCCATTTTACAGGGCATTTGAGCTGAGGTATTAAATCATGCTTAGCACCCTCTGGTGAACTCAAACAAATGAAAGCCGTTTCACCAACACTTCAGAAATATCTACAACTCTTTCCCCCCCCTTCTTCATTTATTTTCCCCTTCACTTAATTGGCAGCTTAGACAGCTAGGTATAAGTAGAGAAAGAGTTCTCAGATTTTGTCACAGTCACCCTGTTGAGACAAAGGGATGTAACTATTTTGACTGATCCCACATTGAGGAGGAAGAATTATGCATTGACAATAGTCTAACTCACTGTAAGTACATAACTCACCTATGCACTTATGCTCATCACTAGGGATGGATATATTGGTCCATCTTCTCTTCACATATGTATAATGAGTCAACCTAGCTCTGTCCCAAGCCAGAAGCAATACATGCATTTTTTAGGTGTATGGCAGTGCAGTGTAGGGAAGACATTGCCCAAAATGTGGGGGCAATACCTGCACAACTGGGTGCCCCAAGCACCTGGAGCCTTTAAAAATGATCAAGATCAAGTATGGGGGATTTCAGGCCTGGGGGCCAAATGCATCTCCCCATTCTTCTTTAACTGACTGTTGGGACTCTCCTCAGTCTACCTCCCCAAGCCACACCCCCTCTTCACAGACTACACCACTCACTGACCTAGTTTCACAGACTCCTGGAGTGTTTTTGCCTGGCCAGGCTGTATCCTTGAACTATGATGATGCTTCTTGCTTGCCTGGATGGAAGCTAAAGAGAATTGTGTGAGGGGAGTAGAAGCTAACCTACTGTAAAAAAGTGAAATTTACCATTGGTTGCTTCACTCACTTTTGCGGCATGTGGCCACTGGAAGGGACTGATGCCCTTGTGCTGCTTTACATGGAATATGGAATATTTAATTGTTTAAGGAAGCTGATGGGATGTTGTTGACATGGCTAAAAGTGCAATTGTGCTCCTAAGTAAATATAGCATTGCCCAACACACAAATAATGCATCTGTAGGAGTAGGATGTGACCTGAGTAGTGTGTGTCACTTTTCAGGTGTTGAGAGAGGGCCTACCAAATCACTTTCCCCAAGCTCCGCAACTTTGGCTGTGTACTCTGGTTAGGCTTCCAATATGTTTCTTCACCACCACTACCCATGGCTCCTATTGCACTGAGGGGTAAGTCTTGGCAATGCCCTATCACTATAAAGGTTCCTCTGGGTGATCATCTTACCCTGCTTAGTCATCTTATGGCCCTGCCTAAATTGTGACCTAGTTAATTAACTCTTGCACTTCCCAAAACCACAAACAAACCACAATGCCTGCTGTCCTTCAAAATCTGTACTTCTTGAAAAATATTGATACAGTGCTCCAATCAAGAACTATCTATATTAGGAGGAAGTGTGCATAAAAACACACATATTGATGAAAATACAAAACATACATTATATTGGGGAAAACTGTGTAGTAAAATGTGCAATAAAATGCTGATGAATTTTTATGAAGACGTCTTTTTCTTAAAAAAATAATAATCACGAACTGATGTGGGAATGTGGTTAACTGACCATAAGCTTTGGGGGAAAAGAAACCCAGAGAAATGAAAATTGACAAGTTTATCCATTCCTACCCCAAGTGCAATCAGGTCATCAGGTAAAAATTCATTCTCAAAACAAGCAGACTTACTGTTACACATTTAAAAGACCATAGAATGTTCAATCAGTTTCTGAGTTCTGACGTCTGTTGGTTAAACTTGTATTTTGAGTCTAAATCAGCTTCATTAAAAATGAAGATCTGTTTCCCATTGTTTACTAATATAGGGACTCAATAATAGCTATAGCTTTTTCTCTTAATGACAGAAGTGGGTGAAATTTGCAGGTATAGGAGCTACCCCAGAGTGGATTAAGCCTGCCATATTGCAGACAAACATATTTTGGGCGATTTGTGTGCAAGTCACTTACACATTTTGATCAGGATTTTTTTTTAAGGAAATGTCTTTCTATATCACACAGAGAGAGAGAGATACAATTTATAGGCATGGTCACCCCTTCAGGTGGTATGAAGCCTCCCAAATTTCAGTACTATTATTACAACTATTACTGTTTTGCCAATGGGACCTGTGCTTCAGTCCTTGCTAGGCAAGGTGGGCAATACATTATGTTTTAAATAGATGGATCAATATAACTGCATTGTTCTACACATGCAATCAGTCAATTCAACCATTTCACCTGTATTTTTGGAGATTTAGCACACAGTGACAGGTGGCTTGCAAACTAAGTATGTAAGTACAGATTTATAGATAAACAGCATTTGAAATATGTTTCTGTTTTCTTTTTGCTATTTTTGCCATTTTCATGAACTGTAATTATCAAAAGATAGGCTTGTTCTCAAAATCTTTCATCATGGATAGCGATTCTCCATCACATGAAAGTACTTTTCTGTGGGAATGCTATCTCTTTTTGACCCTGCTGCACGAACTAGCTTTATGGAACAACAGAGCAGGTTCATTTAAAGTTTTGAACCATGGTTCTTTTTCATTGTCATGGGTTTTTGGCAACTTTTAATGCCATCTGCAGTCAACTCCAGAGCCTCATAATATGCCAATAACACAGGAACATCTGAAACAGAATGTGGTATTTAAAAGCAGAGCGTGTTTTTGTTTCATTGTCACAAGCCAGGAAGAGTTCCTTCTGAGCTTCTCCAAAACAGCTAAGTGATAAGAACATGAAGATTACTATCCGAATCAATTACTGCTGTGATTAAATTAAAGTCATGATGACACTCAAAGGAATTATTTGGCATACAACTTTGATGCTGGAAACGGACTTGCATCACACAAAAATAATAAACTCAAGCAACAACCCTGGAGAAAAAGTTTCTGATTATGCCTGTGCATATGGACATCAACAATGCACAAGTGCAATGCACCCCAAAACAAAGCATAGAAGTTTTAACAGTAGCACCAAAAACAGGGCAAAAACTACGGGCACAACTGAACAGTACATATAATTTACTTATTCCAAAGGCAGCCATGAGGATCCCTGATTTGGATATAATCTGAAGTAGAGGACAGGGGCAGATTTAGGGGAGCGCAACTAGTTCACCCGCCAAGCCAAGAGGGTGTCGCAGGGGACACCACAATAATGATGTGGACTGGAAGGCAAGAGGTGGTGGGGGGGGGGTTGCTGAATTTTGGCATTGCATAGGGGAACACTGAAATTTGAAACCCCCAAAATCCACACTATATAGTTAGAAGACAATCTAATATTTTCTTGATGCTTATTCACCATTGTGAATTCTCTCTCCTCACGCTGCTATTAGCTGCACAAGGGAAAATATACTTGCACCCCTATCCAGTCCACACTGCAAAAACTCAGTGCTAGAGTGCACACATTGGATATCAAAGGTCAAGGTTCAATCCCTAGAGTCTCCTTTTGAGGTTAACAACGTAAAGAAAGTCCTGCTGGATGATGCCAAAGGCCCATCTAATCCAGCATCCTGTTCTCACAATGGCCAAACAGATACCTGTAGGATGCCCACATCCAGGTCCTCCCCATGTGTTCCCCAGAAACTTTTGTGTGTGTGTGTGTGTGTGTGTGTGTGTGTGTGTGGTTTTTAAATTAATTAACAAAACCTATTTACCGTAAATATTAAAATTGTCAATAAAAAGTTTTAAACAAATAACTAATAAGTTTAAAAGATAATTAAAATTAACAGTGGACTAAAAAAGAGATTAAAACACATCAGCATCTATGTGCCTGAATAGGCTTGCCTAAGCAATAAAGTTTTATGCAGGCACCAGAAATGTTGGAGACCCAAAAGCAGGGTCTGAGCACCATAGTAGTCATCCACAGCAACAGGCATTCAGAGACAAACTGCGTCCATCTAACCAGGGCTGTAGCTAGGGGGTGGCGAGGTGGGTCCCCGCCAGAGCCACAGGTGATTGGGGGGTGCAAAATCGGCTAAAATATGTCCATAAATATAAATGTTGATTATATAAATATAAATTATTATTATTATTACCTCATAAGAAATGGTTTTAAATAGAGATTGAATTGAATGGGGGCAGGTTTGGAGGAGAGGCAGAAAGAAGAGCTAATTTGTCTGTGGCTTGGGGGCGCAGTCTGGACGGTTCTGCCAGGGGCACAAGATCACCTAGCTATGGCTCTGCATCTAGTCCAGTATTATTTACACTGACCAGCAGCGTCTATCCGGTGTTTCAGACAGGGATCTCTCCCAGTCCTACTTCAATATGCTGGGGATTGAACTGGGACCTGGGATAGCACACAAAGCTATCAATCTTCCCTATGGTGCAAGCTGCCTCTATGCCTGCACAATAATTCAATTGTGCATCTCCTTGACAAAAAATAAAAATCACAAGGACCTTCAGAAACAAATCCCACTGTTGGATACGGTAGCAAAAAATGGTAATTTTGGAGGGTTTGAAAACCATTACAAACAATGCTTCGGCATTGTGAGCCTCAGGCTGAATAAAGTTTCCTTATCCCTGGTACGTAGGATGACAGCCTTAATCTTCAAGGAAGTATTGCTTGACACAAAGAACTCAGGATGCAGCACACACTGGTGGTTGGTGACCATTGGGTCTCGTAGGGCAGAAGGCAGAGAGGCCAAGAGTAGGTGGAACCAGAGCCAGTGAGAGAGAGCTGAGAGCCAAAGACAAGAAGAGCCAACTATTTCTGGTTTTGTTTCCATCCACCTCACTGATTATTTCTACAAGGGAAACATCGAGACTAAGGAGGAGGAACCTAACAGCCAAAGCCACCCCCTGAGCTGGACATAAGTAAGCAGGTAGGTGCTGGTTGAGGGCAGTCTGAGGTTGCTGGCTCAGTGCACCATTCATCCTTATTTACATGCCTCCACTGCAGGCTCAGTTGGCATCAGATGTGTCACTCTTTTCACCCATTTTCTCTATACCTAGTTGGTTTTCAGAGAGATAGCAGATCTTGACAGTTGACATGTGGACTAAATACAGATTTATGAATGCTTCATGTAAACAACACATTGTAGATATATCTCCTGGATGATCCACATTGTCTAAATTTATTGTGCATAGAAAATGGCAAGTGATTCTTATCATATATCTGCCAA
The DNA here is from genome assembly GCF_009819535.1 of Lacerta agilis. NCBI lineage: Eukaryota > Metazoa > Chordata > Lepidosauria > Squamata > Lacertidae > Lacerta > Lacerta agilis. The sequence goes on from NC_046331.1 coordinate 25,317,158, forward strand.
GTAGAGAACTGTTCAAAAATAAGCAAAGAAGATACAGTATTACATTGAGGGGCAATTGAAGAGAGGGATGTCCTCCCCATATAGAGCAGCTTTCCCCTTATTGCTTTTCATGACTTGGAAGTGATATGCTTGGCATCAACCTTTTTTCCCATTTAAACTCTAGTGTCACCAAATATATCAGGATGAATAAACATATTTTGGTGGTCTTTCTGTTGAAGAGTTGTTAGAATTAGTGTTCCTAAACAACATTGAAAGTGATAGTTTTATGAAGTTGGCATGGGGCGTGTTGCTGAATCACTTTTAATATGGTAATGCTTGCAGTTTACAGTGCTGTTAAGTGCAGTTTGGCAGTTGAGTTTACATGAATATTTCATCCACTAAAGGCCATGAGTCCGTAATTATAAATAGACCTTCTCCGACAGAAGGAGACAGATGAGTCCATTGCCAGTAATTTTCCAAGCTAGCAATAAACTGGTTAAAGACCAAGAGCCAATATTTTCCAACTGGACAGAGACATCTGTAGATCACTTTTAAGAGTTGCACAATTTGGTATTAAATATATGCGTGTTGCTTGTACTACTGATTCAGATTCTTCTGACACTTGCTCTTTCATTTTGAAACCACCAATAGTTATTTGCAGACAGTGTCAAGTTACTGGCACCTAGAAGTACACTGTAGAAAACAAATAACCTATAGCAAGTCCTCCTTTGTAACCTTTGTGGCTTCCATTATTCAGTTTGCTCAACAAAGTTGTCAATAGTCAGTTAAGCAAGAGCATCAGGTCGGGACGGACTTGTGTCCATGCTGGAGGGGCATCTGAAACCATGTGGAAGCCATGTTTCATCTGTACACAAGCTGGCAAATGTGGCAGGGCCAAAAGAGCTATAAGAGTCTGAGCCATCCCTTCATTGGCCCTCTCCATGGTACTTACCTACCCATCCATCCAACAGTGGTGAAGTAGGTACAGCAGTTTGTCATCTATGGAATGTTCGGCTCATGGACATAACCATACTAATTCACTACACCAACTAATTCAATGGGACAAGAATTTTATATTGAGTGGCACTGAATAATAAAAATGTTCACAGTGGCAGAGTATTGTGGAAACATAGATTCACAAATGGAAAGTTGTACCCATCTAATTTCTACTTGGAGGATATTCATTGAAATAGTGCCATGTCTATTAATTTCAGTGGGTTGTATGCTACAGAGTCCTGTTTGGAGTAGACCCACTAACGTGTAGTCCTAAATTAATTATGTCATGTAAACTGACTAAAATTTAATGCCCTCCTGGGTTCCTGGTGAGTACCTCGAGTCACTGTTGTGATGAAAAGGGATTCTCTAGACGTGTTGCTCAGGGCAAAGACTTTTTATTCTTAATGGTTGATATACTGATCTTATCTGCTGCTTGATTGTTTTATTACTGCATTAATTTTGTGATTTTTATTTTGTTGCAAGCCACTTTGTGAAAGTTATTTCAAGGGTATGGTGTAAATGTCCAAATTAATGGATAGTCTTTTGCCAATATCTGTAATGGGTCACTGTGCTTATGAGATATGAAACTCGTTTTTTTGTATCCATGACTGACAGTTACCCTCTTCAACCACACTGCTACAAAAAAAATGAAGCATGGCTGGAATTGGGATATTGCTTCTTCTTCTTCTTCTTCTTCTTCTTCTTCTTCTTCTTCTTCTTCTTCTTCTTTTGAAAAAGGTAGAAAACATTTTTTTGTGTGTTGGGGTAGAAATATCCTTGCTAAGATCCTGTCCATCAAAAGAAATAGAAACCATAGTGTCTTTCAGTTTTTAAAATGTGATGCCATTGGTAACTAAAATTTGACACTAATATGCAAACTGTCAGAAAGTTGATAGATGGCAATAATATTCAAAGGCACTCAAGGGTCCTTGAGAAGTCTGATTTCTTTGGTCAAATTTTCCAGCTGAAATGCAATTGTAGGTTTCCTAAATCACTTAATTTGAGGGACATTAATAATGCTGCTGGCTATGATAAGATATCACAGAGCGATTGAGCTCTCCAGTTTATCTTCTTGCTGTTTCAACTTCTGTGAGTTATACACACCAAGACACATAAGTTTCTAAAAATTGAATCTGATTCTTTAATCTAAATCTCCAAGAGCAGCATCAACTTCCCCTGGTGTCATCTTGAACCACTGCTTTCAGAGTTCTGCCGCAAGATCTGTTCAAAATTTAACATTCCAACACTTTCAGGGCTAATATTTGGAAGCCTATTAACAAAAGAAATCGGGTATAGTTTTTATACGTAAAAATACAGAAGTATTTACAGATAAGGCAGGTGTGGACAACTGAAAAAAGTAATATTCAGCAAAGTTGTACTCAGAATAGAACCACTGAAATCAATTACTTAAGTCATTTGATTTCAATAAACCTTTTATGTATATGACTAACAATGGATAGCACCCCAAGTTTCTAGTTATATTACCATTCTGAGGTGTGTGTGTGTGTCTGTGCATGAGAGAGACTGCCGTCTTTCCCATATAAATATATTCAGCAATCAATCAAATAAATTTGAATTTCCACAACTGCAGGGAGGCCCAAGCAATATGGAGATGAGTAGTCCGAGGGTCTCAAAGCCTCTTTTAGTAATGAGGCAAGGCTAGGACAGAGGTACTGAGTTCAGGAGCTAGGACTCAGGAGCATAGTTAGCAACCCTGAAGCTGAGATAGAAGGAACATTTTGACAGTCATGGATCTTATAGCCTGGCTTAGAAAGTTAATACCAAAGTGCTGTCCTATGTCTGGATAGTTAAAGGACCAGTGCTAATTTATGCAGTCATTGGTTCCTTCTATGCGGCAGGGTTTGGAGCTGCAGAAACTTCTTCAGAGAAAACTCTGGAAGGCTTTACTGATCCACTGAGATCCTTTAATCAGAGCCCAGTGGCAGAGGCACCTCCTTGAGGTTCAGCGGATTGAGTTCAGATTCAGGTGTTGGCAGATTTATTCCAGAAGGACTGGGGAGTGGATCCGAAATTTCCTCAGAGCTACTATTGCTCTAAGACTGAGCTACTATTGCTCTAAGATCTGAGAATTCTGGAACCATGATAGATACAGTCCTTTCCCATTCCTCACAACTAAGTAATTGACTGATGGACGATCACAGCATATAATTATACAGAACTGATATAACCGAAAGCAGAAGCTGCATTGCTCTTCTAAATGCAATAGACAACACAATGTTTGTGTGTGGTCCGTTAATTGCTCACTTATTCCTCTCAACTATCTTAATAGGAAATGTGAACTTGCTGTGCAAGTGCATAATGTTTGTTGAAGAAAAAGAACAGCACCATGGCTCAGTTTGGTAAGGGCACTTAAATGCTTGTTTGCCCTCCTAGAAGCTATGGAAAGACATGCTGAGCTGCTCTTTCAGGTGTTACTTCACTACTAAGCAATAACTGCAGGCCATTCCCAGCTGGTGGGAAAGAGACAGCATGTCAGATAGCAAATAAAAGAAGGAAAGGTAGCCAATTCTCACCTTGTCAGAATCATGGTGACTTATTCTCGTGAAGACCACAGAAGTGAAGCAGCTCCTAATTACACGGGAGATCATTTCCTCACTCCTACAGTCTTGGATTTCACCCTTGATCTTATAATCCAATATAAGACTAAAAATGTAAGGAGAGTTGGGGCTGGAAGAGGGGCTTTGTTCCTCATTCAGTAAAAACATGAAATGTTTACAGTGGGTGGTAGATACCAGGAAGACAAACTTTAAAAAGGGACACTCAGTTCCCAGACTGGTTTTTGTTTTTTGTTTGTTTTTGTTTTACAACCAATGCCTTTCCCTTAGCAAACTTCAGTTTCAAAGACTGTCTTGTGACTGTTTAAAGTGGCATGACGGTGCTTTAAATGTACAGTGTAGATGGGGCCTCACTTTATTATTAAATATTTATTTATACCCTGCCTTTCCCCCTGATGTGACTCAATATGGCTTACAGATAAAAACAATAATCAGTAAAAAATAAGAATAATAATTAAAAACAATTAAATGTTAACAGAATCAAACCTATATACATATATAGAATCTGTTTAAAGCATACAAATGAGTGCAATATAAACATTGTGGCACCAGCCCTTTCATTAAAAGCACTTGGAACAAGAAGGTCTTCACCTGCCGGCAGAAGGACAGCAAGGAGGGAGCCAATCTAGCTTCTCTAGGGAGAGAATTCCAGAGTCTGGGAGCAGCCACCAAGAAGGTCCTTTTTATTTTATTTTATTTTTTCTTGCTTTAGAGCTCTGCCAGGCAGCTGCTGCTAGCCATTCAAAACTTGAGTAATGAGTCTGTAACTGGGTGATGAGTCAACACTTATTCCACCAGTGTAGGCTCAAGGCACGTGGGAGACATTTATTCAACAGCCCCTATCAATCTGCCCCCGAGTCATTTTCTTCAGTGCAGGTAGTGCACTGATTTTTTTAAAAAAACAACAACAACAACAACCCACACAAGCATTCACATTTATATTTAAATAGGCTACTACTCAGGTACTGTCTCCTGTGCTGAGAGAAGCCTCTTTTATCTAGGGGAAGCCTCCGTTAAAAGGAGGAGGGGGACAAATCTTGCTAACTTCCCTCCTTCATGTCATCTCCCACAAAGTTCTGACAGGTCCCCCAACTCTCTGGAAAGGGGGTGGGGCAGAAGGGGGACATTAGCTGGAGGGGAAATTGCCAGAATCTGTTTCCTTTTTGTTCTGTAAATGGAGCCCTCCAATGGATGACAGAGTCATCCATCACTCTGAGGAATACCAGTGAATACAATATCTTTTGGTGTCTTCTTCAAAAATTTCTTGCTTTAAAGGCAGTAAATATTTAATGAGTGCCCGGTATTATTTGTTATTATATTTAATGACTGTCCAGTGTTATTTATTATTAAATGATGGGTAATCTGGTAAAAAGAAAAAATACTTCTCTAGTCTCTGCCAAAGCAACACAGAAATAAGTTTCAAATGGGAAAGGGCACCATTACATTGCAGCTACTTATCAGAAAATTAGTGCAATTAAAAGTGGTGTTTAAAGGAATGAAATGTGATTACTTAACCAAAACCATTAGGTGAAAAGTGCAGGAAAGCGGGTTTCAGCTAAACATTGGACTGTGTTTAAAGTAGCAAAATTCTAATGATGCTTGAGCAATTTGCTGTTTGTGAATTCCAATACAAACGAACTGTAAATTGTTTTAACTGACTATGACTGTATTATTACATTGTTGTTAAGTCATCCTGAGACCTTATGGTGAAGGGTAAAAAGGTAAACGGACCCCTGACCATTAGGTCTAGTGTCTGACTCTTGGGTTGCGGCGCTCATCTCGTGTTACTGGCCGAGGCAGCCGGCGTACAGCTTCCGGGTCATGTGGCTAGCATGACTAAGCCGCTTCTGGCGAACAGCACACGAAAACGTTGTTTACCTTCCCGCCGGAGCGGTACCTATTTATCTACTTGCACTTTGACGTGCTTTCGAACTGCTAGGTTGACAGGAGCTGGGACCGAGCAACGGGAGCTCACCCCGTCGCAGGGATTCGAACCGCCGACCTTCTGATCAGCAGGCCCTAGGCTCTGTGGTTTAACCCACAGCGCCACCTGGGTCCCTCATGGTGAAGGGTGGGAATGTAATTATTATCATTATTAAACTGATCTGACTACAATTCTGAATATAAAGCGTATCACATTTCTCCAAATGTTGTGATGCAGTTCCTGGTTCCAAAGTGTATCAACGTGGTTTAAGAATCTATTATTTTGAGGTGATTTTTGTTTAGAAATGCATATGGTGAGGTGGGGGAAATGCCTATTTAAATGTGAGTGCTTGTGTGGATGCCTATTTAAATATAAATGTGAATGCTTGTGTGGGTTGTTGTTTTTAAAAAAATCAGATTAATATAGAAATGGGAAGGGATGGGTTTGCTTTTTAAAAACTGAAAATTACACAGATGTGTAATAGACTGATTCGTTCATCCCTGCAGAATTCCTTTTACAATTTTTATACACTATTATCAAAATGGGAACATTAATACATTAATGGTGCTACTGGCAGCAGAAGAAGAAATATGAAGCCTCTAACACTGACAACATTTTGTGCTTTGGAAAGGTATTCCATCAACAGCATCTTGAGGGCTGGTTTTTATCAACCTATTCAAGAGGATACATTTCCAAGTCATTTTGTCCAACTGTGTGATTTCCATTAACTTATGACACCTTTAACCAGGAATTCTTGAGCTTTGTTTAAATGTCCCAATAGTTCCTTCTCAACAGTTACACCTCTAGCTAACCACCCTTTGAGAAAAGTGGAAAAATATATCTCCCTCTTTCTGTGTGACTTAATAAGAAAGAATGTATGAACTGCATTAGGTATAACTGAAAAGCAATTCAGACAGAAGGTGATTGTGGACTTGAGGTCTTGCTTGAATTCCCTTTGTAAATGAACCTCTTTATCACACTTTTTTTCTGGATAGAAGCCATAATCTGTATTGCTGACATCATCATACACATATATAATCAGTATGACTAGCTTGCCTTCCATCTGTCATACCTGGGAATTTATTCTTGGTAGCCTAAGGGATAAAGTCATTGCAATGGAAATACCCTAAGATCACACTCTTGACTTCAGGCTCCTTATCCTTCCTGAATCCCACTTAAGGAATGCCAAAGTATACGTGTAAAAGGTAAAGGGTAAAGGGACCCCTGACCATTAGGTCCAGTCACGGATGACTCTGGGGTTGCGGTGCTCATCTCGCTTTATTGGCCAAGGGAGCCGGCGTACAGCTTCCGGGTCATGTGGCCAGCATGACTAAGCCACTTCTGGCAAACCAGAGCAGTGCACAGAAATGCCTTTTACCTTCCCACCGGAGTGGTACCTATTTATCTACTTGCACTTTGACGTGCTTTCAAACTGCTACATTGGCAGGAGCAGGGACCGAGCAACGGGAGCTCACCCCATTGCGGGGATTCGAACCGCCAACCTTTTGATCGGCAAGCCCTAGGCTCTGTGATTTAACCCACAGTGCCACCTAATTTTAATGTGCCTGTGTTGAATTGGCAGTTATTAAAATTGTTCAGCATTTGGGAGTGGGGGAATGAAACATTTCGTTGATTATAGTCACAGATTAAAATCCCACCTCAGTTCATTTGCATTGTGAAAGCTATTGGGGAGGGGGACAAAAAGGAAAGGCTATCATGGAAGTGATGGAGGGCACTTGAAGTGCCCAGTGGCTACTACTAATGATGACTGTGTGTTATTTACAGGGTCAAAGATAGCTTGTCTTTGACTGCCAGTTGCTGGGGAACAATAGGAAGAGCACATTGTACTGACCTCCTGCTTCTGGGCTTCCCATCTGTCTAGCCTCTGTGGGGACAGAATGCTGAATTAGATAGACCTTTGATTTGCTCCTACTGGGTTTTTCTTGTGCTTGAGCTCTTCCTGTAGCCTGTGGTCAAGCCGTGTTCAATTCATATCTCTCCATAAGCAATCAAAGTGAGACCTCACTTTTAAAAGCTCCCCTTTTTATTACTCACAGCATCCTCAAGTATAATTGTAATAGAGGGTGGTGATGATAGATAGTTAAAGAATTACGCACACGGCAGATGTTTCCAGACAATCTGAAAAAACCCTAGCAGACAGGTCATAGTGGGTTGTTGAAACGTAATTCTCTATGCTATGTGTAGGAGCTTGTATATCTAAACTTTTGGTTTGGTGTTCCACCATTTATGCTCCAGACAGCTAGCTGGTGATGAGGCCACATCTTTTTCGGTCTTTGTCTGTCTCTCTCTGTTCATCAGACCCAAATAAGGTGTCCTTGCTCAGTGTCTGAATATGGACACCACTTTGTGCATCCTTTTACACTTTACAAATCATCATGTAAGCCAGTCCATGTGGAAGGTTTTGATTTTTTTTTAAAAAACTGTGAATATATGGTTACAAAGTAAGAAGCAGATTTGCCATCAGATGGAAGCTGCTTGACCCACTTACCAGAATTGTGGCTATTTACTAAGTATTTGTCCTGAAAATATTCATTTATTTGCAGGGCTATTAGATGATGTTGGCCATATAATGAGCATTCCTTCTGATTTGTTTGCAAGGAGGTTAAATTATGTTGCTTCATAACATAGGTAATCCCACATTTTGCAATGCATTTTCCATCACTTTCCTTACCACAACAAAGATAAACTTTTGGGCAAGTGGTTTTGTTGCAGAGGACCCCCCAATCACCTATAATTCTGCAGCCTGAATTTTCTGGTTTTGACTGAATCCCATCTGAATGTAGCAAGTCTGGAAGCGCCCGCAGACTATGGAATTCTGATCTGGAAGATTCATCTGACCCCTTCCCTGATTATCTTGCCAGGATGGGGAACATGTGACCCTCCAAATATTGTTCAATTCCCATCTTCCCTGGCCATTAGCCATGCTGGCTGTGGCTGATGGGAGTTGGAAACCACTGGCATCTGGAGGGTCACAGCATGGAAGTTGGACTGTCTACTCCCTCTTTTTCTAAATAAACACAAAATAAGCTGTTATCATTTGTTCCACCTAAATATATGTGTACTTTGCCTAACATTTAGATATACCATCCCAAACTTGGTATCCTCCAGATGTTTGGACTGACATTGTAATTCAAAACATTTGGAGGGCATCAGTATGGAGGAGGCTGACTTAGGATGCAATCCTAACTTCATTTACCATGAAGGTATCTGAAGAAGTGTGGATGCACACGAAAGCTCATACCTAGAACAAACTTAGTTTGTCTCTAAGGTGCTACTGGAAGAATTTTTTTCAATTTTGTTTGTTTGTTTGTTTCATTTACCAGGGATAAGCCCCAATGAATTCAACAGAGTTTGCTCCTGACCCACTTGTTGTAGAATCAAACTACTTTGCAAATTCTCACTTTACAGTGTTGAAAGATGCTTTGAATACAATCTGGTACTATAGAGTCTCTCTCAACATGTCATTTTCATTGTTATGTTCTTCAGGAAAAAGAGTTTCTGTCTCTGAAGCCGGATCTGAAGTTGAAGGAGGTTGGAAATTAATACCTGAAAGCACAATGAAAAGAGGTAACCTTAAATTTACCAGTATAAGGTCAGAAACTGAAGTGGTTGAAAGATAGAGGGGGAGAGGTAACAGGAGTTATACTCAGACCCACACACACGGCATTCATTGATCTCAGTATGTGCTGTGTTGTTGGTGATGATGCAGATACAGGCATAAGTATATTGTTATCAGCTTCCTAACAGTATTTCTGTAACACAGCCACAAGATTTTTCCCACTTAAATGTATCCTTGAGACGATATTTCCACAATGACATCAAGAGAAATTAATAGAATGATTATACAATGCCTTATGCCTTTAGCTTATACTTGAATGTCATTGTCACCCGTGATTCACAGCATCTTTGGGTGCATTGTATACAGTAGCAGCGCATGATGAAATGGGCAGCATTTTATTTTATTTTATTTTATTTTATTTTATTTTATTTTATTTTATTTTATTTTATTTTATTTTATTTTATTTTATTTTATTTATTTTATTTTATTTTATTTTATTTTATTTTATTTTATTTTATTTTATTTTATTTTATTTTATTTTATTTTATTTTATTGCTGAATAAAAAGTAGGGTGATGGCAAAGCCAATGCAACATGGTAAATCAGATAGTACAGCCAGGGGCGGAGGAAGGGGGGCGATGGGAGCGAACCCCCCCCCAATGGCGCGATCCCGGTGGGGTTCCATCGCAGCTGCCCCCCGCCCGCACTGGGCGCCCTGCCCCCACAGGCTACACACCACGCCCCTGCGGGTGGCACACTCCACCCCAGAATGTGCACCACGCCCCCAGAACGTGAGCCATGCCCCTGTGGGCGGCACGCACCTGCCCCCAGTACACATGCCATGCCCCTTTGGCAGCCCACCCCACCCCCGGGACGCATGCCAGCCCCTCCCCCGCCTGCTCCCCGCCCCCAGTGCCAGTGAATGAAGCTCCGCCACTGAGTACAACAAGTACAGATACATGCCCCTCCCCACTGCCACCCCAGTCCAGGCAAATAGCTGTGACACAGGTGTTGAGAGGGTGGCACCATTCTACCAAATGCACCACTACTGATTATATATGTGCATAACTGAATGGACTTCCTTCAGCAGTACTGGAGGCAGTGGCAGAGCGTATGCTTCTGCTGCCCTGGGCGCATTTGCAGGGAGCACCCCCAAGTGGTGCAAGGCATGGAAGAAGCCCACTGCAGCTTGCTGCAGCCCAGTAGAGGAGAGAGGTGGCAGCTCTCTGTTGCCGACTCTCTACTCTGCCCCAGGTCAGACCTGACCTGGGAGTGGAGCTGCCGCTGGATACAAGGAAGCTGTCTCAACAGCTCCCACACACACCGAAGCCAGGCTCTGGTGGTGGGGGCACCTGATTGCTCCACCTCCAAAAATGCACCTGGGGCAATGGTCCTCTTAGTACCCCCCCCCATGCACACACTATGCCACTGACTGGAAGGTCATTGTAAGAGAATCCCATTGCAAAACCAGATATGACATAGAGAGAGAGATTCAGGTAGGTAGCCATGTTGGCCTGATGCAGTCGAAATAAAATAAATAAATAAATAAATAAAAAATAGTCTAGTAGCACCTTAGAGACCAATTAAGTTTGTTCTGGGTATAAGCTTTTGTGTACATGAGCACTTCTTTAGATACCAGATAGAGTATTACAGTTTATTGGGTGACTAATCTGAAAATTCTATTTGAGCTTGGTAATTTTAGTTTCTCAGTAGTGTTCTTACGCTTGTATTTTTGCTCAGATTGCATTGACTGGTGTTTTAATTTTGTTTGGCAAACTTTACCTGTTTAGTTGTTTGTTTGTGTGTGTGTTGTTTCTTTTAACTCGCATTTCAAAGGCCAGTGGCTGATTAAAAGAAGTACCTGCCTGCCTAATGTACCTGCCCGCCTATCCAGCTATCTATCTATGATCAGCTGACTCCAGCGTCCAATACAATGCTATCATCTTCAGACCAGTCATGGAGCCCTCCCCATTTCTAGCAGATAAAGTAAAGGGGAAGAGCAAGGTCCTACTCACAGCCCATTGTTGCCCACCCATGTCCCATGATTCTGCAAATAATAATAATAATAATAATAATAATAATCTGAACCACTAACATTAAGAAAGAAAGAAAAACAGCATAACATTCACAATGTGACTTGCTTTGGAGATTGTACCCCATATAGGTCACATCCATAAAAATGGTTTGCTCCACCAACTGTGTTCTTCCAGGAGAGAGGGAGAGTAGAGATTTTTCTGAGTTTTCTGCAGATCTGCTGTCTAATGAGAAAAGTCTCCAGTTTTTATTTTCTCTAATGAATGGTGCTAGGGTTTTTTTTTTGGTCTTTGGTTGTTGTTTTTTTTAATGACTGTCTTTGCTTCTTTTCTTTTCTTCCTGTGGAAGTGATGATGGCACCATGTGCTGTTCCCATTAGTTCCAAGGGATGAACAATAAAGGGAAGGGCAGGAGAGAGATGGCTAACTGTTGCAGGTTGATGAAATTTCCCCCTTGGCAGTCATAACACTGAGGCACCATATTGCCCTGTGTTTCATCGTTTGACATGCAGGCATTGCAATGTGATCTTGGGAGTAGAATGATGGAAATGATAAAAAGGAGTGTGATCTTAGCTTCCTAGTAGATAACTACCAAGCTTCTCCAAATGTTTATAAAATGTGTCCAATGGTCAGGATGTGTGCCTTTGATTCCCCCCCCCCTTTTCCTTTTAATGAGATATGCTTACCATTCCTAATCATTATTGTTGTACAAAGATTTAGCTGTAACCATGATGAAAGAGTAACTCTTTGCTGGACTTGCGCTTTAGCTAGGAGGGCAATGGGAGCTGAAGTTTTTCTATCTTCATACAGAGTGTTGGGTCCTTTTTATAAAGTTAGCTATTCAAAAATACCACACACAAAGTCAATGGGGACCATGAAGAATATAATAAACAGTGGATGTTATTGCTGGAAACAGCAATACAATCTATAGTAACAGGAATGCATAAAAGCATGTATGATATAAATTACATAAAAACACATGCGAGAGAGACTCATAGTGTAGTCAAAAGGCCACTGAATAAACTGAATATTCAGAATTCCCCTATGAAGCTGAATCTTAGATGAGAATATTGTGGGATTGCACACACACACACACACACACACTGGTAACTTTTGGATTACAACCACGTCAAACCTGGAAGTGCATGTCCCTTTTTTTTTTTTTGGATTACAACCCTTTTTTAAAAAAATTAAAAAAATATGACCTTTTTTGGGGGGGAGGCCCCATTGGCAAAAGTGCACGTTGGGTTACAACCTGTTTTGGTTTACAATTGGACCTCCAGAATGGATTATGGTTGCAAACCAAGGTACCACTGTACAGTGAATGTTATTGGAAATAGCAATAGTACCGGTAATTTATTACGTTGTTTATGGACCTCATAGACTCTTTCTGTATATTGTATATTGGTGGGGGGAGGATCTCCTTTTGTCTTTGTGTATAAAATTTACTACATATTTTTCTCCCCAGTGTTGCCTCCAGAGACTCCTCACACCCCTGCAAGCCCTTCAGTCCTGGGCTAGCCAGTGTCCATGCTCCATACCTGGAGTAATCAACCTGGTATTTTCCAGTTGTTGTGGACAACAACTCCCATTAGCCTTACCCAAGAAGGCCAGTTGTCAAAGATGTTCAGAGTTGCAGTCCAGCTACCTCTGGAGGGTACCATGTCAGCTACCCCTCCTATGTTCAGCATCTTGAGAAAACTTTTGTATCTTTACAGGTACAGTGGTACCTTGGGTTAAGTACTTAATTCGTTCCGGAGGTCCGTTCTTAACCTGAAGCGTACTTAACCTGAAGCACCACTTTAGCTAATGGGACCTCCTGCTGCCGCCGCACCGCCACAGCACAATTTCTGTTCTTAAGCGGAGTTCTTAACCTGAAGCGTACTTAACCCGAGGTACCACTGTATTTAGTATTCTTAGAAACGTCAGCATCAATTGTAGAAAGCATGCCAAGGAATTGGAAATACAAAGTTAGTCAAGGAAACACGATTTGTTCCTTGATATATTTGAACCAGCATTCAATATTCAGGGAAAGCAGAAGGCTAAGATAATGCCTCACATAAATAGACCATGGCATGAACCTTCCAAATATAGGCAAGAGGTGAATATATTTGATGAAACACTTTGCAGGAGATGAAAAAAGCAAGCCATGTGTTGTGGTTAAAAGGGTGGAGAATTCCATACGCTCTCTATCCTGCAGCCATTTACCCCTCGATACTTTAATTATTGATTTAGTTAAACTCAACACATGTAAGATGCTGATAAATATTGCAGATGCTACTAAAATCAGAAGAGCAGTAAAGCTCAATAGGACATGGCTGGTTTATGGTGTAGCCCCGACATATTTGTGAAAAGCATCAAGGAGCATAATATGGAATGTAAGGGATCTAAGTGTTAAATGATGCATTAGTGTAGAACAGTCCATAACGATTTAATAGGAGAGAGGAGACAAAAGTATGTTGATTGAGGCATTAAAATATTCGGCCCAGTACACCAAAAGCTCACATATCCAGTAGATAAATGATAACGAACTTGCATAAAAATTGAACTCTAAGAGAATTGTGTTCCTGTGTAGGAACTTGGGGCAACATTCCCAATATTCTGCATGAATTATTCAGTATCATCATGGCACCTCAAGTGTTATAGTTCATAGGATCAAACTAAGGCTGAAATCCTATATTATGCACACTCACTTATTGATCTTATTGACTTACACTTTCTAGATGATTTCTAGTAGAAGTCATAGTAGTAGTGTAGGCATCAGATCTCACCTTTCCTCCAAGGAGCTGAAGATGACATGTTTTCTTACCTGCTATCCATTTCATCCTCATAGCAACCTTGCAAGGTAAGCTAGGTTGAAAGATAGTAACTGGCCCAAACTCCAACAGTGAATTTCATGGCTAAGTGGAAATTTGAACCCTGGTCACCCAGATCCAACTTGAACATTCCAGCTGCTATACCACAGTGGCCCTCAGTGTCTAATAGTCATAATGTCTAATAGTGATGGGTTGCCTCTATGCTGTACTAAAGTGGATTCAAATACATAACTTTTGTTTCCATTGTTTGTTTGCTTATACTTAATCCAATGAGCTCAGAGCAGCATTTTGTGGATAAGAGGGAATTTAAACCAAGGTCACCCAAACCTAAATTCATCACTCTAACCACTATACAGCACTACTATTCTGTGGCTAGAAGTTGTCTATAATATTAGGTGGTTATGATGGAGGCATTAAGTTTGTCACAGTGGCCAACCAGATGCCCATGGAAGTCCATGGTCAGAACCTATGGGGAACAGCACTGTCCTACTCATGTTCCTCCAAAACTAGTATTTGGAGGTTGCTGACAGTGGTGGCAATATAGCCATCTAGTAGCCATGGATAGCCTTATCCTGCATTTTGTCTAATCTCCTTTTAGAGTCATCTAAGCTGGCTGCCATGACTACATCATGTAGCATGTATTGACCATGCACCAACCTACTCAAGTTCAGAATTAAACTTCAGGAAAGGCCCTTGACTTGAAGGAATTGTGATGTTCCACTCGCAGAAGGAGGAGGAGGAGGGAGTTGGCTTTTGTCAATTTACCTCTTGTCCCAAGCTGTTCTACAGGGTCTTCCAAACATCCAATTTGCTGGTGATGCAGAGGGAATCTTGGAAAATAGTCCCCTCACCCTTCTGTGAACTAGAACATGCCATGAGCAGAACTTCACTCATTAGATCTCTGGAGCCAACACATTAGATTCCAGCAGAGACATCCAACACTAAATGTAACAACTGAACATCCAACCTTATGATCTGTTTTAGCACAACCTGGGATTTATGCAACTCATGCAAACTTCTCACTGAATTATGCTCTTGAGTGGTGTTTTGTAGGTATGACTCTTCAGTAATTTTTATATACTGTTTTCTGTCATAATGTTGAGACACGATAATGATTTTTTTTGTTATAAATTCCTCCATATATAATATAACTGATGGATGATGCACTTATTTAAGCATCAATGGGCAAGTAAAGTTATCTATGGGTGACTAACAGCCTTGAATAAATACTATTTCAGCTCAGCTCAGGAACTATAATACCTTAGCAATGCAATTACATGCTGGGACCTATTATCCCAATTAATTGACTGTTTTATGTTCACAGTGCACTATCCTTGAAACACTTCAGAGGCTTGGCCTTCTCTTGGCCACAGGCAAAAAAAAAAAAAAGTATAACAAGTAACCAAGAAACAGCTTTCATTTATGTACCAATATATATGGCATGTAATTATACTTTAAGCATAAGTAGGCAAGGCTCAAAGATGTCCTTTGATTTAAGTAAGTATAAAACTATATATTAAGGCCATGGAAGAATATCTGGTTTCCAAACCCCTTTGGAGAACTGTATCTGATCTGTCTTCAGCTTTCCACATATTTCCTGTAATGCTTTTGGCAAAAGGTTGATCTTGATTGTTATTAATTATATACCGATTTCCAAGCACGGGAAAGTGAAAGAGCAGTTACCAAGGGATTTTGCATGTGCTGGATGGGTGAACAAGTAAAGGTAGTACATTAATGTCTGGTTGTGTAGCTACTTTGTAAACTGTCAGCCCTGGGCTGTGCTTTATGGTTCTGGAATATGACCACTTGAGTTTACCTTTACTCCCTCTTGTGGTTTCCAAAGCTGTATTGCCAATGCTATAAAATAAAACACAGTAGTAATTCTTCTCCTTATTGTAAGAAGCATTGATCGTCTCTGATTGTATATTATAGCAAAGGGGCAGTCCATTACACAAATTTATTACATTTTCTTCCTGATAATTACTGGAAGTTATTGAACAAGGCAGGGAGTTATAGCCAGTCAGTTCCTGCTCTCGCTGAGGAAGCAAATCCAAATATTTAGTAGAACTGAACAGCTGTAAACAACACATCCTGCTTTTAACAAATTTAGAATTTACAACATACAGTGCACAGGGATGTTGGGGTTTTTAAAAATTGTTTTTGATGCAGCGTTGCGTCATTTTTGCTTCTTCTCTCTCCTCCCCCCACCACCCCAAAGCACCATAATTGTTTGACCATGAGCTTAATGGTCTCATCAGCAAACCACAAATCATATGCACAATCAAGACTTCCAGAGACCATTGTATGGGTGCTTGCTAACAGCAGGAAAAAGGCACAGACGATGGTGGAATCTTAAGAGCAGAGGGGATGTTCAAAGCCCCTGTTAAGGTGAGCTAAAGGTCAGATCCTCTGGGCAAAATTTATCTAACTAGGACCAAACACTCAGGATCTAAACACCTCACTCCAGCTGACCTATCCTTCCTTTTCCCCAGTCTTCTGGACACAACTGCATCAAAACAATAACCATGGCTGGTCATCATTGTATCCCACTGTGACTTTGAGACCACAGCAAAATCTATTCTGGCAGAACTCTCCTTAGTCAGAGCAACTTTTTGAAGATGGGCCAGCAGAAGCTCATAGAAGGCTGGGGGGGGGGGGTTACAGAGTGTTTCATGCTATCAGGGAACAATGTGTCAGGGACCAGGAGTCAAATTCCTCTTAGTCAGGTGGTGGAGGCAAGGCCTCCAACCCTGAAGGGGAAGGACACACTCAGCCTCAGAGGTGCTGCCTCCAGATGAACCTGTGGAATCACTGAGGGTGCAACATGACTGTATAAAGGGCTCCACTGTAGAAGACCCTGGAAGATTTGAGCCTCGTGTCCTCCCTGAACCTTGTCCAACCTGAACTTCACCATCTCACACCCCAAGTGAGCCTCATTCCACCACAGAGCAGGATACATCACTGCATTGTTTTCATGCATGAGCAGCCCCTGGGAACCACAGATGCTACAGTGAACGAGAACCGGGGTTGGAGGGCCATAGGAAAGCATGGGAACATGGAAGCAAAGTTGTAAGCGAGCTCAGAATGCAAGACAGAGGGCTCCATCACACTTCTGCTTGTCCTGTGCCTAGAAAGCATGTACCGGTAGGTCCAAGAGGTTTTCTACTTGTCTTGTGCTTCCTAGGCATGGTTCCCCACTTTCCCCCACTTCTTTCCCTGGGAAACCTGCTTTTTACCCCTGAATTGGAGCAAATGTCAATCTCTGGAAAGCCCGATTGACGTTTGCTCTGATTCCTGGGGGAAAGCAGCAGGACAAGTGGAAGTGTGGACAAGCCCTAGCAAGCTAAGCCCAGATGTTTTAACTCCCCTGCTTTTTGATACTTACAGGTGAAACTCGAAAAATTAGAATATCATGGAAAGTTTCATTTCTTTCAGTAATTCAGCTTGAAACGTGAAACTAATATATGAGATTGACTCATGACATGCAAAGCGAGATATGTCAAGCCTTTGTTTGTTATTGTGATGATTATGGTGTACAGCTGATGAGAACCCCAAATTAACAATTTCAGCTTTGGGGTTTTCATCAGCTGTACGCCATAATAATCACAATTATAACAAACAAAGGCTTGACATATCTCGCTTTGCATGCCATGAGTCTATCTCATATATTAAACTCCAGTAGCTAATGAAAACAATTGCTTTCATAAATGGACTTTTCCACGATATTCTCATTTTTCGAGTTTCACCTGTAAGTGAATTGTTAATTATCCTGCCTCTTAAATGAAACATTTTAACACCTTAAAATCCCCATAGGGAAAGGGCCATAGCTTAGTAGTAGAGTGCATGTGTTGCATTAAGATGGTCCCTGGCTCAATCCTTTGCATCTTCCAGTTGGATTGGCAAAGTCCCCTATCTGAAACACTGATGAACTGTTGCCATCCATTAGATGGGTCAATGGTATGTCTCAGAATAAGGCAACTTCCTTTGCTTGGGCCAGCTTCCACTCTTCTTCTATTCATCTCCCAATCACAGCATCTTTGACCTGAGTCTTCACCCCAACACCTCACTTACCTAAATGTCTACCGGTAAAGCAGAATAAGAGTTTTTGCAAAGCCTAATTGGTGTGCTAAAATGTTTTGTCTATTGCACTGGACTCTCGTTAAGTACCGGTAGTTTTTTCACGTTCCACAGTCTTTTCTATAGCAACTTTACGTATCTTGCAGTCTAACACTGAAAGGACTGGGAATCAGTTCTCTATAGATACCTGAATCCATTTTTGTGCACATGGAATGCAGCTAACCTAGTGCAGCTGACCTAGATTCCATGTCATGTAGGGTGGGGAGATATTTTGCACTATTCTACTACACCTTATGGTAAGGGTCTTATCTCTTCCTTGGCTATCTTTTTTTTTTTTTTTTTTTTGCTAAACCAGCCTTTGGTCCAGAGCTAACATCAAGGAGCATCTTGGTTGGGCATCTTCTGATGGTGCACACTTACAGTGTTGAATATGTCGATTTTTGTCCTAGTCTTATGTTCAGTTCCCCACATTTCTACATCAATTTAATGTTTTTCTTAAAGTAATCATTATTATTTTTTTAAAGTGTAAATTTTAATGTACACTTTACCCTAGTATATGCATTTTTTGTGCTTGGCTGGATAACTGCATTGTAAAACTTGCCTTTAAACATGAACTGATCCAAATTTCTTCACGATCCCAACCCTAACCCAGCAAGGGGGCTGACAGAGGCCATATGTATCTGCTGCAATGAGGAGAGGTTAATGAAGGGCAGGGGACCCACAGAAGGTGTCTTTCTTGCCCAAGGATGGTCCAAAATCTGGAGCTGTCACTGTTCTGGCCTTTGGACCAGTGTGGGCATATTGCACTCAGGAGGTCCTTTGTCATCCACTGTGACATCTCCTCACTTACCCACACACCTGCTTCAGAGGTTTCTGCAAGCATAGGCTGCAATCTTAGGCATACGAAGCTTGATCCTTAGCAAAGTAACTGGATTTGGTGGGACTTACTACTTCGTGAGTGCCAATAGGATTGCAGCCTTCCTTTGATGTACATCCTGCTGAAATAAATGAGGCTCACTTCTGTGCAAACATAGTTAGGAAGGGGCTCCTATTGTGCCCTGCAGTGCCACAGCCAGAGGCAATGAATCATGCCTTGAGTCTTATTCTGTTACAGACTTAATATTTACCTTGAATAATCTCCAGGTTTGAAGAGTAACTGCTCTGATCTATTTTAAACTGTCAAGAAGCAGGGGAAATTTGACTTTTAAATGACAAAGGCAGCTCCGTTGTTTGCCATTGAATATAGCTTTTATGAAAGAAAATGAACTTTATTGCCATTTCATTATTTTAATAAGATTTGCCCAAGACTGCATGCCTGTAAGGTGCCGCTTTTCTTGGATCACTGGGGGGACAGAGGGGCAAGTTTTATTATCATACCTGAAGGCTCACTTGGTGTCTGTGTGCAGGTAAAAGATGGATGTGCCAAAGCTTCACGGTTTATTTCATTACAGAGCATATTGGAATGGAGAAATAGTATCACTTGTTTTAGTTTTATTAACCATCAGAATCATTTAAATTAAAGTATCCCAGTTATAGCCAACATTAACTATGGAGCAAAATAAACACTTGTGATCAGGTAGAGCAATCACAAGCACTCCTCCATTTGCGCAGAAACTCCATACAAAAACAAAACAAAAATCTACCTTCAGAAGTAAAGGTTTGCAGAATAACTTGGGGGGGGCTGTGGGATGCGGGTGGCTCTGTGATCTAAACTACTGAGCCTCGGGCTTGCTGATCAGAAGGTTGGCGGTTCGAATCCCTGTGATGAGGTGAGCTCACATTGCTCAGTCCCTGCTCCTGCCCACCTAGCAGTTCAAAAGCATGTCAAGTGCAAGTAGATAAATAGGTACCGCTCCAGCGGGAAGGTAAATGGCGTTTCCGTGTGCTGCTCTGGTTTGCCAGAAGCAGCTTAGTCATGCTGGCCACATGACCTGGAAGCCGCCTCCCTTGGCCAGTAAAGCAAGATGAGCGACACAATCCCAGAGTCGTCCGCGACTGGATTTAACAGTCAGGGGTCCCTTTACCTTTACCTTTACCTTTACCTTGGGGGGGGGACCTAAAAAGGAGCCTCAAAAACATCCCAGTGAGGCAGGTGAATGGAGAAAGGAGGTGCCTTAAAGGAGACATGGCTGACTGGCCTGAACTGTCAACTGGAGAACTCTATGCTGCAACACTTTGTTGCCAGTCTAACTTGTGTCATTAGAATAAATTCTAATTGGGAGAAGGGTTTGCCCCTTGCTATCATTCCAGCTATAATGATATATTTTGGATAAGCACAAGTTGTATGTGCCTCAAGACTCGGACATGCTTGAAAGTATATGTTTTGTTTTGCTGGTTAGTTTTGTGTAAGTGTTTTTGAGGATAGTAATGAGTGACCACATGTCAAAATGAAAATAGCCAGAAGCAATGTAAGACTCAGCCCTGGCAGACTGACTGAAAGAGGTTTGCTGCAGATGTCCAAATGCTCTTTCCAGCTTGCTGCTGGCAAACAGCCCAATTAGTATAAAGAAATTTGTGGCAGGTATTAAAAAATAAAAATAAAAAGTGAGGGAAGATAAACATGTAAAGCAAAATTTCCCTTAGGAATCTCCTTATCATTTTAATTGTGTCATCTGAAATGACCTCAATGCTGTTTTGTAAATTCACACACACAGCAGCCACAACAAATGGCAAATGGCAAACAAAACAATAAGCCGTAATTGCTCAGCTGAACAGAAAGTCCAGCACCACATACATACATGTATATACATTTCAACATCTCCAGTGCTAACCAATAACAAAACCACATATTCCTGTGCATGTCTGCTCAGACGTAAGTTGCACGACATTCAGTGGGGTTTACTCCCAAATAAGTAGATATGCTACTAGTATATTTTCCCAGCTAATGCCATTTTCCCAGCTGCTGACTGAAAGGACAGTCAAATGCAGCTAATGCTGAAATCTTGCATAGGTTTACTTGAGAGTAAGCCCCACTGAATTAAGTGACTCACTTAATGGGGCGGATAAGTGCTAGAGCTAAATTGTAAAGCATCATCAGTTAAAATATGGATCAAGTACCAGGTGATTGGAGAGCACTCTGTCTGAGACCCTGGAGATCCAATGTCAGTTGGAATTATCTTGTTCTCAGGACCCGATCCTCCGTTGGGGCAGACTTGAAGAAAAAGGGGGCATCAGGTGCAGAGTCATCACTCCTACTCTCTCAGACCATCTAGACCAGAGATGTGGCCTTGCTTAACTCCTCCAGTTCATAGGACAAGGCAGTGCTTGCTGCCTCCAAGCAGTAGAAGCCACAAGTTACAGAACAGATTAATGGCTCTTTAAATGAGCAGACCACTCCTCAGAAGGGGGCAGGACTAATGGGATAGCCAGCCTTTAGAACACCTAAGCATGCTGTTGAGGTAACAGCAGTCCCTGTTCTCACTAACAATGGCCACCAGAAGCTCTCGAGGGTCCTGACCTATCAGTATCTGTCTGTAAAGAACTATTGGATTGGATGTTACTAATAGCCTTGACTGGTCTATTGCCCAACATGCCCTTGCTCTTTGAGATGTGACACCTCCATTCTAAAAGTGAGTCCCTCCAGCTGCAACCTTTCACCCCACCCCCCAGACCCCGGACCCCAATCTGAGAGAAGATAGGACAGGAATAGACAGTACTGAGTTAGATGGATAAGTAGTCTGATCAGATATAAGGTACCTTCCATTGTTTTGAGTAAACATGCATAGGATCAGTTCTTTACAGCAGCAGCAACAAGGGGTTATTTGAGAGCTGTTTCCAGGCACATTATTTGCAGCTGATTACTACTATTTATCCCACCGGGATCGTCTTAAGAAGAATTCTCTTACAGGGCGGTTTTTCTTTCTTTCTTATAAGATGCTTAACAAGTTGCTTAATTCGCTTCTCTGTGTGACAATTCTCTGCGATATCCTTCACATGCAGCTTCATCTGGGTGGGAGCCTTTTATATAGTGTGATGTGCACGCAAGCACAGGCACACTCACACAGCTAAGGGCTGCGTGTGAATTATGTATAAATGAGGCAAGATGTGTTGGTCTTTTCCACATAATTGCTTTTCTCCTTCCTGGCAGGGTGCCAACAGGATTTTTGTTATTTTTTCTCTGGCTGTGTACACAGCCATCTATTTAAAGCACATGGGTTTCCCCACAAAGAATCCTGGGAACCATAGTTCACCCCTCAGAGAGCTACAATTCCCAGCACCCTTAACACATTTTGTATTTTAAATTGGTGTGACTTGCCCTAAGACCTTATAGTAAAAATAACAATGACAATAATGACAACCATAAATAATAATAATAATAAAACAACAACAACAACTATAATTATTAGATAAGCAACATATTTTCTGTTGACTGTGCTCTGCTACCACTGGATGCCACCCTTGGACTCCCCCCCCCCCCCAAAAAAAATCTCCTGGTTCAAGGTTTCTGCCAGGTTTAATGGCTCTTGGCAAAGTGTCCTCTGTTGGGCTCCTTCCTATATCAATTTCCCCCAAAGGAGTCTTTCCTGCTAGAGATGTTGAGCAGCAGCAACCCAGCCATCATTTTAATTACAATTCCCTTGCTGTCTGGAGCATTATGGGAAATTAAGACAATAGCCCCATTAGACCCATGTTAAGTTGGGGGGCATTAGTGGCAGGTGAATTGCAGAAGGAGCGACAGCATCTGCTCTGGACCCTGTTAGGATGGAGCTGCCTAATGATGTGCCGTCTTTACATTAATCTAAGGTGACATCAAATATAATGTGCACCTCAATTTTCAAAACCTTGAAACCAAAAAAGTATTTGCTGGCACCATCAAATCTAATGTATACCCTAATTTTTGTGACGTAATTTGGCGAAAAAGGTGTGCATTACCTACTTGTATTAGGAAACATGAATCACTTCAAACAATGGAAGAAGGACTTGACTAACTTCATATGGCTGGGGAGAAAGCCCAGAATCAAATATAAAATCCTTGTTGATGATAGAAAGAGGGGAGGCTTTTCACTACCAGACTTGAAAATGTACTATGAGATGGCTTGCCTGGTATGTCTGAAGGAATGGATCGAACTGAAGGACCCAGGAACCCTAGACCCAGAGGACATCATTTAAGGTATGGTTGGCACAGTTATGATAAGGCAAAAACACACAAGGCCTGTAGTAATAAGAAGTTTGTATAATGTATGGAGGAGATACAGAGATCGTTTGGAAAGAAAAACACCCCTTTGGGTAACACCAACAGAAGCAGTGATGGTTAAGAAGATGAATATGGGATATAGATGGGGAACCTACAGAGATCTGGTGACCATTGAAGAACACAAAATAAGTATTAAAGGAAGAGAAGAAATTTCAGAATTTGTGAGCGATTGGTTTCTATAATTTCAAATAAATGAAATATTTAAAGAAGATAAAAAGAGTGGATTTGCAAAAGAGGTATTGGAATTTGGGGAAATAATTCAAGGAAAGAATAAGAAGAAGTTATAAAAAAAATAACATTTTGCTGAAATGGGAGACGAAAGACAAGCTGGTAAAGGAGGCAATGATTCATTGGGCTGCAGACTTTGGGCAGGTTAGGCAATGATTCATTGGGCTGCAGACTTTGGGCAGATATAGAGCTGGCAGATTAGGAAAAGTTATGGAACAATACGATTAAATTTTCAGCATGCTATACAATTAGAGAAAATATACTAAAGATGGTTTTTAAGTGGTACCTGATGCCCAGCAAATTGGTAAAGATAAATAAAAGAGGGTCCAACTGATGCTGGAAATGCATGGATGCGGATGGCACATTAATCCACTTGTGGTGGCAGTGCAAAAGGTGAACATGTCACTTGCTGATCTGTCACCAACCTGCAGCTCCATCACAGTGATAGGACACGTCCAAAAAGCATGTCTTGCTATCAGATATTTACTCATATTCTTGGATTATGACTGCACAATTTTCAACCTGCCAGACTGCAGCTGGAAGGGTACTTTGCTGCCATTTAATTGCCTTATCATTTTCTAAGAATTATGACACTTTTCACACTTACGTAACCTGTGCAGATGCAAAATATGCCACCCAAGAAAGTGTAAATGCAATCCATTCTTGGTGATTTGATGTACATTATCCAAGTGTGAAAGATGCGACTCTATATATATAGTTCAAATATTGTTTCTGATTTCAGTGGTTTTAGAGAAGTATTTGTTTGCTTCATTTCAGTCTGAGAATTCTCCACCCCTGTTTTAGTGAGTCAAAGCCTCCCCTCCTTTTTCTTTTCTTTTTTTAAAAGGACAGTGTTTCTAATGATTTGATTACTGGCATGGGGGGGGGGGGAGACAGATCTAATCCCAACCATGGAAATGATAAGAGTACATCACACTTTAAAGTGAAGTAGCCAGCCAGTCAGTCAAAATTCCCAAGAGCCCCAGAACATTCTAAAATGCAGCATGGGGCTAAGGCTTTATGCAATAATGAATGGTGAGGGCATCAGTAATAACTGCCTCAGGAGTCAAGGAGTTGTGACCAATAATGAGAGAGGCAGAGATTATGCAAGTCTGTTGAGATTCAGATATTGTGCGGATATATACTTAGACAGATAAACAGAATACTTCTGGATCTCCATAAATGCATGATTTTTTTTTAAAAAAAACTGTATTCCTGTTTTCCTCTAGCAGCATTATAAGGTACAGTATGTGTTCAAACTCCCATAGGGTTAGGTTGCCATGAACAGAAATGCCAGGCAGGACATGTATTTAAATGGTCACTGGATTATGTATTCCCATCACAGTCCTTCTGGGATAAAGGAAATATTGTAACCACCGCAAAAAGAAAAGGCATTTGTAGAGCAAGTCTCTGGCTAATTTTAATAAATGGACATAAATGGGTAGGGTATAATTGAAGTTCCTGCAATTCTGCATCCAAGTATCATCAGATATGAAGAGTTTATTATTTCATTTGCAAGGGGAGAGAGGGAGGGAGAGAGAGAGAGAGAGAGAGAGAGAGAGAGAGAGAGAGAGAGAGAGAGAGAGAGGGAGAAGTGACCTGAAAATTTCTACCTTATTCGCAGTCAGCAATATTTGGGGTACCATTTTGTTGAATATTCTTGAATGAAAAGAGAAATATTCCAGCATTTGATTTGGGGGCATGAATGATATATTTTCTACCCCCACCCAAAAAAAAACAACCTAAAAGTTTTTCATTTATCTGCTGCTGCAAAGAAAAATAGCTAACAACACCTGTGATGGCAACCTGGCTGCCATTTTGCATCTAGCCACCCACTAACTATACCCTAGACTTTGGGTGCATTGTGAAGTGTGGGGAGAGAACTAGAAGTCTTTACCCTGCCCACAATGGCAGAGAATATCCTGACAACATTTAGCAAAACTTTCTTTCTCTTGGAGGGAGCAAAGAGGTTGTTCTCAGGTATTATCTTTTAAGAAATTTCTTCTGAGAAACTTTGGCTCAACTGTATTTGTGGGTGAGCAAGAGGGGGGGGGGAGATGGCAGTTGTGGCTGCTCCACTGGGGCAAATGATGCTGTGCCCCACCAATCTGTTTCTGCCATCAACCAATTCCTGTCTCCCTCCTTCTCTATTTACAACCAATCAGGAGATGGCTCTTCCTGCTATTGGCTGTGGCACCAGACACCACTGAGAGGGAAAGAGTTTATGGTTCTGCCTGTATGCACACTCCCTCCTCTGGGCCTCCTGTTAAAATGCACACACACACACACACACACACACACACACACACACACACACACACTGTAAGCAAAGCTCAAATGCCTCATGGTGTGTACACATGCAATTCTATCTTGTCACAGATTGCTATCCAGTCAGGTCGACTGTGGCAATCACTCAAACAACAAGGGACAATAGTGTCTGGATAAAGGATACAGTTTTATTAGCAGTCTCTAGGAATGGTGAAAGTTGAGCATGTCTCTGCCATTAGCTTCACAATCTAAACGACACCACACAAATGGAAAAGGATAAGGATAAGGAAGAAGGAAGGGGGAAAGCAAACTCGATCCCTGGTTCATAGCCATTCTTATAAGTGTTTGTTTCTGACAGAGAGGGGAGAAGCTGTTATACTCAGTTCATGCTTGCAGGCTTCCCATAGGGAGGTTGCTGGACTAGATGGGCCATTGGCCTGATCCAGCAGGGCATCTTTTCTGTTCTTCAGCTCCCTACACCTGCTCCTTCTTTGGTTGTTGGAAGGAAGAACGTATGTGGTGTAAGAATGTAAGAAGGCATTGTTTTCCATTCTAGTCCTGTGTTTCCATTCTGCAGCCGTTCATTTTCCACTAAAAGCTATGTTATTAGTCTCATTGCCCCTTGTGACAAAACAGTTTCTGATCTAGACCTGGGATTAATAAGTGAACATGGGAGATTACCACTCCTGTTTCTTTTTTTATTGGAATTCTCCAACATTCCTAGTATGGTGGCAAAGAAGCTCAGCAACATGAAAGTGGAAGAGGTGACAGTTCATCTAATGAACATAAAGTGTGCATGCACACGAAAGCTCATACCAAGGACAAACTTAGTTGGTCTCTAAGGTGCTACTGGAAGGAATTTTTTATTTTTTATTTTGTTTTGACTATGGCAGACCAACATGGCTACCTACCTGTAACTAGTTCATCTAATATCGACTTACTCATTCATAGAATTGCAATGCAGGAATATGCAGCTGTTCCATACAGAGATTGAATCTGCAACCTTGGTATTATTAGCACCATGTTCTAACCAACAGAGCTATCCAGCTTTTCCATTCTGCATTGGAAAACAAGCACAGACATAAGCTAGTATACCTTTCAGAGAAGGGGCTGTTAGGGATTTTTAAAATTCACGTCTGCTGTGTAAACCTGTAATATTTTGCCCTAAGTCCCACCTTTAGCAGAGGTAGGAGTTCAATAGTGCATATTAGAAGCAAGTCCTATTAAGTTCAATGTCCTTAATCGAAGCTAAATATGCATTGGATTTCAGCTTTAATTCTTTATTGAACACTGTAGGCTATTAAGACTGCAACCCTGACCACCTTTCTCTGAGAGAAAGTCCCCTGAAATCAGTGCAACTTAATACATTTGTATACATACCATGAAAAAGGCTCCATTGAGCACAGTTGAGATTTCCAAGAAAAGTTTAGTTCATAAGATTCTTGTTCTAGCCAAAGGCCATGACAAACTTATATTAAGCAATAGTATTAATAAAATAATACAAAACATGTATCCATAATATAAAAATCTGCAAAGACTTTGCCAAGTTCCTGAGCATTAAAACACAGTTTCCCTTGTGCATCTCTGACAGTTTCAGTTCTAATATTAGTTTGCCTTTTTAAAATCTAATTTGTCAACACCCATGATGTAAGACAGTGTTTTTCAACCAGTGTTCCGCGGCACACTAGTGTGCCGTGAGATGTTGCCTAGTGTGCCGTGGGAAAAATTGAAAAATTCAAGAGAATTACTTTATATATAGTCAATATAGGCACAGAGTTAAATTTTTTAACATTTTCTAATGGTGGCGTGCCTTGTGATTTTTTTCATGAAACAAGTGTGCCTTTGCCCAAAAAAGGTTGAAAAACACTGATGTAAGAGAAAGAAGTTACCAGAGACACCAACAAACTCCAATCCAGCTTGATTTCTGGTTAAACCTCCAAATCACCATAACAATTTATATCAATTTTATATCTAACTACCTTTTATATCAATTTTATATCTAACTACCTTTTCCTGATTGTTATTTTTTTTGGGGGGGGGAGGCAGTGCATAGGTCACTTTGTATGTTATGAAGCTATTATTGCCACTAAAAAGAAATGAATCCATTTCTACCAAGGTGTGGCTTCTCGCTTGTGTCAACAAATGTTTCAGAAAGTGATATCTTGGGTCTCTATATAAGGGGCAGGCTGACAGATAACGGGTCTTCCACCTGAGGTTGACCACAGATACAAAGACTGGTACAGGGTTTTTTGTAGCAGCCATTGAAGACTGCACTGGACATCACTTCGAAATGCAGCTCAATAAAGGCATTTATTAAGGAAACTTGTGAGAGTTGGGTCAGATAACTAGCTCTAAAATGCTCTGTTCTCAAGAGTGGATACCAAGGGGAAAATATGGTGTTTCTAATTAGTTGCAGGTCCCTTCTGGGTTCTATCTAGGAGAGCCTGAGATGACACATATTCAAGGTCAAAGCAGAGCAGTTTTGGAAAACAATAATAGCCAAAAACATCTTGACAAGCTGCTTTCCAGAGTTGTTTATCACCCAGTTCCATATAGCACAGCTCAGGAAAACACTCAATAGGCATAGTAGTAATTTTTAAAATACACTTAAACTGAGCACAGTTTGTTCTTGCCTTAATTGTTGGCCACCTGGATTCTGTACAAAGAAGCGTTGCTGAAATTCCTGGTGGCAGAGAGTATAGCTTCCAAAAAAAATATTCTGCAGCTTCCAAAACTTTAAAGGAGTTCAAATCAGAACCTCAGATTTCAACACAATAAAGCATTTGAGTAAGCATTTTGCTATCAAATATATTTAAGGCAGGTTCAATCAGCTGACCTGCCTTACTGTAGCAGAAATTTATCAATGCCTCTATTGCTATACCTAGGACTGTGTTTTCCAAAAATCATAATCTTGGTTTTAGAGTAAATTATAGTTAGGATTTCCTGTTTCCATATGTGCTGAACATCTCCAAGAGATTTTTGAGGCCCAATCAGAAAAGAGAGAGGAGCACCTGCATATATCAAATTTAGATCTTTCTGTTCCAAATTACTGGAGAGGGGGAGTTTGCATTGGCTAAATATGGCACCAAATTATTGATATAAAAGTTAAAAAGAGTGGGAGACAGAATGCAGCCTTGCTTCACTCCTCACAACATTTAAAAGCATCAGTCATTACCACCATTTAAACCTACTCTGATCCTCATTTCTGTATAGCTGTATAGTTCTTGAATCAATAGCAGAAATCAGCAGTCGATGCTGCCAATGTGAAATTTCTCCCACAGTCTGTTTCAATTAATAGAGCCAAACGCAGCAGGAAGATCAATAAAGGCTACATAAAGATTATTCTTAAAGTTCTTAGTATATTTCTTCAAATTTTGGTTCAAAGTAAAAAATTGATCAATGATACTGTATCCTCCTCTGAATTCCACTTATTGTTAACTTTGCAACCTGTCTATAATTTTTTTAAGGAGATACCATTTGAGGAGATGTTGAACAAGCTAATTGACTGATAGTTTTGTGGATCATTCCTATTCCCTTTCTTATAAATCAGGAAAATGATACTCATTTTCCATCCAGAGAGTATTTGGCCTGTGTTGTTTATGGTGGTAAATAAGCCATCCAGGGTAGGCACCCCCATTCTATGTATTCCTTACAGAGCTCGGATGAAAGTATATATTCTCAAGGATCTTTATTTGATTTCAACTTGGAAATAAGGGCCTTTATCTCATTATTGGAGACTGGTTGCTATCCAGGTAGCTTTGAAAAATCCTTACACACTGCTGTTATGTGTAATTGCCCAGACTGACCACCAAATATATTGGAGAAATAACCCAATCAGAGGCAAGTATTAAGGCAAAAGATTCCTTCCTGACTTCCATTCCAACCAGTGAATCATTTCAGCATATCCTATTTCAGTTATATTTTGCAAAACACTATCAAAGTTGATTTAACTTCATTTCTCCACCTCTCTCTCTCTCTCTCTCTCTCTCTCTCACACACACACACACACACACACACACACACAATGTTTTCCATGATGGGAAGATTGTAGAACAGTTTCCTTTGGATTACGCTTGGTTGGTAATTACTGTGACTAGCTGTAGACTCTACACTAATTCAAAGACTAAGCTGCATGACTTTTTATACTTTAAATTAAAAACCTTGCCTAATTAGGGATCTCATTAAGAAACATATCGGGAGAGATTCAGGTAATGTGTTTGCTCAACAGTTGCTTGAACAGTTCTCCAGTTTAATTTCAGCAAGATTGATAGTTGTGTTTATTTCTTGTGAAAGAAATTGGATTATATAACTTGAACTTCCAATCTCTCTGGTAAATAACATGAGCATTATATCTGAATAACAAACTAAAGAAATCCCAGGAACTGAATCTCTAAAAGATATGGCCAAGTGAAACTCCTTCATCCATTAGCATTATGCCCCCTCTCCATAGTTAATTGGCTTAGTTAAAACATGTTGTTAAAAAAATCCAGCTAGTTCATGAGCTGAGGCTAAAAGACAGGAGGAGCATGACTTAAAATAAAAACTTCTTCAAAAATGCTGAGTTGAATGCAATGCTTCCAATCCCCAACTCTAACAGTAATACTAGAAGGATACCATACCATGGTCAATGATACAATGACACCAAGCAATCGAAGAGAATACCACCACTTTCTCCCTGCCTCTCCCAGCACAAGATGTCATTCAGGGTGACTAAGGTGGTTCCTGTGGCAAATCCACACCTGACTCCTGACTGAGACAGATCAAGAAAATCAGTTTTATTCAAGAGTGTTTGGATCTCTTCAGCCACCACATGCCTGAAGACCTTACCCAGAAAGGGGATATTTGCTATCAGTCTAGGCTTGTCAAGATATTCTGGGTTCAGGGTAAGTTCTTTCAGTAGTCTTAATATTGCCTCAACCTCTTACAAAGTAGCATTCATAACTTCCCTGGCCCAACCAGCTATCTCCTCCCTACCAGCCTTTATGAGCCAAGAGGGGTACAGCTACCATGCATAGGTGGTTGTACAAACCTGGCCAAGCATCTTTGAGTTGCATCAGCTGATACCTATCCAATAAAGCTGGGCAAGATTGCACTCCATACACCTTATTTAATTCACCTGGTTCAATGACGGAATCCAAGTTGAAGTAGAAGTAAACATTTATCCTCAAAATGCCTACCAGACGTCTCACAACATTTACAGAAACATTTACAGAAAGTTGAGTCCAGTTCCAGTCATGCTGAAACTCGCAAATGCCAAACGTATTTGAGAACAACACCTTACCCTGTCCATGGAATACTGGGTTTGCACCCCAATCAATCTTACCTGTTAGCCCATAAAAAAATGATGATCATAGAATTGGAACTAACTTGAACTGTGCATAGTATTTGCAATGTAACTACATTAGATTTATAAAATGGCATTGCAATAACTCACTTTTATTGAATTTAACCATAGGTCATTACAAAGTCATTATGATAACTCACAGTTATTGATATCTCATCCCTAATAGAATCTAACACTGAATTTACTGTTTATGCTCATGAGTTGATATTTTCAGTCTTCACTGAGCTGTCCACAGGGCCAGCCCAACTATGAAACCGTTGAGTGGGGCTGTTTGGAGGTTTGGAGTACATTGTCAGCAATATGGTGATAGCACACAGCTCAACTTCTCCTTTAAATCTGCACGTGTGGCAATGAATGTTATAGGTCAGGGGTAGGCAACCTAAGGCCTGTGGGCCAGATGCGGCCCAATCGCCTTCTCAATCTGGCCCACAGACAGTCCAGGAATCAGCGTGTTTTTACACAAGTAGAATGTGTGCTTTTATTTCAAATGCTTCTCTGGGTTATTTGTGGGGCATAGGAATTCGTTCATTTTTTCCCTTCAAAATATAGTCCGGCCCACCACATGGTCTGAGGGACGGTGGACTGGCCCACAGCTGAAAAAGGTATTACACCGATCCTGGTCTGACAGCACTGGCTGCCAATTAGTTTCCATACCCAACTTAAAGTGCTGGTTTTTACCTATAAGCCTTAAATGCCTCAGGATTGCAATACCTCAATAACTGCCTCTTCCCTATATGAACCAACCCAGACCATGTAATCATTATTTGAGGCCCTTCTTTGCATGCCTTCTCTGTGAGAGGTCTGGGGGGGGCAGCAAGCATTTTCTGCGGTACTTCCCTATTTGCGGAATTCTTTCCCCAGAGAGGCTCACCTGGCACCCTCATTACATATCTTTTGACCCCTGACAAAAAACATGTTTCTTTTCCCAGGCTTTTGGCTAATTAAACAATCTGCAACCTTTAAAAGTGTGTGTGGGGGGGAATTGTTTTTGTTTGTGACTACATTGTACATGTAGTCCTGGATGGAGGGCGGCATAGAGATTTAATAAATAAATAATAAAATAAAAATATTAGGCACAGTGAAGCAACTTCCTCAGGGCAAAGAAGCAGGGAACAGTAGCAAGGCTTTTGAGCTATATGCTACCACTCTGGTCGGCTTCTGTATGTGGAATTTAGGTGGGCTGGCATCATATTACTCTTTGTTTCAGGCAGTGCAATGTCTTGGGCAAGCTCTGGCTAATCACCACAAACCTGAGATCTCTTTTACAGCCAACTTACATAACTTCAGGGAGGAGCTGTAGCTCAATGGTGGAACACATGTCTTGCAGGCGGAAGGTTCTCAATTCAAGTGTGGTGTAGTGGTTAAGAGCGGTAGACTCGTAATCTGGGGAACCGGGTTCGCGTCTCCAGTCCTCCACATGCAGCTGCTGGGTGACCTTGGGCTAGTCACACTTCTCTGAAGTCTCTCAGCCCCACTCACCTCACAGAGTGTTTGTTGTGGGGGAGGAGGGGAAAGGAGAATGTTAGCCGCTTTGAGACTCCTTCGGGTAGTGATAAAGCAGGATATCAAATCCAAACTCTTCTTCTTCTTCTTCAATCCCCGGTATCTACTGGTAGGGCTGGGAATATCCCATCTGACACCTGAGAGAGCACAGTAAGTCAGTGTAGGCAAAGCTAAGCTAGATGGACCAATGGTTTGACACAGTAGGTAGAATAATAATAATAATAATAATAATAATAATAATAATAATAATATGGGACTGTTGCTCAGTAGCAGAGCATCTACTTCACCAGCAGAAAATCTCAGGTTCAATCCCTGTCATCTCTTGGAATTCTTACTCCTGTCTGAAATCCTGGAGATCTGCAGTCAGTCAGCAGGGACAAAACTGAGCTAGATGAAGGAATGGTCCAACTCAGCATAAGGCAGCTCCCCTATGTAAGGTGGGATGAGCCTACTTTACACTTACTGTTACTGAAACTCATGTGATCCATTGCTAAAGAAGCTTTAAAAAGCCCCCCCCCCCCGTGGGTGGGGGAGAGAAACCTGAAACCATCTTCCTTGCAAAATCTTAATGATATTTTCAGAGTTTTTCTTGGCTCATTTCATACTCCGAGATGTCATTGTCCTGGATAATTTAGGTTTTTGTTTTCTTTTTTTTCTTTTTTGTTACCTTCACTACTTCCCTATTCACCCTTTGAAAAGGGATTTTGTAAAAAAAAAAAAAAAAAACTTTTTTGAATTTTTGAAGCCTATTATATGTATTGGATTGCCCTTATCTAAATGTTGGTTGGCACTTCCGAAGAATTTTCAAAGGTTAATGAAGCAAGAGTTGCCTCTGCTCTGCAGAAGGTATGGTGATGGTGGGGGAGTCCCCCACGGGCAGTCTTTATATTTAATTATTCTGATCTCAATAAAGCTTTCCAATATACCTGAGGTGGCAGTTAGCCTGGCAGATCTGAAATTTCCTGAATTTCCCCCTCTGGGTCCCTTTTTAAAAACAGGTGTTAGAAGCCTATGCATTTTTATTTGAAAGAGCAACAGTTTCACATTTGAGTTGCTTAAGAATTTTTGTGTGAACGTTAAGATAAGCATAATAAAAATATACATTCTGTTTCATTACATATAAAAAAATTTCTACAACGTTACTAGTCTACTAAAATTTTATAGGCTACAAGCAGGAAGCAGGGTTGCATCCAATAACAGTTTTCTGCACTGTCTCATAACCAAAGAAAGGAATAAGAGGAAAGAACAAAGAAAGAAAGAAACAATCGACTGAGAGGGAAAGGAAAACCTCTCTCTTGCAAACCAAGTATCATGATGAAACACCATTACATCCCTGATTACTTCTCCCTCTCCCCCACCACTGATGAAGCTCTTGAATAAGAAGAAACACAATACCCTACCCTAGGCAGAACAATAAAGTTGTCCACTGGAAAGCACATGCTCCTCAAAGAAGAAAACTCTCCAAAAATCAAGAGTCACAATAAAGGAACAAACAAGAATCAAGTAACTGAACAAAGCCGCTAATTCACAAACTAAGTGTGCTTGTCACTTATCAAAGTGCTTTGCACATTTCCCCATTGCATGTATTTGCACTTCACTGACAAAGGCACACTGCAGAGTGGCAATTCATATGCCAATCGCTTGCCAATATGTCACTGTACTTTCCCTGAAGGCAACAGAGTTTGTAGGGTTGTTTAAAAAAAATAGTAACAATAAAGTTGCAAGACAAACAATTCTGCACTCCTCACCCCACCCTCAGTCTCCTTCCTGCCTATGTACCAAGCAAATTGGAGTCAGGTTCCCAGAATCCCTTTCACACATAGACTGGCTAAATGCATGGAAGAGAAGGGTGGACTGCAGTAGAGTTTGGTCCATTAGGATGAATGGGACACTGCACCACCAACCTTAAGTCTGCCCTCCTCAACCAGCCCCCACCTGCCTGCTTTGTTACACTCAACCAGTCCAGGTGAGTGGGTGCACAGGCTTTCAACTTCCTCCCCCTAAGTCTGAGTGCTGCTCTTGTAGGACTCAACAGGAGGAAAATAAAATTAGCTGGCAATGCCTGTCATTAACTCCGGCTCCACCTACTGTTTGCCTACCTGCCTTCCACCTAACCAGTCCCAATCAGCACCACCCACAAGTGGTGGACTGTGCCTCCTGTCCCAGCCAACACCTGCACATTCAGTACGGATGCCTGACATAGAGAGGCCTTATACTCACAACTGTATGTTTATAGGCTTCCATGCAGTCAGGAACCTAACATGACTACCAGCTCATAGGAGCCTGTACACAAAGTCTCTGCTTTTCAGGCATCTTTGCTGAGCGTGGCAGATATCTGGGGCAGTGTTGTGGTCTGCTTTGATACTAGATCCCACAGAGAAAGCAGCATGGCAAGAAGCTGGTCAAGAGTTGTGGGAAAGACCACAGACAGCTCTGAGTGAGCAACTTGCTCCAGCAAAAGATGGTAGAAAAGTGATGCCTCTTAAGCAGGCATCCCTAAACTGCGGCCCTCCAGATGTTTTGGCCTACAACTCCCATGATCCCTAGCTGACAGGACAAGTGGTCAGGGATGATGGGTATTGTAGTCCAAAACATCTGGAGGGCCGAAGTTTGGGGATGCCTGCTCTTAAGCTTCTGACTCCACACTACTCCTCTAAGCTCCACCAATTGCAGAGATATTCATAGCCTTAAAGGACCAACCCATAAGTCAAGCACTCATCCATTCCATAACATCCCTTCTGGTGCATTCCCTGTGCCCAGTAGCAGTCCGTGGAGTGGCGGAGGCAGGGCACCACAGCTCTCTCACCTTCCAAACACAGTGTGTCATTGGTGCTTTCTGGAAAGATCAGGGAAGGGCAAGGCATGGGGAGCTCAGTGCTGTGTAGGCACACAATGGCAAGAGCAGCAGATTATCTCCACCATGCCACACTGCATAATGCCGAGCTGCCTCCTACTCGCCTTGGGCCATCCCTCTGGTAAGCACCAACAACAGACTGTATTTGGAAGCTGGGAGAGCAGCGGCACCCTGCCTCTGCCATCCTGCTGGGTGCTACTGCAGTGGCATGTGGTTGGAGGCATCTGGTTTCCCAGGTTCAAGGGAAGCTCCCATTAAGGGTCTGAGCTCTGGCCTTACAGGCCATTGTGGTCCAGGAGGTTCCAGCCTCATGTAGTATCCTGTTCTCCAGCAGTTGGCTCCAAGCCTTGAACTTGATCTGTCTTCTTGGCTGGTGCTTCTGCAGCCTCCGACTTCGTGTCTGGGTTGCTGACGTTGCAACAGAGGCCAGATAGTACGGATCCCACTCCATCCATGTGTTTAGGCCAAAATGTGGAGGAGAATCTATGAACAAGGCTTTGCTTCGTAGAAAATACAGTATGTCAAAACAAGCTGCAAATTCACTCAGATTAAAATCCTAAACCAAGCCACTGTTTGGTGAGGCTTAACAAAGTAGTAATGTGTGGAAGTGAGAGCTAGACCATAAAGAAGACTGATTGCCGAAGAATTGGTGCATTTGAATTATGGTGCTGGAGGAGAATCTTGAGAGTCCCATGGACTGCAAAAAGATCAAACTTATCCATCCTTAAAGAAATCAGCCCTGAGTGCTCACTGGAAGGACAGATCCTGAAGTTGAGGCTCCAGTACTTTGGCCACGTCATGAGAAGAGAAGACTACCTAGAAAAGACCCTGATGTTGGGAAAGATGGAGGGCACAAGGAGAAGGGGGCGACAGAGGATGAGATGGTTGGACAGTGTTCTCGAAGCGACTAGCATGAGTTTGGCCAAACTGTGGGAGGCAGTGAAAGATAGGCGTGCCTGGCATGCTCTGGTCCATGGGGTCACGAAGAGTCGGACACAACTGAATGACTGAACAACAACAACAACAACAACAACAACAACAGAGACCAATGTCTTATCCACAAGGGGGAAGGTAGGGGGAGGACTGGCATGTTGCTGCACCAGCCTGGAACCTTCATGGCGATTGGGCCCAAATGAGGTCTGATGCTGACACATGACAACAGTTCACAGGTCAGGTCAGCTCCCTCCTTTTCCTGGAATGCCTCTTTTTAGGGATTTTCACTGACTACTACCCACCAGTGATAATTCCTCCTCTTCCATGCCACAGGGCTGGAGACCAATGGGGTTGGAGGCAGGGATGCCCCTGCTTAATTCGCAACTGGGCACAAAGGGGATTTGGATGCTTATGTTAATTATTAAGAAGCAAACAAATGACCCTTATCAACACCATTTCCTGCTAATGATTTTTAAAACATCTCCAGAATGTCAGTAGCCAACACCCCTTTTAAACAATTGCCTAGTAACTCCAAAGGAAATTTTGCCACTGACTTCAATCTAGTTAATTTTTTTTAATCTTTTGAGTGATTCAATGCCAGATCTTTGAGTCTCATTAAAAATTGTGGCTGCCACTTTTCTCAGAAGATGAAAGACTTTGTGGCAAAAGGAAAAATAATTGATGATGTACAGAGGGAAAGATTTTGAAATACGTTGAAAGAGGGGGAAGTATAAAATAACTCAACCCCCCAATAATGGAACATTTATTTGTTTTTAATGTCTCTAATCTAAATCATGCAGAGTCGATATAAGCAGAAACAGATAGTATTTTAAAATGTGCACACATTTTATTTCATCTACAATGTGCTATGAGTCAACACAACAAAACTATAGTCAAACATTTTAGGACGCTCTGCTTATAGCTTCTGATGCTGAGATGTTTACAGAAATGTAAAATGAGCAATAGATATTGTTCATGGTGGAGGTGGGAGGCAGGATAAATTGGAAGATTTGCCAGTTCTTTAGTTTACTGAAGGATTGCAAAGTCACCTTTGCTTTCTGTTTTCAAGGTGATTTTCCCCCCCAAACTTTATTTTTTAATTACAACTGTGAGAAAACATTTTCAGCCTGAAGGCCACATTCCCTTATTGACAACTGGGGGGGGGGGGTAGGCACATGCCAGTGCTGGGCAGTGCCAGAGACAAAACTGGGAAGAAACAAGAAAAAAATACCTTTGTACTGTAGGCTACATTCTTCACACACTCACAGACCCCTCTCTATCCTCCATCCAGGGGAGCAAGAGGCATCAGAATTCAATGAAACATTTCCGCCAAGCATAAACACGCATGGAATGTGCATAAAACAGCCAGGAGGTGTTCTGCCCTGGGGAGGTCCTGAGAAATAGAGAAACTAGGAGGGTCATCTTTGCCCCCCCACCCCTTCCATAGACTTACTTGGACACTCAAGGAACACATGAAGGCATGTTCACTGGCCCTGCCTCAACACCCTCAATGAACATTCACTGCCTTAACTTTCTGAAGAATACACTTAGTTGCCCACTTCATACCTTCACCATCCAACTCACAGAGACATGGAAATGAAACAATGGTGGAGCACCAGAGATGGTGGTACTTGGCAGCTCTCTCTTCTGTGCACTGGAGGCTGGTCCATTGCGGTGAATTGGGAACTGCCCCATCAACTTCTCTCTGCATTCAGCCAGCCCCCCACCTGCCTGCCTTCTTACTTGCATCCAGTCAATTGGGTCACACTGGCTGTAAACTTCCCCCACCATAGTCTCAGTCTTGCCTTTGTAGAACTCAGCAAGGAGGAGCAGCAGGAGGAGAACCAGCTCTGCCTGTCAGTGGCTGTGGTTGTGCCTGTCATTACCTCTGACTCCACATCTTGCTGGCCTCTTGCCTTTCAGCCCATCAGTCCCAACGGACACCAGCCACCTTTTCTTCCTCTATGATTGTTTGCATGTGAATAATCAGAGTACAGTGGTACCATTGTTTACGAACTTAATCTGTTCTGGAAGTCTGTTCTTAAACCAAAGTGTTCTTAAACCAAGGCGTGCTTTCCCATAGCAGAGGGGGACTCAGTTTACAAATGGAACACACTCGACAGGAAGCGGAACATGTTCTGCTTCCAAGGCAAAGTTCAGAAACCAAAACACCTACTTCCGGGTTTGCAGCATTCTTAACCCAAGTTGTTCATAAACTAAGCTGTTCTTAAACCAAGCTACCACTATACTCAAATAAGGCTATTGAGGTACCCTTACCAGAGAACTTTGTCTAGATGCATGTATCCTTGGTAGTGGACCCAGATTTATGTGAAATGTGTGCAATACAAGTGATGTTCATTTACTACATTCAATAGGTGTACAATCTGTGTACACAAATAACTGAGCTATACTGTGATAAAGTTATTCACATGTTGACTGGATTACCCTTGGGGTCCCTTCCAACTCTATGATTATGTGTTCAACAAAGTCATAATTTATGTGCATGATAGCTGAGCAGTACAAATCAATAAGTGTACACCCCTTCACATAAACACATGAAGAGTTGGCTTGCACTTTCAGAAAGGTCTGTAGGTTAGCTCAGTAGTATACCATCTGCTTTGCATGCAGAAGGTCACATGTTCAATCTCTTACATCTTCAGCTAGGAGAGATTCCATCCAAAAACCTGGCTGCCTACTGCTAGTTATTGCAGACAGTATTGAGCGAGATGGACCAATGGTCCAACTTGGCAGAAGGCAGCTTTCCTTTTGTTCACTGTAACATGTGAACAAGCCTACAATGTTTTCTGTGTTGTGTGACAAGCTTAGTTACCAACTATACATTTCTTGCTTTTCCCATTGTGGGAAAAATCCTCTTTTCCTGCTGTAAATAAATAAATAAAAACACACAGAAACACTGGAGAGTGGCCGTGTAATAAAGCTTAATTTCAATAACAAGGTTCAGCAACTCATTAGCTGTATCCCATTCAATCCTCTAACAATAGAAAGAGGATAGTTATTACATGCATTTAGCCTCTAACAAGAAATAGAATAATGTGCATCCTTTTCAGAAGCAGGACCTTTTGCAAATAATTTTAAATACAGTACTAATTTGGAAAACATCAGCTGATTGCAGATTATAGAATTTGATTTTAATCAGAATTGTCCTGTGTGCATGGATAGTTTGTGTAGAGGACATTTAAACTCAGTTTGTGTGTGTCGAAGGTAACATTTGGGATTGGGATTTTTTTCCCCAAGTGGTGAAGTGTTTCTCTGTGAGCAGAAACTAGTGTCTTCATTAAGGACTGCATCAATAGGAGTATAGCATCTAGATCAAGGGAAGTAATAGTACCACTGTATTCCGCTCTGGTCAGACCTCACCTGGTATACTGTGTCCAGTTCTGGGCACCACAGTTCAAGAAGGATACTGACAAGCTGGAACGTGTCCAGAGGAGGGCAACCAAAATGGTCAAAGGCCTGGAAATGATGCCTTATGAGGAACGGCTTAGGGAGCTGGGTATGTTTAGCCTGGAGAAGAGAAGGTTAAGGGGTGATATGATAGCCATGTTCAAATATATCAAAGGATGTCATATAGAGGAGGGTGAAAGGTTGTTTTCTGCTGCTCCAGAGAAGCGGACACGGGGCAATGGATTCAAACTACAAGAAAGAAGATTCCACCTAAACATTAGGAAGAACTTCCTGACAGTAAGAGCTGTCCGACAGTGGAATTTGCTGCCAAGGAGTGTGGTGGAGTCTCCTTCTTTGGAGGTCTTTAAGCGGAGGCTTGACAGCCATCTGTCAGGAATGCTTTGATGGTGTTTCCTGCTTGGCAGGGGGTTGGACTGGATGGCCCTTGTGGTCTCTTCCAACTCTATGATTCTATGATTCTAGGACACTTCTGATGCTGCACTGGCTCAGTGTGGGTCACCCTTGATTTGAGGTGTTTGTTGTTGTTTTTTTAATGAAGCAGGTGTGTAAACTTTATGAAATAAATATTTATTTAGTAAATAAAGTAATCTTGCGCTAGCAATTGTAGCAGTCTTCTTCACCAGGTTGAAGAAGGATGTTTCAGAGGTTCAGTTAAAGGCCCAGGTAGAGAAATATCATAGCATTATTATGCTAATGCAGAAAATGACCAGGCAGGCTTGGAAAAGACAGGAGGATTTATGTGGGGTGGGGGCGCTGGATTCCCCTGATCCATATTTCACTCTGCTTCTTTAAAACAAAATTATTTAAGTGTGACTAGTTGCAGTATACTGTGCATTCACGCCGATCTTCAAATGCATGCCTGATGGCAAGCAATGTGGTGGACATATGGGACATACTTTCAAATGCACATTACAATCTATCATTGGATTTGTGTCTGCTTAATACCCACAATTCTTGATCTAGCAAATGCATGCTGTGCTGCACCTAGGTCACCATCCAGGCACAAGCAGAAGGTACCAGGCTAGCTTGGGTGAACCCCAAAGTGTGCAGAAGTAACAACAACAACAACAACAACAACACGCTTAAAGAAAAAAGCCCTAAGAGTGGGAAACACCCAAACAGCACAGGGTACTGGTTAAAGGTTGGAGTGTGTGGAAGCAAGGGACAGCATATGCAATGGAGTGCCTTGGAAAGGGACATGGCCGGCTGGCTGGCACGCTGCAGTCCTGCTGGTCATGCCAATAGCTAGTAAATCTATCCCACAGAAATGTGTCAATAATGTCCTGTAGTAGCAGATTCCATAAATCAGTAATGCCCTGTATGAATAAGTCTTCTCCCTTCTCCGTCCTGAGCCTGCTGAAACTATGTCAACCTGCGACTATCTCTGGGGGAATGTAGCGTCCACAGCAACACACTTCCTCTTCTATGAGTGAGCATATTGAGGATTAGGCTGCCAGAGACAATTATAAAATTAATTAAGTCCTCACTACCCAACCACATAAAGGAAATGCAGCACCCCAGCAGGATTTCATCTTCTATGTTTGGTGCACTTAATTCATTTCCCCAGAGGCTCTTACAGTTTAAGGTGGTGTTATGCATCCTACAGTAATTGCTTGTATACAAAGTGCTGTGGAGATTTTATATATATATATATATATATATATATATATATATATATATAGTGTGTGTGTGTGAAAACAAATTAGATATATGTCAGAAACCTATAAATAATGAATTAAATATTGGTGTGCTCATAAATATTGCAGAAAAGAGCAATAGATTGCAAAAGAACACTTCCCTTATGAGTTTTTACCCGAACCACAAGGGCGTCTTGATGCTGAGGAGACTGAATTATACATTTCTGGGTATACAATTAGTCCAACCGTCAAATTTTTAAAATTTATCTTTGGAATACAGCGTTCCAAAATTGAATGAGGAATAGCCCTTGAAAGTGTTGCATTAGTATTGCTCCTATTTATTTATTAACTTTCTTATACAGTTTCTTTCTCTTGCTCTCCCCCAACCCCACCCAAAAAATAATGTTTTGTAACTTGCACCAGCAGCTCTGCCAATGAAGATTTATGCAATACTCAAATGTCAATGCTTTATCTTCTGTGCATCCTCTACAACAAGGGTAGCCGATGTGGTGCCTGCTTCTGATACTGGCTGACAAAGAAAAAATGAGCTTAAACAAAGTTTATTTTCACAAGCAAGAGATTTCTACAACTAGAGAGCAGCCACAGAAAAGGCCCTGTCATATACCGCAACCAATCTTGTATCTTGTGTTGGGACATAGAAAAATCTTGTCCACCAGATCTTAGGGCAGGGGTCAGCAACCTTTTTCAGCCGTGAGCCGGTCCACCGTCCCTCAGACCATGTGGTGGGCCGGACTATATTTTTTTTGGGGGGGGGGGAATGAATGAATTCCTATGCCCCACAAATAACCCAGAGATGCATTTTAAATAAAAGCACACATTCCACTAATGTATAATAATAATAATAATAATAATAATAATAATAATAATAATATATTATTATTATTATTATTATTATTATTATTATTTGTACCCCGTCCATCTGGCTGGGTCTCCCCAGCCACTCTGGGTGGCTTCCAGGGTAATACCAGGAAGGGACACCAGGTAGATCCCACAAATAACCCAGAGATGCATTTTAAATAAAAGCACACATTCTACTCATGTAAAAACACCAGGTAGATCCCACAAATAACCCAGAGATGCATTTTAAATAAAAGGACACATTCTACTCATGTAAAAACACACTGATTTCTGGACCATCTGCGGGCCGGATTGAGAAGACGATTGGCCTGCATCTGGCCCCCGGGCCTTAGGCTGCCTACCTCTGTCTTAGGGTGTGGGCAAGATAGTAAAGAAGAATGTTGTCTCTCTGGCAGCCAAGCCATATAGGGCTTCCAGGGCCTAATCAGCACATTGAGTATGTTCTCGTCTTAATGCAGTACACAGTTAAACTATGGAAATCACTCCATAGGCAATAGGCAAAGGAGGCAATGATGTCTACCAGTCTAGATGGCTTTAAAAGAAGATTAGAGGAGGAAAGAGCTATTGATGGCTACTAGCTGTGATGGCTATGCTCTGCCTCCACAGCCAGAGGCAATAATGCCTCTGAGTGCCAGTTGCTGAAAAGCACAGGAGAAAGTGCTCTTGTGCTTGACTGCTGCTTGGAAGTTTCCTGGTTGGCCACTGTGCAAATAGGATGCTGGATTAGATGCCCTATATACAGTGGTACCTCAGGTTAAGTACTTAATTCGTTCCGGAGGTCCCTTCTTAACCTGAAACTGTTCTTAACCTGAAACACCACTTTAGCTAATGGGGCTTCCCACTGCTGCTGCACCGCCAGAGCACGATTTCTGTTCTTGTTCTGAAGCAAAGTTCTTAACCTGAAGCGTTATTTCTGGGTCAGTGGAGTTCTTAACCTGAATCGTATGTAACCTGAAGTGTATGTAACCTGAGCTACCACTGTATATATATGGGTGAAGGGAAAGGGAAACTCTTCCACCAGTTTTCTCTTTACATGCTGTTGTCACCACTCCTATTATTTGATTGATAAGAAAAGGGGAGTGTATCAGGCAGGTTGTAAAGACTTTTGGGACTATGAGGATATTTAGGATAAGTGGTATATTTAACTTTGATTTGTTCTTCGAGGGGAGACTTGGTATTCATTAATTTACTTTCTTTCTTATGTATGTATTTCCTTCCTTACTTACTTATTTAATAAAATGTAT
This sequence comes from Lacerta agilis, assembly GCF_009819535.1. Taxonomy (NCBI): domain Eukaryota; kingdom Metazoa; phylum Chordata; class Lepidosauria; order Squamata; family Lacertidae; genus Lacerta; species Lacerta agilis. The sequence continues at coordinate 25,360,648 of NC_046331.1, forward strand.
AAAAACAAACAAACCTCAAAGCAGTGTACAAAAAAGCAGATTTGTCAGTGTTGGGGTCTGGGATCATTTCTGACCTAGGAGTCATATTCACTACCATGCTGATAATTGTTAGGTGACCTCCCCCACCCCACAATTCACCTCACAGGGCTACAATTCACAGAATGGCATAACAGTTAGTTTGCAACCTTCCTGGGGACCCTGCTTCAATGAAATCGTAGACAAAGACATCATGAGGTAACTCCTCCCACTGTGCTTTGTTTCAGATCAGGAGATCTGGGCAGCCAGGGAGGCTACAGAGAAATGTTCACTGGAAAACCTCAATATTCTTTCTAAGCCTTTGATTCAATCATTAACCCCCCCCCCCAAAAAAAAACCTAACCTCCACCACCTCCCCTTGCCCCCAAGCTAAGCTGGAGAGGAGTAAGATCAAGACACTGCTGCTACTTTCATGTCTTTGAGCCTGTCTGAACACCCTTGCTCCTCATAATAACCTAGATGTGTTCAGCATCCTAAAATGCTTTGGTTTGAGCTATCTGTTGCATGCTTGAACCACACTCTTGGTAAACTCTGAATCGCTGCCGTTTTCTTCAGTTTTCTGTCTTGTTATATCTACTTGTAGAACACATACATGTGTTCAAACCATGGGTTTGTTTGTTTGTTTGTTTTTGCTTTCTTGTTCTGTTTTCCATAGTAAATCTGTTTATTTTTTTCCTACAGTGACTCTCCTTGTGCTACCCTGTGCCTTGGATGTTCTCTCTTCTTTGTTTCTAGGATTTTCCTTATTTTTTTATAGAATTTTATGCTATCTGGATCTTAGGTACCTTCATTACCTTGACTGACAAGAATCTCCACTATGTGACACAGGAAATCCATAACTGGATTCTGTTACATTCCCCACCCCCACCCCATTCCTTCAAAGCAGCAAATTGGGATCAATTTAAATGAGGACTCAGGGATGCTGGTGCCAAGACAGTCACCAGTGGCAGACTTTGGGCTCTCAGATTTAAATGCAGCCTTGTGTGGCACTAAAATTTGGTGCCCCCCGCCTCTCACGCTCCATTCTACAGCATTGTTGTGGTGCCCCCTGCAGCATGGTGCCTGGTTCCTCCAAACTGGTCACACTACCCTAATATTGCCTCTGCAGTTAACCTGTCCCCAGGAAAATGAAAAGTGCCTTGTCAAATTGTTTCCAGTGAATGTACCTTTAAGCTTCCTTCTTCCCTAGAACTGAAAGGTGGGGACTGAAATGGCTCAGAAAAGGGCTTTGGTGTTGAATTAAAACTGAACAAGTCGCAAACTCCTATTGAGACATTCCCCGTACAAGACGATCTGAAGTGCCATATCACATCTTGCAGGGCTTGAGCATTCAGTGACTGCGTGCTCTCTCCACTTTTTTTTTCAGCTGTGACCTCTTTGATGGCTGAGGGCAAATGTGATATGTTCCTCTGCCTACTTCTATTTATTGCTTTGAGAAGAGGAGCTATAGCTCAGTGGCAGCAAGAGAGTACATGCCTTGCATGCAGAGGGTCACAGGTTCCATCCCTGACAATGCCCAGCTATACAATTCCCAGAGTTGGGGAGGGGGTTTTTTGGATGAGAGATGTGCTGGTATTCAGAATGGAATCCACTTGGCCAAGTGGATTAACTTAGTATAAGCAACTTCATACATATCTCTGTGCTGTTCTTTACTTACCGGTATTTCCTTTCAGGCAGACAAGCATCATTTATGTACCACAGCTTCAACAGATTACCGGTAATATACCCAGGACAGCAGTACAAAACAAAAGGTCCGATTTAAAATAAGGGGCTGATATCCACTGTTACTCAAAAGGCACATCCATACTGTCAGTATTTTGTGGGAGGGGATCAAACACATACTTGGAAATTAAGTTTAGCAAAATTAGAGGGGACCTGAGTGCCCTGTCACCCTAGCAAAACAAATCCTTTTAAAATAAATAAATAAACTGACTTCTTGCAGTTAGGAATGAAATGAAGAAATGCATTGAAATGTGTGGAGTAAATAAATGTTTAATGGGAAGGTGTGTAAACACGCTACAACCAAATAAGGACGAAGGTTTGTTGCCATATAACCACCCCATAAATAATGAATGCTCAATTAAAACTGGTAACATGTAAGCTTTGTGCAAGCAAATCTGGATGAATTCTCAAAGTATAAGTTGCCTGAACTCATATGCAAAGTAGACCGACTGAAATCAATGGATCTACTCATGAGCATGACTAGCATTGGGTACCACCCATTATTAAAATTGATAAAGCATGAAAACTAATGCAAGAAATGAAAACAACAATGTAAAACGGGGACAGCCGATTTAAATAGATGGTGAAAGTGCTTTAAGTAAAACAAAGAACACCTACATTAGACATTTTTTAATTAAAAGAAAAAGAAAAGAAAAGGCCTCGGAATCAGAAATGCTTTTTCCTGACACCTAAGTGATAGGAATGAAGGTTGGTATCCAACTAACGCATCACATTGGCATGAGGATTTCCACTTTGCACAATGGGACTTTCCCTTCTCTTCACGCTGTGCCCTCCCCAAATCTGCTGCTGAAGGTTGGAGGAGCCTCTGGAACAGAATTAGATAATGGGTGGAGGGAGAGTGGGGCAGGTCCTGCGGCACAAGCTGAAATCATTACACTGGTGGGATATGCTACTAAGCTGTCCTTTGGATCCTATCTGTGATCTCTAGGCAAGGCCTTTGTGGGAGGGCATTCCCAGGGTGAAGAGTCACCACAGAACAAGTTGTCTCTGTCTCCATCCATCTCTCACCCCATTTCAGACAGCACGGGTGCCCAGGGAAAGACCTCAGATGACTGCCTCAGTGGTCAGGCATATTGATTTGGGAAAAAGGGGGTCCAACAAAAAGACATACCCTTAGTAAGGATGGAGGAGAGATTTGATTCCATTTGCGTTTTAATGCAAACTTCCCCAATTCATATCTTTTGAAACAGTATGCAAACCGAAAACATAGCTATCCTTCAAAATTTGTACAGCTCCGAATTTTGCAGTGCCTTTCTCCAGCCAAGTAATGTGTACAAAAATGTATATACTAGGGTAAAGTGTGCATAAAATGCATCTATTAGTGAAAATAACACACATGAACATTGTATATTAGGGGAAACTGCTTTCCTAAAATGTATATTTTTTGAGAAGTACATACAAGAATGTGTTGTATAAGCAGTTCATACTAAAATGCTGGTGAATTTTCACGATGACTTTAAAAAAGATGATTGATGTGGAAATGTGGGGAACTGAACTTAGAAATGGAAAAATGAGAAACTAAAGGAGACCAAAATTGGCAGACTTATCCATCTTTAGTCCTATTCAATATGTTAGGAGACAGGACAGGCAGAAGGGAGACATATTCTGCATTCTCACTAATGACCTGCTAATTGCCTCAGATGAACTGAAATAGGGAGTTGTGCTTTCCTACAGATGAGGAATTTTGTAGCCTTGACTGCCCCAGACTTGACAAAGCACAGGTATTTAACAACCTGCTATAACTTGCCTCTCCCCATATAAACCATCCTGGACTCTGTGTTCATCACCTGAGACCCTTTTTCATGTGCCTCCTCCAGGTGCGGTCTGGAGGGTGGCAACATGAAAACAGGACTTTTCTGTAGTCCTCAAATCTAAACGATGCCAAGGGTGCAAAAAAGCTGATTATAAAGGAAAGAGTTTTCTCTGTGTGCTATTCTGTAGAACAGATTCTATTTAATGTTCTGTTTCCTAGAAGCTAATGCCGCTGAGAGGCATTGTTTGACATAGCAAAACCACAGAGAATGTTTAAGCACTGCAGAGAGCAAAAGGTTCTTTGCTGATTGAGTGTTCTAGATTTGAAATGCTTTTTCACTTCCTAGCAGAGAAGTACACTCCACTGTTATTGCTCCAAGAGTGTGATCCTATACATAATGGTGACTGGTGCCCATTAGAAGGTAGAGATGCCAACAGTAAAGCCAATTGCAAGCAGGGCCAACTAATTCTAGTTTTGCTCCCACTCTCCTTCCTGTTGACTGAGGGGCAACACTGAGATGAAGGAGAAGGAGGAAGCTGTCAGCCAGGAGCACTCTCTGGAATGGATATAAATGGGCAGGCAGGTGGGGCTGACTGAAGGCAGGCCACCATTGGTGGGGTAGAACCCCATTTGCCCTAAGAGACCAGCCTCCACTGCCTGTACATATCTACTTAGAATGCGGGTGGCACTGTGGTCTAAACCACGGAGCCTCTTGGGCTTGCCGATCAGAAGGTTGGCGGTTCAAATCCCTGCGATGGAGTGAGCTCCTGTTACTCTGTCCCAGCTCCTGCCAACTTAGCAGTTCAAAAGCATGCATGTACCACTGCGGCAGGAAGGTAAATGACATTTCTGTGTGCTGTGGTTTCCATCGTGGTGTTCCATTGCCCCAGAAGTGGTTTAGTCATGCTGGCCACATGACCCAGAAAGCTGTCTGTGGACAAACACTGGCTCCCTCAGTCTAAAAGCAAGATGAGCGCCGCAACCCCTTAGTCGCCTTTGACTGGACTTAACCGTCCAGGGGTCCTTTCCCTTTCCCTTTCCCTTTCCCTTTACCTTACTTAGAATAAGCTCTACTGAGTTTCGTAGGACAACACAAATGCAACTGGTCACACATAATTGTCAACACAAATTGTGAAACATGAAAGGTTTTTTTTTAAAAAAAGATGTGCCTGAAAGTTGACATCCTCTACATCAGGGATGGGGGAAGACAGGGCCCACCAGATGTTGATTGGCTGCACCTCCCATTGTTCAGCTTCGTAGAAGATGGAGCAAACTTGTTTTCTCCTGCTCCAGAAGGTAGGACTCTAACCAATGGACTCAAATTACAAGAAAGGAGATTCCGACTAAACATTAGGAAGAAGTTTCTGACAGCAAGAGTTGTTCAACCGTAGAATGGACTCCTTCAGAGAGTTGTGGACTGTCCCTCCTAGGAGGCTTTTGTGCAGAGGTTAGATGGCCGTTTGTCATGGGTGCTTTAGTTGAGATTCCTCCATTGTAGGAGGATGGACTAGATGACCCTTGGGGTCCCTGCCAATTCTACAATTCTATAATCCCTGACCATTGGCCATGCTGGCTGGGGCTGAATGCCTTAGAATTCAACAACAGCTGGAGGGCCATTGGCTCCTTCCAGTGGATATACACCTACCTATCTGGGTGTAAGTCCCATTGAACTCAATAGGACTTACTTCTGAGTATGAATTTATAGGGTTGCAATGATTTATTTATTTCTATCCCATCCTTCATCACCCAAGGTTACATAAAATACAACAAAATATCTGCACTACAAATAAGTAATGTTAATGTTGCTGCTAGTTTCTTTATTGTGTTGTGTGTATTTTTGGCTAATTAACTTCAGACTGTTCTAATATGGATTTTGCTGTTGCTTTGGATTATAAACTGCATTGAAGGCCTTGTAGGTCAAAAGACAGGGTATAAATGTTTAAAGTCTGTCATCTCTCTCTCTCTCTCTCTCTCACACACACACACACACACATATAGGTAGGGGGAAATCTGTCAATTTTAGTTTCTCTCAGTTTCACATTTTTTCCCTATTCTTAAATTCAGTTCCCCACATTTTTACATTTATTTTTACATTTTTTAAGTCCTTCTAAAAATCATCAGCATTTTAGTGTGCTTTTCTCGTAATATGCACATTTTTGTGTTCCATGTTCCACAATGCACACATTTTTTGCAAATCAATTTCCCCTAATATATACAGTACATTTGTTTGTACACTATTTATTACATTTATATCCCACCTTTATCTTCTAAGGATCTTAGGGTGGTGTACACAGTTCTCCTCCTCCCCATTTCATCCTCACAACAACCCTGTGAGGTAGGTTAGGCTAAGAGATGGTGACTAGCCCAAGGTCACTCAGTGAGTTTCATGGCTGATTGCAGATTCGAACCTGGTCTAGAGTCCAATGCTCTAACCATTATGCTACACTATACATATTGCAATGCATACTTTACCCTGTTATGTGCATTTTTATACACATTACTTGTCTGGAGAACTGCACTGCAAAATATGGAGGTGCAAATTTCAAAGAATGGCTGTATTTCAGATTGTGTATGTTTTTGAAAGCATATATTAACTAGGTTTCCCTTTAAATGCAAATTGAATGGAATTTCCCATCCTATCCCTCCCCATATGCCACTGTTTCTTTAGTTACATCAGCCTTTTGGTGTTTTTTTTAAAGCCCCCACATTCTATGCTGTTAGTGTGTGTGTGTGTGTGTGTGTGTGTGTGTGTGTATCTTCCTATATACTTAAAAATGTAAGGCTGTTGTCACACGGCACCCATGGGAGAATTTGCAGTGCCGCATCACAGTCTTGGATTTGTAAAAAATCAAAGAAGTTTGGGGGAGCAAAAGAGAAGGCATGTTTTGAAACTGTGGTTTTAAACAACAGCAGAAGTTTGAATAAACCAGGGACAGAGGAATTCAGGGGAACTGTGATGATATGAGGGGTATGAAGGAGATGAAGGGGTTGGGTGAGGTGTAAAGGGAGGTGGCAGAGGTTGGTACAACACCAAGTAGGGAGCTCCTAGTATATTTAGATTGATTTATTTTAACAAATTTGTATCCCATCCACAAACTCAGCAGATAATGTCATCTATCTAAGCTAGTTTGTAATATTCCATCAAGATTTATTAGGACTTAGAAACAGAATTCGCAGTAAAACCATACAGATTATTTTTGGCTTCATTCCCAGTGGATCTCACTGTGTTCAAAGGGACAAAGCCAGTTGGCAGGAATTTGGGGTGCTCTTGAGCCATGCTTTTCATCCCAGACACTGAGAGTATCCAAGTCTGATTTAATCCTCAGCCCAGTTGCATCCCTGACTTTGCAATTCTATACTATACATGTCTACTCAGAAGCAATGCTTTTTGAACCCAGCACTACTTTCTCTCAGGTATCTATGTACAGGAACTTACAACACAGTTCATAGTTAATCATCTATGCAAACTTAAACCTGTGGTTTCACTTTCTTTTTCTTGACCACAATTTCCCAATGAGATTTGACTAATGCATGAACTGGCAAATGATGGGGTAGTGGTTATCATGTCGTACCTTGGTTGGGGAGACCTGGGTATGTATCCCTGATCAGCTAAGCAGTTCACTGAGCTTACCCTACCTTGCAAAAGGATCATGTGCCAGGCCAGATCTCTTCTCAAGTCCCACAAAGCCTTCAACACTGGCAAATACCACTCCAGATGATGACACAGGAATGTAAGAACATATGACAACAATGCTGTTGCTGGGGGAAAGCAGCAAAATGGCAATGACTAACAGTCGAGGGAGGACTCTTGTGTTGCTGCCTGATTCCTTCTGTGAAAAACAAAAACAGCTTCATCATACAACACTCCTATCTTTTTGTTTTTGTTTTTAGAGACAAGCATATAAGTCTACTCTACACAAAACAAAACACATGCATTTTGCGACTACAATAAATTGTGCTGGCCACATTTTTTATCATAACCATTACTTCCTCCAGTTAGGTTTTTAAAAATGCTCAGCTTTTCAGAGGACTAGGAAGAATAGGATCAGGAGGAGATGTAGGTAAAACACAAGTTTGGGAGTCAGTGCCACCTGCTAAGGTATATTATATAATCTGCTACATATTTTGGGAAGTTCTCTGTTCTCTATGCATGAATATATTGCTGGCAGACTTTGCCACTTGGGTGAATTAGTTTGGAATAATCACTTAATGTTTCTGGAGCTCAAAGGCTTTATTCATGCAGGAACTATTTTCAGGTTATGTGGCGATGAAAGAGAGACTAGCAGGCATCTTGTCTCAACAGTTGGGAGAGAACACTAAAATGGCTCAGCTTTCAGGGGCAGAGTTAACTTAGACAAAGCAAAGATTACACACAAGTGCTGACTAGATTGCTAGACAAATAGTGCCCTCATGTGGTTTAAAGTAATGCACGCATAAACGAGAAGTTGAGAAGAAGGAAATGAATTCATTTTTCTCTCACAGGTATCATAACCAAATTTTGCAAGATGGTTCCTGTGATAAAGAAGCAGATTTTCATCTATTGTTTTATTACACTTGGTTGCCATTTTGAATCAAGATGGTGGAGTGAAACTTTGAAAACTGCACTGTGCATTTGGACATCCCTTAATATAATGTAGCCAAAATTTGAATGATTGATCCTGAGATCAAGGAGCAGGTTTTCATTTATGTTTGGATGCAGCTGGACATATTGAACCAAGATGGTGGATGGAATCTTTTAAAACTACACTGATTTTAACCAATAATTTCAAAACTGCTGATTTTTGTTGTTCTTTCTTAGGCTGCTAGTATGATTATAATTTCAGCCGTTGCTGCATCCCTTCCTCTTTGGCACATGCTAGATAGAGGGCAGAATGACAATAAAAATAATATTAGGGAAACCAGATTTTCCAGACTTTTGTTAAAACCGACATGAGGGGTGGGAAGGCAAAGGAAGGAAGCAACACAAAAAAACTTGGATTTTTGGAATGACAGATATTGAATGTCTCTCCTTGTATACTCATTTGCTAAAAACCCATAAACAACCTAATGATTATGTTCTTTATAAATAAAATGATTGTTCAATTGAAACAATGATGCAGGCTCAAGAAATCTAATAGGAAAGAAACAAATGATAAAAGGAGAAGGTGAAATAATATTTTGTTGTGAAAGGCCTAACCAGGTTTACTTCCATACTTCCACCTTTTCCTCATACTGCTTTGGCTGGAACCAGAGAAATGTGATTCCTAGCAGCTGCAGGTGAACCCTAATGTGAACTCCTCCTGGTATACTCATCCTTAGATCTTTGGCTCCAGTGGTGATTGGTGCCCTTGATTGATGGGGTGCAAGGCAGAAGGCCAATTGTAGGTGGAGCTAGAACCAGTGACATGTGGAGCCAACTTATTCTAGTTTTGTCCCTATCCTCCTCCCTGCTGAGCTCTACAAGGCCAGAACAGAGACTACCAAACAAGAAGCGGGAGACCAGGGCCACCCTCTGAACCTGTTGTAAGTAAGAGGGCAGGCAGGTGAGAATAGACTGACAACAGACTGAGGCAGGGAGTGCCCCATTTGGCCTAATGGACCAGCCTCCACAGTTTGGCAGCATCCCATCTTCCGCTCATTTGCTCAAAAAAGATTTCTGCGTGTATGAAAGGGGCCAAGGGCATTGTTGCCTTGCACCCCACCCATAGGTCTCTCCATTTATTCCTCCTTCCACCGCCCCATTTCCAATGGCTGATCTTTGCAGACAACAGCTCCCCGGTACTAATCCCGTTAAATGTATCTAGTAAGGAGGTAGTGGGAAGGTCGCTTTTCTGCCTGAGGGGCACCTGGAGTGTCAGGTTCAGCAGCCTGGACCCGGTGCATGGTCCGGGTTGTGGCTCTGATACGGCAGCCGTATCTCCCCAAGCCAATTGAATGCGATGCTCAGATTTCCTCGCCCTTCCTTCTCTTCCTGCGGTCGTTCTCAAGGATCCTCGGGGTCTGCCAGCGGCAGTCTTCACCTGTTGCTTTTCTCCCCAATAATCTGCGTGTGTTTCGCTGCACCCTCCTGGCTGACACCGCCCGCCTCCTCCCTCCCTTCCCTTCCCTAGCCCCCCGCCGCCGCCGAGCGTCGCTTGCCTCTTTCTCCCCGGCTTCCCATCCTAGCGGGATCATCCCCCACCCCTTTGCGCATTCTGTGGCCCCCATCCACCCATCTCCCAGTCTTTCGCAACCTATGGATATGGGTGTTTTCTGGGGAGAGGTGAGGAGACGATGAAGACGGATCTGAGCAGTGTGTGTGTGTGACAGAGAGAGACTGGAAAATCTTCCCATTTCCACCTTCCTTTTCTCCGCTTCTCGTCGAATCCCCCGTTCTCCCATTTTGCGCTCTGTTCCCCATCCGAAGTAAAGATCGTCTCTGGGGAAAGCCTCCCCTTCACTTCCCGGTTAGAATTGGGCCCCTCTGCCCACTTCCCTAAATCTCTCCCTCCCTCCTTCTTTCTCTGCTTTCCTCCCAGTGCACCTGCACAAGAGTCTGGCAGCAGGTGAAGGCAGAGGCTTCGGCGTCGGAAGCGCGCATGTCCTTCCTCCTCTCCCGGGCATGCTCATTAGCGGCCGAGGAGGCAAACCGCTCAGAAGGGATCGGGTTCTCTGCTGCCAGTCTGCCCGGCGCAGAGCGGCTGGGTGTGCAAAGGCGAGAGAGCGAGAGCAGTGACAAGGCAGCAGACGGGGCTGGGGAAGCTTCGCGTTTCCGAAGCAGCCTGTCTGCCTTTGCGGACAATCCCGGGTCTCCTCTCTCTGCTTTTGGCGCTGAGTCGCCCCTGCGAGGAGGACTGGGAAGGGGAGGAGGGATGATGATGCGGGCAATCAGCAGCAGCTGCATCCTCGGCTATGTGGATTTATATTCGCCTTCAGCGTAGCTGCCGCGCCGGGGAGAGGCACGACGAGGGCAGCAGCGTCGGCAGCCGGGCGCGATGGCTGGCCACCGGAGCCGCGCGGGATGGAGGCGGCGCTGCTGCAGGAGCAGCAGCAGCAACTGAAACTTCCACTGGGCAAGCAGGTAAGTTTGGCTCGAGGGGGAGGAGGAGGAAGAAAAAGAAGAGGAGGAGGAGGGTTGGCTGGCTGGCTGGCTGGCTTACGCGATGGAAGAGCTTGTGCGCGCGCCCTTGGAGATGCAATGGTCCCTTTCCCTCTCCTCTACCTCGACTCCGCTCTAACTGGACTTGACAGGTCCGTGCGTGTGTGTCTGTCTGTGTGTGTGCGCGCGTGGGTCTGATGTTGCAGGATGAGAACAACGGGAAGTGACAATCAATAAGGCTGCAATCCTGAGCTCACTTACTAGGTAGTATAATATGCTCAATTGGACGCGGTGTAGCTTGCTTTCGGCATGAATTATGCGCAGGATATGCTCTGTGTAAGTCAGCCGAGATCTCTTAAGGACACTCCGACACTTCTGCTGCTGGGATCGCGACACGCACGCGCGCACCCCATCCACACAACCGTAGTGCAAACCCGCAGGAACCTTGCACACATCTTCCAACCACCCTTGAATTGTAGGTGGAATCCCCACTTGAAATAAATAACCGAATGTTGTACATCAGGTGGTGTAGATTGGATGCACAGTCCCTTTACTCGGACCTGGCGCATGTGGATTGATGGGTGCTGTGGGTCAAGTCAAGGTGCAACAGTGTGTATTGGGGTGGTGAGGGGGGCGGAGAGTGATAATAATCCATCAAATAGTCCATGTAAGAGAATTTCACATTCATGAGCATATGCTTGGTGTGATGTGCTGGATTTTTTTTTTACCCATGTGTCCAGCTTTGTGTGCAGGAACAGCAACTTTTGCCTGTAGACTGATGTGCAACTTTGGTATTGTCTGTGTTCTAACATTTGCACTTCACATTGTGGGTTTTTATGTGCTGCAGATTCTAAATGTATTCAATTGCACACATATACACTGGAAAGATGCAGTATTAGACTGAAGTGTATTTGATTGCTATGTTTATAATTGAATTTGTACACTGTAAATTGCAGTGTGTGAGAGATGTCCAGCTCTTTAAACAAATCGGTAGGCTATATTGTATATACAACCAGAAATTATGTAGTATGTGTTTTAGCTTTCTCCAAACATTTATTTTGCCTATAGGGGGTCCCCTTTGCTCACAGTTGTTGTATTATTGTCCTTTTATTACTGTAACTGTAGGTGCTATGTGTGTCTCCTTTTAATTAATGTGTTTTTCTCTGGGATACTCTCATGTCAGAAAGATATTCCCTCTCAGGCCCAGATAGGAGTACAGCTTTTTCATTTTATATGAGTATAATGATATTCAGCACTTGCATTTCTCTATCATCTCCGCCCCCCCCCAAAAAAAATCAATTTAAATTATCTGTATTGCTTACAACAATCTTGTAAGGCAGTTCTTTGCTTTCATCTCCTTGTCGTGAATGAAGTGATGGGATGGTGGATTGGCTAATGAGTTTATGGGTTGAGATTTGAACACTGGGCTTCTGGCTTTGCACTCTCATAACTGCTACACAGTGTTGGCTCTAGAGCAGACACACTGGCTTTATTTGTCTTTATTAAAAGTGTGTCGCAACACAACCATGAGCTTTTAACATCTTTAAAGTCAGCAGAAATTCAATTATTTACTGACTTGAAATTCTAACTTAGCTGGTGGGAAGGAATTTGTGGGTGTGCTCTACCTATGTGCTTTACTAACAGTTAAGTGAAGACAGTTTTAAGGGGGGGAGAGAGTGTTGCTTCAAGGTGTGGCAATATATTTCTCTCCAAGTTCCAGGGCCTTTGTGAAATCCAGGTTAGGGTGAATGAGAAGGCAGCTCCTAGTGACCTCTCCTTGCCTTCATTTTCTCCTTCACCTTTTCCCAGCTACTTTCCAGCCTTCCTGGTGATATGCTTAGCAGTTTCCTCACTCCTGGCACCTCTGGTCATTTTCACTTAACACTTGCAATCCATCAATCAACGCAGGTGCTCTCATACACTCTTAGCTTCCTGCAATTGCTTCTGCTGGGCATTGAAAAAAGCCATTGGGTTCATTATTTGGAAATGAATGATGATAGCAGCCGTTGTGTGTGAAGGAGGGAGAGCTTGCAGTTGTATTTTGACCACGGTGGAGTGGAGCTCAAGGAAGCTTCAGTGGCTCTAATCAGCACCAGTAGTAGCATGTGGTTTTGATGGTGGAGCCTTTTTAATCAGACTTTCCCTTCCCCACCCCCAGAGGAAGGGGGCTTACTTCTGTGCAGATCAATTTAGGACTGCACTTAATGATCATTTTATATCCTATGGTTGCAGTTTACAAATAGTCAGAAATCTATCTTGGTTGTATGGAGCCCTTTCTGCAGCTTAATTGTTGAGATGGATGACCTGTAGTGTAAATTTGTTAAGTCTTCAAGGGGCCACAAGACTCTTTGTTATAGTGTCAAAAATAAATCCAGCTGCTGACATTGCCCTGAAGACGCATCATATATGCCTGTTTTGACTCTGGTTGCATTTGCAGAAATAACGGCAAGTGTGCTTATGTGTTTGCATTTCTCTGTCTATTAATTACTTGAACTAAAGAACACATCACCGAATTGATTTCATATGTGCACCCACATCCCTAGCTGTGGCAAACAGAACAGCGTAGGAATATGAAGTACTGAGGAATATTAACAGTGAGCAAGCTTGCTACTGAATGAGGAGGAAAAATAAATATTTTTTTATTACTGGAATTTATTTTTCCATCTTTCTCCCACATGCTTTCTCCCACCTTTCTGAGATGCAATTCTATGATTGTTTTCGAGTGAAGGGAAAGTACATTGCCATGTGAATTATGTGATGTTTTATATGCTCATCTTCTAAATACAATATACTAAATTAAAGGAGTGTCTTCAGCTTTGTGGACTAAGGTCCCAGATATTTATTAAGATGTACAGGATGTGTTTATAAAGCACAAGACAGAAGCATTAAACAGTAGGTTTCTCCTACATGTGTTTATGATACATGGATTTAAAAACATATTTGTTGGTCTTGCTCCTTCCCCTGGTAAGCATTAAATTGTAACTGGTAGTAGGAGTTTTGGGTTGCGCTCAAATAATTTTTACACAGAGCAGACCTATGTACCTATGTTAACCACCTTCATTAATTTAAATGGGTTTACTTTGAGTAGGACTAGCATTGCATACAACCCTTTGCATTCCTCTCCCCCACTTTCCTGAGAGTAAGCTTCACTTAATACAGTGAGACTTATTTCTGGGTAGACCTGCATAGGATTGTGCAGTTAATGACTTGCACTGCATTAAGAAGAAGGTTGCAGTCTTAACTTCACTTACCTGGGAGTAAGCTTCATTGAGTTCAGTAGGACTGAACTCTGAGTACACATTCTTAGGATTATGCAGCATGTCCCATTGTTCAGTGGAGTTACTCTCGGGGGGGGGGGGGAATGGGAAGAGGATTGCAGCCTTCTTAGTGATGGTTTGGATATTACATACCTGCCCGCAGTGTATTAAAATTGGTAAGCTTAGAAAAAACCAATAGCCTTGAATTTCATAGTAATACTTTTAGCAGTCTTTGTGGCATTATTTTGTACTGCTTAGAACAATCAGTGCAATGAGTGTAAAACTCAGGATTCCACACTCCATAGATAAGGACACTTAACCTGGAAATTTAAAAAGTAGCATTAATTTTCATTGGGACATGGAGCAAAATTCCAGCCCTTGCCCACATTCTTTGAGGAGTTGTCTCAATGCACTGGATAGTAAGGTTAAAAGCAAACAAACACTACCTGAACATTTCTGAGGGAAATTCTCTCCCAAAGACACACAAATCTTCACAAGCGTTAGATTTCCCAGTATCATCCGTTGCCAGTATGCAGCCTGTTTGCTTTTATATCACATTATTAATTTCTTTCCCCCACCCATTCTGCACAGATACTTTGCTTCCTCCAAACCCACCTGCAATTATCATTCTCTAGCAATCCAGCTAGTAATTAGTAGAATAGATGGCTTAGATATGCAGATGATAAAAGATATTGTGTTCTTGTGTTGAGGCAGTGTTTGGTATAATAGTGATATAGTTAGCTGTGAAGCAGTAATATAGAGCCTTCTAGCACATCCGAAGGGGGGGATCTATTTTGGAAATGGATTTTAATTGAGGGGAAATGACTTGACTGTCCCTCTGAAGTGGAAAATGAGGACAAAATGTTTTGAGAGTTGATGATATTCCCCACCCCCCACCCCCGTTGTTGTTGCCAGCAAGGAGGTGCATAATGAAGATGAATTTCCGTCTCGTAATACATCTGCAATCTGGTTTCAGGGTTAGTGCTGTAGAAGGATTCTCTGCTCGTGCTTCATCCTTCTTTCTGCCTGCCTGGTCCTGTGCATGCCTGTAAAACATTATTGGTGCATTCTTGCATACTGTACATCCTGTTTGTGGCCACCTTTTGTGGTCTGTCATTTTACTTCAGGGGTGGGGAGCATTTTTTTTCAGCCTGAGGATTGCATTCTTTCATGGGCAACCTTACTTGGGTGGGGCGGAGCTCATGCAAATGATGGGTGGGGCCAGAGGCAAAAATGGGTGGGACAGTTGTCACGACTCTTACCTTTTGTTCAAAGCTGCATTCCAACCATGCAAAAGTCAGAGGTCTTTTTAAAAAATCTACTTTTCTTTATTGCATTTATATCCCTGATTCTTCTCCAAGAAGCTCAAGGTGGCATACATGGTTCTCCCCAACATCCTTTAATCCTCACAACAACCCTGTGAGGTAAGCTAAGCTGACAGGCAGTGACCGGCCCAACATCACTCAATGAGCTTCATGGCCGAGTCAGGATTTGAACCATGGTCTCCCAGGTCCTAGTCTGATGCTCTAACCACTACACCACCCTCACTCTCTTTTACACACACACACCTCCATCCAGGTAAATATGACCACAGATCATGGGACACTTCCTAGCCAGGAAAAAGAAGTTCATAGAGTAGTACCTGGAAGAGGTGTTGTGGCCTCAGGAGAGTTCCAGGGGTCAGTTAGAAAGGTCTCGAGGGCCACATTAATCTCCCTGGGTCTCAGATTCCCCACCCCTGCTTTAGACAAGAGTGTCAGAGGGCCAGATAGATGTGATATTATTGATTTCTTTAGTCTTTGTGTGCTGTTGTGTGTGGTTATTAAACAAATATGGAAGGGGAGAGTAGAAGCATATGCATGGCATGGCAGTGTATAACCTTTCCCCCCACCTCACCCCATGGTCCTGGTCCGTATCATCCCCACCCCCTGCCTGCTATTAGAATAGGATGAAAGCTCCCACTGCTGCCAATGAGAGCATTTCCCTCATTGCAAAGAACCGACATACCTGTAGAGGGTTTGGATCAGAACCATGGTACAGGCAAAGAGTTGCCTCAACTCAAATTGTCACTGTTCCAATCTGGTGTCTTTTCCCAACCTGCAATCTGTTGTTGTTGATGATGATGATGATGTTTTAAAAAATAATACAAATAAAACATGCAGGGGCTAAAGACATGAATAATGTTTTGTCTAATTTGGACCTTATTCTGCAATCTCCCTTGACATTTAGTCTCTGGGAATATGTGGGGATCAGTGGAATGGTTTGAGATGCTTTGCATTTGTTTCAGTGTTGTGCATAGCAGTCTTGCTTACAGTGTTTTCCACCATTGCACTGCTTTTCATTGACCTGTGTGCTACACTGTTTGGGTTTAATGAACATGAGATGGAAGTCCTTCATTCAAATTTGAGGTTAACCATGCACTCATCACAGAATTTAAGGCAAACCGTGTATTTGTAAAGGAGCTTCAGTCTACTGTGAAATGTTGCTTGTAGAGTTTATCAGGAAAGAGTAACCTAACAACAACCTTGTGAGGTAGGTTAGTACATAAGAACAGCCTGCTGGATCAGGTCTAGGCCCAGCTAGTCCAGCATCCTGTTTTCACAGTGGCCCACCAGATGCCTGTGAGACACCTGCCTGCAGAATCCAAGCACAAGAGCACTCTCCCCTCCTGTGTATTCTAGCAACTTAGGTATATTCATAAGTTTTACTGCCTCCGATCACAGAAACAGAACAGAGCCAACATGGCTAGTAGCCATCCACAGCCTTCTCTGCCATGAATTTGTCTTGTCTGGTATTATAGCCATCTACGTTGGTGTCTATTACTGCATCCTGTGGAAGTGAGTTCCATAGTTTAACCATGTGCCATGTGAATAAACCTTTGGCTGAGATAACTGCTGGTCCAAGCTCATCCCTTGAGCTTCATGGTGGAATGGGGATTTAATCCTCATTTGTGAATGTATCAGTTGGAAGCCACATTGGGAGGGTTTGATCCTGAAAGGCAGTCTACAAATATTTGAACTCAAACCTGCCCTGAAACTTGAAGCAATGCAGCACACTAGGTGTCATCTATGTGAATAGATCTGAGCAGGTAAGGAAGACCCTGCTGATATATTAGGTGATTTTTATTAGAATGTTCAGTGTTTATTAGAATTTAATGTGTCAGACGTGCGCCAGAGAGAACTGGGTTCAACATCTACTCAGGCTGTGGAGTTCACTAGGTTATCTAACAACATATACTGCCATTTCCAACTTCCTGCACTTCAGTTAAAGCCCATGGGGAAATGTCATGAAGTAACTCCTCCCATGGAGCATTTTCAGATCAGGAAGTGTGGGCAATCGGGGAGACTGCTGAGTGCTAGAGAAACCATCATTGGGAAGGAAAAAACCCCAACCCAATGAACCCAACCCATCTACCTCACCATCGCCCCCATCTGCACTATAATGCAGTATTATACTACTTTGATAGTCATGACTACCCTCAAAGAATTCTGGGAACTGTAGTTAGTTAAGGGTGCTGAGAGTTGTTATGAGATACCCTATTCTCCTTGTGGAGCTACCATTCCCAGAATTCTCTGAGAAGAATTGTAGCTCTTTGAGGGGAAAAGAGGTCTCTGTAACAACCCTCAGCATCCTTAACCAACTAGAACCCCCAGGATTCATTGAGGGAAGCAATGACTGTTTAAAGTGGTACATGGTGCAGATTTGGCCAAGTGATAAGGTCACTCAAGCTTGCACAATAATTATAAAGCACCCTGCGGTGGAAAAAAACAGAAGCCTCTTTTGTGGGGAAAGAAACCTTTAGATAAACTGTAGGGCATTTTTCACACAGCATTAGTCTGAAGGAGCAGGTGCACGTATCTCTCTCTCTCTCTCTCTCTCTCTCTCCCTCCCTCCCTCCCTCCCTCCCTCCCTCTCCAAAATGTGGGTTGTGGAATTTACCTCTAAACGGCTAGGCAAAACTAGAACTAGCTAGAATTCAGCACACATGTAGCCAAGTTCAGGCATTTGTGAGGAGAGTAGACCATGTTCTGGTTGCTTCCAAACAACCTGTTCATTGAGAAAGTTTGCTAGGAAGTTAGATGGAAATGGCTATTAAGTGTTCACTCCAACCTGTTTGCTGGGAGGTTATCTGATGTTACATAGAGTGGTCGTAGTTTCACATCATTTTTCCGTATTGCTAAAAGTGTCATGGGGAGGGGGCAGATTTGTTGTGCAAGAAGGTCAAAGCAACTTTGTGAAACTTTCACTTGTGAGTATGTGATTGAATTCCTGCTGAAAATGGTGAAAACCTGGATGTGCTCTTTCTGCTTGCATCCCTCTCTGTTTGTTCAACGATAACTTTCTGCAGCAGGTAAGACTTTTGTACCTTTGGAGGCTCCTGTTTGGAAAATCAAGGTTCTGGGTTCCACTGTGATTCCAAGAGTAGTCACAAAATCTTTCAGTTTGTTTCAGTGTATCTCTGTTGTACCCTTCAGCCAAAAGCAGTTCCTGGGGCAGTTTACAAGAACAGAATACAACAATAAAAATTGGTGCCATAAAAAGAAACAAGAAAATGAAATTGTAGTGAAAAGCAGGAGAGGGGGAGTTTACGCCCCAGAATTTAAAAAAAGCCTGAACAGTATGATAACGTCAACCACATCATCGTCAACAACTACAGTACCTGCTAGCCCTGAAAAGATAGCAAAGAAGGTGGAGGGAGTTCTGTAAATGAAGCACCACCACTAAAAAGAAACTCTGCCCTGTTTCCACCCACCTGATTAGCCTCTGCATAGAAAGCTGTGCATAGGTTGCAATGCTGGACTGTGGAGATGGCGTGTTACCTACTCAGGTGTAGTATTATGAGAGTAGGATAATTCAATAGCACTCAGTGCTTGTATGCAGGAAACTTCAGTATTTTTATTGCGTGGACAGGCGGAGTCCCCCAAACCCCAGGCGACCCCTGAGTGGAATAATGACACAAGACAATGTGCTATGGGATTAAAATTGGCCACAACTTTATTAAGATGTAGGGAGACCTTAGCTCAGGAATTGGGTGTTTATCCTTCCCAGCCCCCAACCGGGGATCTGGGAAACTTCAGGGTTATCCAGAATGTGTGGGGATTGGGCTGCCTCTGGAGAACATATGTTCAAGCAGAAAGCCCCCCCCCCTTCGCCGTTGCTGGAGGGGGAGGGCAATGACAACCTCTCGGCGTATGGTCAATGCCTCCCCCTAGACCTCTTTAACGGGAACACTGATATCGCAGCCGCACTGGGGGCGTGCGGTCACTGCCCCATGCCCCCCCCATTTAAGAAGATGACTAAAGGATGACCCAAGGTCTGAAACTGCCAAAGTTGTGATGTTTTGCTACGGGAAAGGCGAAACCTGCCAATGCAGGGAAATTCCTTTCCAGCCCTTCAACAGCGGCCTTGACATAGCAGCACCTGCGGAGAACAGGTTAACTTGCAAAATTAAGAGTTAATTGAGGGAGCAGAGGGTGGGAGAAGCTCTGGAGCCCGACTGCCATTTCCCCAGGTAAGCTGCGCCTTCTATTGTGTGGGCTGGATGGTCCCTCCCCTTACCTGGCCAATCCCCCTGGCAACGCCTCCCTCAGGCGGGAATGAACACTGGCTGAGGTAGGTGAGGACCACAGGTATCCAGCCTGGGGAAAGTGACACCAGCCCGAACTGGCAGGAGCCACTCTGGGGTTCAAGGGAGATGCGCGCGACCCCGCAAAAGTCGCTCCCCATTTAATGTGGGGAACAGTCATTGTCTGTGCAGATGCATGCCCATACACACCACACTACATAGAAAATACTTCCAGGAAGCTGCCTTAGAATTTTCAGCAGTGTCAGGTGGTGGCGGCAGCAGCAGCAGAAGAAAACTGGGTGGCAACAATGGGGGAAGGCCTTGGGGAAGTGTTGTTGCTCAATGGTGGAGCCACCTGCCTTGCTTGCAGGAGGTCCCAGGTCAAACCCCTGGCATCTTCAAGTAGGGCTGGGAGAGACTCCTGACTGAAATCCTGGAAAGCTGCTGCCAGTCAGTGGAAACGATACTGAACTAGAGGGAATAGTCAGTCTGTTGGTCCATGTTCCTATGCTCCTGCTTTGGGCTTCTTGTAAGTGTCAGGTTGGCCACCGTGGGAAGCAAGATTTGATTCAATAGGTCTTTGGTCTGGCCCAGCATGGTTGATCTTGTGTTCCTACAGTAAGGTTACCAGATTTTTTTCAGTGAGTCCAGGGACACTTTTCAACTTCAATTGATTTTGGATGGGGACTGATTTGTAAATCTGGGGGACTGTCCCCAGGAAACGGGGACGTCTGGTAACCTTATCCTACAGACCCTCCAAGTGTCCCTATTTTCCAGGGAAATCCCTGATTTAGAGAAGCCATCCCGGTTTCTGATTTGATCCCAGAATGTCCCACTTTTCCTTAGAGTGTCCCTATTTTCATTGAAGAAATGTTGGAGGGAATGGAGTAATCCAACCCCCAAGCCACCCAGAGTGGCTGGAGCAACCCAATAAGATGTGTGGGGTATAAATAGCATTGTTATGGAATGGAACATCCCTATTTTCATCAGAGAAATGTTGCAGGGTATTTTCCTATGTTCTTCAGTTGAGCTCTTACTGATTTAAGCAGGCATGGTAAGCACCTGCTTAAAAGCTTCCCACTGAAATAAGTGAGGCTTCCGTGTGCTTTACTCTATGTGGATTATATCTAACATAGGTGGTGGGGAGAGGGGCGATATTTGTTTCAGACTCTCTAATTAGAACATATTTCTCATGGAAGCATTTCAGTGTTAAGGCAGATCAAGCAGTGCTGAGTGATTTGTATGCTTGCTCTCCTCCAATTTAAATAGTGAATTACAAAATGTCAACCTTTCTAATGCTTCTTTGCAAACAGTACATACACCGCAGGGTTGTTTGTCTATAAATTTTCATAAAGTATCTTTTGAATAATACATTTTTGAAACAGTTAACCTTATCATCAAAGTCTGAGGAGGAGGAGGAAGAAAATATGTCAGGCCCAAAGTCCTCATCCCGCAAGATTGATCCTTGCATGGAAGCTGGCTGTTGTGTGCAGTTTTGTTTCCTGGTTTAAGGCCTGCACAAAGGGAATCCATGTCTGGTGAGCAGTTGCCTCTTGAACTAATAATCAGTGCAGTTGCTTTGCACTATCAAAGACTATTGGCTTTGCTAGGTGACCTGATTCTCACGCTCACCAGCATTTGTGTGAGGTACCAGAGTGAGCTCAATATGCCTGCTTATATTACCTATTTCCAGGGGGTCCTATAAACTGTACCCTCTTTGGGAAGCTGGCTACCCCAGAAGGATGACCCCCCAAATGACATCTTCTCCATTTGTTCTCTATGAGAGTTGTGAATATAAAAATGATGGTCACGCCCTTGCCCCACCTCTGAAGGGCAAATGTCCTTTGGGGTCACCCTTCTGAGGTAGCAGAAGCAGAGTTGCCCTTCAGAGGTGGGACAAGGGCGTGACCATCATTTTTATATTCACAACTATCTTAGTAGGGTTTTTAGATGGCTATACACTCTAGTAAGGGTAGGGGCTAGAGGAGGCTAGCAGCTGAGTATTAACTGGTCCTCTGTAAGGAGCCTTTTATACAGCTGCCCAAGACAAGAGGAGGCACTAGTTATTCTAACAGCATTAAGTGGATCATGACATTATTGGATCTTGTGCGCCCATGTTGTGTAGTGCTTAGTGTCAACTGTGCTTGTCTCATGTACCCACTCAGCCATAAAGGTCATTGGGTCAGTTGCTTACCCTCATCTTCAGCTACCTTGCAGGATTTGTGGGGAAGAGAACCATGCACTCTGGTTTTTGTTCCTTATGGGTAAAGGTAGACCATAAATGTTCTAAATAACTTGTTTTGTAATTTATTTGTAAGCTACTTTGGCTCCTGGCTGGAATATTGGATATAAATATAATATTAGTTGAGATAATATTACGTCCTTCTTCTTTAAAGTAGGCTGTAGCCAACAAAGTTAATGGACCTAAGTTGGTCTTGTCCCTTCAGTGGGTCTACTCTGAGTTGGATACAGCACAGAATGCTTAAATTAAAAAGTTAAAATTTAAAACCCAACTGGGACCTTGGACAATAGATTGTTGCAGCATAATCACATGCTCCTGTTCAGAATGTTACTCAAACTCTTTTCCAGGCTACCCCATTCCATTTCCTATCTACTTCAATTCCTTCCCAGTTTCTTCCTTCCCAAACAGGCACTTGGCATTCTACAACTACTGAGCATGCATGGTCTTCAACAAGTTGCTTTGGGTCATTCCCCCTTATGGTTCTACCCCCCCCCAAATATATATGTATGTGTATATATGTGTGTATACACATTCATACCTGTGCAGTATTGTGTTTCTTCCAAGCCTGCTAATACCGCCTTCTTGTGTATGAATGGTGGCATTTTGACTTCGGAAGGACTGGCACTTGGAGAATTGAGTTTGCTATTTCAGGCATACGTTCCCTTTCTTCCTCTGCCTGTTTAAGTAAACAGACTTTAGGTCGGGGTGTCAGAAACCTCCCGATGCATTGATTTTTAGACTAGAACCTTTCCAAAAATACAAAAATGAAGGAGCAAAGCCATCTTTGTCTACTGCTGTCTTACTCCTTGTTTCCATGTGAACAGTGAGTGGAATGTGGCAAACTGGATAGAAATTTCAAATTAGGGATGACTTAAAAATCTTTTTTACCCTATTTCTTTCTTGTCAGGCCCCTGTTACCATGGGAACTGGTTCAGAAAGGCAGTGGGTAGTCAGCGGTTGAGTGAGAAGTGTTACCCGCTACACTTGGATTCTATCTGCCTGTTGAACAAGATTTCAAGCTTACCGAAAAGCATAGCCTATGAGGAAAAAACAAAAACATGAAGTCTTTTTAAAGGCAGAGAGGACCCCTCTAGTTGGGCTACCCACATTCCATGCCAAAGAAAATCTGAATCCTTCACTGAGAAGTGTGAGAATTAAGCAAATCTTCATGCTCTCTATATCCTTGCAACAATTTCAGTCCACTAATCTTGAACTGGGCAGGACTTAGGATGCCTTGTGTTTCATCTGAAAGGGGTTGGTGCTGTTTTATTTATTTATTAAAGTATATGCCACCTTTCCTTGAAAATCCCAAGTTGGTTTACAACAGTTTCTGTATAAAACAATACAATAAAACCAGGATGTGGGCCTCTGCAAATTAAAAGCCTTGCAATAGTAGCAAATGCTATAGAAGCTCACTCTGATCCTTTGTTGGGGACGTCTTCTCACAAAATTCTGACAGATGCCCCACCCTATGACCCATGCAAAAGGCTGGTTTGGGCGCTTTCTGAGAATTCACAGGGCATTGACTACATATATTCAAGCCTACCTCTGTATCTTAAGCAGTAAAAATAAATCTTTATGGAAAGAAGCTTACCAGGTTGCCCATTTTCCTGTGTCCAAACATAATGCCAAATGGTTACACTCCTGAGCAGCCATAAGCTTTGGACTTGGATGCTCCTTCCTCCCTTCCCTCCACACATGTTGGGAGTAGATGGATAATAGGTGAAACCTATGCCTTTGCCAGGCTCGGTCCTAATAGCAAACATAGTTTGCAGCTAGCCAGGAACTAAAGGTTCTAATCCCTTTCCCCTTTATTTAAGTACCCTTCACCATATGGTCCCATGGCTTCACCTTCAAAAACATAGTGAAAGAGGTAAGTCTTCGCCTTCTTCCTCAAAGAATATAATGTGGAGGCAAGACTCAACCTTGCATTCAAAGAGCAGTGGGGAGAGGAATGTCTGAACACTAGTGGTAAATTTCTATGGACTGTTAAACTCAGAAAGCAGTCCCAAATGGCTGAGGGCAGTTGTAGCCCAAATCCTCTAAAAGAGACCAGATTTGGAGAAGGCTGATTTAGAGGCTACTGAAGGTTTATGACAGTTAAGCCTTATGACGATAATTTCTTCTTCTCTTATTTAGAAATTGCCGAACCATTCTTCTCTCTTGTTTTTTCTTCATGACTGTTCCTGATTTCTCTCTGAATGGCATCTGTTTTAATTTGTATGTTGCATGTAATATAGCAATAGGTGCAGAATAGATAATAATAATATTTATTATTAAATAAGAATAACCTGGCACCTGCAAGGGTGAAACTTTTTTTAAATCATTTCTTATGAAAAATTTTCAACATAAAATTCAATAAAAATCACACTAACCTAAAAAAAGAAAAAAGG
Source organism: Lacerta agilis (assembly GCF_009819535.1). NCBI lineage: Eukaryota > Metazoa > Chordata > Lepidosauria > Squamata > Lacertidae > Lacerta > Lacerta agilis. Next base: position 25,384,695 of record NC_046331.1, read on the forward strand.
GAAGGAAGGAAAAATAAGGAAATGAAGGAAATAAGGAAGAAGAGAAAGAAGAAAACAACAAAAAGGAAATTGCAAAACCCTCTGTCAAAATTATATATTAACCGTTATTCCACACACAGAAGAGTAAACCCTCCCAGCTCTCACCTGAGAGCTGCCCCCTCTTCACCCAGCCTCCCACCCAGGAAAATCAAGGCTGAAAGTGCCTGCTGTGTGCCCTATCTGCAAATGTTAAAGTTGCAGAACTTTCACTCCATATTGCAATGTGCTTTGAGTTTTGTGAAGTTCATAGGAGCAATGAAATCTTGAGTGCACCCATTGGCTGAGAATGGTGTGATGCCTTAGAATGCTCCATGAATATTCTTTAGTGATAGAGAATTAAAGAAGGCTACATGGAATGTTCAAGGACATTCTCTCCTCTGAGTGAAGTGATAGAGCAGTTGAGTTGGAACTGAAAACAGCATCATGCTAGGAGAATCTGTGTTGGCAGGATAGGATTGCTGAGAAAGAGAAAAGAACCCAGGAGCTGAGCTAAAAAGCTCAGGATGGTACACCTTCCTCAGACAGCCAAGTGAGGTAGGTTGGTGATGAGCCCAAGTGAGCATTTGTGTCTCCCCAGTCTAAATCTGCCACAGCAGGAAAAAGGTGGTGCTGGGATCAGTGGCAGACTGAGATACAGGAATCAGAGCAAATAGAAGCCTATGGAAAAGAGAGGTAAATATGATGGATAGATTATGCCAACTGATGGGTCCTGATTTTTATTTACACAACTTAAGGTGTAATGTAGCATACAGTCAGAGCCCCTGATGGCCTCAACTGGGATCCCAGTGCTGTGGAATGAAATACCCAGGACCTTGCACAATTTACATGTTCACTGAGAACCCAATTCATTGTGCAAAATAGAACATGGTTGGAAGCACAGGACGAAGGACTGCAAAGGTAAGGCTGGGGACTAACCTACAGAGCCGGAGATCTCCTTTTTCTCTGAAGAATACAATTTCTTCATGACTGGCAAAGAGGTAAGTGGTGCAGCTTTTTTTTTTTTAATTGCTGCATCTCTATGCTCAGGGGGAAGCTGTGACCAAACTCATGCCTCTAATGCAATGATATTTTTAAAGCATCAGATTCTGCTATATGAGGTCCGGCTCAGGTAAGATTGTGTCCTCTTTCTCCCTAGCTTTTCCCTTGGACCATGAATAGCAGTTTGATATTCAGGAATAAAAGGGGGAAAGCTCTTCTTAAATGGAAAAATGCTATATGCTTAGTTTGTTGCAATTATACTCACCCAGGGAGCTCAACAGTGACAGGCATAGTAGTCCCCACCCCACCCCACATATACCTTTTCTTCGCAACCCTCTACTAAATAGACTAGTTTAAGAGTTAGTGACAAGCCTCAGGTCATCCAGTGAATTTGATGGCTGAGTTTGAACTTGATTCAGTTTGCATTTAAGTAGGAACCTACCTCAATAGAGGGAAACCTTTGGCCCTACAAATGTTGCTGAGCTATGGCTCCCAACTTCTCTGGCCATTTTCCATATTTGCTAGGGCAGATGGGAGTTGTAATTCAGCAATATCTGGACAGCCAAAGATTCCCCATCTACCCAATTAACAATTTTGAAACAACATGTCTTCTTCTTCTTTGGCAATCACTCGTAGCCGAGTAAGATTGTCTCCATAAGCACAGTTTTAACAGTGAGTCCATAAGTGACTGTGGAGGCCAATTCTGGATCCACATGTCCTTCCACAGTGGGGACATTGGTTTCTGGGCGGGAGTTGATTATGGTGAGGGTTTGCCAAGCGTGCCTTCCTCTTAACACGTTTCTCCCTTTTGTCCTGAGTTCGAACATCTTCAAAGTCCATGACACCTTTGGTAAAGGCTCGTTCCAGTTGTTTCATTCTCCAATTGGAGAATGAAACAATATGTAACCTAAACATAGCCACCCTTCAAAATTTGCACTTCTCCAAATTCTACAATGCAGTTCTTCTTTAAGCTTTCTGCATTGTACTCTTCCCCCTGTGGTTTCCAGCAACTGGTATTCAGAAGCATTGCTGCCTCTCACCATGAAAGGAGAGCATAGCCTCCATCATGGCTAGTGGCCATTGACAGACTTCTCTTCCATGAATGTATCTATTTCTCTTTAAAAAGTCATCCAGAGAGACATCACTGCAATTCCTCCTTAAAGCTTTTAAAGCAGAGAGTTGGATGGCCATCTGTCATGGATGCATTAGCCGAGATTCCTGCATCCCAGGGGGCTGGACTCGATGATCCTCAGGTTCCCTTCCAACCCTACAATTCTAAGATTCTTCAGCCTAATATAAAAACACTCATGTTAGGGCAAAGTATGCATAAAAATGAACATATTAAGTGAAAATAGCATACAGAAGGCATTATACTAGGAAAACCAATTTGTAAATATGTGTATCATGGGTAAAACAGCACACAGACATGTCTATATTAGGAAAATTTTGCACTAAAATAGCCTGATCAAGCAGAGCTGCATACAAATTCTTAGGCATTAATGTCTCCCTTCAGTATTTCACTGATGAAATGGGGATGTGATTGTACCACTCCTATCCTTGTACCAAGTATTTCTCTGGGAACTCCTAACACTCATTTTGTGGTAAGCTTGCGGCCACCCACTCTGTGTACTTGTATTCATTTGCTCTGCGACAGCCTAGCCAGTTCTCCACTGATCTGAAAACCAACTGTGTTTCTGTTTGTTTGTTTGTTTGGTTGGTTAGAGAGATATCAGAAATGGCAAAACTATTCTACTGTGTTACTGATAGTTCAAAACAGCAGCTGTAGTATGTGGACTTGACCAGATCCAACTCAACCTCACCCCAGTAAAGTTAAGCAGAAAGTTAAGGTCCAGTGGCCTGGGTGAATCATAGTGCCATGCAATTACAACATAATCATAAACATTACAGGAAATATTGTGCATAGCACATAATACACTCATCACCCAACATCTGGCGAATGTCACACTGGCTATCCCTTCCCTTCCTTGTCACAACAGTAGGAGCAAAAGAGGGCATTGATTTACCAAGGACCAGTGAGCAGTGATGTGACTGGCAAGAGGAGGAAAGATGTGGTGAACATGCAGGCAGTCAACACCTGGCCTGCCCCATTCAGTCACCCATTGAATGGCATGAGAGACCTACATAGTCTGGCACTGGGCTTGGTTTTGCCTTCTTGACGATTGGTGGCAATTGCTAATGAAATTAGAGTGGATCCTTGGAGTTGGGGCAAGCTTCTAATTTCACAAGTGAAGCAATATCAATGACAACTTGCAAAAAGAAAAGGTAGGTAAAGCTTTCTTTCTGGCATTTGCAGCTTGAAATGTGGCTTAGAATTTGGGGGAAGATGTTTCCTCCCTCTCTCCTAATGTGGGTGGGGTAGGAGTCATCCAGTGATGTGACTGGCAAGACATTTGGGAAAGTCAATAAAAACACACTTTTTATTCTATGTACTTGGTTTGAAATGATTCACAAGCTGCTTTGTATTGTACAAATTTGTGTGTTGCTTGCTTTTATATATATGACTATGTATAAACTTCTTAAAGTGTTCTATTAAGTAGTGTATAAATAAAATTGTAGATTATACACCATGAAAATACACAAAACAATTTAAGAAGCAAACAATACCTACAACTATCAGTGCTGATAAAATCAGTAAAACTTTGAAACAAATATAAGTAACTAAATTATATGTCTGCATGGAAAGTATTTTGTAAAAAGTAAAGAATAAATGCAATTAATAATAATTCACTTCATGCAATGCATAATTAATTTGCTGCCACGAGATACAGTTGATGGCCACTAGCTTGTATAGCTTTAAAGGATTATTAGATAACTTCATGGGGGGATAAGGCTAGCAGTAGCTACTAGGCGTGATAGCTAAATGTTTCCAACAGGATCAGAGGCAGTTAATTATGGTGTGGAGATGCCTGTCTCATGAGACTCATGGTCATCCAGGCAGATGGATATTGGAAGATACAGGAAAGAAAAAAGTATGTAGTACATCCCACAGTGTATAGTTTGCATGCACTCCCACAGGATGCTGCAGTGGCCATGAACTTGAATGACTATAAAAGGAGGCTGGACAAATTCATGGAGAATAAGGCTGTTGATAGCTACTAGCCAGGATGCATAGGCTTAGATGGCTGTGGTATGTCTCTGAATTCCAGTCACTGAGGAACACAAGTCCTGCTTAGGGGCTTCCCATGAGCATCTGGGAACTTGAGGTGGAGCATGACCCAATGTTCTCCCTCCACTGTCAGAGGCAGATTGCTTCTGAAAACCAGCTTGTGAGCTTTCCATAGGCATCTGGTTGACCACGGTGAGAAAAGGCTCTTCCCGAATAGTGCCGTGTACATACTGATCTAAACATAGTGGAACTTACTGATTTAAAATGCATAGAGTTTCACTGTAAGACTTCATTAATCAGATAACCCCAGTGCGAACATTTTCACACTATTATTGACAATAGTGAAAGCCTTGTATTCTGACAAACACCTCAGAATATGATTGTGAGTGTGTGTGTGTGTGTGTGTGTGTGTGTGTAGGGTGATTTAGTGATAGATGGCTTCTCCTCCTCAAGGGGAAAAAAACACAATTTTGCCCAGCTCCTACCATTTTTCTTTTTGGCATATAATATCAATAACTAAAATGTCAGAAAGTTTCTGGTGCTCATTATTTCTTTCCATCTGTGGCCAACAGACAAATTCCTTTTATTAATGTATGCCCTGCTACCTTATTCTGTTTGGGCTTGGATAGCTCCTTGTTTTGCTTTGTTTTTGGTATTAAAAATACACCTTATTACAAAACAACATAAAATATGTGGTTTGGTGGTAACCTGTCTGTTTTGTAAGGTAACAGGAGAAAAACTTCTTTGCATAGGGTTTGCTGGCCCAAATAACATTGAAATATAACTCTCATCTGTCCCTACCATCATAACCAATGATGGTGGGATGGGATGGTAAAAGATGTCATCCAGGAAAAACCTCTGGATCAGGGTGTCCCAAACTTGAGTCTCTACCTGTTTTTGGACTACAATTCACATCAACCCTGACCACTGGTTCCTATTAGCTAGGGATGATGGGAGTTGCAGTCCCAAGACAGGTGGAAACCCCAGTTTGGGAAACCCTGAACTGGAGGGTCATGGGTTATCCCCCCTCCTTTATTTTAATAATGCATATACCATTTGTTACAATTGTTTTTAAGCTGTGTGCAATAGGGGGTACAGCATAATGGTTGTTAAAATTAACCATAAAACAGGGTGGGGGATGTCACAGAATGCCTGTTGAATTAAGAGTAAGCTCTACCAAGTTCTGGAACACTTGGAACATACTACGTGGGCTACAACTCCCATCATCCCTCACCATTGACCATGTTGTATGAGTTTGATGGGAGTTGGAGTCCAACAGCATCTGGAAGGTGCCACGTTGACTAACCCTCTGCTCAATGGGGGATGGGGCCTGTCTGATCTCAGCCAAAGGGGAGTTCCACTGAATTGAACCCACAACACTGAGCACACAATTCCTAGTGGATATAAGCCACATGTCTCAGCCAAGAGGAACTCCTCCAAAGACCTTGTGAGTATAAGGCATCAGGTGGTCCTTAAAGTATCCTGGACACAACTTGTTGAGGGTCTTGCAAATTAATACAAGAACTTGGCCTGATGCTAGCGTGGGAGTTAGATCAGTACTCGGGGTGGTTAGGAAAGCAGAGGGGTACCATTTCTTCTCAAGCAAACCTTAAACCTTCCCACTTCTTTTCAAAGGACAACAGCCGCACTCCCTTATCCCTTATTTAGACTGCTTGAGAGCAGAAGGAAGTGGAAAGTTCCTTCCCTCATGCATGCATGCTAAGGGTAGATCTTTAAGTTGCAGTGTACCCAAAGGGGTACACTAGCACTCTCACCCTTAGGCCAGAAATGTTTGAATTTAAAATGGCAGGCAGCTGGACTCTTGACTGCCAATGCAGGTGCTTCTTTCCACATGCATCTCCACCTATTGCTGTGGTACCTATGGGGCATATTTACTGTCATTTGTAGTGCCCCTGGGCTCTGTTGGGACCCAGACTTGTGCCCCATAGTTGGACATCATTGCACCACTATGGGTGTTCTCAAATTATTCAGGCAGTGTTGCAAGTGTGTCCCCCTTTTCAGTTGTTGAAGGATGTGCTCCTTTTGTTGTTGAAAGAATCCTGTTATGTTTAACTCTTTTTGGGGGGAGCAATTTTGCGAATTATTTTATAGTGATTGGTTTCCATTTCAGTGAGATAAAGTATCTCTTAAGTAGCAGACAGAAGGAAGGAATAGCCTTTTAATATGTCTTATATTTGACTTGACATATATATGAGAGCACCTGACTTAGCGAATTGAATTTTGGAACCACAGAGCAGATTTAAGTTGTACTGAAGTGCTCTTACCAGTTTCTGTCAGGCTTTTCTGGAGTGCTAGCCATGAGAAATTGCAGTCTGTGTGTTGATGTTAACCTCTCCCCTGCAAAGCACTACGAGATATTCAGGCAATCACTGGAACACAAGAAACTAATCACATTTTTGTTCACACTCCCTCTTCCCCTCTTGAGTGCAGCATCCCATTTTGTTTACTGTTTACACAAACCATAACTTGTCATGGTGTTCAAAGTGAAACATCATGGTTAGCATGTGAATTGGAAACACCACTTCAAACCATATTTTCCGATTCTGCTTTGGAGGGCAGGTGCCAACCATAGTGGTCCAACCTGAGCACAGCATCAAATTATGGTTGCTGCTAAGCACAGATGGGATGGGAAGCTGAGATGGAATAGAGAATGCTTGAGTCCAGTGCTGAATGTGCAGTCCTCCTGTGCTTTGGTTGATTGCCTGAACTGAATGTCTACTTGCTACCTCATTTGAAAAAGTGCAATGTTGAAACAGTCTTCAGCTAAAAAGAAGTCAAAACAGTTGTATTTTTTTTTTAAAAAATATTTATTAACTTTTTCAAAACATAAACAGAATACAACAAACAAATACATTACAATACAACTATTACAAACAAACTACAATAAAAAAAACAAAAACTTACTGCTTTAAATTGCTACTTTCCTTTACATTGTGGATTGACTTCCTCACATCTGCCCTTCCTCCGTTCATTGTCTCACATCTTTAGTAATTTATTTACATTGTATAAACCTTATTTTACAAAAAAATCCTATCCATTTTTTAAAACTATTATCTTAATTCATTATCTCCAAATTCCTTAACACTTAACAAAATTCTAAATCTGCAGTCTAACTTATCTTCCAAGTTACATCTACATTTCAATCTTACTATAATTTTCTAAATACAATTAAAATTTCTTCCTTTCTCCGACCACATCATCCCTCTGGTCACGGAACTTCCCGGTCATCTCAGCAAGTTCCATATAGTCCATCATTTTCATCTGCCATTCTTCAATCGTTGGTAATTCCTCTGTCTTCCAGTTTTTAGCTATCAAAATTCTAGCTGCTATTGTGGCATTCATAAACACAGTAGAAGTCAAAACAGTTGTAACACACACACACACACACATTTGGTTTTCTGTTTGCTTGTTTCTTTAGAAAAAATAAAAATACTGATGCATTTCAAAGTTATGTTTTGTTCTTAACTTTTTCTGTTTTATAAATACTGTTAGCTGTTCTGGATTCTTTATGAGAGAGAGCTGGGTACAAGAGGAAGAGGATGCAATTTTCACGAAAACAAACAAGGAAAAATGTAACCAACAGGTTTTCCAAGTAATTGCTGGCTTTCCCTAATAATCTTACCATTGAAAGTAGCAGACTAAAAAGAGGCAGACAAAGGTGTGGAAAATGTGCCTGTACATTTTTTGCTGCCTAAGGTGGAACAGCAAATTTTGGTACCCTAGCATTTTAGTACCCAAAGCAGCAGATTCCTCAAGTGCGCCTCCTTGATCCAACTGTAAAAATGCAGTAAGTAAAGGAAAAACTTGCTGTCCTTCTGTGACACTCTGAATCTACTGCCTGAGGTTTCAGTCTACTGATAAGGCTGGCTCTGAGAAAGAGAGACCTCTGAAGAAAGTCAATTTGCGATGCTCTCTCTTCCATTACTGTTTTATTATTATGTATTGCTACTATTGAACAAAATTAACTTCTGGTGGAAGATTGTGTTAAGGTGTGTTTGTTTGCTACTCCACAGTTTCTTGTTTTGGCTTAAGAAAGTGCCCTTTGAACAAGACATAACTATTCCTTTTCTTTTTACCTTTTTGGGGTACTACTCTGAACAGCGGAAAAGTGGCTTTGTTTAGGTGTTTACTGCTAATTGTGGTATAAGTAATGGCTGATATTGGCTTAACATTCATTAATTCTGTTTCTCCTGGTCTTGCTTGGTCTTGGGTCTTTCTGTCAGGAGAAATGCGTGTTTCCTGCCTTTTGTTGGCATCCTGTCTTGAGAGACAGCGGAAAAGTGTGCACCTGTTGTGGCTGTAGAGAACACTACAGGAGAAACATGCTTTATTGCAGTAACTGTTGTTGTTGTTGTTACTACTACTACTACTACTATTATTATTATTATTATTATTATTATTATACTAGTTCACAGCATAAAAATACAAGTTAACAACACAAAATACATAATAAAAACAAGAGCAAAAATAAAACAAAACCATCTCCCACAAACACCTTTAAAAGGATGTAGGATGTTAACCAGCCAAAGGCGTGGTTTCGGATGAGAGAGATGAGTTTCTAGTAAATTTAAATTGGAAATTTCTTATTGGAAATAAACGAGTTTCCAATAAACCCAGTACATTTATCTCAGTTTTTTCTTCTTCATTTTGAGCCCTGCTGTACAAAACATAAATTTTGGGACACAGCAAAACTTGTGGGCATTATTCCTTCTGAGGGTTAATGACTTGAAGCACTTCTTCTTCTCTCCTCACCCCCCACCCCCTTTTCCTAGCAAGCATGAAATCTTGGATAATTTTATTAGAATTGCAATTGGATTGCATTACTGTTTTTTAATGCTGGAATATTTGTTCCTTTTCCTCTTGGAATATAGAACGAGTGTTAATGCATAAGTAATAGAATGTTGACATGTTACAGTGACAAGCCAGTGATTAAGAGCTGCTGTATAAGAATAGCTAGCTTCAGCCCCAGTCAAGGGTAGCAGCAGGAGGCCAACTTCTGTAGGTTCACTAGCTAGATGACTTTTGTTTTTGAAAAAAACCAACCAATCTTTTTAATACCAGATAAGAAGTTCACACACTTTGTTTAAGATTGCTTGAGGAACTTGGAGGCCCTGATTCAAATCTCAGCCCACCCGATGAGTTGAGCATCAGCAGACCATTATATCTTAGCATCATCTGGGTCTGCAACATAGGGGTGATACTAAAAAATACAGGTTTCGCAAGAATGCTGAGGATTACAGAAATAATGTATGTGAAGATTATGGGTGTAATGTATGTGAATTAGTGCTTTGCTGAAATCTTTCCTCTGGTTTTTCCAGTGTTTCTTCCATTTTTATGCCTCATTCTCAAGGCACTTTAGATTATTGTTCAGTGACAGGTTTTGAGCTTACAATTCCGAGGTGGCCAAGGGTGGCTTACAAAAATCAATACTAAGATTGTCCTTGTCCTCAGTCTAAAAAGGCATGGCATGTGAGGAAAAGGGTGGGGGTGGGGAAGCAAAGCTTAAACACAATTTATTAGAAGGCAACAGTCCTTGTTGTATATGTACAGTGGTGCCCCGCTAGACGAAAATAATTCGTTCTACGAGTGTCTTCATAGAGCGAATTTTTCATCTAGTGAAGCGGCAATGCAGCGCGGAGGTTTTCGTGCTGGAAAAAAAAATCGTCTTGCGAGGCAGCCCCATTGACTTTTTCGTCTTGCAGGGCAGCCTTCCGCTAGCGAATGCTGTTCGTCTAGTGAGGCATTCGTCTAGCGAGGCATTCGTCTAGCGGGGCACCACTGTATATATTTTCAGGTTCAGGTGTTCACCTGTAGGCACAAGGATTAAACCATGCAAATCCCCACATGCAACTTCCTCCAGGTACATGGACTCTTCAGACCTTGATATGGGGCTTAATATGGTAGCTTGGTTTGGTTGCTGAATTTCCAGAATACACACAAAAAACCCACAGCTGCTTTGTTTGTGCAGTATGAAGAAAGATTGCAGCATTTGGGACTTTTTAGTTTAGAGAAAATGTGAGCTAGGAGTTTATAAAATTATGAGTGGCATGAAAAAAGTGCACAGGGAACAGTTTTTCTCCTTTCAAAACACTAGACCTGGAAGAATTATGGACGGATAAACGAAACAACTTCTTCATGCAGCACATAGTTGAATTATGACACTCGCTCTCGCAGAAATCATAAAACCATAGAATTGTAGTGTTGGAAGGGACCCAAGGTTCATCTAGTCCAACCCTGCAATGCAGGAATCTCAGCTAACCCATCCACGACAGATGGCCGTCCAACTTTCTGCTTAAAAAGCTTTAAGGAGGCATTTCAATGATGGCTCCAAACTTGGATGACTTTAAAAGAGAAATAGACACATTCATGGAGGTTAAGTTCGTCAATGGCTACTGTCCATGATGGAGGCTATGCTCTCACTCCATGGTCAGAGGCAGCGATGCTTCTGAATACCAGTTGCTGGAAGCCACAGGGGGAAGAGTGCTCTTGTGCTCAGGTTCTGCTTTTGGGTTTCCCATAGTCATCTGCTTGGCCACTGTGAAAATAGGATGAGGAACTAGATGGGCCATTGGCCTGATTCAGCAGGCTCTTCCTATGTTCCTATGTTAGATAGCAAAAGCTGTGGCGGCCACTGATTTGCCAATGCAAGGATTTTTGCTACTGATTTGCTCGGCATGATCCCAGTGAAGTTATGCCTGTGCCAGCAGTAGTGGGTTCACTCACAGCTGTTGTGCTGGGGACAGTCAAGAAGCATATGAGCAGGGTCACAGCATTCATAGGCAACTGTCCTTACCGTATGCTTCGCAGTGTGATAAGCTGTAATGTGTAGCTTCCCCCCACCTCTCTCCCTGGAAAGCCACAGTTAAACATTTGCTTCTCATTAGCTAACAGTCCAGCTGAGCAAAACAAATTCTCTTGTCATTTTAGTAGCTGATTGGGGCAAACGTGCCAGTGGTGTTAACTTGAGCATTTTATAGGTGAGAGCTCCAGCAAATGTTTGATTTAGGCTTTTTGTCGTTGCACACAGTAGCTGTTCTAGGTTTAAGAATGCAAAGACCATGAACAACTAAGGGGAGCACTGCAGGATATATAGACTGCAGACACAGATAGGATGATTTCCCTCATTTTCACACTTAAGTTTAGTTCACATTTATGCTGCAGTTTTCAATTACACAAGAAGCGTATTTGTGAAAATTCATCAGTGTTTTTGCAAATTCTGCCTAATACAGTGGACCTTCCGGATACAAACTTAATTTGTTCTGGGGGTCCGTACGTACCCCAAAAAGTCCGCATCTAGAGGCACCACTTCTGCGCACACATGCAGCACAGTAAAGCGCTTCTGTGCATGCATGCGGTGCGCAGAGCACTTCTGCCCATGCGCAAAGTGAAACACAGAAGTATACACTTCCAGGGTTGCCACGTTCGCAACCTAAAAGTTACGTTACCCGAAGGTAACGTAACCCGAGGGTCCACTGTATATGGATTTGTACCCAGTTTTGCCTAATATACACATTTTTGCAAAACAATTTCTCCTAACATTCATTTCCCCCTTAATTTAATATATTTTTAATATATATTTTTTCACTAATATGCATATCTACACATTTTTTACCTTAGTATATACATTTTTGTACATATCGCTTAGCTGGAAAAGTGTGAATTTCAAAAGATGGCTGTATTTTTATTCTCATATTGTTTCAAAAGTGCAAATTACATAGGTTTGCTTTTAAATGCAAACCAAATCCAGTTTCTCCCCATTCCTAATTACAACCATTGTTCTTTGAAGGTGTGATAACTCATTTCTTGAGGCTCACCATATTGAAAGCTTTAATTAGAAATTATTGAGTGTTGGCTGTTTAATGGAATATATCAGGCTTCCCTACCCTAGCTTTCACTCATAGGTGGTGGGGTCTACTTCTGGGAGTGGGGCATCATTTTCTTTCTTCATTACCCTTTGCAACCTTTACAAATTGCAAAGCATTTCAATTTTTCACTGCATATTTTATATAAGTCATGGTGCTTGATCCTCCATGGTCCATTGTGGTCCTTGTAGGGCTGCCTCTGAAGGCAGTTCAATTGCACTATGGGGCATTGTGTGTTTTGTGTTCTCATTTTGTATTTTTATGTTGTGAAATGCTCTGTCATCTTTGGAAGACAAATTTAGATGGTGGTGGTGGACCCTTTACCTGTTGCTGTTGAAGATTTTACTTTGTAGTAGGAAATTCAGGGTTGTTTGTTTTTATAGGCTACTGCTTCCCACAGACTGATGGATAGGCCCACCTTAACCCTGTGGAACAGCATGTGTGGTGAGGGACATGGGTACATTTCCTGCGGGTGTTAAAAAATAGGCTTGTCTCAGCCCTTTATGCTAAATGTCCAGTTCTCTGTTTGTGTTACTTCCTGTCTCCACTTGTTCAAAGCTGGGATTTTCTTAGTTTCAGTACTGATGAACTGAGGAATTAAGAGACCATTACAAGGTCACAAACAGACCTCACAGGCAAGATCCAGGGGAAGGAAGTACAAACCCAAATCACTTCTAAGTTAGAAGCTTTTGCTCTATGCACATTTATAAAGGTTATTTCCATAAAAAAATGTGACCTCCATTTAAGGGTGGCTTCAATTTCTCTCTCTCCCCTCCCCTCTTTCCAAGAAGCTGAAACTAGGAAGTACTATTACTGCTTTGTCTGCAGTTTGAAGCAGAAGGTGTTCTTCTAATCATTATCCTGGAAGCTGAGATCCCGTTCTACAGCTTGAGCTGAAATACACGGCTTGTTAATTAATGGGAAACCCAAACTCTTTCAGCTCCCCATTAAATACCACCTTTATGAAAAGACAAGTCTCCCCACTCCCCATCCTCACTGCTGAAAATTTGGTGACTGTTTTAATCATTTCTTGCTGCTCCTTCATTCTCCGTAGCAGATGAGGTGTCTGCGATGAGGGGGAGAAAACCTGGTAATGAGCAGAATGTATAAAATAAGACACTGGTACGGCTTTGTAGGCAGACTGGCTAAGTACAGTTGCAACAAAATAGCTTGTTCAAATGGATTGATCTTTTTGCATTGTCTACTAGAAGGATTGTGCTGGCACTTGTCATCACAAGTGTAAATGATCTCATCTGCACAGTTAGTTTCACAGTGTCACTTTATGGTGTCTGTGGCTGGAGGGATGAGATGAAAAGTGAATGCGGTTTCCACCCCGTCCGCTTGTTCTCATGCTGCCAAAGTGAGATCCATATTTTTCTGCAGGTGGGTGTCTTGTCCCCTTCCATCAGCAAACATCAGTGGCTTAGTGGTTTTATTTTTCTCTCTTGTGCACCCGTTGCGGTCTAATAGACTGGTTAACACTATTTGATTAGCTTCGTACAAAGATTAGGTTCAAGGTTTTTGTATTAGTTTATGAGACCCTGAGCTCTGAGTCAAGCAGCACACAATCAATTCTCATTGATGCACTAGTCTTCTTCTTGTGGGGAGCTGATTGGCTAAGGGAGCTTTCCACAATGGCACCTGGCATTGAAGTGGTTCAGTCTGTTATGCTGCCTCATTCTCTTTCAATAAGTGGGCCAGACCCAAGATCTGAAATCTTGATCTGGACTCACTGTGTGGTCTTGAGGAAGCTGTATGTTCTCATCCTTAGCTGCCCCCCAAAAGAAAGCAGTAAATAGGGTGTTGTGTATTCTTTGGAAGTAAACATTATGAAGATTGTGGAGCACTGTAAATTTTAGTGTTGTAGAAATGTTAAGCTGTAGCATCTCCAAGGATCGGGTCATTATTAAAATAATTACTCAAAGCACTCTTGTCTGTTGAGAGCTCGTGTGTTTGATGGGGCATGGATAGTATGAACAAGCACTAAAATTATCCTGTGCCAATAAATAAGGAGATTTTAGAAAACATTTTAAGTACCTTAACTTATTCAAAATCTCCCACACATGGCTCACAATATTCTAAAAGAAATAAATTACAAGAGCTTTGAACATTTTTAAAAACTATGTAAAAGAAAAGTAATGGAGTTGTCTTCTTCTTTGGCAATCACTTGTAGGGATTGAACCTACCCAACATCTTAACAAGCTCATCGAAAAAATCTGGGGGAGAGAGAGGAGATCCCAACAGACTTTAGGGATGCCAAAATTATCAACCTTTTTTTTTTAATAAAAAAAGGTGATAGAACAGACTGCAGAAACAATTGACACATCTCTTTATTAGCTGTGGCCGGCAAAATTATTGCAAGGATCTTAGCAAACTGTCTCCTAACTATATCTGAGGCTATCCTGCCTGAATCCCAGAATGGAGATGTAGAGGAAGTGCCAAATTTAAGAGTAGCATTGAATTATACCCTTAAAATTACATTATGTTAACAGATTTTAATATTGAACTATTACATTGTTGTAACTCACCCTGGGAACATGGTGAAGGGTTGGTAAGAACTTCAACTTCTCCTCCTCCTCCTTTCTATCACCATTGCCTTAGGGAGACCCAATAATTTTTATCCAACTCCTAAAGCATTTGGGAAATTATTATTCTTAGCTTTTATTCAAAGATCCCAGGGCAGTTCAGCCCAGAACAATAAAAAAATGAAAATACAATGTACATAAGAAAACAAACCAATATCCCCCCACTCCCACAAGAACATTTAAAAATCCACTGAATGTTAGTCAGCCAAACACCTGATTGAAAAGAAACTTTTTCACCTGGTGCCTAAAGATATGTAATGAAGGCACCAGGCAAGCCTCTCTGAAGAGAGCATTCCACAAATCGGGAGCAGCTGTAGAAAAGGCCCATTGTCACGTTGCCACCCTCCAGACTTCTCATGCAGGAGGCACACAAAGAAGGGCCTCAGATGACGAGTGCAGGGTCCGGGTTGGTTCCTATGGAGAGAACCAGTCCTTGAAGTATTGTGGTTATGAGCTATTTAAGACTTTATAGGTCAAAAACAGCACTTTGAATTCGGCCTGGAAGCTAATTGGCAGCCAGTGCAGTTGGGCCAGGATTGGTGTTGTATGATCAAACCATCTTGCCCCAGTGAGCAACTTCACCGCTGAATTCTTCACCAGTTGAAGTTTCCGAACGGTCTTACAGAGGCAGTCCTACATATAACATGTTCCAGTAATCTAACTTGCAGGTTACCAGAGCATAGACAACAGAAGTCAGGCTATCCCTGTCCAGAAAGGGGCGCAGCTGGACCACCAACTGAAGCTGATGGGAGGGAGAGTTTCTTGAGGAGTGGCACATCCACTGCAATGCATGCAGATGTAAAGGAGAAGTAGAGCTGTGTGCTATCAGTGTATTGCTGACAATGTACTCCAAAAAACCCATTCTGGACAACCCAACTTAGCAGTTTCAGGTAGATGTTAAATAGCTGCATAAGGGGATAAAATTGAAACCAGAGGAATTCCACAATGAAGGCTCCCCAAGTCTCACCATGCAAATAGGCCTGGAACCACCACAAAGTGGGTATTTAGGAAGTCCTACAATGAAGAGGCACCTTATGAAAATACCTTGTTTCTTACAGCCACTGTTTCAACTTCACTGGTCCAAAATTGTAGGAATATAGGAAGCTGCCTTATACAGAGTCAAACCATCTACCTCAGCATATCCTAAAAAATCAATTTCCTGGATTTTAGGCTGGGGCATCTCCCAGTTCTAACTGGAGATGCCAGGGATTGAACCTGGGGCCTTCAGCTTGAAAGGCAGATGCTCTACCACAGAGCTGTGACCCATTATGCTACTCCATTGTATCCATGGAGAAAAGGTCTCCATGGCAACCTATATGGAAGCATCAAATTTAGTCCTCTCAGCAAATCTGTTGAGGTGGAATATGTCAGTGGGTCTCCCACCCCTGTACCAAAGTGGCCCTTCATGAGCCAGTAAATGAAAAGAAAGGGACAGGTTGATCAGCATGTGTGATCATTTTATTTTATTTTTTAAAATGAATTTTGGCTCATTAGTGACTAAAAAGCATTCTTAGCACCACTTCAAAAAGTAGCTTTAGAGATTTGATGTCCTAGAATCCTTTCCTAGTTGGTTTGGATAGCTCTCAGGCAGATTGATTTCTGATTTTATGACACAGAAGACCACAAGAGCAGCTCTCACCTTCATCTAATAGTCTTATTTGGCTCTGCTAAAATCACTGGAAATTGCTTCTAAGTAAGACACTTAAGGTCAGTATGCTAGATGATTTAAAGGATGCTTTGGATAATGCAATAAAGTATTGGTCTCCCAAAGGTATTTGTGGTAGGGCCAAGCTGAAAAAGTGCTCGAGGCTTTCCTATTAGAAAAAAAAAAAATCTTCTGTGGCAAAAATTTGACTATTTCTCAGTATTTGCTCCCAAAGGTGTGTGGTCCTCAAAGTAAGGGCAATTGTGTGCACATATGATTCTGAATGCTAAGAATGGAAAATGCAAATTTGTTGATCTGTGAAATATTGCCCTCTCTCACAATTGTTGCGTCATATTGCCCATGTTCAGTTGTTGTGTAGCCAATCAGATTACCTATGCAATCTTGGTAAGTCACCATGTTCATTATTGTCTGGGATCGCTATCCACTAAGATGACTGTCAGGTTTTGTTTTGCTTTTCAAACAGTGGTGCAGCAAGTCAGAAAATGAAACCCAGTGATCAAGGTAAGTCAGGTAGGTAAGAGTTTCGCCACAAAACTAAAAATATTGGACTTCTGAGCCCTATTCAGATCTTCTTTGTGCTAGGGATGGATGGGTCACTGCATTCACGATTCTGCATATGTACGTTCCTGGGTTCTATCTTGTTTCTGCATTCATTTGTGCATGTATCTTAATCAAAAGTATCAGTGAAGACTGTATCACAGTGTGTATTATTTGCATACATATTTTCTCAATATCAGTGTGTAAATATATATTTATCCATATGTGTTTTATGGCATATTTTGGTATGTCTTCTAAGGCGAGAACTGTATTGCAGATCAGAGTATTGTGAAATCCAAGGAGAAATATGCTACAAGATGCGGATCAGGGGGTGAATTCCTCAAGCTTACCTGGATAATACATTAAAATGCATGGAGGCAAAGCAAGTGGAATTATGCTTATGACTCTGCCTCCTTATTTGCATTCAGTATGATTTCTGCAAAGGGACTCATAGATTCATACAGGTGCAGATACTCCATATGTAATCCAGCTTTCCTATGTAATCAGGGGTCCTACTTGCATGAAGCAACTGTACATGTATAGCTGTATTATATATTAATTATTATATCATATTATATTATATTATATTATATTATATTATATTATATTATATTATATTATACCACCCTTTATCTGAAGATCTCAGGGTGATTCACAACATAAAAATACAAAACAAGAACTCCAAATACATAATAAAAATAAAAATAACTCCAAATAAAACCAATAACTCTCACTTCCATAAACACGTTCAGAAGTCCATAGAATGTTATAGAGAAACATTTTTGCCTGGTGCCGAAAGATATGTAATAAATGCACCAAGCGAGCCTCCCTAGGGAGAGCATTCCACAAGCAGGGGGCCATAGTAGAAAAGGCCTGTTCTTGTGTTGCCGCCCTCCCAGCCTCTCATGAGGGGTGGTCATGAAGAAGAGCCTCAGATGATGATTGAAGGTCTAGGTCTGAGATTCTGGCACAGCAACTAAGCCAAGGTTTGTCTTAGCACATCATCCGAACCTGGGATTGTGGTTAAGTTCTCTTCCATAACCATGGGTTATAGCCAAAGATTGTTCTTGGCTACAGATCATGGCTAAGGAGAAGAGCTTAACCACAACCCCAGGTTCGGATGATGTGCTATGAGAAACCTTGGCTTAGCTGCTGTGCCAAAATAAAAGGACTGGGGAGGAGCAAAGGCCATTGCAATCTCCATCCTAGGAATGACAACATTTCTTGCTAAGCCATAGTTTGGCTTAGTATTGTGTGCGAACATGGCCCCTATTGATTTACACAGATGATGGTGTAAGAGAGCTTCATGTGTTTGTATATTAAACAAGATGCTGCAAACTTGGTTGCTAGGTTTGTCCTCAATTTGCCTATAAAAATTGAAAATATCTTGCATAATGACTAGGATGTAAGTGCTTCCATTTTCAATAGACTTGCATGGCACTTAAATAGGTAACAACCCATTAGTAGGTGGATTTGTTGTGTATTAAGCTACCCAGACATAGTTCTGAGGGGCAGATACAAACATGCATATATGCATACATACATATATAATTTTATTTGTATGTCACCTTTCCACCATTCAAACCATGCTCAAGGCAACATAAAAAATACATAACTACAACATAACCAAAGTAGTCATAAACAATAAATCAACGTTAAAAAATATACAACCAAACTGAACAATTTTCACATAAATCACAACAGGATTTAATACAAAGATACCAAAAAAAAGCAACAAGACCCCAAGCCCAAGGGTCTGTTGAGCAGCCTCACCTTTTGTAGCTGGAGTCAGTCAAGGCCCCACCCTCCCAGGCCAGGTGGAAAAAAGCTGGCAGGACAGGGAGCAGGTGTTCTAAAACTCACAGCCTAGATGGGAGATGATTCTTGGTACTGAAATCTTAAATAAGAAAACAACCACATTACTTTGAGGTGTATTAAGTAATAACAGCCCCCGACATTTTACGCAGCCCTCTGTACCATATTTGTTTTTCTTGCCTGCAATGTGTATCAAAATTTAAATTCACAGTTAATTGGATTTCTTTTTGCTTTTAGTGCATGCAACACGTTAGATTATCTTTATCAATATGCAGGAGGCATACAGCTTTGTGAATTGCAACTTCAGAGGCATCAGTTCTGTTTTTATGAGCCTAATTTTTTTATTCTTTTGTATGCCATGCTGAAAACATCTCCCCATGTGCTAAAACATAAGCTCATGATACTATTTATCTGCTTCCCTTCCAGAAGGATTCACTCAGCAGGTGCTGCAGCATACACTCTTGTATCGTTCAGAACGGAACATCTGCTGCCTCACCTTATTTGTTTTTGTTTTTTAAAAACCACAGGGCATTAATCCACTTTCGTACTCTGAGCCATTTAAGTCTATGCCATAGGTTTCCAATGTGGAGCCCATGGACACACATGTGCCTGCAGAGCCATTTCTTAATGCCCACAGGGTCCCATTTCCCCACTGAAATTCAGCTTGAAAGAAGCCTTCTTTAACCAAAAGATGACTTTCTTCAAGCCTGACCATGGCATGGGGGCAATTTCAGGCACGTCTGGGGAAGGGAGAGTTGTGGCATGTGTGTGGTGCCCCAAACAATTGTTCTGCTTTGCAAATCTGCAGCTCTTGTTTATCTACTTCCTTCCATTATGTTGATTTCATTCTTTTTTCTTAGGTCTTGACCTCCTCTGGTAAGGAAGTATTTTTACACTCCTTTGACACCTCAGGCCCACCTCTAGGTTTGAGGGAGTCCAGGGCAAGGTGCCTTTTGTGTGCCTGTGTGTGTTTAGGTGACGTTGTCAGTGGTGTTCCCCTTCCTGTAAGTTTGGCAGACAGCATGTGATGAATGTGGAAAATACTGTAGCCCAGCAACATCAATAAGAGATTTGCAGTAGTGCTGTTGGAAGTATTTGGTCTGGTAGTGCCGCCATTTTTATGCCCCTGATATATGTGTGTCTCAGGAAGCACTGGTGATGTTTGGTTAAAAATGTTGCTTGCCACCTTAGGGTTGCAAGATGGCATACCAGCCTAACTAGAGAGACGAGACCTTGCCTCAGTAATCTTTGCATTGGCACATCTAGCACAATCTACTTTGGTGTGCTTTATGTGGGGCTGCCTTCAAGGCAGTTCAGAAACTTCCTCAGGTTCAGGACATTGCTACCTGGTTTCTTGAGGGCTCTGGGTATTCAGAGCATGTGACACCAGTTCTGCCATATTTGTTGCTACTGCATTTCTGTGCTCAGATCAGAATGCTGCCACCCAGTGTGGGGCAGGTGCAAGTGCAGCAACAGCCACACAAAACATTGAGGAGTTTTAAGCGAGTCCCCGATTGTTACTTTTGCAAGCAGGTCTCCCTGTCATTACAGACCAGAGAAGGCTCACTTTTTTCCATTTGAAGGAAGAATTTTGGACCCAAGGCACTTCCTTCAAAGTGACTCCCTGTAATCATTGACCAATAGTAAGTTATTGTGAGTCCCTTTGAAGGTGTACTCCCGGGTTGCATCTGCCCTATGCATTTAAAGCAGTATCATGTTATTTTAAACAGTCATGACTCCCCCCCCTCCACTAGGAAACCTGGAGACTGCAGATTTCTAAAAATCTATGAGTTTTTAGGGGGCCCTCTGTGTGGGGACACACGGCTGCAAAATTCAGAGTGGTTTAACAGTCAATCCCTCTTCCCAATGAACTCTAGGAATTGTACCTCTGTCAGGGGAATAGGGGCCTCCTAACAACTTTCAGCACCCTTAACAAACTACAGTTTCCTGGGTTGTTTGGGGAGCATCCATGTTTAACGTGATATAATACTGTTTTAAAGTTATAGTGCAGATGGAGCCTAAGTACTGCTGTTGCAATGAAGGAGCATCTTCAAAGGTTGCTGTAACCACGAATCAGCTGATTGGTGCTTACAGCAACCTGCTTCAATCTTTGACAGCCAGCATGGTGTAGTGGTTAAGAGCAGTAGACTCATAATCTGGTGACCCGGGTTCGTGTCTCCACTCCTCCACATGCAGCTGCTGGGTGACCTTGGGCTAGTCACACTTCTTTGAAGTCTCTTAGCCCCACTCACCTCACAGAGTGTTTGTTGTGGGGGAGGAAGGGAAAGGAGAATGTTAGCCGCTTTGAGACTCCTTCGGGTAGTGATAAAGCGGGATATCAAATCCAAACTCTTCTTCTTCAATTATATGGCATAATTTTATTGACATGTGGATGACAGGTGGGCAATATTGCCCGCCTCTCAAAATTGGCCAGTGGTGTGGGGGAATTAGGGCTCAGATCCATTGATCGGATCTAGTTCCTCACTCGTACCTTACCCAAGGTTGTCAGCTTTGCCCCACTTATCAAATTCCCATGAAAAGGAGAAATAGAGAAGAAGCAACCACAAGACCCAGCAGCCCTGCTGTGTGTGCCCGACGAAGAAATACAGCAAAGCTTCTCTACACCTTCCTTTCCATCCCTACTAAAAAGAAAAGGAAAGAAAAGAAAGCATCACTGCAAATGCTGTGCAGGGGCTCTGATTGCGGTGCTACAGACACCGCTTATAAATTTTACGTTCTCCTTCATCTTTTGAAGCCAAACCCTCTTAAGTTCAGGAGAGTGAAGAATAGTCCCCTTCAGCATTTATCCATAGGAAAAATAAGCATGAAGCTGTCCTCCAGTTCTGGCTCTCATGGCTTGGCAGCGGAGCTGTCCAGCAGCATCAGCAGTCAGAGGCCCCAATGCTGGGAAGAAGGGGAGCTGTCCAAACAATTTCCAGGAGCAGTTTCTGAATTTATCTGCATCAATTACTGAGGTTTTAAGTAAGTCTGGCTGCCCAGCATTGTCTGGTATTATACCTTAGTTTGGGGTTGCTGTTATCATTGAGGACACAGTGGTGATTGTGTGCATGGGGCATAATATGTCAACTGATTCCCTAGTTGGGGTATTGTTTTAAAACACTGTATTTGGTATCTTTCTTTGCTTACTTTTCTTCTTAATTTTGTGGCCTGAACATTTGACCTACCTGGGCAGAACATAGATGGCTTTCCAGGGGAAAATAAGTGCATTCATAGAGGATGAGGCCATAAATGTTCACTAGTCACATGCCTATGTACTACCTCCACTGAATGAGTCGGTATACCTCTGTACACTGGTTGCCAAGAACTGCAAATGGGCAATGTGCTGCTGCACCTAGGACATGCTCACGAGCTTCCCAGAGGCATCTAGTTGACCTTTGGTTTCATCCAGCAGGGCTCTTATGCTGCTATGTTAGATAGGCTATGAAGCAGAGTTTAGTCCTTTAATACACAAAATGGCCAACCCAGTTCCATACCTCTACACACTTGTGGATTGCTCATTGTTTCAGGATGACAGAATAGGCCAACCAAGAATAAAATTCATGTTTGGCCTTGGAAATTTCCTCTTTAGTAGAACATGGAGAAAATCTTCCCCAGTTCCCTACCTGTGTTGTGATGCATAGGCAGTGCTGCCCATAGTTCAGCAGTGGATCAAAGGTGTGACCTCTTTCTGACTTTTTAAATGCTCATAAGCTTTATTTTGGAGTTGAATACACCATGCCCCAGTTTAGACTTAGGTATTCTAGCTCTCTGGGTGAATTCAGACATTGGGAATATTGTGTTAGCTTTCCTGGTTATAATGCTAATTCTTCGGCACCATTTTCTAATATGCCTTTCACACTGCAGTACCTGTTGTGTTATGGAATTGCGGCTTATTGACCAATAATACTGGCATGTCATGCTAAATTATGTCATGTCAGGCCAATGGGTGTGATGTGACACATCAGCGAACAGCACTGGACAGCATCATTACTCCCTCACTCTTTCTGCACATGCCTAATTCATCCATAATTTCCCCATGAAAAGAGCAGGATAGGACTGTATGCTGGTAACCCCTCCCCCCCAAAAAAGCAACAACACATCACATTATTCCTTTGATTTTTCCATAGGAAAGGGGGTTGCAAATTGTTTCTGTGTCGCCCTCTCTCCCTTACTACAGAAGTAGTGAGTAGGGAGGGCTGGAGAAGGTTGTAGAGAATGGCTTACCCCTTTGCTCTGTCTTCTGAGAGTGGAAGAAGGAGAGGCGGACATACCAGATACCATCTGATAGCATCTAGTAAGGTAGATCAGATGTGTATTAGATACACTACCACTTTATCAATCAACTCTGTAACCATGAAGTGCTGCTCTTTGGGTGTCTGCCCCCCCCCACATACCTCATCTTTTATTTTAAAAAAACCAAAACGGGATTCACTAGGATAGCATTAATACCGAAATGCAAACAAATCAACAACCTTATATATTTACTAGGAAATTATTCATATGCCGCTATGACAACACTATAATAGTTGCCATTATACTTCATCGCCACTTAAAAATTTGTAGCATGGAACTGGAAATTGGAACACATTGAATAGTTAGTTTCTTTTGGAAATACTATTAAGGTCTCATATCTGTCACTCCCGCTGCCTTAATTTTCATCTGTGCCCTTATTGCTAGCCTAATCACATTAACTGTTTCTTCATACAAATGACTACCTGCTTAAAATACTGTGCTGTGCCCCTCTTTAGACTGCTGGATGTCTTTGCATAGCACATTAGGCTCTCTGTTAAGTTATAACCTGCTTTTGTTTTAATGTGGAGTTACATTTATTGATTTATTTTTATTTACAGCATTTATTGCCTGCCCTTTAACCAAGAAGGCTCCCAGAACAGTTTACAGGAATCGGCGGCCCTGTCCGCAGGCTCACAATATGAAAAGACATGACACACAAGGAAAAAGGAATGGAGAGGGAGGAAGGAAAAGAAAGCTGAAGCACAAGTTATTCAAATTGCAGCAGGTGTTAGTGGCTGTTTTGACAGTTTCCAGTCAAGTAGGATAGGGCAGCTCCAGCCACACAGTTCTCTCATACAGCTGACTTGATGGCAGTTAAGATTAATACAGGATGGGGCATCACCATTCCCTCTTGCTGATGTCAGTGGTAGTTCCAGTGAGTTCCGGCTGGAAAAAAGCCCTGGTTAAACCCATCTGGGAATCATAACTCTATGATGGGAATAGCTACTCTCAGTACCTTGAATGAACTCCAGCTCACGGGACTCTTTGGAGGGAAGCCATGACTATATGAAGCGGTATGATACTGCTTCAAATTAATATTGCAAATAGTGCCTTAAATTCACATTTCTGCAGCAATTTGATTTCCTCAAATATTTTTAGATTTTTTTGACCCAATAAACACACATTTTAATGCAGTTTTGTGTATGCATTTTTTTAAGCAGTGTTTCTTAATGCATTTCTCGACCCGATCTGGTTACAGTGATCCATGCGATGGTCACCTCCAGGCTTGATTACTGTAATTCTCTCTACGTGGGGCTGCCCTTGAAGCTGACTCAGAAATTCCAGCAGGTGCAGAATGCCGCGGCGAGACTCCTTACGGGGTCCTTGCCGTGGGATCACATTCATCCAGGGCTTTACCAGCTGCACTGGCTCCCGGTGGAGTACAGGGTCAGGTTTAAGGTGCTGGTATTGACCTTTAAAACCCTATGCGGACTAGGACCCTTGTACCTATGGGACCGCCTCTCCTGGTATGCCCCACAGAGGACCTTAAGGTTCATAAATAACAACATTTTGGAAGTTCTGAGCCCCAAGGAGGTTAGATTGGCCTCAACCAGGGCCAGGGCCTTTTCAGCTCTGGCCCCGGCTAGGTGGAATGCCCTACCACAGGAGATCAGGGCCCTTCGGGATTTGACATCTTTCCACAGGGCCTGCAAGATGGAGCTGTTCTGCCTGGACTTTGGGCTGGACTCAGTCTAACCCCCCTCTCATTTATTTATTTATTTATTTGATGGAACCACTTATATGGGGTTTATATATAAATTTTCCCTCAGCTCTTTTTGCTGGCCCATGTAGGACCATGGAGCATGGATAGTTTGCCCCAGTGAATATTTGAAAAATGTTGCAGTGTATTTTCTCTACCTAATCAGTGTGCTTCTGTTCAGGCCATACCTTCCTCCAATAGGCAATGCCACTTCCCCTCGCCAATTTTGATAGACATTGCAGTGCTCATCCATTTTGGAACATGAGTCTTTCGTAGTTCTGTATGTTTGTCTGCTTTAATTTTTCATATCTCTGAGATCAATCTGTACCCCCATCCAACATATTAAGTTTCCACTTAGCATCCAACATATTAAGTTTCCACTTAGCATATCTCATGATAGGACACCAGTAAAACTTTGTAGTGCAACTTTAATGCTGGAATTGGATTTGACAGCAAGATCGATAATTAGCATGGTCAGCTCAGCAGTAATTCTGAATAAGCCATGCATTTATCCAATAGTCCTTGTAAATCTTCATTGATCAATGACGCACTTAAATGTTATTGAAGGGATTAAGATGACATCACTGAACTCTTTTGCAAATGGGTGATTCATTGCTATACAAAGTGTTGCAAGAAGTGTTTCCTGACTGACTCTTAATTAGTACCAGTTATATAAACAACATGTTTAATTTAAACAAGCCTACTTTGCAATTTGTGTCACTTACTGGTTGCTGCTGCTGCTGTCTTCCATCCAGTTCTACTGGGTTATTCCCCCTTTCCACATTTCTAACTATCCTGCTTAGTTTCATCTATGTTGATACACCAAATGTTGTTTGCGATAATTCTAGCCCAAACTGGAAATTGTGGGTGGTATTCAATTTTACCCAGACTAGATCCACTGAAGATGATCAACATGTTAAGTCCATTCATTTCATTAGGTGTACTGTGAGTAATGCCCATTAAGTCTGCACCTGCACTATGCATTTAAAGCAGTATCATAGCACTTTAAACAGTCATGGCTCCCCCCAGAGAATCCTTGAGACTGTATTTGCTAAAGGTGATGAGAGTTGTTAGGAGATCCCTATTTCCCGTCAGAGAGTGGCAATTCCTTTTCCTGGGGTTCTCTGGGAATTACAAATACAGTCCTCACTACTCTAGAAATTGTAGCTCACTCCCCTTACAACTCTCCTGCAGTTCCCAGGATTATTTGGGTGATGCTATGATTGTTTCAGGTTGTAGGACAGGATAGTTCTTTAAATGTGTAGTGCAGATGAGTCCTACAACTCTAATATGGAGTCACTTGTTTTCAAGTAAATTCCACTGAAAGTAGTGAAATTTGCTGCCAGGTAAATGATCCTAGATGCAGTGCAGTCACTGTCTTTCTTCAAACCTCCTCACTGGGTTTTCACCAGAATTTTTTCTTCTTCTAGAAAAATAGGTGCCGGTACTCGCCATGAAGTTGTTACAGTAAGTGCCACACTTTTTAACAACAACAAAAGAGGTGTTGGTAATGCGTACCCTTGAGTACCCCCTTTTAAAAAAAGGCATTGGTTTTAAGAAGGATAAAAATGGAAAGGGAGAAAACCATTGGCACACCCTTTGGTTGGAAGCCGCCCAGAGTGGCTGGGGAAACCCAGCCAGATGGGCGGGGTATAAATAATAAATTATTTATTTATTTATTTAGCACATTAGAAGAGTGGCTGAATATAGGTGTGAGAAAGAAATATTGTAATTATTTATTCAGAGGGTTTTGTTTGTAAACCGAGAGATTAATGCCGTTGTGTTTACTAAGTTTTTGACCTGTGCTGGAAGGGTTATGCTTTTTGGTCCTCCTGCCCATTAGTCCTTCTCATCGGTGACATAATTCTTAACTGTTGGAACTGAATGTTCATGGGGACTTTCTAGACTAGGAAGCTGGGTTGTTGTTGTTTGTTTGGAATGGAGTATAGCATGGTTGGTATTGAGAAGAGACCTAGAATAGGCAATGGAGACATGCACAAAGAAGGAGTGTGTAACAGACATCCTTTTTACACAACCGGCAGTAATATTTGCTATATTTATTTATTTATTCCATTTCTATCCCACCTTTTCCCCAAGGAGAATGAGTTGGTGTACACGGTCCCCCCCCCCATTTAATCCCCAGATCAACCCTGTGAGGTTGGTTAGGCTGACAGGCAGTGACTGGCCCAAGGTTACCCACTGAACTTCAGAGCCGTGTGGGGATTTGAACCCTGGTCTCCCAGGCCCTTGGCCAACAGTCTAACCACTACAACACACTGCTACCTTCCACGTATTACCAAAAAAATCCTAGTCACCTGTGCATTTGGTTTGTCCTTATGCCTGAGGAGACTTCCCCCCCCCCTTCTGCTTAGGTGCCACAACTGAATGCAGGAGTGAATTCATGCATTTGGTTTGTTCTACTTGTTAAGCAAGGCAGAGAAAGATCTACTGATCACTCAGAGGGTCAAACACTCCTTTGACCTTCAATTAATTCCTCTGTGTGCAACTTGAAGCAAATTAAGGAAGTGTTGGAGAATTGATGAATGGCTGTTCGTTGTCATGACCTGAGTTGGGAGTTCATGAAAGCTGAAATCTTCTGCACTCTTGGGAGCCAGTCCATGGAAATGGGACTTTGGAATGAACATAGAAATCAGCCTCAACTGTACCTTTATGAATTGATTCATGATACCTTTTACACCTTTTTTTAATCAACACAATTTAATTGTTGATTTTATGCTGTTCAGCACCATATTTTTTTTCTAAATTTTCAACAGTATAGATATGTTTTGTACGTTTTGTTTTGGCAAAACAATTCGTATAATTAATGTTTGGAAAACGTAAAAAAGTATTTATTTTTTAAAATGGGGGATTTTTTTAGAAATACATAAGGCAAATGTAGACATCTCAGGATGCTTTTATCCATTTACCTGGAAGTGAACCCGATAGAATCCAGTGGAAGTTACATTCTGCAGACTAGCCAATTTGTCTGCGGGGGGGGGGGGAGGAGGAATCTCTTTGGCCCTGAATATGGAGACCAAATAAACACCACAAGGTATTCACACTAGCCTAGGTATTAACACCTTTGCACAGGCCATTTCTAGCCTGGGTTAGTGGGTGGTAGGCTAAATTCCACACTAGACTTCAAAAAGGGTGAACTGTACGAGGTCATCCTCTTAAGTACTGAAAGTGTGGGCCTGGTCAGCTCCTTCCTCTGCATCCTGACAGACCCAGACAGCAGGCCCCCTCCCTGTCAGGAAACTATGACCAGATATGGGAGGCGCCAGGCATTTCTCTGCTGCTGTGTGAGACAGCGATGATCCCAAGAGAGGGCCACAGCCGCGCCATGCAGCAAACATTTCCCACCTCCTGCATGTTTTTGACTCTTAGAGCATATGATTTTTAACTCTGATTCTGTCTGTGATTATATGTGTCTCTCTCTGTGTGTATAGATATACAAACCTTCCAATTGTCCCGATGTTTCCAGGGAGAGTTCTGGATTTACAGAAGTAGTTCCGGTTTCTGGTTTGCTAACGGAACGTCCTGCTTTTCCTTAGGACGTCTCTATTTTTATCGGAGAAAAGTTGGAGGGTATGGAATTACCCAATTCTCAAGCCATCTGAAGGCAGTCCTATACAGGGAAGCTTTTAAATGTTTAATTATGCTTTTAGACATGTTGGAAGCTGCCCAGAGCGGCTGGGGCAACCCAGTCAGATGGGTGGTGTAAAAATAGTAAAATGACGATGATGATGATGATGATGATGATGATGATGGAAAAGGACGTCCCTATTTTCATTAGATAAATGTTGGAGGGTATGGTTGTATACACATATAAAACAGACAAAGAACCTCAGGACCAAGGGCGAAATGGGCCATTAAGGAATGTCGCTCCCAAGCTGAAAACCTTTCCCTAACATGGGTAAGAGAACAGTTTAGATGTATGCCAATCCATGCGTGCATGTGAAAGTAGCAAGAGTGCATTCATTGCAGATTTTTGCAGACATCTGTAATTGTATGTTTTGCACAATAGACGTAAGGTGGTAACCTATACAATGCCACGTATCATGCAAAGTTCCTCCGACTGTTGTAGGTGCTTGCTGTGTATACTAGCTCATCTCTCCCACCACCAATTTAGTTTCATTCCCTGCTGCTGCTTGCTGATACTAATGACAGCCATTTTTCTTTTGGGAAGCAGGTTCCACCAGGGAAGCTTCAATCTGCCAAACAGACATGTGCTGTAATACTTGCTGTTAGTTAAATGACTGGTTAAAATAGGAATTTAGGACTGCAGAATGGATTTTCATCAAGCAGAAGGCAATGTCCTTGAGTTTTTGATATGACCTGAGCTGCAGAAGGAGGAAATTTACTGTGCCTTGCAGTGAATGTCTACTTAGGTGTACGTCCCATTTGAGTTTCATAGTGTGCACAAGGTGTTTAGGATTGCAGTCACTAGTTATATTTTTAAGTTGTAAACTGTATGATCAAAACTGATGAATGATAATGCATTTGCTGTTTTTTTACCACTTGATTGCACTAAACTTTTTACAAACATATAAAATGGAACATTAAATTGGTTAAAAACAAGTATTTAAAAATATTGAAAAGATAATTAAAATCGACAATAACTAAAAGGAAAACAAAACATAGGTAATTTCTACATTTTAGGATAGGCTTGCCTAAACAGAAATGTTTTAAGCAGGCACTGAAAAGAGAGCAGCGAAGGCATTTCCTGGGATCATTGGACAGGGAGTTCCAAAGTGCAGGTGCTGCCACACAAAAGACTTATTTATTTTAAGTAGAAAACTAATATTATTCAACATCTGCAGTAAAACCAGTTCCGTAAAGGATAGCGCAATATTACCAGTAACTTTGCACATTCAATGTTTGCATTGAATATCATTTGTTTATTCAGTTCCAAAAGGACCTGCGGCTGTATTTCTCAAACTGTGGGCTGGCACCCACTGGTGGACCCTTTCAGGAGGGCCACAGTCTGCCCAGGGCTTCCTCAGCTGGCGAACCCACCCCTTACCTGCCCCATAGCCTTTTGGGTTGAACATGTCACTCCCCAGCAAGTCCTTCCATACAGACCCAGAGGTTTTGGCGGGGGGGGGGGAGGGAGGTTTGTCTCCTATGAGCATAAAGGGCAAGAGCAGGTGTTGAAAAAAATTAGAAAGTAAGACAGAAGGTGTATTAGTAAGTAAGTAAGTAAGAAAGAAAGTAATAGTATTTAAAACAAACTGGGAAATAGAAAGGAAGTGGATGTGAGAGGAAAACTGTTATAGGAGGAATAAGTGTATGTGAAAGGGCAAGGGAGGAGGGATGAAAAAACAGGTAGTTTAGAGGAGAGAGTGAAAGGAGAATGGGAGAAGAAAGTACATGAAATTATTTTTAAAAGGAGGGGAGGATTTTTTGCAGTGGGAAGGAGAAAATGTAAAATAAAAGGCCTTCTTCACTTAAGATTCTCTGCATCTACAAACTGCATAAAATGGGGAGGCAGAGTCACAATACTGCCAGAGTAGATAAATATACTTATCTTGAGGAAAGCTGAGCTATATGGAACTCCCTGCTGCAAGGAAAATACTGTGTCAAAGAATGGATTAGATGTTTCACTAAAGCGATGTCAGTAACTTCCATCTGATCATTATACCAAACCCTTCCTCCATCTGCCACCATTACATGGGCTTCTGCAATGCTAAACTGTCATTAAGTTGACCCTGGGGGCCAGAAGCTTGAGAATGGCTTGCGTTGAAAAGGTCTCTGCTCCACTCCCCCAGTTTATAATCCATTTTGCTGACATGTTTCTCTCCTTCATCCCACAATGCTGTCTTCATACTGAGTTGCAACTGCTGTGGTGAACTAATTGTAATAATAATAATAAGCCTGAGGGTGACTGATCCAAATAGAGGGAGGCAGTTCTTATTAGTATTGGGTGTGCTATTCCACTGATTTATTCTGATTCTTCATGGAAATCTAAAGAGGATTCGGAAAGTGAGGGTGCTCATATGTCTTTTTGCTGGGCTTGTGTGCGTTTGGTGCAGTGGATTATGTTGTGGAAGTACTCAAGCTGAAATTTAGTGTCTGTTGTATTAATAGGAAATGATAATGGAAGTGTGGGGTGGAAAATGCATGAGAGAATTCTGGGTCAGTGGCTGTTCATAAGCCTGTGTTGATTCCTCTATTTGGAAGCAAATCTATGCTAGCAAATTGTTAGAATTAAGGAGATTAAAGTTGTGTGTTATGTGGTCATGCCTGCAGCTTTGCTGTGGATCTAAACTACTGCTAAATTGCAGTAGCTCTGCAAGAATAGATTAATGCCCCCTGGTGAAGCATACTCATCCGCTCTGCTAAAACGCTTGTGTTGAACAGGATGCTTTTGGCTATCATAGAACCTTGCTTTGCTTCCTCCCATCCTACTCACAATCTCTCCTGCAAGTTAGTGCCAGCTAAGCCAATCTCCTTTGGACTCTCTTCCACTATATAAAATCAAATTCACTGGTGCTTTCTTTAGCCTGTCCACCCCTGCCTTCAAAAATGGCAAAGATATCTGGGTTGTATTTAAAAAAAAAGTCTTACCATTGATTCACCCAGATGATAATCACCAAATTAATCACATTCCTGAAATGTGTTGGAGAAACTGGAAACTGCCTTGACCACTTTACAAGACACTTTTCTGCTTATCATCACATCCGCACCATGAATACAAAGCACTCTTACACCACTTTAATGTCATGGAGAATCTTAGGTGCTGTAGGTCTGTGAGATCAGCACCCTGCACACACTACACTTCCCATGGTTCTTTGGGGGAAGTCATGGCACTTGAAGTGATATAAGAACTTTTTTTTTGGGGGGGGGGTCTCCCATCATTCCTGGCTGTGCTTGCTTGGGTTAATAGGATTTGGAGTCCAACAACATCTGCAGAGCACCCAGTGGGAGAAGATTGCTGTGGTCCCTTTGCTTGTTGTTGTTGTTGTTGTTCAGTCGTTCAGTCGTGTCCGACTCTTCGTGACCCCATGGACCAGAGCACGCCAGGCACGCCTATCCTTCACTGCCTCTCGCAGTTTGGCCAAACTCATGTTAGTAGCTTCGAGAACACTGTCCAACCATCTCATCCTCTGTCGTCCCCTTCTCCTTGTGCCCTCCATCTTTCCCAGCATCAGGGTCTTTTCTAGGGAGTCTTCTCTTCTCATGAGGTGGCCAAAGTACTGGAGCCTCAACTTCAGGATCTGTCCTTCTAGTGAGCACTCTGGGCTGATTTCTTTGAGAATGAATAGGTTTGATCTTCTTGCAGTCCATGGGACTCTCAAGAGTCTCCTCCAGCGCCATAATTCAAAAGCATCAATTCTTCGGCGATCAGCCTTCTTGATGGTCCAGCTCTCACTTCCGTACATTACTACTGGGAAAACCATAGCTT
Organism: Lacerta agilis; assembly: GCF_009819535.1. Lineage (NCBI taxonomy): Eukaryota > Metazoa > Chordata > Lepidosauria > Squamata > Lacertidae > Lacerta > Lacerta agilis. Next base: position 25,416,725 of record NC_046331.1, read on the forward strand.
TAACTATACGGACCTTTGTCGGCAAGGTGATGTCTTTGCATTTTAAGATGCTGTCTAGGTTTGTCATTGCTTTTCTACCAAGAAGCAGGCGTCTTCTAATTTCGTGACTGCTGTCACCATCTGCAGTGATCATGGAACCCAAGAAAGTGAAATCTCTCACTGCCTCCATTTCTTCCCCTTCTATTTGCCAGGAGGTGATGGGACCAGTTGCCATGATCTTAGTTTTTTTGATGTTGAGCTTCAGACCATATCTTGCGCTTTCCTCTTTCACCCTCATTAAAAGGTTCTTTAATTCCTCCTCACTTTCTGCCATCAAGGTAGTATCATCAGCATATCTGAGGTTGTTGATATTTTTTCCGGCAATCTTAATTCCGGTTTGGGATTCATCCAGTCCAGCCTTTCGCATGATGAATTCTGCATATAAGTTAAATAAGCAGGGAGACAATATACAGCCTTGTCGTACTCCTTTCCCAATTTTGAACCAATCAGTTGTTCCATATCCAGTTCTAACTGTAGCTTCTTGTCCCCCATAGAGATTTCTCAGGAGACAAACGAGGTGATCCGACACTCCCATTTCTTTAAGAACTTGCCATAGTTTGCTGTGGTCGACACAGTCAAATGCTTTTGCGTAGTCAATGAAGCAGAAGTAGATGTAGATGTTTTTCTGGAACTTAGAATTAGAGCAATCAGTCAATTATTATACAGTCACAGACCCTCCAAACCAGTTGGTACAGGGCTGACTCCTAAGTGTAGCCACAGAGACTTTTAACAAAGCTTGTCGTAAGGCCCTATCTTCCAAAATGGCATCATTGGTAGGCCCAGCTAAATGTTCCAGCATGGGATGATGCAAGCATACAGGCACCCTGCTATTGAGGAATACCCCCACCAGAGGGCAGTGTCTATGCTTTTTAACTGTATGGACAGAGGGAACCAAGCTCACATTTGTGACTTGTAAAGTTGCTCCACACTTTGGCTTCTCCTGTGCCTAGACAGCCCAGCTCCAAGCAGTTTCCCACTTAATCCATACTTTTGAGGCATGGGTCAAAGCAGTTTCCCACTTGCCCGGCTCCTTTGTTGTTGTTGTTCAGTTGTTCAGTCGTGTCCGACTCTTCATGACCCCATGGACCAGAGCATGCCAGGCACGCCTATCCTTCACTGCCTCTCGCAGTTTGGCCAAACTCATGTTGGTTGCTTCGAGAACACTGTCCAACCATCTCATCCTCTGTTGTCCCTTCTTCTTGTGCCCTCAATCTTTCCCAACATCAGGGTCTTTTCTAGGGAGTCTTCTCTTCTCATGAGGTGGCCAAAGTACTGGAGCCTCAGCTTCAGGATCTGTCCTTCCAGTGAACACTCAGGGCTGATTTCTTTAAGAATGGATAGGTTTGATCTTCTTGCAGTCCATGGGACTCTCAAGAGTCTCCTCCAGCACCATAATTCAAAAGCATCAATTCTTCAGCGATCAGCCTTCTTTATAGTCCAGTTCTCACTTCAACCCACTCTTTAGCTTTATATTGGGGGGGGTGGTGGTGGTGGGGAACCAGCAATCTGTGGGAAACCGGAATTGCCATTTGTTCCGATTAAATGTTAAAGAGCTGTTTTCCCTGGGGGGAAGCAGTGGGACAAAAGGATAAGTGCTTAGCTGAGAGAAAGGAAGGAATTTGTGTCATCTTCTGACATGGACACTAGAGAGGGGAAAGACATTTCTCCCCTTAACTCTTTACAGATTGCACATTTGTGTTTATATGACTGCTGGAGGATTCTAAACTCCTTTGTAGTGGAACAAGACCTTAAAAACTTAATTGTGCAGAGTTACAGAAATATTTCCTGACATGCTGTGTTGGTAGGGGTGATTTATTTATTTTCCCAGTTTCGGTTTTTCTCAGTTTCTCATTTCTCCCAAGTTCAGTTCAGTTCTCCATATTTCCCTATATTTTATTTTGCCTTTTTTAATAATAAAAAACCCCATAAAAATTCACCGGCATTTTAGGGCGAATTTCTCCCAATATGTGTGCCATTTTGTCTAATTAATTTCACATTATTTTCACAAACATATGCATTGTAATCTACACTTTACCTTAGTTTATGCATCATTATTATTATTATTATTATTATTATTATTATTATTATTAATTACTACACATTTCTTGGTGGGAGAACTATATTGCAATATTTTGCAGAATATCTGTGTCCAGTCCCAAACTATTAGGATACCAGGTTCTTATGCTTGGGGGCCCGAGGACAGAAAGACAGCACATGACTCCAAACTCTTGCCATCTCATTAAAAAGCTATGAAGTTGTGTTAGAATTGTCAGAATCCTCATGGAAGCAGTTTTGCTTTTTGCACCACTTTGCTTATAACAGTTGGAGATAGCTGCATCTGATGAATGTTAAGAGAGTATATTGCTCAAAACATATGTCCCATAGATTTCAATGTGGGATTGGCTGCCAGCATAGATAAAGTCTGCTTTGACAGATGCATTAACAGTCTGAAATCTGAGAGAACATCAGAATCAAACTTGCTGAATTGAATTAGGAATGTGTGGCTTTTAACATACTCTAGCCACTCTCATTTAAACACAAACCATCTGCTGTTTACAGATGTACCACTTCCAGTGGTAATATTCTGAGGATTTTCTCTCTCTCTTTATATATATATATCCTTCATTTTTCAGTTTCTGAAAATACTTATAGCACACAATCCCCATATAACCCCCCCCACACACACACACACCAAGACCCCTGATTCCAAAAAGTGGATGCTCATGGAGAGATGCCAGTACTGCAGCTCATGGATTGCTATTTTGCTATCTTTATGAAGTTTGAGTAAAGAATTAATCTCCCCGTTACCATTCTCATTCATCCAGGGGGTTAGGCTTATTATTACACAACCTTTCTGCTTGTGGACCAAATTAAGCTGGTGGCAGCAAAAATACTACATTTCTGGTGGCTGTCATTTACAATATTACTGAGTTTTAATTTGTATCATCAAAAAAAATGCATTTTAGCAATTTTTATCTCTTTGGTTGAGTTTATATCTGTGTGTACTTGGTACACAAATACCAATGACTGGTGGCTGAGACAACTACATACCTTCGTCATCACCACCAAGCATGCTCAGTGGGCTATTAGAAGCTGGTAGGGCATGCTGGCAGAGCAGATTTGGTAGATGGGAGGTGTGTGGTTAAACTTATCCCTGTGTGCAGCTTCTCCTGCCCCCCCCCCCCCCCCGACATGTGCACACACACACACACACACAATTTATCCCAGCTGAATACATTTATAGTTTGAAGTCTAGCAAGAGAAATATTTGATAGTCATTGGGCTTTTGTAGTGGAGAATTAGCAGCCTGAATGCCTCTCTCCCTCTTTTTACACACTGATTGTGCCCAGCTTTGTCTCTTAGCCCCATGAATTCCTGCTTTAATCTAGTTCCCCTCTCAGGAATCTGTATATCAAATAAATCAAGCTGAGAAATAATGGCTTGCTGAAGACTTCTTATTGAGTTTGTGGCCGAGGCAAAATTAGGATCAGGATTTTATTCTATTTTTCCATTTGTTGGTTTGCACACTGTGTTTTAAACTACAGGTAGGTAGCTGTGTTGGTCTGCCGTAGTAAAAAAAAAAAAAAATCCTTCCAGTAGCACCTTAGAGACCAACTAAGTTTGTTCTTGTTTTTTATTTTGTGTTTTAAACTGTCTGGGATACAGCAACTGTAGGAGAGATATACTGTGATAATTGCTCAGTTGGCACTCTACCTTCCATCAATTGCAGGTAGCATGGCCAGTGGTCCACCAACGTATGGCTGCTGCTGGTGGTGGACACAACATCCTCATCTCTGCTTTTAGTTATAGAAATTTCTCTAACACATTGATGGCTGTCATTGTATGCCTCTTAGTTTGACTCCATGCTATGCTCTACCTTAATCTACCGCTGACTTTAAAGTGATGGGCTGTCGGCTCCCTCAAGACCACTGCTTGCCTCATTAACACCACTGGAACAAATTATCACTTCACAGCCCAGAAATTTTGTGTAGCAGTTGAGGTGATTGATGTAACAAGGCTGAGAAATAATGATGAAATGCACGTTCCAGTAGAGGGGATATTCAAAGGCAATTAAGTGTGACACTGAAGGAGGCTGGCATGAATGAAATATATAATATATATTTTTTCAAATAAAGTATAATCTACCTTACTTTTTATTGCTCTTAATTAACGTTTGTGTGCAGTAATAATCTTTGGTAACTAAGAGGGAAATCAGTTAAGTGAAAAGCAGTTAACTCTGGAGGAAAGTGGAAACAGGAACACAATAAACTGCCTTATAGCAGGTCAGACCATGGGTCCATCTAGTGAAGAATCATCCATACCAGACAGACAAATGGTGCCCTCCAGCCATTTTAAACTACAATTTGCACCAGCCCCAACCTATGCAGCCAAGGTATCAGGATGGGGGGGGGATGCTAGTTTATGCTGACCAGCAAGGACTTTCCAGAGCTTCAGGAGATGCTAGTGGTTGAACCTGGGACTTTCTGCATGGAAAGCTCTACCACTCAAGTATGGCCAACCTTTATAACCAGGTCAGACCATTGGTCCACCTAGCTCAGTATTGCCTACACTGACTTTCAGTGACTCAACAGGGTTTAAGCAGTGGACTGTCCCAGCCCTGGAGATAGAAGGGATTGAGCCTGGGACCTCTTTTGCATGCAGTGAATGTTCCTTAGCATGGAGCTGTGGCCCTTCTCTTGACACTGCTTTATTGGGCTGTACTTAATGCAAGTGTGGATAGACTTTGGCTCTCCAGATATGACTGAACTACAATTCCCATATATGCTGGTCTATGACCATAATAAAGGGTTGTTGTTGTTGTTGTTGTTGTTGCTACAACTCCCATCAGCCCCAGCAAGCATGACCAATGACCCGGGATGATGGGAGTTGTGGTTCAATAACATCTGGAGAAAGAGAGGTTCCCCACATCTGATTTAGAGCAACACTTGATGTCCAGGCTTATGTTATAGGATGAAAACTATGGCAAGCTTGGAGTTTGACCAGGTTGGTCATTTATTTGAGAGGCATGCTATTGCCTTGCAACCCTGCCTAATCCCTGCATCCAGCAGAGGAAACTCGGCTGGGGACTGCAAGTACAACAGCAAACCAGTTGGCTAGGATATGGCACTAATCCAGCTAGGTAGTCCTCTCTTTTATAGAGTTCCATCCCCACGTATATGAAGCTGACATCAAATCTGCGTACACTTCAGTGCCTACTAAAAACTTTATCTTATTTACGCAAACCTTTCCTGATTAAGGCTTACCTCTTCACATATGGAGCTATATCCAATGCTAGTCCTATGCAGTGTAGCCCCATTAAAATAAATGGGCATGAATAACTTAGGTCAATTAACTTTAGTGGGTCTACTTGGAGTAGGACTTGGATACTGCTTATTGTTTCTGGTGTTATACACCTATATATGTTCTGATTAGTGATCTGTATTTTAAACTTTGTGTTATTTGTGCTTTTATGTATTCATTTTTATTGTACACTGCTATAAGTATGCCAGTTTGAAGTAGCATATAAATAATTTAAATGTCTTCAGGGTTTTCTGTCAAGAGTTACAGCTCATGCCATATGTGTCTGATGTTGCAAACGTTCTCTAGCAAAGCCCACATTTTCTTAAAATGAAACTGGGATTAGACAAGAAGATGTTTAATCACTCTGCAGCACATTGTGCCACATTATGCTCCACAACAGAAAGGGATGAGGGTCAGAGATGGAGCACATGCATTGAATGTGATGAAGGTCCCAATCCTTGGCATCTTCAGGTAGGGCTGAGGAAAGCACCACCATGAAACACTGGACAGCTGCTGCCAATAAGTGTAGACCAGGAGGGGAAATCTTTTTCAGCCCCATGGGCCATTTCCCCTCATGAGCGGGGGCATATGTCCTTGTTCAGCAAGGCCAAGGCCCAAAGTAGGCAGAGCAACAGTTACAACAACAACAACAACAACAACAACAACAACCAAGAAGGGTGTGAAACAGGGCAAATAGGGAGAGTCCTGAGCCTAGATTGAGTGGAATGGAGGAATGTGATCAGCCCCTAAGCCTGAAGTTAGTCATAGAATTGTGGAGTTGGAAGGGACCCTCAGGGTCATCTGGTCCAATCCCCTGCAATGCAGGAATCTCAACTAGATCCTAAATGACAGGTGGCCATCAAACCTCTGCTTAAAAACCTCCAAGGAAGGAGAGTCCACCACTTTCCAAGGGAGTCTGTTCCACTGTAGAAAAGCTCTTACTGTCAGAAAGTTCTTCCTGATGTTTAGCAGGAAACTCCTTTCTTGTAACTCAAAGCTATTGGTTCAGCTAATACCCTCCAGGGCAGAAGAAAACAAGTTTGCTCCATCTTCCATGTGACAGCCCTTTTTGGTATTTGAAGATGACTATCGTATATATGGTTTCTCCCTTTTGTGAGTTTGTGAATGTTCTGTAAGGTCTCCATTTTTCTACATTCCATACATTAAAATAGTTTCTCCCTTAGGTGAGTCCTTTGTTGTAATCTAAGTTCAAATGGCTTGTCCTCTATTGAGGTCGTTTATGTGAAATAAGGTTGGAATCCTGACTTGAAATACTTCCCACACTCCATACATATAGATGACCATGTGCCCCCCCCCCCGTGTAAGTTGGTTGATGATTTTTAAAGTTTCCATTATGAAGGAAGCACTTTCCACACTCCATACATTTAAATGGCTCACCCCTTGTGTGAGTTTGTTGATGTATTCCAAGTCTTCTAACTATGACTAAAGCACATTCTGCATTCCATGCATTTAAATTGTTTCTTTGTTATTCCAAATGAAAGTGCAGATGGCTCTCTGCAATTCTGACCTTCGTATCCATCATCTGCTCTATTGCATTTTCTCCTTCCTCTGTGTTCTGTAACATCTTCCTGACACATCCCAAACAACTGAACACAGAATCCTGATTCATATCCTTCCTGAGGCTTATCTTGACAGATCTCTCTGAGGGCCATGTGAAGGAATGCTCAGAGGTTGTGGAGAGGAATGCAGGAGACAGCCTGACCAAATCTACTGTCCATCTTTCTCCTTCCATCCTCATAAGGTTTGCTGGATTAGCCTCTTTCATCCTTCCTGAGGACCTTTTAATTTTTAAACCATTTTGCTGACCTCAGAAGTTAAAACAAGCTACAGGGTCTCACGTTAAAAACAACTCCCTTCCCTTCTGTCTTTTCTTCCCCGCCTTCCTCTCCTATTTCTACTCAGAATTTCGGCATTGAGCTTTCCACCCGTCCCCTCAATGCCTGGGCTTCTCACCCATTGTGTACACATTTTTGAGGCAGAAGGTCTGGTTCCACCCCCACCCCCACCCCCACCCCACCCCATATAAGGCTGTTTCCTACATTCATGTGTCACTGCCTATTCATGTGTGGGTATAACATGAAAAATGAGCCAATAAAAGTATAGTGGATTTTGCAGATGAAATTGGGGAATTGACTGCACGATCTGAGCCCAAGCACACCACACTGTCTTAACTGAAACTATTATTGTGAAGGACTATCTTTAATTAAAATGCAACACGTGTGGAATCTTTTTTCTTAAACCCCCCCCCAAAAAATATTGCTAGCTGTAATTTAAGTTTAACTTAGAATGAAGTAACTTCTTACCAAAAACACACCCTCGCCAGAACTGCACATAACTTTATATAGGATTAATTATTAAAATATACTGTGTTTAGAATAACCATGGAGCTCGTCTTATATATCAGCTTTATTGCTTATTACATATCTCAAGACTGTAAGAAGTACATGTAACTGTTATTAAACTGAAAATTTGACTCCCAGTTATTGAGAGTGGTTATTTTAGGGAAGCTGCCCTTTCTTTCATAGCATTGTGATTGGTAGATGATGATTTCTATTGAGTTACAGCAAACTAAGTTCTACTTCAGAGTAGACCCATTGAAATTGATAAACCTAAATTAATCATGCCCCTTAACTTCAGTGGGTCTACTCGGAGTATGACGAGCAATGGATACAACCCATAATCCCCACTCCCTGCAAGGCAGAGCCCCATTCAAAGTGGATTTTTTTAAAAAAAAATCAATGATGTATTTTAAAATCATTTTTTACTTAGATTGTATTTATTTTAAACTGCAAATATCCACGATTTGGTTATGAACTAATCTGATTGTAATGCGAGTACCTACAAAAGATATTCATAAAGATATTCTACTATTACTATAAATCAAGTTATCTAAAAGCATATACAAACTGTCCTCTGATTCATAGCAATAATGGGGAAGGAAGAATCATGAACACAGAATGTGCTCCTGGGTTTTTCCTTTTCTGATTTCTCTGTCCTGATGATGTGTGACATCAGGCACAGTAAAAATGGGCTTCAGAGGAAGGATATTTCCAGCCATTCCTTCCACATTCAATCACCTGGTGCCACATGGCCTCAGGTACTTGTCAAAATGGCCCCACAGAGGGTTTGGCCACACCAGATCAACTTCCCCACCTCTGAACTACAGTGTAAATAATACTCTGAGTCACTGTCAGGGCCTGACTCCTGCTTTATGTCCCTGCTGGTCCAGTAGGAATACAAAGGAGGAATCAAGCCCTTGTGAGGTTGCAGCATGGGAGAGAAAGAGGTGCTGAGGCCACAGCATTCACTTAGTGGCTACTGATGTTTTGGCCAGGTTCCACTGATTTTTAAAGAGATTATGCCCCAGCTAGAGCATAGTTAGTCTCCAAACATATGCTCTGGGGGTTTTCCAGCCCTGCTCCCCACAATCTGCTGCCAGGACACACACTCCCATTTGCCTCCCCTTGATCTGGACCTGCCCCAATACATGTTGCATGTTTGCTTCTTTATTATGTTTATTTATCTTGCAAAATACTTCAACTCTGATTAAAAAACTGTCTTCTGCATCTGTTCTGGAATTCCCCTCCAACAACAACCATGGATCATAAAAGGCAGCTCACAAGGCCATGCTGTTTTGCTGGAACTGCATAACCCAATATGTACAGTTTGCTGGCATTACTTCCTGAGTTGGAGGCAACATGCCTTTGAATTCAGAGAGTGCTGTTGTGCTTAAATTCTGCTTGCGGGCTTCCCATGAAATGAATGGTCACTGTGAGAACAGGATGCTGGACTAGATGGGCCTTTGATCTTACCCAGCGGGACTCCTTCTAGGCTCTTCATGGTCATAACATCCCTGTGAGGTCTTGAGCTGAGAAAATGTGATGGTCCCGAATTCAACCAATGAGCTTAACTGCTTGAGGTGGGATTTGAGTTCAGGACTCCACAGTTTGATTCAACACTCCGTTGATTTGTTCGCTGTGCAGAGATAAAGGAATAGTTCAATATTTGCCTCAATACTCTGAGCTTCATGTATGTGATCCAATGACTTTGTGGATATGATCCAAAGTTCCTGACCACTTGAATCAATGAATAATAGAATCATAGAATTGTAGTTGGAAGGGCCCCTGAGAGAAATCTTGTCCAACTCCTGCAATGCAGGAATCTCAACTAAAGCATCCATGACAGATGGCCATTCAACCTCTGCTCAGTAACCTCCAGTGAAGGAGAGTCTACCACCTTCTGTTCTACAGCTCTTACTGTCAGAAAGTTCTTCCCGATGTTTAGTCAGAATCTCCTTTCTTGTAACTTGAATCTACTGGTTCAAGTCTGGAGCAGAAGAAAACAAGCTTGTTCTATCTCCCACGTGACAGTCCTTTAGATATTTGAAAATTGCTATCATATCTCCTGTCATCCAGACTAAACATACCCAACTCCCTCAAGGAAGCAATGATAAACTCTCCCATCTACTGCCGTTTTGTGACCATTCTTTTAATATACAGTTTATGAGGGTGAGAGAGTGAGTGATTAACTGTAGTCTGAAACACAAGTTCTGGCCTCTTTTAATTTTGGTAGAACCTAAGCCATCTGTTGTTTTTGAAGCACAGAGATTTAGCAATCAACTACAACAGTAAGAAGGAACTTATCTGGAGAGGTTATTAATTAAGAAACTTGGATGGGGTTCAGCATCTTCTAGCCTTAAGGTCAAGCCACCCAAACAAGTCTGTTGGACAATTAGTTTCAAAGTCAGGCTTAATCTACTCAGATGGTTGGCTCTTTGCACTGAACTTTTATTCTAGCATACATTAAGGAATTTATATAATGGCTCCGTTATTGGCTGTTGCTTTTTGCCTTTTTAATAAGGCGCCAGTAAATGAAGTCTGCTTGGGGAAAACAAACATGCAGAAATTATTTATATTTTTGCAAACTTCACATTTCCCCCAAGCCTGCTGATCTCTCCCTCTTGTGTGCAGGTGCTGCTGCTGCTTTGGCAGTGGTACCCGCAACCTGAAAACAGAGGGAATAATGCATGTTGACAGCTGCAGCAGATCCCATGCTGCAAGCTGGATCCCCTGAGGTGTACTTCAGAGCAATCTGTCCTAAAATATTGAAAGATGAAAGCTCCAGTACTTTGCACATTCTACTCCCAAGTAAACCCCAGTGGACTTAGTGGGGCATTCTTCTGAGTAAACATCTGTAGGATCAGGCAGCAGGTTTCCTCTGTATATTGTAATTCTAAGGAAGTCAATAAGCATTCAAAACATTCTGAGGGCAGAATAGAGTTCAAGCATTTTGGAACTCTTGGAGTTCACTCAATCCAAAAGTTAAATAACCCCACTTTGCTATATTTGCTATTGTGATCTTATCCACTACTGAAAGGCACTCTGCCAAGTCAATTAAAATGTGAACCACGAAGGTTGAGGTGCTCTTGCATTTCTCCCTCTCTCGCAATTAGTGGGACTTGCCATTCTTAGGCATGATATGTGGCAAAGTGCAAATGAGCTTCACTAAAATCTTGCTGGAGGCTGAGCTAAGCAAAGCTGCACAGAGCAAAATTCTGGTGTGAGGAATGACCTCTTAGAAGTTTTTCCTGTGTGGTTTCTATGCCAAATTGTTATATCCATCGTCATACTCAGAGTAAACCTGTTGAAATTAAAGCACATTTAACTTTTGTCTGTTAATTTCAATGGACCTACTCTGAGTTTATTTCATTATCAATCACTTCCCATGAAGCACCCCAAAGCTATTTACAATATAATAACATATATAAAACTGTTGCATGGATAAAAACAGCTGAAACAATTGTACATATAAAAACAATCTTTTAAAAAACCCCACAATTTTACAATTTAAGACAGCTGGTGGAAGAAAGAATGTAATTTATTGGTAGAATATTTGCTTTGTTCGCAGAAGGTCCCCCCTTCATCATTCAGCTTATCCAGGTGGGGAGCTGCTGCCAGTTAATTAGACAATAACTAAACAGACGAGCAATCTGCCAGTATACTGCAATTTCCAATCCTTACTGGCAAAGCAGTGTTTGAAATCCTGGACAGTAGCTGCTAGCCCATGCACACATTACTGAACTAGATAGACCAAAGCATCTGTTTGGAATATAAGTTCTCCAAGGTATCTGGGTAATAGTCAGATCTAACATAATTAAACTATCGGTAAGCCTTGAAAAGTCCATAGAGATGAAAGAGGAAGTTGGGAAAGAGTGTCACTCTTCCAACTTCCTCTTTTAGCTCAATGTGTTTTTTAGGGGGAAAGTGGGAACTACCACCACTACCTCATGCCTAAGGAGCGGGGGGGGGGGTGTGACTCGGAGGCTGCACAGGCACATGGGATTACCTCTAGAGCACAACATTACCAACACCACACCTAGAACTTGCACTGTCTAATCTGAAAGGCCTTCCTTGCTAGTAGTTAGCAAGCTATGTCATTGTAAACACCTTCCAGAGTGGAGCAATGGCTCAAATTTAATCTCTGGTAGACTGCCTGTTTTTCACCTGGTTCTGTCAGAGTGCAGAACAAATATGCAGTGTATTTTTTAAATGAATAATTTCAGCCAGAAAATCAAGAGCCTACCATTACTACTGCTTTTATCAGTGACTGTTAGCTGTTGGCTCCTTTGCTCCTGAAGCTGAATGTCGGAAAATTCAGGACAGATAAAATCAAATACTTGTTCACGTGGCACATAGTTAAACTCTGGAACTCACTCCCACTGGAGTCAGTGATGGGCACCATCCTGGATGGCTTTAAAAGAGGATTAGACAAATGTATGGAGGAAAAGACTTACCGTTGCCTACTAGCAACAATGGCTATATTCTATCTCCACTGTCAGAGGCAGTATCCTTCATAATTCCTCCTGCTGGAAGCTTCACAAGGAGAGAGTTTCCTACAGGTATTTGGTTGGCCACTGTGAGAACAGTGCTAGACTAGATGGGCCATTGGCCTGATCCAGCAAGCTCTTCTTATGTTCCCTTGTCCCGATAGTTCATATATGGCATAATAGCTGTCGTATCTAAAAGTGCAGAAAAAGAGATAATCAGGTATAATTTTCTTTGCCTACAAGATGGCAGGAAGCATTGCTCTTATTCTGATTTGGCTTCAACCAACATTACATAACCAATTCTCTCCAAGTATATGTGATTTTAGTAATTTTAAAAGTTCATCTCTTTCTGGAAGCATTATCAAAACCAGTAACTGGAGAAAGCATTTTAGCACATTCACAGATTGCCCCACAAAATTTTCAACCCCTCCGATCCCAAGAAACCACAAGCCATGTAGTACTGTGAATAAGGTGGTGAATAAATAGGAGATTTTGGCTCGGCTCTAGTTTGAAAATTATAAGCTCTCTCAGTTTTTTTTTTTTTTGGATCCTGCTTTTTCACAGTTGAGCAATGCTAGCATCACTGAACAATGGAAGTAATTTATAGGGTGTCCAAAGTGGGTGGGTTTTCATATATTTATTTATTTTCTCTACTGTGAAATATCTGAGAGCTGAAACTTGCAAATTCACGCCGGCTGTAATGCAAACAAGGAGGCTTATGCTATAAAACCAAATATAGCAATGCATCTGCAATGAAGAGAGAGGTATGGGGGGAGGAAAGTAATTTGCTAGCTAATTTATGAGCTTGAAAACAAATTTCATCATGCTCCAAGGATAACAAATACCTGTTTCGCCCCTGCATGTAATTACTGAAGCCAAGCCACGTGGAAATGGAGCAGAATGCGTTTCTGTGTTCTGTATTGTTAACCTATCATTATTTGTTTCCATAAATATTGTTATAAGGTCCTACTATTTCAGCAACCCCATTAATGGGCTTTTCCCCCTTCTTCTTTTAATGGCACCAGTGACTCATATCATTAAAGTTCCTCACCATTCCTCCCAGTGTTACGAGGGTGTTCCTGGGTTCAATGAGAATCAGAATTGATAGTTTATTCAGAACTCTGGTCATATTTAATACCAGAATTCATTAACCTTTTCGGAGAGGGGGATGTATTTATGAGATGATATAGTGATAAGGTTGCTTTGTTAGCTTGAGTTTTGCAGACACAATGAGTTGCTTCCTAAAAGGAGCATGTGGCACTTGGAGCATATGTGCACTGGATCAAGCCATGCTCAGCTTCCCCACCCCCCTTGTTCTACTGCACAAGCAGGTGCCAATTCCTTCCCCCAAATCCATAAGCATCCCCTCGGCATAATTTTTTTCTTTAAAAAGAAGAGGGGAAAGTGGGAGGGAGGGAACGAAAGGGAAAATCTGAGAGAGGAGAGGAGTTTTTTTTTTTTTTAAAGGTGACGAAAGAAATGTCATAAGAAACCACAAGTTATGGTTCTGGAGAGAAGCCTGCCCTCCCACTGGACTTGCATGCTTCCACATTCTCTAGTGTGGGCAGAATGGAAACTTTTTGTTCAAGGTTATACTATTAACAGTGCCTTTTTTTTTCTTTAAAAAAAATGTTTAGGGGTGCTCTCATTTTGACTCAAGAAAATGACCATTTTATAGTTCAAATCGGGAAAAATAAATACAGTAAATACAAAAAAAAACCCTGACCAATCACCGTGCTATATTCCAACTGCTACTTCACACATTAAACACTCGCTTCTGTCTGAGACTCAAGAAACACCGTGACAGGAAATGATGCCGCCATCAGGCGTAGCAATGGAACTGACGATTCACCCTGCTAGAGAATAAACTCTCTCTCTCTCTCTCTCTCTCTCTCTCTCTCTCTCTCTCTACACACACACACACACACACAGTTTCTTCTCCTGTTAGATTCACAAAATGTTTAGGGGTATGCATACCCCTGTGTACCCCCAGAAAAAGCACTGACTATTAGTATAGAACAATGTTAATGGTTTGGGATCTGTTTACTTGCCCCAGGCATGCCTATTTGACTGCTTTGATCTGTGGAACGTGTACCTTTACAAGTGCCAGATAATTTTCATTCTGCATTTGTGAAGAGTCTATCTCTCGTTGTGCTTTGGAACTCTGTGCCTATTGACATTAGGCAGGCACTCTCACCATACAATTTTAGACACAAATATTTTTTTTTTGAAAAATAAATATCAATAAGCCTATCCAGACATATAGTTTAGTTACCTACATTTGTTTGAAGAATTTTACTGATCCCCCCCCCGCTGAGTTTTAATGATAATTATTTTTTATGGTTTTTAAAAAAGAGTTTAGTCGTGTTTATCTACAATTTTATTATGTACACCACTGAGAGAGCTATTTTATTAAGTGGTTTATAAATCTTTCCAAATAAAAATAAAATTCAACATGATTCCATTTTCTGATTAAATATGGTTTGTTGTGTCAATCGGGCCCAACAAGCTTTGGTTAATCTTAACTAAGTAAAAAACAACAACAACAAAACCCGTATGTCAAGCCATGGTTTATGAACTGACTTGCTTCAACTAACTGTAGTTAAGATGGATCACAATTCAGAGTTTGGACAGCATGATCACTGGCGGAGGAAGAGTGAGGGGAGCGCACCACCCCCGGCAGCGCGATCCCGGTGGGTGCCATTGCGGCTGCCCCCCCACCCGTGCTGGGTGCCATGCCCCTGCAGGTGATGTGCCACGCCCCCAGGACACACACCAGCCCCGCCCCACCTGCTCTCCGCCCCCAGGTGCCAGAGCATGAAGCTTTGCCACTGAGCATGATGACGCAGTTTAATGAAAAATAGATCCAAAAGCTTTCAGTCTCCCTCTTGCAGCTGCATAGGGCTTCATGAGAGGAGTTTGAGGGAGGCATGAATATGCATAGGATTGCACTATTAAGTCTGCAGTAGTGCAGAAGTCTTTCTGATTGTCCATGATCAGCCTTGGTCACTTCTATCCAGGAATTGTTATCCTTTTATGCCATTCAGGTAGATTGGATTGTTTCATCCTTTCCAGACAAGCAGGAAAGGAATTGAAAAACTTTAAGAGATGGAGTCTTTTTCTTCTGAATTATTCTGTGGCAGTTGTTAGGGATTTTGTGTTTGGAAAATCTCGCCTCCCTTTTTTCCCCCCTTGCACAAATGCAGTAATCTCATAAACTGTTTTTGTGTGTGTTTCTGTTGAAAGTTAATGTCTTTGCAAAAGCAACCTGACTCTCAACCATGAAATTGATGATGGGGTGTTGCTGAATTCATTGAACCCTGTTAAGAGACACTGTGTTCACAGTATAGCCACCTTTGCTGGAAATTGGCCATTAAGTCTTCCTCTCTTTTTTCCCTTCCTTCCTTCCTTCCTTCCTTCCTTCCTTCCTTCCTTCCTTCCTTCCTCTCTCTCTCTCTCTTGCACCAAAAGTAGCATAAGTATTTTTTTAAAGAATAAAGTAGCAAGGGGGGGGGGAGTTGGCTTGCTTGTCTTTTAACATGTCTGCCAGCAAATGAATGAATGAAATGTCTCCTAACAAATTTCAGCACCCTGGAACAAACTACAGTTTCCAAGATTCTTCAGGGGAAAGCCATGACCGCTTACAGTGCTATGATACTGCTTTAAATGTTTAGTGCAGATGAGTCCCCAGTAACCTGAATTGACTCTGACTGGCAGTGGATGTCCAATATTTCAGACAGAGTGAAGTCTTTCCCACAACTTGCTTCCTCGCCTGCTTGAGATGCTGAGGACTAAACCTAGAGCTTTCTTCATGCAAATAATGTGCCAGCCTTTGAAAACCTGATATTTTCCAGATGTTTTCGACTGCAGCTCCCATATGCTTTACCACTAAGCAATAGCCCCTCCAGGAATATATAGCAGTATGAACTACGTTAATGTGTGTTAATTGTTATTCTCCTTCCCATTTCCTTAACACTGGTAACAGTGGGCTTAAAAACTGATGGAACTGAAAGTTGTTCTTTTCTAAATGTTTGAAATTAAATAACCCTGGCTTCCCCATCTTTACAAGCACAGCATTGTGCTTTAGAGTATTCTTGAGTTGAAATAAGTAAATTGTTACTATCTTGATTTTAAAGTTCTTGTTTTGTATAAATGAATGCCAATTATTAAACTCCATTCATGCCCATTATTTTCTATAATGCCTTTCTTTTCACTTTCCTTAAAAAATCCATTAACTTTCTGCTCTGAAGGAATCTGAAAGGGAAATATTACATATTATTAAACGATAAGTAAAAGTGTTAAATAATGGATTTCATTGTCAGCTTTCATAGGACAGAGGTGAAATTAAAGCCCACTCTTCTGCTGGGTTGATCAGGGTTATAATCCCTCATTGTCACCCCATTTTGTTATTGTACTTTTCCTGCAAACATGCTTTTAAGAGAGAATTAATTTTTAGAAATTCCTGTACCATTTGCTGTCCAATGAAAGTGGCTCCCAGGGGCCCTTCTGGTTCAAAAAAACTTAGGCTGCACACAGATCATACATCTAAATTACATGGCTTCCCCCAAGGAATCCTGGGAACAGTAGTTTACCCCTCACAGAGCTGCAATTCCTAGCACCTTTAATAAACCACATTTCCCAGGATTCTTTGGGGGAAGCCATTTCTCATCCTCTTCTGATATCCCTTTTGCATTCTGTACAAAACCTACGGGAAGGTAAATGGTGTTTCCGTGCGCTGCTCTGGTTTGCTAGAAGCGGCTTAGTTATGCTGGCCACATGAACCGGAAGCTGTATGCTGGCTCCCTTAGCCAATAAAGCAAGATGAGTGCCACAACCCCACAGTCATCCGTGACTTGACCTAATGGTCAGGGGTCCCTTTACCTTTACCTTTACCTTTACCTTTACAAAGCTCCCCATACCCATTCTTTTAGCCTAGGGTTCTCTCTAGCTATAGACAAGGATCAATGTGTAGCTTCTAGCAACGTACTTCAGGCAGATGTCCAAGAAAACCAAAGCCATCAGCCAGCATTCTGTTACTTCAGGCATTGTGTGTAGGAAAAACAAATTCAGGCCAAAATGCTCCATGTATTGCCAGCTTCGTGGTGTTTTTGATTTTTCTACCCCAATTCTCATTTATGTCCTGACTGAACAGCTTGGTTCTTAGGACTATACTGTTTTTTTGTTTTTGTTTTTTTTAACTGTTTATAAACAGATGACATATCATTAATATAAAGCATTTATCTTCATAGGCCTGGCTCTCTGCAGGTGACCTTATGATTTACCAACAGTAAACTGAAATTGCAATACTCGTAGAACAAATAAAAGGAATTGTGTGCCATATTTCCCAGTTCATATTGATCTCGAGGCCGTCAGCAGATTGATTTTTACAACAGTGACAGGATAAAACAAGTGTCAGGGGAAGGGAAGGCTGGACCTTACGTTGCCATTAAAGAAAAGAACACCCACCCTTATTATTGTCCTTGGGTTGTCATCCCAGTTTTCTAATTTGAAAAGGCTGGACTGCAATTGATTTGCTCTTACTTCAGCATAGAAACTAATGATCTTTCATCATTCCCCACTAAAAGGAAGCTGCTGGAGACATTTAGAGATCTATTCATTGCCCCCAAGCAGTGATAAGGGACACTTTATTTATTTGGTGGAGGTAACTTCCATTTCATAGGTTCGCAATGACTGGCTGCTGATAGCAAATCAGGCAAGCTTGGCAGGTTCAAAGCGTTTACAAAAGTAAAATAAACATGCCAGATTATATTACTTTCCAGGGCAGCACTGGAGTAAGAAACCTGTGGCCCTCCGGATGTGGCCAACCATGCTGGCTGCGTTTGATGCAGAGGGCCATAGATTCCCCCCCCCATCCCTGCTCAAGGGCATCAGAAAGAAAAAAAACACCAATGCAAATTACCATGAGAACGCAAGAAGGGGCTGTTGAATCAGGCCAACAGCCTATGTGGTCCAGCATCCTGTTCTCCCTGTGGGCAACCAGATGCCTGTGGGAAACCTACAAGCAGAACATGTGTACAACAGTGCTCTGCACACCTGCAGTTCCTACCACTTGGTATTCAGAGGCATATGGCTTCCAACTCTGAAGGGGGAAAACAGCCATTGTCACTTGCAGCCATTGACAGATTTATCTTCTGTGAATTTGTCCAAACCTCTTTCAAAGCCATTCAAGCTGCTGGCCACCACTGCTTCCTGTGGAGCCAGTTCCATAGTTTAACTATATGCTGTGCGAAGAAATTGTTGTTGTTCAGTCATTCAGTCGTGTCCGACTCTTCGTGACCCCATGGACCAGAGCACGCCAGGCACGCCTATCCTTCACTGCCTCTCGCAGTTTGGCCAAACTCATGTTAGTAGCTTCGAGAACACTGTCCAACCATCTCATCCTCTGTCGTCCCCTTCTCCTTGTGCCCTCCATCTTTCCCAACATCAGGGTTTTTTCCAGGGAGTCTTCTCTTCTCATGAGGTGGCCAAAGTACTGGAGCCTCAACTTCAGGATCTGTCCTTCTAGTGAGCACTCAGGGCCGATTTCCTTGAGAATGGATAAGTTTGATCTTCTTGCAGTCCATGGGACTCTCAAGAGTCTCCTCCAGCACCATAATTCAAAAGCATCAATTCTTCGGCGATCAGCCTTCTTGATGGTCCAGCTCTCACTTTCTTTCATCTATCCACAATCTTACAACAACCATGATTTGCATAGGAACAAATTCCAATTAATATCCCCCCCCAAAAAAAAAACAACAACACCCTGCCTACACATTTAGTGGGTGGAAGGGTGTGCTCATGCCAGGAGGCTGGCTTAGTGAGGATATTTGGGCAGAGGGAGATCTCTGCCTAATCTGCCTCTACTACCCACAGGGTGTTAGGGGTTTGCACTGATCTGTTTAAGACTTGTCATTTTGCATCCTATTATCATTTGACCTTGGCTCAAATACAGACCTACCTAATAATAATGGGGGGGAAAGTATTTACTTCTACAAGTGATTGTGATAACCACCAACTTGGATAACTTTAAAGGGGGATTAGATCAATTTACAGAGGATAAGCCTATGTTCTACTTCCACTGTTGGAGGCAATATGCCTCTGAATAGCAGTTGCTGGGGATCAAAAGTTGGGAGAGTGCTGCAGCACTCAGGTCTTGTTTGCTGACTTCCCGTGGGCATCTTGTTGGTCATTGTAAGAATAGGATGCTGGACTAGGTGGGCCATTGGCCTGGTTCAGCAGCTTTTTCTTATGCTCTTTCTCTGCACTTATCCAAAATATATCCTACCTCTGGCAAAATATTTGCAAATCTTAGAGCTTATCCATACTTCCTCTTGTCCCGCTGCTTTCCCCTATCAAAAACCACTCTTTAGAGCTCAGTTGGAGCAAACAGCAATTCACGTTTTCTCCTGATTGATGTTTGCTCCAATTTAGTGGTAAAGAGGGATTTTTCCTTGGGAAAGCATGGGTCAAGTGGGAAACTGCTCAGACACGTGCTTCCTTGGCACAGGACAAGTGGAAGTGTGGACGATCCCTTAGTTGAATAACGGGCATTTGTTTATTTCCTATTACCCACAGGCTGCCTTCGAGGGTTAATCCTCCCCATTTGGCTCTCAACACTTTCATATTACATATATAATACATATTATCAAACAATAAAATATAAATCTATAAATCACAAAAAATGGGGTGGCCAACCTGTGGTCCTCTGGATGTTGTTGGACTTCAATAATCAGGGATGGTGGGAGTTGTCCGCATATTATAGCAGCAGGAGTTTGAGCAATATCACCAGGAATAGGAGGCGTGAAGAATTCAAGCAGGAGCAGTCAAATGAAGAGCACTAAACTATCAATTAAACCAGTCTTCTGGGCCCTTTTAAAAATCATCAGCACAGGGGCAATATCTACCTAGGGAGGCAGTTCCATAAACATGGATTTAAGGAATGCCTAATGCATCTACATTGTAATTTAGGACATAAATCTTAATGAATATTTACATCTGTCTTAAATTGCAGGGGGGTTTTAAATGGCGATTCTTCGGTAAGTGTGTGTAGTTTGCTATTGTCTCTCATTGCATAGTGCATCTTTACTCTCTCTCCCTCTTTCTTCTCCACCCCTTTGCCAAAATCAATTTACTAGCATGGTCAAGGAGATCTGTGTATCCTGTCCTCCAGCCCTATGTGGGTGATTTATCAGACTTTAAACACAGGATATTATTTGCTCCCTCCCTTTTGACCTTGTATTTCTGATGAGAAGCAGAAAAGGTAATGTGCAATTTCTTTGTAGAAATGAGACCTGGTACATGACAGCACCTGCTGGGTAGTAGAGCCAAGGTGGCCTTTTCCCAGTGAGTAGTGCTCAAGTTCTGAACAGGAATTCCAAGAGTGTTGCCCTATTCATGTGTTCACAAATGAGCATACTGGGGATAGGGAGGGAGGGAGAGGGAGAGAGATTCAGAACCGCCTCCAGACGTCCTTTCTATTGTGCATTCATGATCATTTGTGCTCATGATTTCATTGGGGCAGTCACAGATTATCACACTTTTAATACAGTTTACACTTGCAAAAGTTATGGGGTTGTCATCGCAGAATGCGTCCCTCTTGTCTAAACCAGGTGCAGTGCTGTTGCTTATTCCAACAATGGTTACACTTCTTCAATTCCACTCAGTGCATATCCTATAACTTCCCATGGATCTCCCATAATTTTTTAACACCACAAAAGTTCTGGTTTGCTTTTGTCCTTTTTTTGTTGAGCTATAGCCCTTTCAAACAGCAATGATATGATAGCGTTGCAGAATAGACTAAAGCAGAATAAATCCACCACTTATGCATTATTCCTTAGCCAAGATAATGTTGCCGTCTGGAAGGACCCACATGCACCAACCTCTTTCTCCAATGTCTTTGGGCATGCTGGGTTCACCCTTGAAACCCCTGACTTTCCCACATTCCACAGGAAGGTCTGAAGGGGGCTTCTGGAGGTGCCTGGCTTAGAAACCCTTTACCTATTTCAGTCCTGGAAGTTTGGAGGTGGATCAAGGGCTCATGGCATGAACACCCCACCTCTCGTGCCCTCTCTGAGGACCTAAAAGGGGCCTTTGTTTATATGTACTGTATTTATTTGAGCAAGTTCTCAGTTTTGCATTTGCAAACATTTAATCTTTAATCTAGCGATACAAAAAATATTAAAACTTCATAATAATACAAATAGAACAAAATAATTTTATCGTATTACAAGCCATACAAAATATCACAGCCAGATGAAAAAAGGAAGGAAAGAAAAAGAAAGAAAAGAAAAGAAAAAAAAGAAAGATAATATTAGAGGAAAAAAGAACTAAAAGGACCAAAGTATATCCCCTCTGCCCTCCAAAAGATCACAAAAATATGAACAAGTCTTATTTAACCACTTCACACATTGAAAAAATGCATGCAGAATAGACAAGACATGAAAATCATTAACAAAGAAGAACCTGTTAGGGTAACATCAGTAAATAGCCAGTGAATGCTGGTGATAATCAAATGCACATTCTCTTAAGGAGGAATAAATTTGAATTGTGTGACCAGGTGGTGACCACCCCAGCCCCCAGAGACCACAAGAAATGAATAATGGCTTGTGACAACGTGTATGGAATTAAAATTTGGCCACAACTTTATTAAACTCTCAGATGTAGGAAGACCTTGGCTTAGGCATTGCGGTATATCCCTCCCAGCACCCCAGCCAGGGGATCTGGGGCACATCAGGGTAAATGGGATATGGGGGTGCTCTGTGAGATGTAAGTGTATGCAGGCAGCCCAGCCCATATTCCCACACACAGGGTAGTTCACTGACAACTTTTCAGTGTATGGCCAATGACACCCATATATATAACCCCTTTTAAGAGGGGACCCTGGAATCGCCGTCGCAGGGGGGGGGGGTGAGTCACCACTTCACACACACACCATGTTAGAGAAGAAAAGACTAAAGGATTCCACCCAAGGCCTTAAACCGCCCAAGTTGTGACGAATTGCTATGGGGTAGACAAAACCTGCCAATGCAGGAAAATTCTTCTTGGCTCTTCAACAGCAACCAGTCAAAACACCTTAGCAGCGGCCGCTAAACAGGAAGAAAAAGGTTAACCTGCAAACAAGAAACATTAAACGAAGGGAGGATAGGGAGGGTGAATCTCCTGAGCCGACTGCCTGGCTACTGTCAGCTCCACCCCCTATATATAAATGGGACTGGCCCCACCTCCCACCAGTGTAACTTGACTACTGAGGCTGTGTGTGAGCCTCCAAAGAATAACACTGAGAGGCAGGCCAGCCCACACAAACTGCTAAGTTCCCTGAGGTCCGAAGCACCTTGTGCGATCCTGCGAAGTGCACCCACAGTGTAAAGTGTGAATGCTCATTATAAATTTTTTTTTTTTAGAAAAATTATCCAGGATAACAAACCTCTCCCCAAAAGGAAATGAATAGAAATTGTCAATCTATCATTTGGGGTGAAGGAAAACAAATCTTCCTCTTCCTCCAGACCATTTTTAATCAATACTTTATAGTGTATTCTTTTATTGTTGTAACCTGTGACCCTGGAATCTCTTTCCAATGAAGGGTGGCATATAATTTTTTTTGCAAATTGATACAGGCAAGAAGAAGAAGAGTTTGGTTTTGATATCCTGCTTTATCACTACCCTAAGGAGTCTCAAAGCGGTCAACATTCTCCTTTCCCTTCCTCCCCCACAACAACAGAGCTGTAAACCTTCCCTTTTTTTTGCATTGGGAAACAGCCATAGCTGTCAACTTTCCCTTTTTTCGCAATGGGAAATGGTGCTGGAATAAGGGAATTTCCCGCAAAAAAGGGAAAGGTGACAGCTATGCAATAAACACTCTGCGAGGTGAGTCAGGCTGAGAGACTTCAGAGAAGTGTGACTAGCCCAAGGTCACCCAGCAGCTGCATGTGGAGGAGCGGAGACGTGAACCCGGTTCACCAGATTACGAGTCTACCGCTCTTAACCATTACACCACACTGGCTCTCACACAACACTGCAACCCACCTATTTACATGTGTTCAATATGTGTGTGACTGCATACACGCACTGCACCGAACCCAGAAGTGACCTGAAAACATCACAAAATGGGTGGAACAGGGTAGGGCACAGTGCCTCAGAATGTAACCCTGATGCATATGGGGTAGTTGCCTATAAATCATTCAGGATTATTATTTCTGGCTTGACTGAGTTCTCAAGTGCATAAATATGGGTACATCTGGAATATTTAACTTGATATTTTAAAGCTCTGGAAAGTCCAAAACTTCAATAATGGAAG
The DNA here is from genome assembly GCF_009819535.1 of Lacerta agilis. Taxonomy (NCBI): domain Eukaryota; kingdom Metazoa; phylum Chordata; class Lepidosauria; order Squamata; family Lacertidae; genus Lacerta; species Lacerta agilis. The sequence goes on from NC_046331.1 coordinate 25,440,205, forward strand.
TTTAAGAGCCATGAATTTTTATGTCAGAGCTTATCAGTCCTGAACTGAATTTCAGATTCTATCCTGCAGCTCTGCAAGGAGAAAGTTAATGATGGCTGCTTCCTTTAGATTTCCTTTGAATACCTTATGCACAGAATTTTATTTTATTTTAGCAAACTTCATCAGATTGGCAGTCAATCGATTGATTAGATATGTTTTGCCCTGTTCTACTGACATAGTTCTGCATCCCCCCCTCCAGTGCTTATCTGATGTGCTGTGGCACATCAAACAAAAAGCGCCTGCCTCCCTAGAGAATCCCACATGTTGATAGGAAAGAAAGTGATCCTTTCCAGTTCTTTATTACCTAATAAGATACATTTCAGGCTCCTCTGCTGGATATAAGCAAAGTGACAGTATCTTTATTACCAATTAAACTTTCACTGCTCACACAATCTGGCATAGGAGTGCACAAGCAGTCATTGGTTTAAACCCTGCTGTGGTTGCTAGAAACTGAGGGCCTCATAGCTATGGAATGGAATATTAACAGAACATGCTACAGTTCAAAGAGTACAAAACCAAGGAAAGGAAAAAATGAACAAACCTTCCTCATTGGTGAGGTTTAGAACCTGGAAAGCCAATATAGTCAGTCCAATGGCTTAATATATTTCTGTGGTGAATATAAAGAGTGAGTAGGAAAAATGCAACACATTTGCAATATGGAAAGACGGTCAAAAGGATGCCGATTTAGCTGAACATGTTGTCCAAAAAGGATCATTTGGTGATGCTTGCCTTGGTCCCATGAGGGTTATCTCTCAGGAACCCCAGATATGACTGAAGTTGTAGCACTCCCCACACTCCGTGCCACTGGACCATCCATGCAGGTGTGGCTGACCAGTGGCCTTCCAGATATTGTTGAACTACAATCCCCATCAGGCCAACCCAGCATAACCATAAGCAAAATGCAGTAGCCTTTCTATCCGTACAGAATTTTTAAACTTGTCTGTCAGTTTGTGTTGTGGGCTGGTCCAAATAATCTTCCTGTCCAAACAGGCAACTACAAGTTTTGGATTCGCACATGCACTTTAAATGGTTGTCATCACCAAAGCTCCAGTTGGAAAAGCCAGCCTTACAAACAAGTCTACAGCAGTTAGTAGGTCACAAAAAGATTTACTCCCCAGTTTGAACCCCTCCACACTACTTTAAACACACACACACACACACACACACACACACACACACACACACCCCTTTCTTTCTACACCTGTTGTGGGGTTACAGGATCATCTTTTAAAATGAAACATGAAATTGGGGGAAGACGCCTGTCATTTTCTTTTAACTTTAATAGGAGTATTTGTCCTGACCCCCCACCTTCCAAAGGATGAAAAAGACCATGTACAAAAATTAAAATTATGCTCAATTTAATAAATGTGGGAGTGTTGCCTAATTTATATTCCAAAGATGTAATACAAATTTCTTTGCTCATAAAGGGGATAAATCAAAATATGACAGGTCTTTATTTTATCTACAGTGAGATTATGCTGTAAATCTATTTTTTTTTAAAAAAAAAAGAGTTTCGTGCCACATATGAAAAGAAGTTTGTACCCAACCTTTGAAGTAGCAGTAGAGGGTGCATTTATACTACTTTCACAGTCATGGCTTCTCCCAAAGAATACTGGAAACTTTATTTTATCCCTTCCAACACCCTTAAGAAATGACAGTTCCCAGGATTCCTTAATCAGAAAGCCATGACTGTTAAAATAGTGCTTTAATTGCAGTGTGGATGTGGCAGGAGTTGTCCTTTGGATTTAACACTTCTCTGAATTTTGCGATAAAATTCTCCTTTAAATTTTTTGTACCCAAATGCATTAAAAAACATGTGCCTTAGGATAAAATAGTTGTGGAAATGAGTATACTGAGATACAATATGTAATTTATATATGTATTTTCTGATAAAATATGTATTTGTGAAAATTCATATTTAAATAAATGCATAAAGACTTCACAGATTAGCGTGAAAATGGACACATGAATGAGCCCATGTGAGACAGACACCAGAAATAAACTGATGTATCCATCCTTTCTTTAGAGTACAGATGATGATTCTTGGAGGTGTGACATCTGCCAGGATAATAGCTCTTGTTTGTTCACTTTTTAATTATTATTATCTCATTTTTTGAAGGGGAGAAATATATAAAGCGTCTTGTTGCTAGACAGCTCTTTATTGGCTGTGCATTTGAAGTGGCTCAGGAGAACTGTTTTATCAAAGAGCTGACAGTCATTTACACCCAATAAATTAAGCTTGATAAATGGATCTACCTGTTTCTGTCCAGAGCCCAAAATAAACTTGGGGATTTGCTTAATGGACTTGTTGTTTGTTGGGCTGCTTCTGCCAATGAACACTGTGTTTATCAATGAGCTGCAGTTGTTTTTCTAGTTATGATGCTAACATATTGAAAAACATGCTGCAAATTACATACAAATTCCTGTGACAGAGAACCTATCTTGTTTAGAAAAAATGGAAAGAGGAGTCAGTAAAGTAGGCGTTTGAGCAGGGAATGAGCAGGGTGGGGTGCTTAATCCTTTTGCTATCTGCTTCAAATAACCCTACTGAGTTGTTTCCCCCCTTCCCAATGTTAGAACACAGGGAACAATATAATGTTCTGGTGGGGCATGTTGGGGTGGAGAGGGGGGAAAGTCCTGTTGCACGTTTGGACCTCATTCCACACATGCAGCAACTTAATTGAATCCCATCCTTAGTCAACCTCCTTCTTCTGAAGGTGCACTCAACAGAAATGAGCAGCTTTTCCTCAGTTTCCTTCTTCTCAGATTGGGTTGCTATGATGGAGCAGTGTGGAGAAGCTACAACCTCCACAAATCTAATAAATTCAGTAGGGGTAGTTGTATTTCTACTGTTGCAGTGACAACTAACAGGCTTGAGACACTAACCAAATAGTTATGGTGTCTTCATGGACTAGAGTGCATTTCATTGCAGGCATGAGGAATAGGACTCTAGTCCAGGGACATTGAAGCTATGGTTCTTTCACAAGAGTAAGATTATAGGAATCTGTCATGCCACTGGCCCATCTATGTTGGTATTGTCTACACTGAATGCCAGTGATTCTCCAGGGTTTCAGGCAGGAGTCTTTCCCCCTCCTACCTAGAGATGGAAAGGATTGAAGTTGGGACTACTTTCATCCAAAGCATAGGCATTACCACTGAGCTATGGGCAATGATCTTGCAATGATCCAAACCAAGAATGTGGTCACAGAAAGACAAGAGTGATTGAACAGCAGATCAAAGCAGATGTTGGAGCAGCTGTTGCTGCAACAAAGGCTCTTGATCCCCCCATCAAACCTCCTGTTATACCTAACTGGATTAATTAGGCCTAGCTTGTTTTTTTTTTTTAAAAAAAGTGCATGGAAACTTTGCAACACGAAGAGCTCTTCAGTCGTGCAGGATGACTCAGCAGGTTTCATACCTTGGGGTGTCAAAATTAACTAGGCAGCTCATGTAATAGCTTAAGTTCAGAAATCTCATCCAGTTTCAGGCTTGGTAATTAAATTCCCCCCCCCCCCAAAAAATCAAACATTCAGGCTTGCATTGTACTGAATTTGAAGCTTCACCACAAATAGCACAAGCACATGTATCAAGGGGGGAGAAGTAGATATTTGGGCTTGCAATCTCCTATTTCTCTCACTCTGTTGCCCAGATTTGATTATGCTGTCTTCCGCCTTCCCCTTCAATAATGTGTGAACCTGCCACTCCTTGGCAATGACGTCTGCTTGTGCAGAGGATACACTTTTGCTCTTTCTCCTCTTCGTGGAGGGGAGAATTGCACAAAGGGTATCTCTGCATTATGCTTAGTTTGTTATTGTGCATTGTGGCAACGATCTTGTAATGCAATATTGTATTTTAATGTTGCAATTCACCCTGTTACTTCAGGGTGAAGGGCTGGTAATTAACAACAGCAGCTATAGGTGTTCACCTGCTTATGTTAGAGTAACATAAAATTTTACACATCACTTGGGAAGACAGGCAAACTAATATCAGTGTACTGGAAGAAGCAAAGATCACCAGTGTTGAAGCAATGATTCTTCAACATCACCTTAGTTGGACTGGTCATGTTGTGCGGATGCCTGATTATCATCTGTTGAAGCAACTACTCTATTCCGAACTTAAAAATGGAAAACGTAATGCTGGTGGTCAACAAAAGAGGTTTAAAGACTCTCTCAAGGCACATCTTAAAAAATGTAGTATAAAGGTGTCATGGACTTTGAAGACGTTTGAACTCAGGACGAAAGGGAGAAACAAGCTAAGAGCTTACTTTGCAAAGGGGGGAAAATCCTGTTTTCATGGGGTTCAACTCACAGTTCTGCAGCTTCTTTAGGAAAGGAAAGGGAGCCGTTTCTACAGTTTCCAGACAGATAATCTAATCAGCCAGTCACATGTCACTGGGGAAACAAACAGCCTCCATCTGCAGAACATTCAACAATGGAGGCCTGGGCAATGGGGCAGGGCTGGAAAGGGAGGCAGCGACCGACCACACATTTGCTCCATAAGACGCACAGACATTTCCCCTTACTTTTCAGGAGGGAAAAGGTGTGTCTTATGGAGCAAAAATATGGAATATTCTGAACTTAAAATGGAAAGCGTAATGCTGGTGGTCAACAAAAGAGGTTTAAAGACTGTCTCAAGGCAAATCTAAAAAAAAATGTAGTATAAACACTGACAACTGGAAAACACTGGCCTGTGAGCACTCCAGTTGAAGAACAGCCTTTACCAAAGGTGTCATGGGCTTTTAAGACACTTGAACTCAGGATGCAAGGGAGAAAAGTGCTAAGAGGAAGGCACTCTTGGCAAATCTACACTGTGATCAACTTCCACCCAGAAACCAATTTCCCCACTGTGGAAGGACGTGTGGATCTAGAATTGGCCTCCACAGTCACTTACGGACTCGATGTTAAAACCATGTTTATGGAAGACAATCTTACTCAGCTACGAGTGACTGCCAAAGAAGAAGAAGGTTAGAATAGGCTGCTGCCACCACTCATGTATCAACTGCAGCAAAGACAAGAAGTATGGAGGGCACAGAGAGAGGGGCAGAGAGAAAGAATCACAATCAGAAGGAAAAACTTTTTCCATGATCTGTACTGCTGGGGAAATGTTAACATTCATTGGAACTGACCTGCCAAAACAGCTAAATAATAATAATTATTGAAGATATTTATAAACAAATATTTTATTATTATCTGCATTTTGAAGCAACATACATAAAATAATCTATAGCGAATGAGACAATAAAGCAAAGTCACCCGTGGAGGTTCATGGTCATGTGGGGAGTTGAACTTTGATCTCCTAGATCTTAGTCTAATGATCTAACTACTACACCACACTGGCTCTCTCTAGTTCTTTTAATGTTTAATCTATAATTTGTTTTCAGAGTAGCTTTAATTCAATTTTAGTTTTTTTATTTTAAAAAGTTAACTTTTTAAAAGGTAGCTTTCAAGAGTTTGCTTTAAGTAATTAAGACTTTGACTAAGACTTGAGTCTACTGTTTAACAACCCTTGCAACACAGTGATGTGTGTTTGCAAAGGATGACATTGACATGACACTGGAAAATAATGATCGCTGTGGCCATTACACTGAAATCATTGTTTTGGGTGTTCATGAAAGTAAACCTTTCATCTGGTGGTTTGCCTGAAGTGGAACTTCAATGCACGGAGCATTCATTAGTGGTGTTTTTAAATGCAGATTGGTGTTCTGAGTTTTGTTAACTTAAAATGCTGTCAAGAGTTAATGAGAATAAAGGATGCTCCAGGGTCTTAAACAGAATCCCTTTTGTAGCACCATTGTGTTCATACATAGAATTGTAGGGTGCTACCTTTTACCAACTCAGACCATTGGTCCATTTAGCACAGTATTGCCTGCAATGATTGACAGTGGTTCTCTAGGATTTTAGACAGGTCTTTCCCAGCTCTACCTGGAGGCGATGAGGGTTGAAACTAGGACCTTCTGCATTCAGTGCATTCATCCTACCATCAACCTATAGCCCTTCCCTGAAATGGCTTCATCCATTGTGCAAATGGCTGTGTCTAGTATTTTGCTTCATGGCTGAGACCTGAATTTTGATAGAAAATATGGCAGAGCTGAAGTTTGACAAAGTCATTTCACTATCTTCAGTGCTGCAGAGACCAAGTTGTATATATATGAGGTGGAAAATGCTCTGTGGTCAAGTCACTGTTTGGGGGGCTGGGTGAGTTTCTCCTTTGTCCAGAAGCTCCACAACATATGGTGGAGTGTGAGAGTTGGCACCAGAGTGCCTTTTAACTCAAAATTCTCAGTTGAAAATTCCATACACTAGGTTTGCATATCTCCTGCAACGTATGTATGGGATAACTTATAACCCATATGGGGTGGGAGGTGGGGATGTGCAGACCAATGTGTGCACAAATGAACATATGAGCATTATGTATTTGGAATCCTTCACCTACATTGGCAGTCATCTCTTTTTACTGCCATGATATGAAGGCAAATGGTTATCTTTCTGGATATGAAGGTCTTGTAGGACCTGAACATCTGAAATCTTGACCTTCTGCAGCAATGGGGGAAAAAAACATTTGTGCTCTATTTTTAACTTCGGGGAATGTCAGGATCTGACACCATTTTTAGTCTGTTTCTACATATCATTTACATATTGCGTGGATGGAGATGTATATGCTTTTAAACAGTTGCTCAAGTCATGGTCACAGAGTTAAATGGTTTAAGGTCTGCTTCCTTGAGTTGGATACAAACTTAGTCATAGGTCCCATCAGCAGTTTACATTTAAAGCACTATTATACTACTTTGAACAGTCATGGCTTCTCTCAAAGTACCCTGGGAACTGCAATTTGTTGTTAGGGTAGGTAAAGGTAAAGAGACCCCTGACCGTTAGGTCCAGTCGCGGATGACTCTGGGGTTGCGGCGCTCATCTCAAGGCCCTAATTTTCTCTCAGAGAGCTACAATTCTCTGAGTTCTCTGGCAAAAGGGATTGAGAATTATAACTCGGTGAAGGGAATAGGGGTCACCTAACAACTCTCAGGACCCTTAAAGGTAAAGGGACCCCTGACTATTAGGTCCAGTTGTGTCCGACTCTGGGGTTGCGACACTCATCTCCAAGAGAGCCAGCGTACAGCTTCCGGGTCATGTGGCCAGCATGACAAAGCCGCTTCTGGCAAACCAGAGCAGCGCATGGAAACGCCATTTACCTTCCCGCCGAAGCGCCGGTACCTATTGATCTACTTGCACTTTTGACATGCTTTCGAACTGCTAGGTGGGCAGGAGCTGGGACTGAGCAATGGGAGCTCATTGCCAGGATTAGAACCACTGACTTTCTGATCAGCAAGCCCTAGACTCTGTGGTTTAACCCACAGCACCACCTACGTCCCTTAACAAACAATTCCCAGGGTTATCTGGCGGAAGTTATGACTGTTTAAATGCAGATGGCAGGTGAAATCACACTGAAAAGAGACTTGTAGTAGTAGTAGTAGTAGTTATTATTCATTACTTACTGTACTTAATTAAATTTATGGACCATCCTTCATCTGAGGATCACAGGGCAGTTTACAAAATAAAAACACAAATATGCATAACGTAGTAGCAAAAACAAACAAACACAAAAACACAAAAACACCCACAAACAGTTTAAAAGGCTGTCAATTGTTTAATTACTCAAAGGTCCAGGAGAAGAGGAATGTTTTTGCCTGGTGCCTAAAGATATGTAACAAAGCCGCCAGGAAAGCCTCCCTGGGGAGAGCATTCCACAAATAGGGAGCCACCGCAGAATAGGCCTGTTGTTGTGTTGCTGCCCTCCGGACCTCTCACAGAGAAGGCACACGAAGAAGGGCCTCATATGGTGATTGCAGGGTCCCAGTTCATTCCTATGGGGAGAGGCAATCCTTGAGATATTACAGTCCAGAGCTGTTTAAGGATTTATAGGTCAAAGCCAGCACTTTGAATTGGCCCCTGAAACCAATTGGCAGCTGGTGCAGTTGGGCCAGGATTGGCATTATGTGGTCAAATTGTCTTGTCCAGGTGAGTAGCCTGGCGGCTGAATTTGGCAGCAGCTGAAGTTTCTGAACAATCTTCATAGGCAACCCCTATGTATAATGCATTGCAGTAATCTAACCTAGGTTACTGGAGCATACACTACAGAAGGTAGGCTATGCCTATCCAGGTAAGGGTGCAGCTGGGCCACCAGCATACCTTCCAACGTTTCTCCGATGAAAATAGGGATGTCCTATTCTATTGTTGTTACTTATTTCCTTGGTCGCATAACTCCATACCCTCCAACATTTCTCCAGTGAAAATAGGGATAAGGAAAGGAAAAGCAGGACATTCCAGGATAAAATCAGAAACTGGGGTGGTCTTCTGTAAATCTGGGACTGTCCCTGGAAAATAGGGACACTTGGAGAGTCTGCAGCTGCTGAAGCTGATAGAAGGCACTCTGTGCTGCTGAGGCCACCTGAGCCTCAAACGGCAGCAGTGAAGGGTCTATTCAGAAGGGTCTATTCTAAGCACCAGAATCCAACCCTATGAAACTGAAATTAATAAACTGCTCTGTAGTGCCCCATAAAGGAAAGCTTCTCCCTTAAACATAAATTGCATCCACACAGCAGTTCGTTCTGTTTCCCCCATTTTTCTCTGGCTGTTAATTTCCATATTGTATCCGAGACTTTCATGCAACATATGAAGTGGAATATTTTGGACATTTAGTTCTCATTTCCATGTTAATTGACTCCAGAAATAATCTCTTTGACCCAGAAAACCATAGGAATAAAGTGATGAAATTTGGGGCAGTATCCCAGCATACAGTTATTTCTTGCCATTTTCATGGATAAATCATGGAGGACCAGGAGCACACATGTGCAAAAAGGATGGAGGAGCGGCGTTGTTGTCCAGTGATGTTCACTATTGTTCTACACCATGGTCACAGGAATGAATAAAATTTAGTATGACATAGCTGTTTTGTCAATCAAAAAGCCTCAGTTCCACAACACAACAGATACTGCTGTATAAAGGGAATGTTAGAAAATGGGACAGAAGTGTTAGGATTATAACCGGGAAAACTAACACAATTTCCCCTGTGTCTGAATGCTCCCATAGTTTCTTCGGTCCCTTTTCACCACTGTTCTGTTGAGCTGTGTTACAGAACCCTACTCCCTCCAATTACATGGGCGAACCTGTCAAAAGATTAATCAGTTATCCATGAGATGGTATCATGCAGCCTGGCAAATCCTATGCATTTTCTGATGGGTGATATCCAGCATAGCCAGGAACAATATTTGACACTACTACTTGATATCATTTTATGCTAGATCATTTTCAGTTTCTATCTTTCAGTTGCAGTTTTTTTCCTGTTGGATGAGAATGCACAGTTGGTATTTCCCTTTGAATTGCTGGCAGGAAAAGTCCAAAGGGAAGATGAATGCAGTCTGATGACTAACTAAAAGGAGAGATGTGCGTTTGAAACCCTTTCTCATTGTACTATGCAGTCTCTGAAGATGCATAGCTGTCCTTCATAAATGAAATGCAGTGCAGCAAAACATAGGTTTGCACATCAATCCTCAACTGCACCTACTTCTATGGCATTGGCAGGTGCTACTGATTTCCACGTTTTGATAAAATATCTCTAAGCTGCCCTTGATTTAAAAGTCTCACAAATACGCTAATAAAACACATACAAAAATGACAATAAGCATTGAAAAATAACATTTTCAAAAAATTCAATAAATTAATTAGCAATTAGCAACATGATTTAGAGTAACAGAAACAAGAAGGAATAAAAATGTCCAATAGCACCTTTGAGACTAACTAAGTTTGTTCTGGGTATAAACTTTCATGTGCATGCACACTTCTTCAGATACATGAAAGCTTATACCCAGAACAAACTTAGTTGATCTCTAAGATGCTACTGGACAATTTTTTAATTTTTTAATTTATTTCAACTGTGTCAGACCAACATGGCTACCTACCTGAATCTAGAAACAAGAAGGAAATGGGTAATCAGGAAAACCTAAAAGCCTTAAGCAAGAGGGCCTATTTGGCCTGGCATTTAAAAGCCAATAAGGAGGGAGGCAGACAAACTTCCCTAGGGAGGGAAATTCATGGGTTTGGTACCACCATGGAGAAGTCCCTGCTGTGGGTTGCCACACACCCTGTTTCAGATGATATTAGCATGTAAAGCAGATGCTCAGAGGAACTTATATTTGCATGGGTTTGTAAGGTAACAGTTGAAGCTTCAGATGATATTATTATTATTATTATTATTATTATTATTATTATTATTATTATTCAACTTTTTCACCGTTTGTTTGTTTAGCTTGTTAGCTTCTTAATACAAAAGAAAGTTGTCTCAAAGGATTATATTACCGAGGATAGTCCTCTATCTGAAGGGTCATCAGGTCCAGATCTGGTTCAGTACTGAGCTGAACAGACTAGTAGTGTATGACTGAGGATAATGCGGTTTCCTGTGTCCCTGTGTAGGATTTAAAAGCTTGTGTGGAGACTCCATGGATTAAAAAAGGCTCCTCACTGCAGACTTTTGCTTTCCATGAGTTTGAAAGTGAAGGAGCAGAGCCAGAGCTAGCATATGCATCTTTGCTGCCCTCTCCACCAACCCCATGTTTACTTTCCCATTATGGAATGCCTGAAGAAGGCTTTACCCCCTTACTAAACTGAAGGAATGGCCACCATTGGCATTCTGAAGCTTTCAAGCCACACACTGACTCCACAATGGGTAGACTCATCTCAGTGGTTAGACCCATTGTCCTATAAAGCTCTGTGCTGTAGAGTTGTCCCAGGTGCTATTCGTGTAACCAAAGTGCCTTGATGTGTTTTCTGTGAAGAGTTGGCTTTTGCAAGAGAAAACCTTCTCTCCAGATACACATCCTGTATCAATTTAAATTGCCCCCCACAAAAGAAATTCTAGGTCTTTCCTTGCTTTCCAGAAAAGCTGACTTCCTTTGTGGTTGCAGATGTAATTTTTCCATTGCTGGATGGTGATGATGTCAGGTGGCCAATAGGTAAGCATCTTCTTTGTATTATAAGGCAGTCAGTAAACACATAGGCATTCGATCGCCTGAGGTTGCATAGGATTATCCTACATATTAGAAAACCTTTGCACCGAATGCATGTGTTGGTTTGGATTGGTTTTACTCACATATTCTTAAGTGCAAACAACATTTAGCTATGCTTGATGGGATTTAATTTTCTACTCCTAGTTGTAATGTGGTTCCACTGTAATATAAACTCTGGTATAACAGCGTCAGCAGTTTATGGTACCCCCATGACCATGCTTGCCTGTCATTTGTCAGGGTTTGATGGCAAAGCATCCACACTGCTTGTTCGTTCTGTTAATCGTATGTTTGCACTGAAGCTGAACTGATGAGGCAAAATGCTTTTACTAATATTTAGTCTAGGATGGTGTTAACCAAGGAGAAACTTTCCTATACAGAATACATTATCTGTACTGGACTACGCATGACTCTAACCAAATAACTTGTTTTAAAGCAATCTCCAGGGCCAGTCCTACCATTAGGCAGAGTGGGGCAATTTCCTCAGCCAGAATATGCTGTGAGGTAGTGGTGCCCCTCGGTTCTCCCGCCTGAGCTTCTCTAGTCCAGGGACCAAATGCAGCTGTCAGACCCTCTTTATTTTACCCTTGGGACTCCCCACCCCCCATGTCTCTCTCTCTCTCACACACACACACAAACAAACACACACACACACACCCCTTTAGCCTCCTTTATAATTTCATTCTTGCTTTATCATTGTAACAACTTTATTTGTTTTTATAATTGTAAATTACATCGTTGTTATGGTGAAGAGTGGGTAAAAGAATAATCTTATAAACTGTTGTGCTCCTCAGTAATACAATACACAATTTTAAAAACATATAAAACAATTACAGTTATAAAACTAGGTCTTAGTCTCAGGAAGTAAAAACTTTTTAGCAAAATGATTCTCCCAATAAGCAGGGTTCAAGGTATAGCATAGTCTCAACAAATGTCAAGCATGGAGAATTATTCTAGGTCCAAAAAACAACGCAGAAGCAAGGTCAATAGCACAGAGTGTTCAGACAAGGTACAGCACAGTAATCAGGATGAAGGAGCCAGAGACCTGTGTTGTTTCCAGCAACTATAAGGCTCTTGTGGGAGACCTTGTACACCTTGGTGACATGGAACATACCCTAACCCCAGCTGCTGGTAGTAATTGAGTTCCAGATACTGCTTACTCATGAGCCACACACCAGCTCTGGGTTCATACACATGTTTTTTCATCCAGGCCTTTTTGGTGTGGGGATTCTCAAGGACTGAGGTGGCTCCTCCTCTGACAAGGTAAAAAGGTAAAGGACTCCTGGACAGTTAAGTCCAGTCAAATTCAACTATTGGGTGCGGTGCTAATACTAGCATGAGTAGATAAATTGGTACCGCTGCAAAGGTTAAAAAGGTAAAGGACCCCTAGACACACAGTTAAGTCCAGTCAAAGGCGACTATCGGGTTGCAGCACTCATATTGTTTTCAGGCCAAGGGAGCCAGCGTTTGTCCACAGACAGCTTTCTGGGTCATGTGGCCAGCATGACTAAACTGCTTCTGGTGCAACAGAACACCATGACAGAAACCAGAGCGCACGGAAACGCTGTTTACCTTCCTGCCGCAGCGGTACCTATTTATCTACAGGTATTTGCACTGGCGTGCTCTCAAACTGCTACTTTGGCAGGAGCTGAGACAGAGCAATGGGAGCTCACCCCCTCATGTGGGTTTGAATCGCTGACCTTCTGATCAGCAAGCCCAAGAGGCTCAATGGTTTCGACCACAGCACCACCCACATCCCTTCAGGTACCACTGCAGCGGAAAGGTAAACAGTGTTTCCATGCACTCTAGCACTCGTCAGTGTTCCGTGTGCCAGAGTATTTTAGTCATGCTGGCCACATGACCCGGAAAGCTTTCAGGTTCCCTCAGCCTGAAAGCAGAGATGAGCACTGCAGCCCCTAGTCAAATTTGACTGGACTTAAACATCCAGGGGTCCTTTACCTTTCTACCTTTACCTCCTCTGACAGCACCAAGGGTTTTTCAGCAGGTCTCCCACCAGAGGGCTCATCAACAGGATTGCTGGAGACCCTACCTATTCTTCAGGGTCCTTGACCTATGGAGTGTCTAGTGCATCCTCTGATGACTCAGCATTGGGCACCAGGCAAGGACTAGGAAGGATGTACATAAATACAACAGGTAGACTGACATAAGTTAAAGATGCTGATGAATCTATTCTTCCTATGTAAAAATTGTGAGCTTATAAAGTGTGGATTCTTAAGTAGAAGTCAAAATAACTTCATCCAAGCACTTGGCTGTATCAGCAGGCTCAGAGAAACAAACAAAACTCTGCAATGCTGAAATCTCAACTAAAGCATCCATGACAGATGGCCATCCAACCTCTGCTTAAAAACCGCTGAGGAAGGAGAGTCCATCACCTTCTGAGGGTGTTACCATCAACAGCTCCTACCATCAAAAAGTTATTATTGGTGTTTAGTCAAAATCTCCTTTCTTGTAACTTGAGTCCATTGGATTGGGTCTTACCCTCCTAGGCAGAAGAAAACAAGCATCCTCCATCTTCCATGGATATTTGAAAATGGCTATCATATCTCCTCCCAGTCTCCTTTTCTCCAGGCTAATAATAGCCAGCTCCTTCAACTGTTCCTCATAAGGCTTGGTTTCCAGACAAGTGATCATTTTGGTTGTCCTCCTGTCTTTCCTTAGCCCCCACTTGCCTGCCTCTTTATTTACAACCACCCCAGGCAATGGCAATCTCTGTCAGCTTCCTGCTTCTTAGTCATGGTGTTGCTCAGCAGGGAAGAAGATAGAGTTGCTTTTGCCGCTCATTCATTCTGGTCCCATCTATTGTTGGTCTCCCTACCTCCCACCCTACAAGTCCCAACAAGCACCATCCACCAATCGCTCCCACTTGTGTTACCTAATGCACTCCCTAAAAAGAGTAAGTAATACATGAAGGTCAGGCAGAAAGTCCTTCATTTGCTACGTCGATTCTTTTAACACACTGAAATGAGCATAATCTTGGAGAAAAAAGAATGTTGAAATGTTCTTTTTCCTTGCTGCAGATGTTTAATTATACTGCCTGTCAAACATTCATACACACCCGCTGCAGGCATTGAAGGGTGGGGAGGTTTATTGTGAGGGGGGAACTCTTAATATTTTAGCTAACCCTTGAAAAGCTGCTTGGAGGTCCTTGCTAATTCCTTTCAAAGATATGCTCCTTTCCCGCAAAATTATAAGTTTAGTGTCTTGCAAAGGAATATTAATAGAAATGTTTTATGTCATTTTGTGCGTTTATGGATTAAGCTTGCCGAGCAATGGTGAAACCCTGCAGTTGTCCAGGGCATGAGAATTTAATCAGGTTAAGCTGTTTCTGCCTATTTAACTTGGGAAATGTGGGAAATGGGGAGCGTAATGCATGCAGTAAGCCTTGCAATATCGCTGCCACTGATTCATTACTCCTCTCTATTCCTTTGTAGTTTTTAGAGTCTTATGGTTCTGTATGTGGGTGGGGGTGGGGGTGGGGGGGAGAGATGATGTTGGCAGACCTTCAGGTATTGCCACAGCTTTTTACGCGGAGAATTCAGACACACAGGAAGCTAGCTTAGTTATACTGTTGGTCTATTCTGCTCAGTGTAGTCCACTCCAGCTAAAAGCAGCTTGCTAGGTTCCCAGACTTTCCCAGTGCTCTCTGGAGATGCTGGGGGCTGAAACTTGCACCTTCTGCATGGAAAGCATGTGCTCAGTCACTGAGCTATGGTTCATCCTTTTTAACTGGGGTGGAGAATTTGTGGTCTTCTAGACCCCATGCAACTCCAACTCCCATCAACTCCAGGCAGCATAGCCAAAGATTAGAGAAGGGGCGGGCCTACACTCACCGCCACAGCGAAAGAGGCTCCAGAGAGGCCTCTGGCACACTGCTGCTGCCGCTGCTCCTGTGAGTGTTTGGGAAGACCGCTTTCTCCTCCTGCCAATTCCATCGGGCCCAAGGGGCGGGGCCCACACTCACACATACTCTGAGCAGCTCTCTGCAGCAAGTTACAAAAATGGTTTTAAATGTCTTAAATTTTCTTAATCTGCTACACCTTGAATGGTGTTTTTTTTTTTTTAAAAGAAAATGATAATATTTATTTTCTTTCTGCTTGGGGAGGGACAAATGTTTAGTCGGGGCAGGGAATAGTTCAATTATAGCATAATTGTTTCTTTGTTTTTATTTTTATTATTTTGTTAAGTTATTATATAGTTTATATTTTGCATTTTAAGGGGAAAGGGTCAGGGCTGCCTGGGAGTGGGCCTCAGCCAAAAGAATGGCTGGGGCAGGTTCCACAGGGGGGGGGGATGTATTGGGACACCCGAACTCAGTGATCACGGGCAGCAGGAGGAGTTACGCTACGACCAGACCATGTCATTACCGAGGAGGCAGGCTTAGTCTGAGATCCAGCGCCGAGGGCCTTCTGGCGGTTCCCTCATTGCGAGATGTGAGGTTACAGGGAACCAGACAGAAGGCCTTCTCAGTAGTGGCACCCACCCTGTGGAACGCCCTCCCATCATATGTCAAGGAAATAAGCAGCTATCCTATTTTTAAAAGACATCTGAAGGCAGCCCTGTTCAGGGAAGTTTTTAATATTTAATGCTGTATTGTTTTAACACTCAATTGGGAGCCGCCCAGAGTGGCTGGGGAAACTCAGCTAGATGGACCGGGTACAAATTATTCTTATTCTTATTAGAGCTGAAGTCCAAAAAAAACCCTGATAGGCCACAAACCCCCATTCCTCCTTGAAGCATGTAGACTGTTAGTGACTGTTAAAGGGAGAGAGGGGTAGAGGGTTGAAGCATCTTTTCTTTTTCTGTCTGTTATTTTGCCCTGACTGGCTACTGGAATTTCTCCTGAAAACTTACAGACTCCCTCTGTTATTCTTGTAGGTATGAGGAGTGGGGGTTATAGCTCTCCCTGCCTTTTGGAAATTGTGTTTCCATCTCATCTGTACCCAGTCACACCCAGGAGCACTGAATCACAGCACCTCTAAGAAGTGATTAATTAAAATCCACCATCTTCAGTCCTGAATGGCTCATGGCGCATTTGGAGATGCAGGTTTATAATCTTGCTTTTGGCAGGCTTCTATCATTTCTGTTATTCAGAGCCATTGTTCCTTAAAATTAAGATTTCAGGTTAATGTTCATACATACACTCACAACAATTTATCCTCAGTTTTTGTTAAGGTGTCTAGAGAGACGCTACTAACACATGCTTAGTGCAAGATGTACCTTGCCTTTTGTAGAGCCATGACGTTCATTGGGAAAGGTGAGTGATTTAAAACCATTGGCTCCTCTGTGAGATAGGCAAGCATTATTATTATTCTCATTTTATGGATTGGGAAATCATGGCCAGAGAAGTTCAACAATTCTTTCTTCCCTTCCCTTCCTTCACCCTCAAGGTGGTAGCTCAGGTATGTTGTTTTCCTGTGCTCAAGGTTGCATTTTTCCTGTATGGTCTGCCCAGGTCTACAGGAGGGGCCCTCTGGACTCTTCTACTGTTTACTTGAAGTCTGGCTGCCATGGCTCTCTTGGAAGATGGGCCTCTTCCATTATAGTGCCCATCTTGTTCTTTTATTTATTCATTCACTTTATATCCTGCCCTTCTTCTCAATGGAGCCCTATAGCAATGAGGCAAGCACCAATGATAGAAGGGCTTTCACAGGCAACTACATTATTGAATTCAATGTGTCTTACACTTGTGTAAATGGGATTGGGATTGCAGCTTTAAAATACTTTTCTGTTTCTCCTGGAATTTCCTGACTGTTTCTACTGAGATTTTGTTTTGGTCTTTGGTTATGGCTGTTGTGGTTACTAATGTTATATGACTCTCCTATACTAATACTAGATGCTGTTTTAACTATTTTGTTGTTGTTGGCGATGATGATTTTAATTGCTTCCTGTATGTTGTGAATAGAAATGGGGTGGGGGACATGATTAAGTTTGCATCTAAACGTACAAATGCAATGCATTGTTGATTGAATATCATTTATGAGGATGAAATTAATTATAGAAAAGTGAAAGCCACACCACAGCCAATACAGAGTACCACAACTGAAAAGTAAATACTGTAAAAACATCTTTTTTTCCCCTGCCTGCCTTGCCATATGGTACCATATGGATCAAAAAGGGTAGCATTTCATCAGACTAATTTATTTTGTGTGAATTGTTTTCATTCTGTTCATTTTGCTTTCTAGAGACTTTGTTTTGGAGGGACGGGGGAGAATGAACAATATTTTAACTGACCCAGCAGCTAAAATTAAACACAATCTTGCTTAATTTTAGATGATTGTTTTACATTAAAATGGATAAATTTATTTTAAAATAAAGAAGTCTCACCTTCTTTCAAGAGGTAACTTCTGCATATATGGGTGTGTTATCCATCCATTGCTTTGTGAACCCAAACAGCCTCCTTGGTCACTATGTTAGATCTATATTGCATCCCCAAGTGTTAGATTTTGTCTTTTGTATAAGTGGTGTAGTCAAAGGATTCCCAGCATGTCTTTTTAGCTATAGATCTCCTCCCCTTATTGTGCATTCATTAATGTACCTCACAACAGGAATACATTATTCTTTAGAAAAGAGCAGGAGAGCTTTAAGGGTTGTCTTTTCAGTTAGTAGAAATTGAAATACTGTGGGTTGAGTTCAGAAAGTTGTATCTCTTATTTTAAAGTAGGTGACCTACTTCAACCACATATTGTATTTTACTTCCTCCATTCCTATATGGCTAGGTTCCCAAATTAGGAGCATATAGGTGCTTGTGAAGGTGTATTGCCCGAGTATTGTCAGTTTTTCTTCTGTGAAATGGTTACTTTGTAGTCCTCATGACAGTTTCCTAATGTGCCCTTGGGCTAAAACAGTTTGGGACCACTGCTCTAAGGTGCAACATATCTTATGTTTCATTTCAGAAGTTTGTGGGGTGTGTGTGTGTGTGTGTGTGCAGCTCAGTAGTTTTTTAATGTGTGTTTTCTAGAAGAAAAGTAGTCTGGAACCAACAGAAGTACAGCCGTTTGTCACTGTGCAGAAGTTTATGTCAGAGAGTTCCCTGTTCATAAATGCATTGGAAGTGGGAGAAAAGCGAGCATTTGATTTTCCATGTGTGTCATGTAGGAATTAAATGGTACATCACAAATAAAGAAACAACTGGTGCATTTTGCTTTGACTTCCCACACGGTTCAAGATTAGAATTCAATTGCTTCATCAATATATCTTCAGACATGCTAATAACTCCTATTTGTAAGGAGCTGCTGGTTCCTATACTGTGGATTTCTCCTGAGGCACAGTTTCGACGGTAGAAGAGCTTATTAGGTCAATTTACAATGGAACCTTACCTCTGAAGAATGTTTGGCTGGAGCTGATAAATCTATAGATATTTGAAGATATATATTTTTTCTTTCAAGGGCTGCATTCTTTTGAGGGGGGTTATCTGTTGGGGGCCACATGCTGGTGTTGGGCAGGACCACCCTTTTCCTTCCTGAAAATAAGTGAAATAATTTATGGCTACTGAAACCATATAAATCAGTATCCACATATTCATAGATGGTACCACATACTGGTACAAATTTCTAGAATAACTTCTAGACTCTTACTGTGTGGGCAGAGGTCTTTTGTTTGTTTTTTCATTTATGGTAGGAATGACCCATTGTTTTCTAAATGTTGGGCTGACATTTATAGGGAGATCTCTAATAGATGTAAAAGTGATATTGTAATGACCTCGCCTCAAACTTTCTTTGTCAAATATCTGGGATGGCTATGGGTGTAATTCAGACTTGAAAGGCCTAATAACAATATAGCATGGATGCTGATCTTGACAGGACAGTGGTGGAAAACATTGCAATTAACTTGCAACTACAATTAACACTTTGGTACAAAAATATGTGCCCACTAGCAATTTCAGAGAAGATTACCCACAATTTAAATGTCTCAAGTAGGTCAGAAGACCCAGAAGGTGTGTGTTTTGCTATATGGGGGACTTTATTTCTTATACTTTTGGAATTGGTGTACAAAATTCACTACCTGCAGTGATGAGGGGAAGCTAGTTTTCTTGATGAACACTTTTACTGAATATCCTATGTACGATGTGAACCTTAGTTTTATATTCTACTACTGTAATAATTATATATATATTTTAAAAAATTAAGCTTATCTATATTTAAAAAATAGTGAGATAAAATGCTTGTATCAACCCACTCAGTAAAATACAGTTGCTCCATCTCAAGGTTTATTCTGACTACAATTTTTTACAACTTGTTGTTTAATTCCTTGCAACAATTAACTAGCTAAAACCTTTCAAAACAAGGGATCATTAGGAGAATGTTTATGCTCCCTTTGAGAACATTTTAAGTTTCCCTTAACTAAATCTACTAGACAAATCAATTACTGTTTGGGGGGGGGGGCAGGAATTGAATAACTACCATGCTTGAATGAAGAGAGTTACATTGAACATTTTTGTCTCTTCCAGGACTGTTTCGGTAAGGAGCCTCAATACATTGTTTTCACGATTTTGGCCTACTTAATCAGAGATGGAGCAAATGGATTGTAAACCCTACCAGCCGCTGTCGAAAGCTAAGCATGAAATGGATCTAGCTTACACGAGCTCATCTGATGAAAGTGAGGATGGAAGAAAGGCAAGACAGTCTTATGAGTCCAGAGAAACGCTTAATGAATATGGCCAAGAACTCAGAATGAATTACAACAGCCACAGCAGAAAAAGAAAAGCTGTTGATGAACCCACTCAAGGTATTTTTAAAAATCAGTTTTTATTAAAAGCAATACTCTTAATAATTTTTTAATCATATGGTAATCACCCACTTAAATTGCTTGCTATTCCTACATCATATGGAACAGATGAAGTCATTTTCCTGTGTATTCTTCTGTTCCATATCTTTTTGTGTGTGGAGGAAGAGCTAAATAGCTGTGGGCTTTTGCAGCTATCAATACAGCAATTGCCAGCAACTTCTGACTTATGCAATTACTCTTTTGTTTATGGTTGGGCTATACCTTTCTTAGGACCAACCAACATGTCACAAAATAGTGGAAAGCTTGTTACACAAAGCAGAGCTGTAGTGGAGGTGATAGGGAATTTAAAAATAATAATAATTGGATGTTGTAGCTGTAAGACAGTGGTGATTGGTGCACATTTTCCCAGGGGAAAGTGGCAGGACAAGTGGAAGTGTGGGGGAGCCCCTGGTTTGGTGTGTTGTGTTAGGTAGAAGGTCAAACAAGAACACAGAGTCCATTAATGAGTCTTGTCCTGCTGGCCTTAGAATGAAGGACAGATTGACTTTTCAGGGGTCCAAGAGTCCTTTTGTGTCAGCAGAGCAGCACTGGGCAATCTGTTGTCCTCAAAATGTTGTTGGGTTCCAGCTCCCATCAGCCCTAGCCAGCATTGCCACTGGTGAGGGGTGATGAAAGCTGCGGAACCCAGCAACTTCCAGAGTGCCACAGGTTCCCCACCCTTGCAATAGAGAGTGGTGGTTTATTCACCAATTACAGCCTGTCCTTAATTGCCAGACTTTGTGGCAGCTGCTGAGAAGCTGAGAGACTGAGACAAAGTGGAAGTCTGGAAATGAGCTGCTAACAAACTACTTCTTTACGTTTATTAATAACGTTAAAACATTTTTCATTTGATAGGTGAATTTGCTACACATGCAAAGCCAACTCTAAAATTGTAAACTTTCATTGATATAAACATTTCATTGATATAAACATTTCTATACCACACGGCAGTCATTTCAAAGCGGTGCACAAAAGGGGTGTACCGAATACAATATTGTGGAAGACCATTCTTTAATGCCTACTGAAATTTTAAGAAGTCTTCACCAAGTGCTGTTGGGGTGGGCATGGGGGAGTGGTCTGATCTCAGTCAGGAGAGAGTTCTATAGAATTGTGTCTTCAATACTGAACACACAGTTCCAGGAAACCAACAAAAAACACACATTTAAAATAAAACTTCTGCAACCAGATTGGAATGCCAAAACATCTATGTGCATGTAATTCTTGGTGCATGGTCTTGAAAGAAAGGGTGTGGGGAAGGGGCTGTCTATATCAATCCATCTCACTTCGTTAGTCTGCTTTCAGGTAGGAGGGGTGGGAAAGATATAGGGACTCCTCTTATTTCATGAAGCTGAGAAGTGAGGAGAGTGCTGTTTTCCTTCTTGTGGGTATTCCATGGGTATCTGGTTGGTAACAGAGGAGTGGACCAGATGGGCCACTGGCCTGATACAGCAGGCATTTTGTTTGATCTGAAGAAGTGGAGTTACAGAAGTGAGAAGCTCTCTGTATTTATCGCTCCTCAAATGTCACATCCAGGGAAAAGTACCGGTATGAGGAGAAAACTTGAAAGCAGGACACATAAAAAAATAAGCCTCCTTTACTCAATCTGTTCTCTTCTCACCACCAAATCAAAGTATGTGTTTGTCAATACAAATGACTTTGTAAGCATATAGATGTATAGATACAGATACATAGATACACACACATACACACATAAATCTGCAGTCCTCCAAGCATTTAATATTTGTATGCTTGTGGTATGTTTTTCTTCACTAAAACAAATTGCTTCAGGAATTTTGTCTTTTTCTTGGAACAGATTTTTTCATCTATTGTTTTCAAAAAGCAACTTTTTGAAACACTCTCCTTTAGGGAGGATTGTTGTTGTTTTCTTTTGCTTGGCTCACTTTTACCTTCCTTGCTTGTCAGAAGCCTAAAAAATAAAATAAAAAAATCAATGCCAAATACAGAATCGATCTATGGGGAGGACGTTATTTAAGTTAACATTCTGCATGAGTGTTGCAGAAAATCAAATGCTGGAGCATTCATTTCATGATAGATTGTAGCTCTGAAGGAAGTTGTACTAGAGAGCTATCAGTGTCGAACAAGCCAGAATTGAGTGGAAAAAAGACAGAAAAGGAGAGAGGGAGAGTGAATTGTAAATATTTGGGTAAAAATGTACCAAGGTGTAAGCTGTAATCCTTACCCCAGTTACTTGGAAGTAAGCCCCATGGCAGGATTTAGTTCTGAGTAGATATGGTTAGGATTGCAGCTTAAGTCCAGAAAGCACAGTAAGCAAATGAAGTCTTGCAACCCTTCTTAGAAGGCTGCAGGCCATTTTCTTTTACATTAAGCTTTTCAGAAGTCTGAATAAACATCTGCAGAGATTCAGTCCTGAATTTCTCCAGCCTATCTTGGTTCCAAGGATCAGAAAATAAATATATTTGTATATGAAGTGAATCTCCCAAAGTCTGTTCTGTGCTACTGGGAATAACGAAATATTTAAGATAAGAAGCTATGTTTTAAAGTGAGGGGCATTTGGCAAAGCAAAGCTTACCTAAACACAGACAGATTTGAAAGGAGAGTGATTCCTTTAAAAAAAAAAAAGTGTGTGTATCCATTTGCCCCGGAGGCTGAATTTTCATGCCTATTTTTGCCATGGTATTTTTTGCCACGGTGTGCATGTCTGATTTTCTCAATAGCCTCTGAATGCATCCCAATATTTTTGAAATATTTTCACAGTTTTAACACTAATGAAAGCTAAAGTCCTGCAGGGTGTGCTGAATGGAAATCTGAGGTGACATTATGTTCAGAAGTATCAAGGTAAAAGCTAAGCTTCAGGGTCTGTTAGCCTGGGGCCTGGCAGTCTACTTGACAGGCTGCAACCGAGAGTCATATGAGCCACGGAGCAAAAATATGTGGGCATGTATGGGCTGAAGATCAGGCACTGAATCCTATAAACAAGAAACAGAAGCAGATATATCATCAAAACAAGCTGGGTTGGGCAGATGAGAACCAAAGACAGGGATATAGACCAAGAAAGACTAGAGGCCCGATGCAAGATAGCCCGTGCTGTACCTCCATCTCAAAGGTTTTTCACTGGATCATGGTGGTACAAAGGGGGGTATTTGCACTAGGCGGCAGGTTAGGAGGTGGCAAAACAGCATCCTGTGTAGATGAGAGAAAAGAAAAAAGTGTCACTGCCATAGCACACACTCACTGACTACATTCCAGCCGGGTCCCACTTATTAGAAGAGGTGGGTGAACAGCCACCCACCTATTCTAATAAGATGAATCTGGCTGGAACAAGTAAGGAGTCACCAAGCCTGTGCTTTGGCTGCTGTGCACCTCTCTTTTCTCTTTGGGCCAGCAGGAATGTAAAGGAGCCAGGCCTTGATGACTACATGGTATGGCTGGCCACAGCCCACACACGCCTTACATAAAGAGGTGAGTGGCTATAGAAAAGCTGGTCTGCTTGGCCACCCCAGGAAGAGGAAGGTGAGGAGGTGCAAAAGAGGCCCCACTGCCACCACAAGCAAGCAGGAAAGAAAGAGCACAGCAGGCAGGTGAACTGGCAAGGTAAGTGCCAGCCAGGAGCAGTGGTCTCGTGGGAGTTGCTGGGACCAGCACTTATGTAAATTGTCCCTTGTTTTTCGATGCCCCTCCCAAAGAGAAGCAGGGTGGGCTCCCCTTCACTTCTTGGTCAGCCCTTCCTTGTGTTGCTACTGTGGCCACCACTGAGATAAGTCATCCTGCACATGCTTCCTTCTCTCAACCATGTGGTGACAAGGAGGCAGCAGTGCAGGCTTTTACCCTCTATAGGAAAATGTGTGGATCCAGCACTGGTCCTCAGTGAAGAACACATTTGGGGGCAAGAATTATATAGACACTCATAATTCTCTGTTGTGGTTCCTCTAGTCTTGTGTTCTTGGGCTGAAATAAAGAGCTGTAGTTCTAGATCTGCCCACCTACTTGAGTCGTACTCTCCTGCAGCCAGAGATCTGAGCCAATAATTCCTCAGTCTGAGAGCTATGCAGGGGGGAAGGTGCCTGGGCCCTGACTCCCTGGTTCAAGACTTACAGAGTCATTCCGGATGATAGACTTGCATGTTGGACCTTTGGCTATCAATGCCCAGATGAATCTGTCATGATTTTTCAGTTTCTGTTGAGCCTTTGTCTTTGTTGAGAAGATACTCCCTTGAGAAGAAAGAAGATGCTGTTTCCAACACACATCTCTTTAAATTATTTGGTTGTGAAAGGGTCTCAATATTAATAGGTGCCATCCCCTGCCCTCTCCCTAGCTTCAATCATGTACACAGAATACATGTCATGAACTAGGGGAACCTATTCATTTCAAGATGTGATGTGATGTCTCCAACCCTCCAATTGAAACTTCAGGTGCACAATCAGATAAAAAAAACAAGACCTCTTTGTTCTAGAAGTAGATAGAGAAGATATGGCAGGATGGCTCAAATCATCGCAAGGCCCCCTTAATCTAATGCACACACAGTATGAGGGTGAAACTAGTATAGACTGAATTATATCTAATGACACTTTCCAATTGGATGCTGTAGTGGATTTCATTTTTGTAAGCTGGTTGTGGTGGAGGGGAGCAAAGAAGAAATGGGACTTGGTAAAATTGTAAGAAAATTACAAATTATTTGGCACTTTCTTTTACTGGTTTAATTATTTCCCTGTAACAATGCAAAATAAACTTTACGGATCTGGGTTATGAAAGAAATGAAGGTTAGAATGGAATTGCAAACGTTTATTTTCAATATCATAATATAGAACCTAATCAAATAAAACAGAGAGACTTGCTTGTGATCTTGTTTTCCCAATGAAACTCTAATTTGACTAATTTATGAACTGATACATTGATCTAGCATTAATGAATGAATTAGTAGCTGAATAAATTGGGGTAGGCTATAGTATATAATGAATTCTGATAGCATTATCAATTAATTATAAACTAGTAGCATGCTATCCTGATGAAATTAATTTTATAATCTGTCTTTTTGTATTAAAGGATTAATGCATGGGTGAATTATTGAGTTACTGGACTTATTAATTGACATATTATAACAAAAGAATAACACATTAGTGTGCATTTAATGAATTACTAAATTGAACAGTGATTAAGTGGCAATATGTTAAAACAACTTGGGCCATGCAATTCAGTAATCAAGCTAATGAATTACAATGTTTGGGGGAGTAACTGTAATTAAAAAGGAGGTCAATTTGTTCAGAGAGAGGGAGAGCATAGATACAGGGCCAACGTATGAGAGGGGAAATTAGTATACTTCACTAGGGTTGTGGGGGGCCCAACTCATCTAATTTTCTAGATCCTTTTCAGTCGAGGTTTAGGCCCAGTTCTAGCATAGGAATTGCATTGGGACGGAGAAAACGTGTCCCTGTTAATTCTGCTAGAACCCTCAGCCACTTTAGAAACCATTGGCCATGGTTTCCTTTTGGAGCGGCTGTCCAAGTTAGGGGTGAGTGGCACCACTTTGTGGTGGTTCCAGTCCTACTTGGATGGTTGTTTCAAAAGGGTAGTGCTTGTGAGTTCCATGGAGCCTTCAATGTGGAGTTCCTCAGGGTTCAATTTTATCCCCTGTGTTGTTTAACATCTACATGAAGCCACTGAGTGGGGTCATCGGGAATTTTGGAGTATGTTGTCAGCAATATGCTGATGACACACAGCTCTACTTCTCCTTTACATCTGCAGGGGAGGTAATGGATGTGTTGGATTGTTGTCTTGCCTTGGTAATGGACACGATGAGAGCCAACAAACTGAAGCTCAATCCAGATAAGATTGAGACACTGATAGGTGGATGGTTCCCTAGACCAGATGTTTGGGAGGTTGCCTGCTCTTGATGGTAGGTACCTAGCTTGGGGATACTACTGGATCCTTTGTTGTTGCGTTGCTGTCGCTTGATGTTCAGGTGGCCTCAGTGGTGCAGTGTGCCTTCCATTGCCTTCAGCTGGTGGCCTGGCTGCACTCTGGACAATAATAGTCTAGCTTCTGTTCTCTATGTTCTAGTAACCTCTAGCTTAGATCACTGCAACGTTTTATACGTAGGGTTGCCTCTGAAGGCAGATTAGAAACTTCAGCTGGTGCCAAATTCAGCAGCCAGGTTGTTCATCGAGGCAAGATTGTTTGAGCATATTATACCGATGCTGGCCTGACAGCACTGGCTGCTAATTAGTTTCCAAGCCAAATTCAAAGTGCTGGTTTTGACCTTTAAAGCCTTAAATGGCTCAGGACCACAATACCTCAAGAACTGCCTCTCTCTATGTAAACCTATCCAGACCCTATGATCATCATTGTAGCCCTGTTTCATATGCCTCTTCTATGACAGGTCTGGAGGGTGGCAATGGGCCTTTTCTTCTGTGGCTCCCCATTTGTTGAATGCTCTCCCCTGGGAGGCTCACCTGACACCTTCATTATACATCTGTGGGTGCCAGGTGAGAATGTTCCTCTTCAGCCAAGCTGATTAACATCCTACATCCTTTTAAACATGTTTGTGGAAGAGGGCTAATTAGTTTGTTTTGTTATTGTTTTTATTATGCGTTTTATGTTTTTATCTTTTTATGCTGCCCTGAACTCTTTGGAAGAAGGGCAGAATGCAAATTTAATAAATCAAATACTTAACCAATAATCAAATACTTAACCAAAACCCAGGATGCAAGCTCATTGCCACCATAAAAAGCATTATGGCTACATGTAGATCATGATTGAGGGTGGTTATACAGATGTGTTTTCCTGCATATGGATATTTATATGGGTTTCTAGATTTTCTGAAATTTCATAAAGCCAATCAGAAGCAATGGCAGAGCATAATAAAACAGTAAGTTCACAGTTCAAACTGCTGTTTATTTGCCATTGCTTATATGAGAAGCACTGTGCTGAGCTAGATCAGCCTTTGGTCTAGGGATGGAGGAGAAATGGTTTTAAGTGGATGTATACAGAGAATTTTGCAGTTCCAACCTGATTGTGCTTTTCCCACATTGCACTTTGTATCAAGCCACCACTTATGTCTGAGCTGTTTGCGTAATGTTGTGGGGTTGTTGGTTTTTTGGTTGTTTTTTTAAATGCTGACTAATTATTTGCAAAAATATGTATATTGTACATAGAAGACATATAAAATAATCATACTCCATGCTGTTCTGTATTTCTGCAGCATCATTCATTAAGTATACTAATACATAAGCATTTTTATGCTATTATATGACTGTTGTATCATCTGCTTATGTGCTGGTCACTTTAGGAAACCTCATTACCATGATGAAAGGAAACAAAAAGAGAGCAGCACATCTTCCTTGCACCAAAATAAAGCCTTAGCAGCAAAACTAAGAGAGAGAAACAGCTTTTCAAGTGCCTTTCTGCAGGTTTTCCCCAAGCGCACAAGTTTGTTATGTTAGATGAAATAGGACTTAGGTCATGCAAAACTGCACACAATGTAATGCACATAATATACAAGATTTGACCATAATTTTTAGTGGACTCGAGGAGAGAGTAAAATCTCACCTCTTTTCGAGATAAAGGAGCAAGACTGACTCTACAATTCTATGATTCTGTGAATGAAATGGGGGGGGGGGGGTGCAGATAAACTCAATATTGATATTTCCCATACCTGCTTTGTTCCTGTGTAGTTGGGGTCTTCTTACATTTTTCCTAATAGTCTGTGCAGGCTTACAGATGGGACCCATGAGCTCCAGTTTCACTACCCTGGTTTGTAGGCAGTGCCTGACAAACTGTGGCTTGACAAACCACCATATCTTCCTTAGAGTGCTTGAGGGGAAGATGCAAGAGGAGGATGCAGGTAGACATATGGCTTGTTCTTAGTCTCAAAAAAAATCCCATGACTGAGGTTATGGTGTATGAATTGCACCTGTCACTTCTCTGATAATTATTTCAGAGTATATGAGTTCAAGAGCCACCAAGCATGGGGGTTTGCAGATGTAGCAAGAAGGGGAAAGTCATTCAAAGTAGTGAAAAAATGGTCTCTGGGTTGAGTGAAACACTCAAATCAGCATCATATTTTGGCCATCGCACTGTGTAGGTGACTTATTTTTCTTGTGGCTCTGGGTGTGACTTATTATAATTGCATTGTATATGTAATAAGGCAAAGGTGTGTGTGTGTCTGTGTGAGTTTATTTGTGAGAACTCCAGCAGCTTACAGGGCACATGATACTTTGGTTGTATTTACTGTGGCAAGACAGGTATAACCAGTTGCAGTTTCCCTATCAGTTCCCCCACCCGTTCATTTATAGCCTAATCAAGCATTTGAGGGTAAGAAACTACCAACAGTACTTATGCCATGGACTCGTACCCTAGACAAGTACACAGAATCAATAAACTAAATGTATAATGATTTTGATATTATTGTAATCCTTATTGTAATTCAGTTATATTTGGGAAAGCCTCAGAAGCAGTAATGTTGTTCAGTCGTTCAGTCGTTCAGTCGTGTCAGACTCTTCGTGACCCCATGGACCAGAGCACGCCAGGCACGCCTCCCGCAGTTTGGCCAAACTCATGCTAGTCACTTCGAGAACACTGTCCAACCATCTCATCCTCTGTCCTCCCCTTCTCCTTGTGCCCTCCATCTTTCCCAACATCAGGGTCTTTTCTAGGGAGTCTTCTCTTCTCATGAGGTGGCCAAAGTACTGGAGCCTCAACTTCAGGCTCTGTCCTTCCAGTGAGCACTCAGGGCTGATTTCCTTGAGAATGGATAAGTTTGATCTTTTTGCAGTCCATGGGACTCTCAAGAGTCTCCTCCAGCACCATAATTCAAAAGCATCAATTCTTAATAAGAAGGTCCTTTATTTCAAAAAGAAGAGGGGGGAAAGTTTATGGATCAATGTAGGAAAAGAACAAGGGAATGAGTCTAGAAAATAGAAGATAAGTCCAGCAAGGATGTCATTTGACTGGAGATCACCAGAATAAATTGCATCTGAAAGATACAGACCACGCAGTGGGGGGGGGGGGATCATGGGATCATTAGCTTTTATGGAGAGAGTGGGAAAGAGAGAGCCCTCACTGGTGAATAATGAAGACTTTTAAAAGCACCAGGAGAAATGGAACAAATATTCATGAATTTTATGGAGAGAATATAAACAAGGAATTGAGGAATAAGTAGATTTTCACAGTTTCTGACTAATCTTGATATACCCAAAATAACCCAACATAATGAACTGGATATTCCAATAAAGTGCAATGAAATACAGCTACATATGACTTCAGTGCAAAGTATTGTTCTGCCTCACTCTCTTTTTCATTTTAAAATGAAACTTTTGGTATAGGGAGATTTATAAATCTTTGACAGAAGTAAAAATAATATTAATCTATAAAGAGGAAGATGATCCAGCATAATTTGACTCTTATAAACCCTATATTGCTACTAAACAATGATCATAAATTATCAACAGAAATTATATGTGGGGTCATAGAGAAATATTTTCATAGAGCTAGCGGGCTTTATCTGCAAAAGAAAAGTTTATTATAAGAGATGAAGTGCAATTAACAAGTTCAGTTGCACAGTACAGGTGACTCTCAACCTGTGCTGGCATTAAGTTCCAGGAATAGCATATAGAGCCAAAACCACGTATCATCAAAACACATTGGGTTCAATGCCAAAGTCTTTTTCCCTGGACAGAGCCCAGGGGGCGGGGCCACCACCCGAAGTGTCACCCTCAGCAGGGGCGCTGCCCGGGGCCCCCCGCCCCCTTCGCCCCCCTTGCTACGCCCCTGCATAAAGACCTAATCATGTTCTTAATAGCAGCTGTATTTGTGGAAGTTGCTCAGCATTAGAGGAACCACAAACATCTTACTCTGTGAGGTTGGTGAATCTGGGGATTGGCTATCCCAGCGAAATAGAGCACAACAGACTGCCTAGAGGAGCTCATCTTTCTCTATTATTTGTACCCCTCTGTTATTTGCATTAATAAACAAGATGGTAAATTACTGCCTCAGATTTTTCAAAGACCCTGGTGGTTAGATGTGATTACTAAGCATTTCTGGTCACTGGTTTGATAACAATATAACCCATGTCTGCTTTATTTTACCTTTATTAGACATTCTGTCTGCCTTGTGAGAGTTTACAAGACTGGATGTCAGTACTGAAAAATAATAATATATAAAGGATTTTTTTGGGGGGGAGGACAGCCCCAAATCTCACACAGGAAGCCAGTGCAATGATCAGATCCTCACACAGGAAGCCAGTGCAATGATCAGATCCTCACCCTGGCCAAAGCCAAAGCCCTGAACTGCCGTAATCAATAACGTTGTGGCCTTGTTTTTACCCACCTGGAGTCTCATGTCGGCTTATTTCTCTACTTTGGCCTCTGCATCTCATTGTTCCTGGGTCTGCAGTATAAAGCTGTAGACTGGACTGAAAAAGAGCTACAAAACTTTTTAATGTGGGGATAAAAACAGGTAACTGATCTGACTCAGTTGTATAAACATAATTACAGCATTTTGGTGGAAGGAGTCAAAAAAGATTTTGTTAAATGCAATAATTTAAAGCTTTCGTTATTTTTCAAGAATCTCTGCAATTAGCATGTCATCCTACCTAGATGTTCTATTTTATTTGTTGTACTTAGTTTGCCAGAATCAGGGGAAAAAACCCTGAGAACCTGACAAAGGATAATTAAGAGTTTTATATTTGCGGATAAAGACTGAGAGTTAGCTTTTACACACCTTAAAGGAAATTTGGAGGGGTAGGAAGATTGTCAGCATTGAATTCATGGATGCATTGTACATGAGCTGAATCACTCAAGATAATCAGATGGCTTTGTTTAACTCTTAGTACATCTTAGAGCAGGTTGTCATCCAAAGCTTTCCCATCAGTTGACAGAAAAAAGAGAAGCTTGTTGACAGTGAGAAAACCTATACTTTTGGGCATCTTTGAGAATTACAGCATAGTTGTTACAGTACACGTTTTGTCAAGTAGGCTGCTTCTTCATGCGGTGCTCAAAGTTTGATATACACTCTTTGGTATACCTGGAGATAGAAAGACAAACATTAGGGCCAGAAGGACATTGTAAAATTCAAGATACAGTCCATGATACATGTAGCAGTAGAGGAAAACCCTAGTAAGTTTTAATTCAACAACACTGGAGTTTCATATTGGGCTTCTTTTTTTGATGAATGACAACATGAGTTTATTTGTTCAGGCCTGAGCAGCACAGACAGCTGGGGTGGCGGATGGGGATTAGAGAAGAGCCTGGGATTCTTCTCTAGATCAGTTTTTGTTCCAAGACAGAAAATAATCTCTCACTTATCACTCATGAGCTTCCAAAATTTGTATTTAAGTCTGACTAGAGATAACAACTGGCATCGTATCTAGTTTTCCATTTGGATCCTGCAAAACCCCCCTCCATGTTATCCTGTTTTCTCCTGTAATGTCTCCTCTATTTATGTGTGTATGGAGGAGAATACTCACTGTGTGTACTCTGGCCTACACCCAGGAAGCAAAAACAGACGAGGTAATTTGTAGAACTTTTACTCAGGAACAACAGACAACACACATACAGTAGACATCCAGGCATGGGCTATGCAAACAGTTTAACCCAACCTTCACCAAGCTTGTGCCCTCCAGATGTTTGGACTACAGTTTCTATTGCCCATGGCTAAGCCACATGGTTGGTGCTGTGGGTTAAACTGCAGAGCCTAGGGCTTGCTGATCAGAAGGTAGGCGGTTCAAATCCCCGCGATGGGGTGAGCTCCCATTGCTCGGTCCCAGCTCCTGCCCACCTAGCAGTTCGAAGCACGTCAAAAGTGCAAGTAGATAAATAGGTACTGCTCCGGCGGGAAGGTAAATGGTGTTTCTGTGCACTGCTCTGGTTCTCCAGAAGTGGCTTTGTCATGGTGGCCACATGACCCGGAAGCTGTACGCCGGCTCCCTCGGCCAGTAACGCGAGATGAGCGCCTCAACCCCAGAGTCAGACATGACTGGACCTAATGGTCAGGGGTCCCTTAAACTTGTAAAGGCAGTAGTACAAAACTACTAGATGGCACAAGGTTGGAAAAGTGTGCCTCAACCAGTTCTAATTTAGGAAAAAAAAAACCGGCAAAGGAGGAAGAAGAGCTGTTATTGCAGCCCTGCTCTTCAAAAGACAAGTCATACATGCTACATGGACCCTGTGTGTGCTTTTGGAGTAATTTCTGAACCATGCTCTACTGTTTGTGATAATTAGACCTGAGAGAAACCCATGCCAGTTCCTAATTTGTGAGCAGTTCCTTTAAAATTCTTCTTCTCTGTTGTTTGTATAGCTTTTGTTTACCTGAGGGAGTATAATGCCAATACTGTGTCAGTCTTGCAAGGAAAAACAAACAAACAAAAATGAATTCCCAGCAGCCCGAAGCTATATGGTTATTGGCAGGCTTGGCCTATTGTAATCCATGGTTTTGGCAAATATAGAAAATTAGCTCTTGGCAAGTCTGGCTTTTGCAATTGTTTATTGGCAGGACAAACTGAGTGTTGTTCTGTTTTTTAAGGAAACATACTAAATTTGTTTCCTGTGGAATAGGTTGTTCATTCGGCATCTTGTTTTAAAGTCTTCTACTTTTATGTTACATGTGTGTGTGTGTGTGTGTGTGTTTGCATGCTTGATTTTCTGATGTGTTCTATTTTTCTAAAGTGTTGTTTATTTCATTTTTTAAAGAAAAAAAATACAAAATAGTGAATGAGCAGTAGTTTTGTTGTTGTTTGTTGTTGTTTTTTTAAAAAAACATTTTCAGGTCAAAAACTACAGATATGGGTCACTGATCCAGAAATGCTGCTCTTGATGCTAATGACAGCTTTGTAGTGGACTATGTAATTTTTATTGGAGCTCAGGTATGAGGGAAAGAGCATTAAGCCCACTCTGCACAAGCTGTGAACTCAGTCCAGGTTGCCCCGTCTCTGCAACTGTTATTTAAATACACTCACACGTACACAAATATACATTTAACATAATCGGTAGTTTTCTGTTGCATTGTCCTACTTCAGGGGTCAGCAACCTTCTTCAGCCATGGGCCGGTCCACCATCCCTCAGACCATGTGGTGGGCTGGACTATATTTTTTGGGGGGAAATGAACAAATTCCTATGCCCCACAAATAACCCAAAGATGCATTTTAAATAAAAGCACACATTCTACTCATGTAAAAACACGCTGATTCCCGGACCATTCGTGGGCCGGATTGAGAAGGTGATTGGGCCACAACCGGCCCATGGGCCTTAGGCTGCCTACCCCTGTCCTACTTAACTGTTGGCAGTCTCTGGGAGCTTGTGACCAAGAATTGTAAACGGGAGTGTTTGTGAGGGATTGGTGGAAGAGACTGAAGAGAGTGAGTTTGTGTCTTCTGGATTAAGGCTGGTTGCTAGTCTAAGTTGTTTGGAGGTTTGCTTGTGGGTGTGGCTGTGTGCGTCAGTTAGAGAAGCCAAAAATGGTTGTTGCCTGTGGAGATCTGGATTGATTCTGGGACATAGCCCTCTCGCTCAGATCAACTTATGCAGAGAAGGAGGGTCATTAGGGGTGTGTCAAAAAGAGATAGGTTTTAGATTTGGTTTCTGTTCTTCCTTTTAATAAACAAGGGGCAGCATAATCTACCCCCCCCCCCAGTCTATGTGGAGAGGCCATACTAGGGCTCATTGAAAGTGAGGTAATGTATAAAACACAGGATCCTTGTGATAAGATGAATCTCTAAAGGCACAAGAGTAGAGTGCTCATAAAATTACATTAGTTGATACTTTCCTTGCTTCTGTACTGTGCTTTGCTATGGATAAGCTTGTGACTGAAATAATTTTGTGTCATCATTTTTGTTGTTTGTCATGTTTAGCGAATATAATAAAAATGTTTTTAAAAGTTTAATAATTCCTTTCCTGGATATTAAAGTCACTTCCAGAACTATAGGGGAATATAACATGGATTTAGCACTCATTTTCTGGAAGCAAATAACATTAGATTAGCACTATTGGAGCCTTATTTGCCCCTACGGGTTCCCATGGTTGCGCCCGGTGAGAAAACATGGGAGCAGAAAAGACACCTGAGGCCGCTGGCTTCAGAGAGAGAAAGATTTATTTTCTACATGTAGAGGTACTGCGGTGTTCAGACATCCAAGCAAGTACAAAACTAGTCAATTTTCAGACAGTTCTTATAGACAGTTCTCTGGCTCTCTTCCCACCCCAGAAATCTTCCTCTTGTCCATATAAGGAACATTTCCTGTTGTACATTTCCTGTTGTACATATAAGGCAAAAGGACATTTAGCCCTGAGTTGGTTTATGCGCACTCCAGCAAGGCCATCCTATCTCTGACCTAGTTCCTCTCTGTGCAAGGACAGTTACTCTCTGTGTTATCTCCAGACTATTAGTCATAGCTTGCCAGAAAGAAGTACAATGCAGATCAAAGTTCACAGCTTTACAGAGAGGTTTCATAAGGCAAAGCTTAAAAAATTCTTTTATTCTTCTGGACTAACAATACATTCAGGTAAATATATACAGGTTAGCTAATTAACCCCTTCCACTATATTCCACTATGAGAAGCGGGTGGCGCTGTGGGTTAAACCCTTGCTGATCAGAAGGTCGGCGGTTCGAATCCCCGCGACGGGGTGAGCTCCCGTTGCTCAGTCCCTGCTCCTGCCCACCTAGCAGTTCGAAAGCACGTCAAAGTACAAGTAGATAAATAGGAACCGCTCCAGTGGGAAGATAAACGGCGTTTCCGTGCACTGCTCTGGTTCGCCAGAAGCGGCTAAGTCATGCTGGCCACATGACCCAGAAGCTGTACGCTGGCTCCCTCGACCAGTAATGTGAGATGAGTTCTGCAACCCCAGAGTCGGACACGACTGGACCTAATGGTCAGGGGTCCCTTTACCTTTTTACCTTTATATTCCACTATAGTTCCAGAAATGGCTTTTACATCATGTGAAAGTTTAAGTATAATGTGGAAGTTAACAGTTAAGGAAATGTCATGAAAATGGAATGAACTGGCAAGTGAATGAAGCCTCAGAGTGCCTTGCCTTGAAGACCAAGTTTCACATATGAAACCAGATCCATATTACCTCTCTGGGACTTATTCCTGTTTTGAGGATTTGAGTGTCGAGATTAAAATGTTCAGCAATACAGAGTTCCTTCTGGTTCAATTCATATTGTTGTTTAAAGGAAAGTTGAAAGGAATGCTTTCTGACAGGACAAGTGTTTGACTCTGTGCCATGGCCATATTTATTAATTATTAGAAAGGGAGACATATAGGAATAGATTATGGTTAGACAAATGCTTATGGTTTCTCTAAGGGTAGTAAATTATCTTGGAGCCTGGAGTGGAAACCAGCTATATATTAAGTCTTTGCAGAATCTTAATCTTTTCAAGTGGGAGTGGAATTCTTTGGTGGAAGAAATTGATGTTGAACTTGCATAGAAGAAAAATATGACATTTTTCATTTTCAGGTTACAAGAACCTTTAATAAATACAGTACTCTTGAGGCTGAGCTGAGTCTAAATGTCCATAACGAAGTTTCAACTATTACTTGAAGAAATAACCCTCTGAAAAGTGTTGTTACAAGGTCAGAACTTGAAGTGGTTACTTAAGCCAGTTCTGTATCTCTGTGTAGGGGTGAAGGACAAAGGCAAATGTAACTAATTCACACTTCTCAAATTAAGATGTGAACTGAAACACAGTCATCCTTTGAAATCCACACTTCTCTGTATTTTGTAATCCAGTTCTCCAGCCATGTAATGTGTACAAAATGGAAGGTTCTGGTGGCAATAGCCTTTTTTTCAGTCACTCTTATCAGTCTGATTAAACAGTTTTGCATTCCAGGGAGGAAATAGATAAAGGCAATGGTACTGAGGTGAAGAGAAATCAACAGGAACTGCAATATATAATTCTACTTAACAATGCAGCACCATTGTCTAATAGGAACAGGGGGGGAAATGCGTACTTTGTCTCTTTACTCCATCTAAATAATGTGGGCAGCGGATTCATCATGCTAATATTAGGGCTGGGCGATATCTGGGTTTCAGCATTGTGATATATCACTAGCCAAACATTGCGATATGTTGCTATAGCATGGTGTCTGAAATAAGGATGGAGCTATGTGGCACTGGCTGCTTTCGCAGTTTTCTCCATGATTTTTTCCTGTGATTTTTGCATAGCACGCACATACACAGACGTCATGATTCACAACATATTGCCAGGTCAAAAATTATGAAATCAAGATGAAAACAAGAGCAGGATTTTGACTCACTTGTAGAGAAAATACCCCCACTATGGACAATATGATTTGATATAAAAATTGGAGTACGGATGAATATGCAGTTGTAGATGCTTAAAATAAGACTCCATGGAGGGCATGGGGGAAGTCTTGAAATTCGGAGAATCTCCTCATATAGATATGTTCTTACTAGTTTGTGTTTATTTGTACTTTGTATTTGTAAAACCAATAAAAATGATTTTAAAAAAATATTGTGAAATCGATAACATGATATGAACTTCAAACCAGTTTTAGATCTTATATCGCTCAGCCCTAAAACACACCATGATTTGTGATATATTGCCAGGTCAAAAATTATGAAAATGATATCACAATATGGACTTCAAACTGCTTTTGGGCGATATGGACTTCAAACTGCTTTTGGGCGATTTGGGGCAGGTAGAGGCATGGCTGCAAAGAAACACCCGGGAGCCTGAAAATGTGTGTTCGGCATTTGTTTGTTGTATTTAGCCCTTTTTAAATATAAACCAAATACAAGCCCTGCTGGGATTGATTCAGCTCAGGAGCTCCCTAACCGAGCTACAGAGGATAGCTGATTGCAGCAAAGAGCAGGACTTTGGAGTAGACTGAAGCCGATACAAGCAAGGGTTGAAGTCACTGCTGATTTGCAGTGATTTCAAGCCACAGTGCAAATGGGGGGGGGGGGTCATCTGACATCATGGTTGCTTCAGGTGATTGCCAGGTGGGAGATTCCCACTGGCCAGGTCCTGTTCCCTACCTCTGTAGGAGAATGAAACAGGCAAGCCTGCTCACCTTTTGTTTCTTACAGATTCTGCCTCCTTCACTTTCTTGCTTCTCTTTCCCCCTCCTCCTTTCTCTCCTCTTCCTCCTCCCTGCTTTCTGCTGGAGCCCTCAGGGGGCAAATATCTGAAAAACAAACTGAGAAGGGTCTGCAGCCATACAGATGCAACAGATGGTAACCACTTGAACTGGCACTGTCAGTATATGTGGCAGGCGAGCATTCTCCTCGCTTTGGCAGGCAGAAACGTTCCAGAAAAATCTTCATCCAATTTTTATTTATTTATTTATTTTAAAGCATCTCCAGCACAGGAGGCTTAATCTTATAAAAGTTGAACGCCAACCTGACAAGCCTTACGAGGCCATCCTGGTTTAAAATTCTTTCGGCAACCTTCACCCTGTTCCAAATGAATCTCTCCAATAATCCTAATCTTATGAGCCGATGGGCTTGGAGCCAAGCTGTACATTTTGGTTTAGAAAGCTATCTCTGAGCATGTCAATGATCTCAGAAAATCTATAACATGCCATTACTTAACCAAAAAGTGCACAGACATTTTGACACGTCTAAGTGCTTTGGGAAGAGATGTCAAGAGCTGGAGGTAGGAGCCTGGAGTTATGTAAAGGGAGAGTGGCAAAGAGCTAACTTAGTACACAATGTCCAGGCTGTAGAAGGAAGAAAAGTAGGGGGGGGCGATATCTTTGTAGGCTTCCATACTCCCCTCTGTGTGTTTGTGTGTTCTGTCAGTAGTCTAAAGACAAAACAGCATTAGATGCTCTTATGAAACCTGTAATAAAAAAAAACCAAATGCTTGTATTTCCATCTGTGTATGTCCCTCTTGCTTGAGTAAGATGTTAAGATATTACTTTTAATAGTAAGTAAGACATTACTTGTGATATATGCTGCCTTTTCTGTTGTTACTGTTGGTTTCTGAAGGAAGAGGAGTAAGAAATAGAAAATGTCAAGGTGAGATTTTAAGTTAGAGAAAGAGACTAAGCCTACCATCCTAATTTATGGGAGTTAGCCCTAATTCAATATTTAATTCAATATATGTAAAAGCCTTTATGCACTGCTTAATTTAAAAAACAACAACACAAACACCCTCCAAGCAGTGTGCAACATAAAACAATGTGAAACAGTAGTATGATAAAAACAGGAATCCAGGGAATTCAGTTCATACACATAAAACAGGATCCAATCTTATGAGTCAGGAAAAGCCTGAGCTGAAAGGCAGTTCATTTACAAGACTCCTGAAGCAATTGATGGTTGCTGCTTCATGTATGGCAGAGGGAATGGCATTCTATAGTACCTGTATGAGGCAATTGTGGGAAATGCCCATTTTGGGCTTATCACCCTGTAATAATTCATAGACTGAGAAATTTCCCCAGATGTTGTAAGTGATCTTGCACATCTGAATGTGGGCAGGTGGTCTTTCAGACAGGATTTACTTCTGAGTAGACATGGCTAGCAACAGAGTGGCCCAGCCATTAGGTGAGGATGAGGCTTCCATCTCAGGTGGTGGAAGCCACTGAGGTGGCACCGGCAGTGGTAGAGAAGTGGTGACAGCATTGGCGCCCATTTTGGCCAAGAACTCACCAAGATCTCACCTGAAATGGGCACTAATGCCTGCCCCTCTTCCCTGCCAGTGCCATATCTGTCAATCCCCCCCCCCATTTTTAAGGGAAATTTCCTTATTCTGAATAGGATTCCTCACAAGAAAAGGGAAAAGTTGACAGCTATGGCCAGTGCAGGAGCCAATGGTAGGTGGTGAAACGGGGTGTGCTGCCCCTGCCTAGTAATGCAAAATCATGATTCTTTACAGAGTTACATTCTAGTTTAGGGTTGCCATATTTTAAAGAGCAAAAAAGAGGATACATTTGCCAACTTCTGCTTTTAACTACGAATCGCTATGATGCTCTCATTTTACATGCCCATTGGAAAAGAGGAAGTGTACTGGAAAAAGAGGGCATATGGCAACCTTAAGAAGTCTTTGGCTGAAGTGTAAAATGCCACATAAAGTTATTGGATATGTGAACAGTGTGGCCCTCATCAACTATGTGACCCATGGGCGCGATTCAGAAAGGTTTAAAGAGAATCTAATCCAATCTTCTGCTCAGTGTAGGAGGAACACATATCTCAGACAAAGGACAATTTGCACCCAGGCACATTCATACCTATAGGATTGTTTCACGATGGAACCTTCATGTCATGACCAGTCCAAGGTTTCCTGTGGGCTTAATCCAATTAAAGTGTTCAGTTTCACACAGTACAGGAAGCTATAGCCAACGGCTGTACACATTTGCACTTTACATGTTTAGATATGTACCTAAAATATCTTACTAGTATCAACTGCTAAATCATGCAGTGTGAGAGGTGGCCCACAGATCACCTGATAGAAGAAATATTCAAGAGTGTATGGTGGTTCTTCAGCTCTCTGAGCATTGACTCCCCCACCCAAATCTGCAAGTATATAATGTTGAAAGGAGTATAATAATAATAATAATAATAATAATACCAGTCTTCACCCCTTGCTAAACTTCTAAATCAATTCATGCTGCTATGAACCTTTGCAACTAAGAAAATTTCCTAGTCAAGTCACACTGGTATTTGCACCTCAAACCTAAACCAAAATTAATTCCAAGGTGAATTTAATTCCTTGCTATTGTGCTGTTTTTCATCTGGGATCCAAAAGAATGTACATCTAGTTCTGTCTACCTGAGTGGATGTTTGGGTTTACGTTTCTTGAACAGCAGCCCCCCCCCCTTGCCATGACCATATCACAAGCCACCTTTGAAACTAAGAGAACATTCAAAAGTAACTTGCAATAGATATGGGTGGAGGAGAAAGTAGGCTCATGTTTTAATGCAAAACTACCTAATCCACATTTCCTGAAATAATACACAGACTGAAATGCAGATATCCTAAGAAATTCACCCTTCTCTTAATTTTGTGATATAGTTCTTCAACACCCCCCACAAATTTGTGCAAAAACGTTAGGTTTGTAGATGGGCCCCTAAACACCCCTTGTGTCTTTGCTTCTTCTTTTTTTATTCCTGTTTCTGAGTGGTTTTGTTCTCTGTCAAGCTCAGCCTATGATAGTGTTCCTGAGCCACTCTATAAAATGAAGCTCTGTGTTCCCCTTTCACTCCTATGCAGAATTTAAAAGCAGCTATAATGTTGCCCCCTTTTGACACATGCAGGTAAACATTTCAGGTATGTGAGCTCTTCCACAGTGAATTAAGCCTGAACATTTGTGGATGGGGGGGTGCTTTTATGGGGGAAGTATAAAGGATTCACTTCCCTCCACAATCTATATTAGGGAAATACATTTTTATAGGCAAACGAAAGCTCAAAAATCCACATTGGTGTCAAGGGAGAGGGGGGAGCAGCAGGTTTGTATCCTGCTATTTCTTACCTTAAAATAATTGAGACAAGTATAGGTATCCTTGTTCTTCACCTTTAAAGTGT
Source organism: Lacerta agilis (assembly GCF_009819535.1). Classification (NCBI taxonomy): domain Eukaryota; kingdom Metazoa; phylum Chordata; class Lepidosauria; order Squamata; family Lacertidae; genus Lacerta; species Lacerta agilis. Next base: position 25,480,534 of record NC_046331.1, read on the forward strand.
TATCAGCTTCACTCTGGCTGATTAGCTTGGCAAGTGCTAATTGATGTGAAAATGCAATGAACTGAACTTGAGACTTGGGAAAAACAAGAAATTTAGTGAAATCAAAATAGGTAAACTTGTCTGTTCTTAGCAGTCAGTTCTATCTGTTTGGATTTCATTTTAAGGTAGCTTGGGGCACTTTTCTTTTTGTACAAAGCAATGAATAAAATAATAATAAGGGGCTCTCATGATATTGAAGTTTGAGTCTACTTCCTCAACAGCTGGGGACATGATTTGGAGGAAGACTCAAGAGAGTACTTGTCCTCAGAGCCAGCCTGCCATGAGCAGGCCAGCAATAAATCACACAGTGTCAATGTTGTTAACTCTTTATTGAAGGAAACAAGGTCGACTCACTAGGCCAGGCCTAGTGGAGCACAGCAACTTATCTAGTAAATCTTTCTCCTATGAGGCAGTTGTGGGGACTGAAGGTCCTCACCTTCCAACAGTTCCCTTGCTCCTCCTCCCTTGGATCCTCCCCAAGCAATTTAAGGCTCTGTCTTTGCTCCTCCCTCCTCATACCTCTTCTTGTTCTATGAGACTAGGAGGGGGAGCTGGTCATGACAGGAAAGGGATACCCCCATTGCTTCTTCAGCAGCCTACCTCATCTCTGCCTCCTGGACACCTCCTCTTCTGCCTCTGATTCTGGACTGTGCTCTGCCACAGTTCCTTCCTGCTCACTTTACCTCTTCAGCTTCTGACACTTCCTTCCTACAGTCTGCTCCCTCTTCTCCCTCTGACCACTGTTTGTCACCCTACCACCTCCTGGCTCTGAGCCTTCTTCCCTTGGGGGGGGGGCTTCCCCAGCTGGTGCCTCCCACCATTCCTCTGCATCCAGCCAGTCCATGGCATTGCCACAGTAGTCCCTGCTGGAACAGAAGTTCTGGCACAGGAAAAGGTCATTTTGCTAGTACCTCTACAGCTTGGTGAGGTCACATCACTACTCTCAACCTCTTATGACACCAGTCTAGAAGATCCAGCAGAGCTACCTTCTTTCCTGTTTGCAGATCATTTGGTGTTGAACAGTGCTATTTTTCTAGAAAGAGAGGTGGGGAACTCTTTTTGTTGTTGTTGTTGTTCTCTTAGAATAAGGTTACCAGACGTCTCCGTTTACCGGGGACAGTCCCTGGATTTACAAATCAGTCCCCTGACAAAATCCATCTATTTAGTAGGAAGTTGAAAAGTGTCCCCGGATTCATTGGGGGGGGGGGAATCTGGTAACCTTATCTTAGAATGGCAATGGCGCCCACCTGAGCTGCTGGGAAAAAGCCCTGGTGTTGAAACAGGCAAGGCCCCTTCAACTAAAGATACTCTTCTCACTCAGGGAAAAGCTAACCATTCAGACTGACCTGCCTTACCTCTTGCAACATTCAAAACTTGCTTTATCTGAAGCTCCATGTTGAGTTGTCCATTCTGAATCCTTATCTTGCCTTGTGTCATGGAACTTGTCTTACTGTGTGACCTGTTCTAGCTTGCCTTGCTTGACCCCACTTTACTTCATCTTATTATTTCTGTGGGAACCTGAACTCTTCTCATGAACCTCCTACTTTCTACTGGGTCAAAACAGGCCCAGTGAATGTCCTGGGAGAACCTGATACTGCAGCCTCAACCTGCATAGGTGTAATATGGTAGGGACTCACATCACACAACTGATTCATTTGGATGTTTTGCAACGCTTTCTTTTTTTTCTCACTATTGATAGGGATTGAGGACCATTGCTGAGGGCACTGAAAGAACAGAGGTTAAGCTGTTTTTCAACACCTTTGTGAACACTGTGTATGGGTTATTTTTCAACAGTTGATTATGGCATTTTTATATTTGTTTAAAAATATTAAAGTCAGAGAAGAAATCAGTATTGGTAGAAACATGCTAAGTTACAATTATAATTCATATGCAAAATAGACTGATTAATCTACAAAGTTTACAGCTTTCTTAGCATTTGAATTGTTTGTGAACATTCTATGCTATCTCATTCACTTGATCAATCAGTGTGGAAGTCTTCACAAATACAATACAATGCAATATGCATTGTTAGATTTGAGCATGGTGTGTTCAAAACCATCTGTCCGTAAGATTTTAATAAATAATGATACAATACAGTAATTGGAACAAATAGTGGAGATATCCCACATTCTATGTGCTTCAATAGAGGCAACATATAGTTAGATCATTGCAGATAATAGTCACAATTTTTAGTGCACCTGTTGAAATGCTGTAAGGGTTTTACTAGGAAGATCTTAGACTACTGACTCTTCCAGATGGAAAACCTCAAATAACAAGATATAGTTCCTCTTTTGATAGAATTCCTAGAAATGCAAATTTTGTAAATTGTAATGATCAGTCATTTACTGGTATGTTAATTTCTTAATGCATTCAATTTATCCTCAGCAGGTTTTTCTCTAATTATAAGGTTGAGAAGCCTGATTGTATTTTCACAGATGAATTGTAGAAAATTACATTACATGGCTTCTTTCAGTAATACCCAAGACATAGATAAATATACGCAAACAACTACTGATAAGCATCCATTTTGATAGCATCCATTTTGATAAACAAAAAATGTTGTTTCTGCTTTCCCATATGTTTTGGAAGTCTTTTTAGAGAAAGGAAAGGTATTTCCAGAGAGCACTATATTGAACCATTAGTTCTTTAAGATCAACTACCACAATTTATTTGATAATTTGTTGTTAACACACCACAACATCAGATGTGATTGGGGTGGTGGTATATTCTTATGGATATGTTGATTATTTAGAATTGTTAGGAATTGTCATGCTTTTCATTCATTTGTCACATTGTGAGTAATTTTGTGCACAATCTTGTGGCGAAAATGGTACACAAATATTTATTTAGGTCACCCAACCTTCACTATAAGTTTCCAAGGCAGGTTACAACAATAGAATATGTAAAAAAATTAAAAAAAAACACATAAAAACCATCCCAAATAGAACAGACTATGATTATTAGATATATTTATATCCTGCCTTTCTCCCAAGTTGGGATTCAAGGCAACTTACAATATCATCATCATCATCATCATCATCATCACCACATATTTATTTATACTCCACCTTTTACACTGATACAACATCTAAAAAGAACATTATAAAATAGAAAGCAATGAAACCAAGTGAGTTAAAAAACAATAATTAAAATAGAGCTGAACACATTTAGAACCAGCATTAAAGTATAGTTTGCCCTGACAGCAGCCCCATAGTAAGCATTATGACAACCTTTAGAAGACATCTGAAGGCAGCCCTGTATGGGGAAGTTTTTAATGTTTGATGTTTTAGTATGTTTCTGTATATGATGGAAGCCACCAAGAGTGGCTGGGGCAACCCAGTCAGATGGATGGGGAAATCATCGTCGTCGTCATCATTTGTACCTTAGTTTTCAAAGGCCTGTTGGGACAGGAAGGTCTTAGCCTGCTGGCAGAAGGATAACAAGGAGGGAGCCAGTCTGACCTCTCTTGGGAGGGAATTGTGTTACCGTCAGTCGTGCTTCTGATGTTGATGGGATGGTGCTCACCTGAGGATCTTAGCACCCAGGCAGGTACAAATCTAGCAAAAGAGATGTGCCCCACAAAACAATAAAGTGTTGATTAATGTGGCATCATTCTGTTAGGTATGGGACATAGCTCAGTGGTAGAGCATCTGCTTTGCATGCAGAAGATCCCAGGTTCAATCCCTAGTATCTCCAGGTGGGGCCGGGAGTGAACCCTGCCTGAAATCCTGGACAGCTGCTGCCAGACAGTGTAGACAATACTGAGCTAGATGTACCATCAGTCTAACGGTATATAGCAGCTTCCTATATCCCTATATAGGTAGGACCAGCATGTACATATTCAGTGAGGTCATGCTTTGAGGTTTGTTTTGTTTTTCCCCACCCTAAGGGATGGGGGGGGGGATGTTGCTTGCTGATCAAAGTGAATGCTGAAGAGTTCTTTAAACATATAAAGTGAATTAGAGGCAACGTATGTAAGGCTTTTCCCCCTTCAAAGACTAACATTTTGTTAACAGATCTGATTAGTGAGTTCCCTTTTAAAAAATTTAGCTCCTTGTGATATTTCCAGAAAGGCAACCTTGTAATCTATTTTGTATAAAATCCTAACATTTAGCAGAACAGCAGTGACTGCTGGTTTATTTATGACCATTCAGAGCTTTTTTGCTTGCTTAGGAGTGTATCAAAACTTCCTTTTACCAAGTCTGAGGCCCTGTCCAGACTATACACTTAAAGCTACATTGTAACACTTTAAACAGCTATTTTTTGTTTAAAGAAATCCATAGTTTAAGGGTGCTGTGAGTTGTTAGGAGACTCCCTATTCCACTCCAAGAGCCACAATTCCCAGAGTTCCCTGAGAAGGATTGGTTGTTAAACACCTCTGGAAATCCAAAATTAGAATTAGATTCTCAACAGCAGAAGCTAAACCCACCATACAGTAAGGAACACTGGTAAGAAACCAGTGTTCTTTAAGACATTATTGGACTCCAGCTCTTACAAGCCCTCACCAGCATGGCCAATGGGAGTTCAAAAAAATATCTTGAGAGATACAGGTCTCTGATTCCTAGTATAGACACTAGTCATAGGTCTGTCAACTGTACTGGTTCACAGTTGTTTTCCAGGATCAATTAAAGGTCCTTACCGGTACTTTGATGTTTGAAGCACCAAACAGCTTAGCACGAGAACTCTGGGAATTGCAGCTCTGTGAAGGGAATAGTAGCTTCCTAACAAAGGACAATTCCAAGGATTCTTTTGGAGAAGCCATGCCTGCTTAAGGAATATGATGTTGCTTTAAATGTATAGTGCCATTGGGGTCTCACTAGTGTTGTCTTCTCTGGAGTGTCTGGCCCTCTGTGATTTAAAGTAGGTATTTCCCCCATCACCTACTGATACCTGATAATTTTAAACTGATGAGTCAAGAAACTGGGAGCAAAGGAAACTGCCTTGTGCTAGATCAGACCATTTGTCCTTGCAATTCACTTGTTTATTGGCCCCCTGGGGTCTCAGGCCTTTCCAGTCATCTGCTTCAAAATCCATTTTTCACCAGAGATGCCAGGAATTTTCCCAGGCCTTTAAAACTTAAAAAAAAAAAAAAAAGACTTTGGGAGTTTTAGAGTATTATAGTTTCCCCCTATTTTTATGTCCTTTTATTTTAAACAATGTGTAAATATGGTTCCTAATAAACATCCTAGTGTGGATGCCATTTATGTGCATCCCCATTCACATTCCACAGCAACTTGAGCCCTCTTCAAGGCTTACTCATGTGTTCAAAGCGGGTGCAGGGAAATGCTTTCCCTCCCCCACCCAAAATATCATATCACCATTCTAACGCCACCCTATGATTTCATATTGAGCACAGTTGTCTGAAAGGGGTTGAGGCACCCAATTCCATGTAGTTCCCAGTTGCCTGATGTTTCTAGTTATGCTCTACAAATGTCTACATATGAAATATGGGTGGTATCCAACTCCCTTGTCCTATCAGTGCAAGGATTTATGCTTGTGCAATAGGACTTTCACCCTCTCCCCCCCCCCCATGCATGCCCTGCAACCTCCCCAGTTCTGTTTTGGAGGGTTGTGGGGGATTTAAAGGGGGCACACAGAGAGGAGAGGAAGGAAAGACCCATTCTGCACACTGAAATTTTTGCACTGCTGGGACAGCTACTTAGCTGCACTACACTGAATACAAGCCTATGTACTTCCATCCCACTTGTCAGGCAGGTGATATGAGTTTGTGCCTTCAACTAAACATGGTGGTCTTAAGCAATAGCTCTCACATTTTCAGCACTACTGCATTTAGGTACATTACACTTTGGTACATTGAATTCTTAGTCTTCAGCCTTGTAGTTTATTAACGTTTTTCAGAGCTTTGTATGGATTAGAAGAAATCTCTGTTAATCTCTTGTGCCACATCAATTGTGGTGATGGGAAAACAGATTTGCTTAGACTTCTTGATTGAATGGAGTAATATTGCTAACAAACAAATATGCATATCTCAATATAATTTTATGGCAGCTTCAGAGGAATTTCAGGGCATAAAATGTCTTTCATTTTTAATGCACAATAAATTTTTGAACAGAAAAGAAGAAGAGTAAATAATATAGTTCCTTTGCACAAATACTACATTATCTAGATAAATAGGAGCTATAAAGGGGGGGGGGGAGAGAAACAGTAAATGCAATGGCGCTGATAAATGCAGATCAATCACAATATATGGGGGGGGAGAGAAAAAGAGATAACAGTTCAATATAAATATAATCTTTCCAGTTGGGGCAGTTGATTTGTACGTTTACTGAAATTCATATAATAATCACAATGTTTTGTATTTTCTTTCTCTGTCCCACAAACTTTTATTGCAAATTTGTTAGCTATGATTGTGAAGAATCTTTTACTCACAGAGGCAAATCAAATAAACTGTGTCTCCTTTTTTAAACAGACCAAGCTGTAGTTATATATATAATAAAAAAGGTAAAGGAGAGAGTTGATGTTTGGTCAAAGCTACCAAAAGCATATAATTGCAGGAATTGTTTGAAGTAGGTTGGTGAGATACAAATGAAAACTTGTGTCCACAAATCAGTGTCATATTTCCCTAAAAGCAGGGATGGGCAACTTTCCCCCCACTCCACGGGGGTGGGAATCTGTTGGGGGCTGTTTACCAGGTGTTGATGGGACTGAATCCAGTGATGGGTGGTGCCAAGTATGGAAAAGACCATAGCTCAGTGGTGGGGAATCTGTTTTGCATGCAGAAGGTCCCATGCTCAATCCCTGAGTTCTGCAGGTGGGACTGGGAGGGTCTCCTGTCTGAAACCCTGGAGAGCTGCTGCCAGTTGGTGCCGACAATACTGAGGTAGATGGACCAATGATCTGACTTAAGGCATATTCCTTTGTTCCAAAAGGAGTTCTCTCTACAACTCCATTTTCCCAACTTCCTTCCTGTTTTCCTCTTCTTGCCCAGAGAACTGCTGGGCAATGAACAGCTCATTCTTGCCAGAGATCTGAACTCATAGCTTGCAGAACACTTTTGAAAATAGGGTGATGCTCTGATCGCCACATGAAATTAGACCAAGGGCTGAATCTGACCTGTGGAAAAGAATGGGGCTGAAATTCTGAGCTTCTTGTGACTTTGTATAAATATATAATAGCTGGGCTGCTGGATCAGGCCAATTAGCCTCTACCCCAAAACCATGTTTCCTACAGAGGCCAATCAGATGCCTGTGGGAAGCTCACAAAACGAGGACACCTGTCTTTCCTGCAGTGCTTGTTCCCAGCAACAGGCATTTTGGTGGCATACTGCTTTTCCAATTAAAGGTTCCACTTAGCTATGATAGCTGGTTGCTATTAATAGTTCTTTTCCATTAATTTGTCATCTCCCCTTTTAAAGCAGTAGAAGCCATTGGCCATCACCTTGTTTCATAGCAGCGGCTTCCACAGCTCACTTATGCATTATGAGAAAGTACTGTGCTTCATTTTGCCTCTCCCAAATCTACTGCAAATGATTGTATTGTGCCTCACAAAAGCGGTGGCTGAAGTTGCAATGGTGTCAGCCTCCAGTGATGCTCAAGAAAGGGCTTTAGCTCATTGGCAAAGTATCTGCTTTGTGTGCAGAAGGTCCCAGATACAGTCCCCCAGAATCTCAAGGTAGCAGTAGCAGAGAGAATTCTGATAGAAATCCTGGAAAGCTGCTATCCATTAAGGTAGACAGTACTGGGCTAGATGAACCAATGGTTCAATATGGTGTAAGGCAGCTTCCTAGGTTCATAATGTAAGTGGAGCCTCACTGGATCAGGCTGTAGGGTCACCTAATTCATCATCCTTTCCCCCTACAGTGACCAGCCAAGTGTCTCATTTTAGTGCAAGACACAAAGGCAAGATCCATGTTCCACAGTTACTCTCCAGAAGCTGGTATTCAGAGGCATATTGCCTCTGGTTCCATAAAACAATTCTCTACAAACCTATAACACTTATAGAGATGGATCAATTTGTAAAAAAAAGAAGAAGAAAAAGAATTATTTAAGTTCAGCTCTCCATATTTCCATATTAGTTTGCAATAAAGTCCTCATGAAAATTCAGCATTTCAGCGTAAATTTCTCCCAATATTCACATTTTTGTATGCAATCTTGCAAATATAAACATTTTTGCAAAACACTTTTCTGTAATATTTTTTCTTCTATTTTCACTAATAGCTGTGTTTTATGCAGACTTTACCTTAGTACAGTGATACCTCTGGATATGCACACCTCTGGTTGTGTATCCTTTGGGTTACGCACACGGCAAACCTGGAAGTATTTTTCTGGGTTTCACCGCATGCACATGCGTAGATGTGCTCTACACACTGCACGCATACGCAGAGGTGCAGAACAGGCACCTCCGGTTGAGAATTCCTCAGGATCCGACCGTAGCTCCGGAACGGATCCCATGCATAACCGGAGGTACCATTGTATATGCATTTTTGTACGCATTACTTGGCCAGAAAACAGCATTGCAAAATTTGGAGAAATGTCAGTTTCAAAGTGTGGCTTTGCGTTCTGTTCCAGAAATTGCAAATTAAGTAATTTCACCTTTAAATGCAGACTTAATAGAATTTCTTCCCCCAACCCTAGATGCTGCAACAGGCTCAGCAATCCTTGAGTCAGTTCAATATCCCATAAAAGGTTTAAGTATTAAGAACCCATATTAAGAGTTTTCACATTTTCATTCTTCCTGAGCTGATGATTGTGTGGACTTTCTCCATCAAAGCGTTTAAGGGCATTTTTGCTTCAGTTTAATGTGTACTTGTTCGTTCTTATTAAAGGTCACTTTTGGAATGGGCTTTGAACCTTTATGTGCTCTCCTAGCTCTCAGCATTCTTCTTTCCAATGCCGGGCCCCTTTTCCTGATCACTCTTTAATTACATTTGAAATCCCTTCGATGCCGTTATCTCCACACTGTCTCAATTAGTTCACCTCCAACTGTGTCAAATTTTTATGAGGTGGGACAAAATACTGCTAGTTATAACGAACTCTGGGGTTTTTTTTATTTTAAGCTATCTCCTCGCAGCAGGGCAAGGAAGAGTTTACAGGACTGGTGTAGTCTAATTTGTTAGTGAGCTCTCTTGCCCTTTTTGGTCTGATTTATTTTTTTGAGAGTGCAGCTTGCTGTCTCTGCTGCTAAAGGGAAGGAAGCTTCCGCCAATTTTCTTTTCCTTGCTTGATGGCTGCAGGCTCCATTGATCAGCGATCACTACTGCAGAGTGGGGCGGGGGAGGGGGACTTTTAAACGTTTGCAAGCCCTGGTCAGGCATGGGGTTCTGAGAACAAAGTGTTAAGAAAATAGTAATGATGAACAAGCCTTTTTCCTGTACAGCAACCTCAGGATCAGAGAGTTCCAGACAAGGTCTACCCATGGTACTTGTTATGTATTGACGTTCTCACCCTAGGCCACTAGGGGTGTGTGTATATAGTTCATTCTGCTGCAGTTTTCACTCAGGTCCGCACATGCAAATGAGGGATTGAAAAGTGACGTTCAGGGATTGGGTAACTATAGAAAGTTGTTACTGTTGCTTTGTAGCTGAGTTCTATATAAGCAGGCTGCTGAGCCCTTCAGCTCACTTCTGTTCCAGCCTGAGAATAAACAAGAGCTGCTTGGAAATCACTGTGTTGTCTGCTGTGTCCAATGCAGAACCTTTTCAACCCCGAGGGAAGCCTTCCAGGGGCCACATGCCAGTAGTGGGCGAAGCCTGAAGCAAAAGTGGGTGGAGTAATTTATGCAAATTTTACCTTTGAACAGTAGGTTAGCAGAGCAGGCTGTAACACTAAACCTCCAGCTGCTTGGAAAAAAAGCAAAAGACTCTCTGTTCCTGGGGCTTTCTGTCCCCCAGCACAGGCATGTCATGCAGCGTGAGAGGTATGTTTCTTTCTTTCACTTATGAATTGCTTCCCATGAACCATCCCAAAGTGATTCACTATGTCAAGTCAGACACAGACAGACTGGGGTAAATACCTTCGGTTAAAAAGACTGCATCGCAAACAAAGGTCTTTTATAGGTTCCAAGAAAATAAGAGAGACAGGGCCTGACTGATGTGCAGTGTGAAGGGGTTGCAAAGGATAGGTGCCTGGTTCCTACATATCATACTGAAGAATGTGGACACAGTGATTGGTTGGGTATATAAGGGGTGAGGTTATTTTTTTAAGGTTTTGTGGCCAAAGCTGTGTAGGACTTTGTGCACCACGGCCAGAACCTTTGATTCAGGCCACATCTATGTGGCAGTTCATTCCATTCTTACAACTTTTCCTTTACTGTTAATTTCCACATTCTGTCTGAGCTTTCACACAATATAAAGGCCCAGAACTATGGTGGAATATAGAGCAAGTTCAGCATGCATTTTCAGATTATTTTAAAACAGCCCCCCTCCCCGCCCCCGGAAGCGAGTAACATGAAAATGAGTACTAAACTTGCACTATGTTTCGCTATATTTCCAGAAGTGCCTTTTACAGCGTGGGAAAGCTCAAATGTGAGGTGGAACTTAAAGGTTACAATATATATATATATATATATATATATATATATATATATATATATACACGTAAACAGAATAAACTGCCATGTGAATGAACGCAACCTTAGCTTGGTGGCTAACTGGTGGCCAGTGAATTGTTGGAATATTCTGGGATTAGGTGTGGAGGACCACCATCCTGTGACGGGCAGATGCCCTGTCTGGTGGGCATCTCCTCCGGCAATAAAGGGTTTCTGGGTAATGGAGTGACTTATCCAGGCTGGTCATTGGCTTTCCCCTCCGTGAAGAGATATAAAGACTTTCTGTTTAAGCTGGGCCTTTCCATGGGCCACAAATTGTTTCGTCCTCCCCCCCTCACTCTGAGTCTTTGCTTCTTCCCTTGTTACATCCTACCTCTGATTCCTCTAATTTCCCTAAGCATTTTCTTTATTTGATTGTGTTTATTACAAATAAGAGAAAGATGGAACAGGCACCACAGAGAGGCTGAATTAAATATTCCTTAATAAGCCACAGTCTAATTGTCCTTCAGAAATGAACTCATGTTGGCAAAAACCCTGCAGTGAAAGCTTCACGGAAAGTGTCATCCTGAACACATTTGGGATGAATTCAGATTTTAAGATGTTTCAATCTCTCCCCCCCCTACCCCCGTAATATTGGAATAGAATATTTTCTTCCTTTTCTTCTTTGAAGGACGTTTTAATGTCATGAGCCCTTCCCATACTTGAACTTTCTGATGAAAGATCCCTTAAAACCAGACTGAGGGGGAAACTTTGAGTGACAAACCTTGTTCTTGGCTGCCTAATCAGAGGTAGCAGATGTGTCTAGATGTCTTTCATATCATTCCATTGATGTTAAATTTGCAACAAGATGTAATTTGATGTGAATGGAAGAACAGAATGCTATAGTGCTTTCGTGCGTGCGTGCGTATGTGTATGTTTTGTTTTGTTGCTTGCATTTAAATCCAAAAAAGGGCATGTTAGAGCAAATTTTCACAGAAGCTCAGATGATTCACAGCTAGCAGACCTGTATTGGTTAGTGTTGGAGTGGGACCTAGGAGATCTGGGTTCAAATCACTGCTCAGCTATGAAGACGGACAATCTTGGGCTTGTCACAGTTCCCCAGCCCACTCTACCTCACAGGGTTGTTGTGGGCATAAAATGTAGAGGGAGCAAACCACTTTGAGATCCTTGGAAGGTGGGATATGAATATAAAAAGTACAGGAACTTGATTGCTGAGCTGATCCCTGCAGAAAGCAGCCTTGCCAGCCTGTGATTGGATAGGGTTGCCATATTTTTGAACAGCAAAAAGAGGGCACATTTGCAGCAGCTCATGTGCCGCCACCGCCACCACATCACCTTCACACTCTTGCATATGCACACTCAGCACACTCAGTTACACACACAGACACCACACAAACACACTGCTTGCCCCACCCTGCACTGAGAGAGAAAGAGGAAGGAAGGAAGGAAGGAAGGAAGGAAGGAAGGAAGGAAGGGAAAGGGGTGGGGGTAGGAGACATACAATGTGGCATACAAGGTTCCCCAACACCACATTTTGTCCTCCCAATAACCCTGTGCCATAGCTACCAAGCCAAGCTCAGGACAACTTGGGTCCAGGATACCTAGTAAATTGCTCTTCCCAAGCTTGTCTAGGTACATGTAAAAACTTCCACCCATGTGGCTCATCCAGATGATGCCCTATTTACACACCACAAAAACAACAACGGGATGCTGTGAGAAGTCTGTTATTATTTCACAGTACATAAACATTAGCCATGTGGATGGAGGTCTTTATATGTAGCCAAACTATTTATTGCTATCCTACTTGCACTCCTCGAGGTCTTTCCCTTAAAAATGCTTCTCCTTGCCCATTGGAATATCAAAGGTAGGAACCGGCTAACCTACCTCTATTATCTTTCAGTCCTTTTGCAAACATTACCCAATAACTGCCACTTAGAGAGAGAGAGAGAGAGAGAGAGAGAGAGAGAGAGAGAGATGGTTTGAAAGGGGTCAAGGGTGGAGAAAGCCTTCGAACCAAGTTACATGAAAGGGCAGCAGGAGTTGGGGAGCTGCAAGGAGGATCTCCAGGCTGGACTCCTTTTCTTAGGCAAGGCTGTCAGGTGTGGAAGCTTGAAGGGAGAACATACGGAGGAAATGGGAAGTTAGAGGAGCCTGTAGGTCAGTGTGATGATAGTGCAGATGATGGGGAGCTTGGCCTCACAGAGGCACGGCAACCCTGGATGCTGCGGCTAGGTCGGGCTGCTGCGAGGAGGCCATGCCCAACATGAAGATTGCCAGCAGCATCCAAGGCAGCAGCACTCAGGAACAGCAACTTGGAGCTGGGGCCACCCTCTGCCTCACCTCTTGGGAAGTCCCCGCCACTGCTGCAGCCCTCACAGCAGTGGCAGCGGTAGCGGGGCATAGCAGAGCTACCGCCGATGCTGCTTTTGCCGGTGCCTCCTCCTCTGGAGAGATTCAGCCTGCACTTTCCTCGCCATGTGGGCAGCTTTGCAGCCAGTTTGAGGGCGACCCTAATTGAGCATAGGTCTGTGGCAAAGCTCCTTGTACTGTGGTATCCAAGCAGCACCCAACAACCAAGTGGCTGCCAGGTACTTTGGAAGTTCTCTGTAAGGGACTTCTGACCTACCAGGCCAAAAGACTCTATCATCCCTGGTATGTAGCAAATTCTGAAGAACAACGCATACCAACACCACCCAGAAATATCCCACCCACCCAATATCAGAAATCAGACCCTTTGATTTTGTTGCTCAGATATGCAGACTGCATTTCATCGCTAGTTGTGGTATGTTTCTTTTGCAAAGTTTCCTCCAACACCATTCAGCACTCTACTCTCACCCCCTTCCTTTGTTAAACATGCTACCTTTTCTTCTTTTAAATGGCAAAAACTCCATTATGTGCGGAGTTAAATGTTAGAATAAATTAAATGCCCAGGAGTATAGAAATGCAAAACAGAGGGTTTGCTGCTGCAAAATCAGATAGTAAAAGGGAAAAAAGAAGTATAGTTTCTGTAGGCAACTCATTTCACCATTCATTAATTGGGCACCACATTTTAGATTCAGAAAGCACTGGATACAATATTTTGAAATTTGCATTCCTACAACACACACACACACACACACAAAACATTTATCTCAGTGTGGTTATATATATATTCTCCACACAGGAGCAGACTCAGTTCGGTGTTTTCTGTCTTTGTCTGAGCTCTGTATTGTTTTTAACTGCTGTGCTGATTTTGAAATTTTATACTCCTAGCAGGTCCGTGGCTTGGGGGTGGTCCCAGATTCAGCACTATCTCTAGAGGCTGTGGTGGCCTTAGTGACTAGGAGTGCCCCTTTCCAGCTGCAGTTGGTTTGCCAGCTATGGCCACTTTCGAACAGAAATTACTTGGCCACTCCTACTTCCAGATGTGATTATTGCAATGCACTCTGCCTGGGGATGCCTTTGAAGACGACTCAGAAACTTCAATTGGTCCAAAATGCAGTGGACCCCAGATTACTGCCTGGGGCTCCCTTTAGACCACATATAACCCCTGTTTTTAGAACAGTTGCATTGGTGACCGATTCATTTATTTCATTTCATAAAATTTATATGCCACTAGAATGTAAAAAAAGGAAAACCTCAAAGCAGTTTACAAAACAATAACACCAAGAAAAATTCAATACAAAACAAATGTTAAAAAACTAAAGCAGATTAAGATTCACACCAACTTTCTAAGCATCTGGGTTGGTTTGTAAACACACCAGTGTTTAGAGCCCTACATGGCATAAACCTGAAAGACTGGCTGCTTCCCTACAGACTCCCTTGATCTTAATCGCAGTATTAGACTGTCTGCTTGGAACTGTTTGCAATGGATGGTGTGTGTGTGTGTGTGTTCCAAAGTCTCAAAAGTTAAAACAAGCCCCTTTCCTGGTCTCAACTGCCATATGCGATATTTTGCTCTGACGCCAAACAAACGTCCAATAGAAGTAGCCGTGGTAGCGATAAGTTTTGCCACAGGATTCCGCTCTGTACTCACTTCCCTGTACTCTAAATCAGTCCCATTCCCCACTTCCATTTGAAGTGTCAAAAAGAGGCGGAGGAAATGTCTCCCTCGCGTCTGCTCCGTTCGTCCTGTGGCAGCTATTGCAGAAGCAGCTTGAAGCAGCAATTACATAGACTAAAACACAAATTAGATCTGCCACTCCATAGACAAGTTCTCCCCAAGGGTCTTAAGATTAATACGGGTGGGTGGGTGGAAGACGTAAAAGAAGCAAAATACTAAACAAAATAAATGTGGTTTCCCTTCTCTGTCTTTGAGGTTGCTTGAGCTTGACTTCGATGTGTTGCCCCAAGGCATGAATTCTAAAGGTGGGTTCACATGGCTGGAAGCCCTGCGCTCATCTCCAGGGATGTAGCTGTGGAATTTGAGAGAAAACATTTCTAGCTGCCATCAGCCAATTGTTGGGATTAAGGGAGACCTTCTTGTTGCTCTGCAGTGGTGCTTTTGTGTGTGTGTGGGGGTGTGTGTGTCTGCGTTGGTTAGTTTTGCTTCATATTGGAGGATTTCATCCCACTCAGCCCCAATTTTATTCATTTAGTAATCAGGAAAGTCGATGATAAAGGGGGAGCTTTTAAATCCTGCCACTCTAGTTACTACAATCTAGGAGCACTACTGCATTTTTTTCCCTTCAGGGCCAGGGATTGGTCTGGTGTAGTGGTTAGAGTGTTGGGCTAGGACCTGGGGTTCCAATCCCTACAAAATCCCTACAAAAATAGCAATAAAATCCTAATTCCATAAGCTGTAATGTTTATTTCTAACTGACACACAGAAACCAGGTGATTGGAATTTTTAGCATTGCCGTGAGTGGCTTTGGAGGTAGGTTTCATCAATCCTTGTAATACCGGTAGCAGTAATGGCTCTGTTGAAAGTTCCAACAGGGTTGTAGCCATGAGGGCCACTGAGAGATGAGAAAGGAGGTGTTGGCACACTCAGTGGACATGAAATGCTGAGCATCCGTTGGAAAATAAAATAAAAAAAGATTGAGAACTTGGGGAGAGGGAGTGGAATGGTTTGTTAGAAGAGGGTGAGGAGGGGCACCTGGACCTTTGGAGAGGAGCACTACTATGAGGAAGCAGTGGCAGCTGGTGCTCACTGAGACTAGTAGGGCTAAAGGCAGAGAGGTCAGCCATAGGTGGAGCCAGAGCCAATGGCAAGCAGAGCCAACTAATTCCAGCTTTGTCCCCATCCTCCTCCCTGCTAAGGCAACACTGAGATGAAGGACGAGGAAGATAACAGGCAGTTTGGCCTGCTGGGTTGGTTGGTTCGTTGTAAGTTAGGTTGGTTGTAAGTAAGGCAGGTGGGCAGGTGGGAGCTTCACCCTGGTGGACCAGCCTCCATTGCTAGAAGTGGGTAGTCGTTGCACCATTTTGTTGTCAAGGGAAGTCTCTCTCTCTCTCTCTCTCTCTCTCTCTCTCTCTCTCTCTCTCTCAGAATCACAGACACACACTTAATTGGTTACTACATTCCCCTGGGGGTGGGGAACCTACTTCCATCTAAACTCCACATTTCCTTGTGGGGAGTCTTCCAGGGGCCACCTGTGAGTGGTAGATATGGGTGAGGGCAAGATTCAATTCAGTTAGCATTTAAAGCTGAATCTATGAAACTAGCACTTTCTGAAACAGTATGAGAACCGATACACAGCCATCCTTCAAAATTCACACATCTCCAGATTTTGTGATGCAGTTCTCTATTAAAAGAATGTTTACAAAGGTAAACAAAGAGATAAACAACTATATGACTTTCCAAAGACATCTAAAGGCAGCTTTTAATGTCTGATATTTCATTGTGTTTTTATATTTTGTTGGAAGCTGCCTATAGTGGCTGGGGCAACTGAGTCAGATGGGTGGGGTATCATCATCATCAACAACAACAAAAATGCATATGTTAGGGGAAGGTGTGCATACAGGGGACTTGCTTTACAATAATATTCATAGCAACCAAAGTTGAAAGGGAAAAAATTGCAATTCACATTAAAATGCTAATGAGTTTTCATGACGAATAATAATAATAGTCGTACCTTGGTGGCTTAATCATGCTGGCCACATGACACGGAAGCTGTCTGTGGACAAACGCCAGCTCCCTCGGCCTGTAGAGCGAGATGAGTGCCACAACCCCAGAGTCGTCTGTGACTGGACCTAATGGTCAGGGGTACCTTTACCTTTACCAACCCTAAATTGTAGGTAGGGCCAGATTTTTTTAAAAAAGATGGCACAATAGATGCAACTCTTACCACTGTATAGTAGACATTACAGCCACTGAACATTCAGATGTTTCTACACACTTGCATAGTCTCCAACTGCCCCCAAAATGCCAGGACCATCATGAAAACCTTTAAGCTGCCATGGCTTTTCATTGTGTCATGCAGAGTTCCAAATTCTGTGAGCGGGGAAAGGGAGCAGCAAAGGGTGGAGACAGGGAAGGAGGCCCCACCTCTCATGGTGGCGGAGCAGGACCCATGGGAAGAGGTGGTGCACCATCTGTTGTCGCTGCACTCCTCAGCTCTACCAGACAGTACCTTTTAATGCATCCAACTATGGTACTGGTGGTGGCAGGAGTGGCCTAAGGGCCCCCGCTTGTGTGGTAATAACCGCCAACCA
The DNA here is from genome assembly GCF_009819535.1 of Lacerta agilis. Taxonomy (NCBI): domain Eukaryota; kingdom Metazoa; phylum Chordata; class Lepidosauria; order Squamata; family Lacertidae; genus Lacerta; species Lacerta agilis. The sequence goes on from NC_046331.1 coordinate 25,497,715, forward strand.
TAGAGACTACATTGCTGGCATTTAAGTGTTTCCTGTAAACATTCAGCACATGTGCCTCCTCTGATGCCCAAGGCGGGCTAATGGATTTTTAACCAGATAAGGCTCCCACATATAACCAAGATGTTTGCTGGTATGATATTGTTACATACTCCTCTTGGTAACAGCCACCGGGGCAGCTCAGCCTGGTATTCCATCGGCAGTGTGCATATATAAGGGGCGTAGAGGGCACACTGATGTAGAATAGAATGTCCCTAGAATGTCCCTATTTTCGTCTGAGGAATGTTGGAGGGTACTCACATGCATATTTAGGCACACACACACCCAGACCACAAGGGGGCATTGCCACAGTTTAAAGACTCTTTCCAGCCAGGCATAGACATTGTGGAGCAGAGCTGGTGAGGAGTGTGGCTGGGGAAAGCCTGGAGAAAGATATAGATGCCTGTAAGGCTGCATTCATTCCTGGAGCCTAAGGTTCCCTATCCTTGCAATACATGTTCAGATGTCCCTGCTTATGTAGCCATGCTGTTCATCTGCACACATCTGCACTGTGGCTTTCCATCACATGAAAATGGTTCCCAACCTGCTGGCTTTATGTGTGTTTTGAAGAGAGCCTAAGAATATCATAAATCCACTTTGAGTTTTATCTCCTCCAGGGAATATGCAGTATTGTAGGTAACAAGGTTAGATGTGCAAAGCTAAAAACCACCATTTATGGCACTATAAGAGCTTCAAAGAAAATACATCCTGTGGGAATTGGAGCACTACAAAAGCATGCATATTTAAGGAAATACTTTGTGAAGGCAATGCAAAGCGTTTGAAGGGAAAGGAAGTATCCTTTTTTCCAGCTCACCCACAACAGTTTTGCTCTGTACCAGCAAAAGCCTTGTCTCCAAATATATTTACTGTGTCACATATGCCACCTGTGAAATTAAAATATCAATAGATGGCCACATTCTGCCTATTTTTGAAATGTGTGGTCAAATTAGCATTCATCAGACTTCCTGGGCTCAAGTCACCCTATAGCTCCTGCTATAACAAATAGAACTGATCCTGCCAGCAGGCTGCTGTCAACAGGAACATGCCTGGAAGAGGGTGAGCTTGAGTGAGCTGCCTGCAGCCCTTGTTCCTTGGACCCAGCTGGCAGAATATGCACAATTAGCTCTGGAGGAAGTTCTGGGGCTGGAAGATGGGAGGGACAAGGGAATGACAGGCCACAACACTTGAAAAAAAGAAAAAAAGCTGGAGCCATGGAAGATGCTACGAGTGAATCTTTTGGAAAATAGGGAAAGGCTGATCTCTCTCTCTCTGTTTGTTTGTGTGTGTATAAATGTATTATTAAATCTGTTTCTTTGGTGTGTGTTTGTTTTTGCAGAGATGGAATTTCATGATACTCCACATATCTTGTGCACTGGCTACCAGCCAGACATGCATGCTGTCTCCCAGTGTGGCTATCCGATAGAGATGGGTTCTGATGTCGATACTGAGACAGAAGGAGGAGCCTCACCAGATCAGGCCTTGAGGATGTGGATGTCCGGAATGAAATCTGAGCACAGTTCCTGTTTATCGAGCCGCGCAAACTCAGCGCTATCCCTCACCGATACTGACCACGAAAGGAAGTCTGATGGGGAAAACGGTAATGAAGCAACCCATTAAAAGCAGGCATAGATTTACGTATTTCAATGTGGATGTGGGTGTGCATGTATGAGAGAGAAAGAGGTTTAGCCATGCCAATTTGTACTTAAACAGAACAATCAATGAGGCAGCAGTTGGGTAAACAAAATGCAGGAAATGTATACACTTGAGTTTGTATGCTTTCATGAGCATCCATGGTAAAAAATAATAATAATAATAATAATCAAATAATCATACACCATATATATATATATATATAGGATGAATGAATTCCTATGCCCCACAAATAAGCCAGAAACACATTTTAAATAAAAGGACACATTCTACTCATGTAAAAACACCAGGCAGGCCCAACAAATAACCCAGAGATGCATTTTAAATAAAAGGACACATTCTACTCATGTAAAAACACGCTGATTCCTGGACCGTCTGCAGGCCAGATTTAGAAGGCGATTAGGCTGGATCCGGCCCCCGGGCCTTAGTTTGCCAACCCAAGCACTTTTATTGAATTGTTTTATTTTCTTTGAACTGAGCTTGGGAAAAATAACTGTAACGTATTTCTGAAGTAGTCAGTTAATATGATTGTATTGGCATAATATCATTTGCATCTGTTCAGTTTACCCATTAAGATAGAGGGATAGATAGAAATTGCATACTCAAACACTGATGAATAGAATATTGAAAGGGAAAACTCAACATACTAACTAACATTGGAGTGTTGACACAAATAACATCTGAGCACAGGAGATGGTACAGCTAAATGTAATCAGCCCTTGTGATGTCTTTGCTTTCCACCATTCTACTTATACATTTTGACAGTTGGAGAACTCGGGTCAGATATGAAGTCGGTAGTGTAATTTTAAATCTGTCCCACAGTTGTCCTTGTATGTTTTTCGTGTCAATGTCCCACAGGCATTCCAGCTCACTAGTGCATTCGGAAGTCTATATGATTGGGAAAATCACAAATCACTCACCCTTGATACTCCTTTTATCGTGGGGCAAGCACCCAACCCATCTTCAATGCTCACATCATATTCACAATTCATGACAGGGCATTTTGAGTTGATATCCCATGTTTTTGTGCCTGCATCATCAACATTCTTCAGACAAGATAACTTGTCCGTTATTAGCAACTAACACCTACTCCTTAGAATTCCCACTCCTTGAATATTAGACAGGTGTAATCTCTGATATCTTCTCAGCACCGACTGAAAACCTTCCTCTTTCAGCAAGTTGAGATGTTTCCCTGTGTGCATATATACAGTACTGGAATTATTTTTATTTTATTTATGCTTGTTGTTTGCCGCCCTGGGCTCCTTTGGGAGAAAGGGTGGGATATAAATTTAATAAGCAACAGCAACAAAAGAATGGCCCACCCCTTTCTATGGAAGCTCATAAGAGTTGCATGTGCCTCAGATCTTCAAATGCAGGTACTGGGGGGGTGCAAGGAGCAATTTATGTAGACATCCCAGATAATTGCAGGGTTGTAGAATAACTCCTAGATGGCAGTTTATACATTCTGTGACATTCCAAGTCATCTTTGTGCAGTTTGCATCCTTTTGTCATACCTGCAGTTCTCTTCAGAAGAAGGTTCCCCAATGGCTGCTTACTAAGACAGTCAAGGGATGTCTGATGCTGATTTGTCAAAGTCTGTGTCCAAGGTCTAAGGGCATTGCCATGGATTGGGAGGGTCTCACAGATGGAGAAGAAATTCAGTTCAGTTTGCATTTATAGGTAAATTGAGCTAATTCACACTTCCTGAAAAGCAAACCAATACTCAGCTATCCTTTGAAATGTCACACTTCTCTGAATTTTACTCAGCCCAGTTTTCTGTGCAAAAAAAAGCAAATAACAGGGTAAAGTATGCATAACATATATATCGGTATATTGGTTAATATAGCATCTACAGGTACATTATATCAGGGAAAATTCTTACAAAGATATGTGTACTAGGAGAAACGCTGGCTAATTTTCTTGAGAATGCTAAAAAAAAAAATCTCAAGCTGATACGGAAATGTAGAGAATGGTCAGGTACCAGCTGATATCTACTTGAGACCCTGGACACTGACTGCAGGAGTTTGCACAAGATGGAGAAACACTCCAACCTGTAATAAGGCAGCTTTCTTCTTTGTTCCTATTCCATCTCATTTCTGGAGGTGAGGTGCATCATGATGCAGATATTCCCTTGTCTCAGGGCTGTAGTCTGCACTGAGGGCAATTTTCAGATAGTCCAAGACACCTGTTTAATATTCCTGTTTTCATTGTTAATGACAACTCATGGTAGGCTGTATTACTACATTCTAGAATTAGAACTAAGCAAAAATTTATCAGGTGATACTTTTTTATGGTGAAAGTAATATTTTTTCCTCTGCCCCTCTAGAATAAAGTCCACTATCCTGATCCCCCCCCCCACACACACCCTGTGTTTGTGCATATACATATACATGTGTATGGTAGCTGCCATTTCCCGTCCATTATGCCCTGGAACAAACCTGAGTCTGGGGAATTGTGGAAGATGCAGAGTGGTGGCCAAGCTGCCAACACAGATGCTAATCTTGACCTTTGCAGCACCTGCAGCAAAGCAGGAACTAAGGCAGGGAAGGGATGGGAGGGGCAGAGAGAGAGAGATGGAAGCTGTGCTACAGATAGTGTCAAGCCTCCAACCCCTTTGGGATAATTTCTCCTACCCCTCAAATCATTTGATGAGATGGTTCCTTCAAACATCTTTGACCACAAATAGGGTGGATCATTTTGAGGTGTCACATGCCTGCAGTTCTAGCTAAAATCTTCCACATGGAGCAATTCCATGGTTAGAGGTTTATGGAGGAAATTAAGAAAAGAATGATCTGACAAGAAGGAATGAACAAGGGGGAAGGTCAGTAGCTCAGCAAAAGAGCATCTGCTTTGTATGCAGAAGGTGCAATATTCAATTTCTGGCATCTCCAGGTACATCTGGGAATGAGCCCTGCCTGAAGCCCCTGAGGGCTGTTGTCAGTCAGTGTATGCATTGCTGAGCTAGATGGCCCAAGAAACTATGTTCCTATGACCAAGCAGCTTCCTGGCAGCTGTAACAATTGGAAAACAACAACCATAAACAATAAACACAATCTATTAAATAAACGTAATAGATTGTGTGTTAAGTAAACATAAGCAAACTGAATTGAAGTTCCCATATGAAAGGCTCTCTGATAAAGGGAAGTCTTCAGTAGAACCCAAATAAAGTCAGCACCGGTCTGATAAGTAACAGGAGAGAGTTTCAAAGGTTAAGTACCACTGCACAAAAGGGCAAATATCTACAGTGTATGAAACAGACCACCTGATGAGATACTGATTGCAGGAGGCCCTCTCCTGCAGAGCTCAGTAATCAGTTATGCATGTAAAGGGGTGAGAGGATCTTTTAGGTATCCTGGTCCCAATATGAACAGGGCTTTGTACACCAGTAAATGCACCTCAGACTTGGTTTGGTACTTCTTTGTGTCCTGTTCTCATGCACATCACCTCTGGGAAGTTGTGGGTCTCCATTTGCTCATGCACTACTACCTCCATATGGTTGTGGCCAGGGGACTGCTGTACACGGGAAGGATTTAGCAGTGTGTGAACTGAACCATGTCTTATTTGTGCACAAGTTGCCTCCAGTTGGTCCCAAGGCAGAGCAAAGTATGTGGGTTAAAAAAAGAAAAAAGGGGGAAGGAACCACCCCGCTAATAATGACCAGTTTCTCTGGAAATAGCTGCCCGATCCAGCTTTACTATAAATAGCTCTGTTCTAAGACATAAACAGTTGCTATATAATGTGTGAGCAAAAACCCCTTCAGCTGTAAAGCTCCAGGATGTCAATGCTAGCTGAATTATAGCATTGTGAGTGGGGATGTGAGAGAGAGTAGTGTTGCAAGGAGGCAAGATTGAGTTAGTGGAAAGCATATCTGTTTTTGCAACACATGCTTAAAAGGTAAGCATGGCCAAACTGCGAGAGTCAGTGATGCCTGGCGTGCTCTGGTCCATGGGGTCACGAAGAGTCGGACATGACTTAACGACTGAACAATAACAAAGGGACCCCTGACCATTAGGTCCAGTCGCGGACAACTCTGGGGTTGTGGCGCTCATCTCACTTTAATGGCCGAGGGAGCCGGCGTACAGCTTCCGGGTCATGTGGCCAGCATGACTAAGCCGCTTTTGGCGAACCAGAGCAGTGCACAGAAACACCATTTACCTTCCCGCCGGAGCAGTACCTATTTATCTACTTGCGTGCTTTTGAACTGCTAGGTTGGCAGGAGCAAGGACCGAGCAACAGAAGCTCACCCCGTCATGGGGATTCGAACCGCCGACCTTCTGATCGGCAAGCCCTAGGCTCTGTAGTTTAATTCACAGCGCCACCCGTGTCCCATGTAACACATGCTTACGTGGTTTGAATTCCTAAACTATTTCTTCCCTTATGTACAACACAGTTTCTAAGTGTATTTGGCAAATGTTCCAGTGTAAAGAAATGCATCTGAAACACACACATGCCCTATTCATTTGCTCTCCCCCTCTCTCAGATGGGATTACCTTCATTTGAAGGAGAGGGTGGGGATGTGCCCAACATATCCCTGTCGCTGTTACTGCTGTTTACCACACACCCTGCAATGTTGGAGTCTGAATGTCTGCAGCAGGAAGCCTGCTCTATTTGAGTATACTTCCTACACAATGCAAAACTCTGTTCTTCTAGGGTCTTTAGCTTGCTCAGAAAGAGCAGGATTTCTCTTGCATGACATTCAGCCCCCAACACTGCAGTGGGTGGCTACAGGAACAGTAATAGAGATGTAGGGGTGTGGCTGTTCCAATAGGCACATCCATGCTTTGTCCCTTGCATATAAGCAACAGTGTATGAATAGGGTCACACACACACACACACACACACACACACAGAGAGAGAGAGAGAGAGAGAGAGAGAGAGAGAGACTAGACAGCCTGTTCTACTGTCAAACAACTCCTACTTTCAGCATTCATAATATTGTGATTTTATGTTGTGAACTGCCCAGAAACCTGCAGCTATAGGGCAGTATGTAAATTTGTTTGCACAAAACTTATGTGACTATAGCCACATCCAGACCATACATTTAAAGTGCTATTCTAACATACTTTAAGTGTATGTTCCAGATGTGTCCATAGTCTAACCACCACATAAGCTTTGTGTAAGCAAATCAGTATGAATGCTGAATAAACAAGTTGTGAGGAGCCCTAAAGAATAGGAGAAAGTTTGTAGAAGTAGTTTGACAGTGGAAGAGGATGCCTCAAGAGGTGGTGGGCTGCTTTTCACTGGAGGTATTTAAGGAGAAGCTGGACAGCCAGTCATCTACCAAGGAGGCTCTATTTGGTTGGACTAGGTGTCTCAATTCTATAATTGTATGATTCTAAGTGAGCAGTGGAGAGCAGGAATATCACTGAAGTTTTCCTTCTTCAAGCACTCTTTGCTGCCTGTTTTCATCTGTTTTTTCCCTGGTCTACACAAAAGAAAGGAAGGAAGGAAGGAAGGAAGGAAGGAAGGAAGGAAGGAAGGAAGGAAGGAAAAAAAGAAAGAAAGAAAGAAAGAAAGAAAGAAAGAAAGAAAGAAAGAAAGAAAGAAAGAAATGAAGTTCTGAACAAAGGAGGTTGTAGTCGTGGTTGAAGCAGTGCATGGAACTGATGAGGCAGAGAGCAGAACTGGTTGTAGGAAGTAGGGAGGTAAAAAAGCATCATTTTCCATAACAGCTTATATATGTCGCCTGCAGCACTGGTTCTGTTCCACTGCAGTTTACCTTCCATCAAAAACTGCATTATTTATCTTGTTGTCCATTGTGGCAAATTTAGGTGACTTGTTTAATTAATTATGTATATTACATAAGTTAAATTGTCATTACATTGTTTCATCCCAAGGAAATGCAGTGCAAATGTGGGGCAGGGCCATAATGGGGGGAATGCAATGCACATGGAAGGAAAGTAAACATATTGTTTGTGGACTGAAAGCAACAACAAACACAACAGCGAATACCGATCTGGATTGATTTCTGTTCTGGACGTGGGACGAATAAGTGAACACCAGCAATTTCTGTTGCCTTTCCTATTTTCATCAGAATTGACCGACATCCCTAGCTGGAAGATGGGAGGTAGGAGGACCAAAATGATCAGAACGACAGTATGGAATGTGGAAAATTGTGAGAGCAAATAAGAGCTCATATAAACATGCTCTTTTTCTCTCCTTCACAGCATTAATTTTTGCAGTTATAGTGGACAGTGCATCTAGAGACAGTATTTTTAGTGACAGCACAGAAAGAGCAAGAGAGAGAGAGGGAGAGAGCAGCTGCATGAGAGATTAGAGGCGAGTCAGCATTTGGTGTTCTGTGATGCCTTGGCATTCTTCCTGAGCATGCAGAGTCTCCCTCCCTCCCCCTTGCCCCCCAAAAATTGCAGTGGTGGAGAAAACAGTGATCATCGGGAGCCTCTGGTGCACATCAGGGGGTAATTGGAGCCTTGATTCAGGAGTCTAGGCTGCCGTTGCGTGCCATGTTGCATGTCCTTAAGTTGAATTTGTATCAGCGGGACTTCTGTTTGCATAACTAGTGCTGCAGCCTTTGCCAGCAGAGCAGCTTGGAGGAACAGCTCGACTGCTGCTGACTCTGGCTATACAGAAAGTTGTGGTGGACCGACAAGCTGCCGTCTTTCAGCAGGGTCACCAGTGGGAGATGGAGCCGGGTGTTGGTGGGGATGTCCTTGTTTCAAATCCTGCTTCTGGAATACATTCTGCTCCATTTCATGGACAGAATTTGGGAAGAGCAAAGGTTCTCCTCCTGTGGAGATGCTAATGCTGAATATCACCAATGAATTATGGAACATTTTCATCACCGGGCTACAGCCCTTTATATATTTATTTATCTCAGGTCTTTGCAAAGAGCCACGATTCTTCTGGGCATTTTGTTCTACAGCTACAGAAGCAACTCTTTATAGAACAAAGTGTTGGCAGTGTTAAATATTTTACAGAAGATCTCACCGCAACAATGTCTTGAGCTGAAGGAAATGAAGGAATTTTTCTTTTCCATCAGCCAACTAATGTTTGCCTTCAGCAACGTGAGTGCAAACATATTCTCTTCCCCTTTCCACACATATTTTTCCTTCCTTTCTAAGGAAGGAAGGAAGGAAGGAAGGAAGGAAGGAAGGAAGGAAGAAAGAAAGAGAAAAGAAAAGAAAAGAAAAGAAAAGAAAAGAAAAGAAAAGTGTCTCTAGTTTGAGGGGGGGGAATGATGCAAAATGGAAAAGAAATAAAGCCTGAATCATTATTTTTTCTGGCTCCGAAAGTTATGAAAACATAAAACTTGAAGACAGTTTAAAAAACAAAACAAAACCCATTACATCCTCAATATACCTGATCCAGATAACAAAGCCTAGACAGAGGTGTAATATATTGTTGCAGAAAGGAATCCAAGTACCGTAATGCACAAATTTAGTGAGAAAAGTGTGTGATGGTAGGAATTAGGATTTATGCCAAAGTAATCCTCTCTGAGAAGCACATGTTGCAGCTCATGGGGTCTTCTGACAAGTTTGCAGTCCATGGCAAAATCATTTCATCACAGAATCATAGAATTGTAGAGTTGGAAGGTACTTTGAGGGTCTTCTACTTCAACCCTTAGCAATGCAGGAATCCTCCTAACTGTCCCTAAAAAGGTAAAGGTAAAGGTAAATGGACCCCTGACCATTAGGTCCAGTCGTGTCCGACTCTGGGGTTGCGGCGCTCATCTCACGTTACTGGCCGAAGGAGCCAGCGTACAGCTTCCGGGTCATGTGGCCACCATGACAAAGCCGCTTCTGGCGAACCAGAGCAGTGCACGGAAACACTGTTTATCTTCCCGCTGGAGTAGTACCTATTTATCTACTTGCACTTTGACGTGCTTTCGAACTGCTAGGTGGGCAGGAGCTGGGACCGAGCAACGGGAGCTCACCCCGCCACCAACATTGCACCACTGGGGGCTTTAAGCCTTTATGATGTAGTGTCAGGATGAAGGATGCCTCTATACACTTTACTCATCCCCCCCAAAATGTAACTGTAAACACTTAATTGTATATGAAGAGGCTGTTGGAGAAATTTAAAAGGGGTTCCTAGCCTGGAGGCAATGGCGGAGCTTCATGCTCTGGCACCGGGGGGCGGAGAGCAGGTGGGGGCGGGGCTGGCGCAGTCCTGGGGGCGGGCACCCAGCACGGAAGGGGGGCAGCAGCGATGGTACCCTGCCGGGATCGCACTCCCCGCACTCCTCTTCCTCTGCCAGTGGCCGGAGGTATCCCTCACAGCAACCCAAAAGACAAGGATGCAGATTCCAATTGAAAATAGGCCTTTATACAAATGTGCATAGGGACAGCCTCAAAAATAAGGAGGCTTCAAAGCAATGTTTCTTATACACTTCTAAATTCCATACATGATTTCTGTTCACCAATCAAAGGATCACAGCAATCTTATCAGTTGCAACCCAATGCCACAATCCTGAACCAATCAACATAATTTAGCTCTTCAGATCAGCCCTCATCATATTATCATGTAATTACATATAATCATTTTTTCAATGTCTTTTTTTATTTGACTTTTCTCCCAATATCCTCGTTCATCGGTCTACAAAATAATTGAAGATTAATTACAAGTGCTATGCTGAGCCAGCTTTTTTTTTTCATGCGTACAGTGGTCACATATATTCTGTTTATTTTTTTTGAGTGTTCTGGAACGAACATTTGCTTACATATGGTACCTGAAAGCAACTAGTTCAGTACTGCAAAATGTAGGCACAGGCCTTCCCAATATCGCTTTGCTGTAGGGTGTAAAGAAAACGGAATCATCAAAACGATACAGTTTTTGTGAAATTGTTATTTTCTGTATTGGAGCTGTGCTGGTGTAAGCTGAGCTCAGCTTGCTCCTTTTTTTACAACTACCCATGTAGAAAGAGGAAGGATAGAAATGTAATACACTTCCAGGGTAGAGTTGCCCAAAAGTGTGGAAAACTAGAAAAATGTGCCATTACCTGATGACCAACACATATTCTATTTCCCCTCAGTTTATATGTAATAATATATAATTGCTAGATATTTATTTATACCCTGTATTTTTCCCTGACAGGGATTCAAGGATGCTTACAGATAAAACAGCTAAAAACACAGAAGAAACAATCATTTTTTAAAAAAAATTAAGTCTGCATAGAAGAGAATAGATGGAGATAGAGATACAAGAGAGATGCTATATTAAAAACATACAGACATATCTTTCATTAAAAGCAGTCAGTTCCCTTAAAGCCTGCTAGATTACAGGGGTCAGCAACCTTTTTCAGCCATGGGCCGGTCCACCATCCCTCAAACCATGTGGTGGGCCGGACTATATTTTGAAAAAAAAAATGAACAAATTCCTATACCCCACAAATAACCCAGAGATGCATTTTAAATAAAAGGACACATTCTACTCACGTAAAAACATGCTGATTCCCGGACCGAGAAAGCGATTGGGCCACATCCGGCCCACGGGCCTTAGTTTTTGGGGACCCCTGTGCTAGAACAAAGTCTTCACCTGCTGACAGAAGGACAACAAGAAGGAAGGCCCTCTTCAGTATTCACGATGCAGCAAAGAATAAAAGAATCACAAACAAACAAACAAACAAGCAACAACCATTAAAACAGCAACCTATTACAATTCAGAATCAGCCACAGTATCAATAGTATTGAAGCTGCACTATTGAAGGCTGAGAAAGAATGTGCAACATCTTAAGACTTTTTTTAAAGAGCAACAGGACAGGATCCTAATAAATTATCAGATAAATGGTGTTGATAAATGACTGGAAATAATGTTCCCTACCTCACTTCACATTAGGGATGAGAAATCTTTGAATCAGGGGTATTACGTAGTGGGTGGACATAGCAGACAACACAGTGATTCTCCAAACAGCTCTCTTTATTCTCAGGCTGGAACAGAACTGAACTGAAGGGCTGAGCCAGCCTGCTTATATAGTACTCAGTAACATGCAACAGTAACAACTCTCTCTAGCTACCCAATCTGTGAACGGCACTCTCAATCCTTCATTTGCATGTGGACCTGAGTGAGAACTGCAGTCACGGTGGGCAGAGTGAAACTATATACACAACACCCCTAGTGGCCTAGGGTGAGAACTTCAATACATAACAAGGGGTCACAGTTTTCTTGATCAGCCCTTGAACCTTGAACAGGAACAAGACAAATGCAACACACACACTACCCCTCTGGTGATTAGGTTTTGGGGATATGCATTTTACATGTTTTAGACTATTTGCTGCAGGGATGACATTCCTACAGACTACACTCTCCTGCATAATAGATCCCCCTAACCCTCTTGCAAAATAATTAGGGAGGGGGGGACCTTCCATTGGAGCCAACTTCCCTAAACCTCATTCAACATTCAAAGTCTGCCCCATCTACCATGGGCGTACCGAGGGGGGGGCAGGAGGGGGCAGATGCCCCCCCCTAGAAGCCAGCTGCCCCCCCAAGCAGCCTTGAGTCCCTGGCAGGACATGGAAACGCAAACTCGCTTCATGCCCCACCAACTATATATGGCTGGCGGCAGTTGCGGAAGAAGGGGGGAACGGCAAAGCATCTGAAAGAGCTGGGTGGGTGGACGCGCCAATCAGCACCCCCGGCAGCCGGGCGGATGGCGCAGCTGCACCAATTGGCAGCCCCGGTGGCGCACCTTCCCTCCCAGCAAAGTGGCTCCCCCGTCCCCCTCCCTCCAGGCTGACTCTCTGGCAAGCCAGCAGCTCGTGAGCAACAGCACCGGCAAAGCTCCTCCTCCGTCTCCCCCACTCGCTGCAAAGTGGCTCCCCTGGCTTTTCTGTGCTTTTATCCTGTGCTTTTCTTGGGAGGAAAACCCGCGGGGTTGACTTCTGAGTAAACCTGCTTGGAAGCCGCTTCACCCTCTGCTGACATCTTCCACAAAATCAACACCATTAAAGCTCCGCAGCAGCTACTTCCCACCTCCAGAAGATCCCGGTTTCAGCTGTGTATCCCCCACCACCACCTCACCCGTCTTTCAGATAATTCTTCCTGTTACAACCCTCTGCTCAGCTCCCGTGTTTTCCGCCTATTTTATTTTGTGTGGACCCTGATGTCCTCCCGCCCCTCATCCATACGGAAGAGATTGAGAGGGGGTTGTTTACACTGTGAGGGTCAGGTATCGCGCACAACTGCCCCAGGATTGTTGAGCAAGGCAAACTCTCCTGTACATTTGAAAAGTCGTCATGATCTCCACCTTCCTCTCCCCACCCCACCCCCTCCTAGAATCATAGAATCATAGAGTTGGAAGAGACCACAAGGGCCATCCAGTCCAACCCCCTGCCAAGCAGGAAACACCATCAAAGCATTCCTGACAGATGGCTGTCAAGCCTCCGCTTAAAGACCTCCAAAGAAGGAGACTCCACCACACTCCTTGGCAACAAATTCCACTGTCCAACAGCTCTTACTGCCAGGAAGTTCTTCCTAATGTTTAGGTGGAATCTTCTTTCTTGTAGTTTGAATCCATTGCTCCGTGTCCGCTTCTCTGGAGCAGCAGAAAACAACCTTTCTCCCTCCTCTAGATGACATCCTTTAATATATTTGAACATGGCTATCAGATCACCCCTTAACCTTCTCTTCTCCAGGCTAAACATACCCAGCTCCCTAAGCCATTCCTCATAAGGCATCGTTTCCAGGCCTTTGACCATTTTGGTTGCCCTCCTCTGGACACGTTCCAGCTTGTCAGTATCCTTCTTGAACTATGGTGCCCAGAACTGGACACAGTCTTCCAGGTGAGGTCTGACCAGAGCGGAATACAGTGGTACTATTACTTCCCTTGATCTAGATGCTATACTCCTATTGATGCAGCCCAGAATTGCATTGGCTTTTTTAGCTGCTGCATCACACTGTTGACTCATGCCAAGTTTATGGTCTACCAAGACTCCTAGATCCTTTTCACATGTACTGCTCTCAAGCCAGGTGTCACCCATCCTGTATTTGTGCCTTTCATTTTTATTTTTTTGCCCAAGTGTAGTACTTTACATTTTTCCCTGTTAAAATTCATCTTGTTTGCTTTGGCCCAGTTCTCTAATTTGTTAAGGTCATTTTGAAGTGTGATCCTGTCCTCTGGGGTATTAGCCACCCCTCCTAATTTGGTGTCATCTGCAAACTTGATCAGGATGCCCTCAAGCCCATCATCCAAGTCATTGATAAAGATGTTGAATAAGACTGGGCCCAAGACAGAACCCTGTAGCACCCCACTAGTCACTTCTCTCCAGGATGAAGAGGAGCCATTAATGAGTACCCTTTGGGTTCGGTCAGTCAGCCAGTTACAAATCCACTGAATGGTAGCATTGTCTAGCCCGCATTTTACCATCTTCTTTACAAGAATATCATGGGGCACCTTGTCAAAGGACTTGCTGAAATCAAGATAGGCTACATCCACATCTGTCAAAAAATGAGATCAGATTGGTCTGACATGACTTATTTTTCAGAAACCCATGATGACTTTTAGTGATCACAGCGTTCCTTTCTAGGTGCTCACAGACTGTTTGCTTAATGATCTGCTCTAGAATCTTTCCTGGTATTGATGTCAGGCTGACTGGGCGGTAATTGTTTGGGTTTTCTCTCTCCCCCTTTTTGAAAATAGGGACAACATTTGCCCTCCTCCAGTCTGCTGGGACTTCGCCTGTTCTCCAGGAATTCTCAAAGATTATTGCCAGTGGTTCTAAAATCACCTCTGCCAGTTCTTTTAATACTCTTGGATGTAGTTCATCTGGCCCTGGAGACTTGAATACATCTAAACTAGCCAAGTATTCTTGTAAACTAGTTAGCTGAGTTGGTTTTCCTTGTCTGGGTGTTTTGTACCTCAAAGGTTGTCACACTTTGTCACACTTTACAAAGCAGGCAGTCTTCTGTCTTGCTGAGTTAGTTGTTAAATCAATTATTCCAGAAGGTCTAGTCCCTAAAAAAGCTCAACAACTAAAAACGAAACGAACCCCTAAAAAACGGGGCATTCCTCATCCCCAAAAAAGGTCAACAACTTTGAGCTGAACCCCCAAAAACGGGGGTAGATCACTGCCAGATTTTAATTCTGAAAGTAGATCACAGTTGGCCATCCCTGGTATAAGACATGTAACTAGAATTAAAAAATTTAAAAAATCAAGCAAATAATTGTAATAACTACCGTAATAAAGCACTGCTATAATTATATATAATTTTCCTAAAATTTTGGTTTCATTCGCCTTTCCGTGCTGAAATGTCACAACCTGAACGACCATGGCTTGCCCCCCCCCCTAGTTTTGATCCTGGGTACGCCCCTGACATCTACATTGTACAGCTGTCAAATCTTCAGGTTAAAAAAACCAAACACCAGTTAGTATACATGTGGAGCCAGGGCTGGCCTGCTCATTAGGCGAGTTGAGGTAGTGGTCTCAAGAGCAGCAGGCTCAGGGCTGCTGAGAGGGGTGGTAGATCTTCTTAACCCACCTCCTCCAATGTGTGTGTCTCTGCCTTCTCCCCTGCGCACCTTTGGTGCTGTGCTCATGGTTGCACATCAGGCACACACCCCATAGGAAGGGAGAGACAGCATTTTCTGTCTTGCCTCTAGTGGCAAAATTTCCTGGGCCAGCCCTGGGTGCAGTGGGTGCGCTGCTGTTTATAAAGCTAGCTGGGAGGCACATTTCCTCATAGTGCTCATACTACAAACAACTGTCATGAAACACCCCCCCCCACCCCCCTGCCCTGCAGCACCAGTGACTTTGTTGTAATACCAGTTGCCCAGTGCAACTAAATCAGCATAAATTGATTTCTGGGGAACCACAAAATTTCTGTATATCTGCAGCAAGGAACTACTCATTTGCCCATTAATATTTTTGTATGGGTGCATGTGCTTGCTTGAGAGAAGTGTGCTGTGATGTCTCCATACCCCGCACACATTTTATTGTGGGGGGGGGAGAGAGAGATAAGCTGTGCCTCCCCCCCCAACTTCCATTACTTCATTCAGTTTTATGTTCATCTTCAGTTCTATTGACAATTGCATTCATTATTTTTATTTTTCATCTCCACTTTGTTCTCCTTTTGAGGATGACAGTTACTGCAGTTCTATTCCTTGGGAAAGGTACTTCCAGCTGCCTTTGGCTGGTGCGTTATCACCTCATCCTGGCTGCACGTATTTCTCCACAGGAGCTAATATGCTGCAGCAGTTGAAAATCCCTTCGGCTTTTTATAGGCTATATTCCCCCCCCCTCTCCCTCCCAATATGTCGCCTGATTACTGCACTACAATTCTGATTTTTATTGAATCGTTTTAAGGTATAATTTATTTCAGATCTTTAGTGCCTCTCATCCATGTCTGAAGTGGCCTGCATTATTCAATCGTTCATTCTTGTTTACATCTTCACTTTCCCATTGGTCTCTCTGCTCCACCCCCACCCCCACCCCCCCGTATCTTTGTGTCTTTGCATCTGTGTTAAATCTTTTACATCCAATTTCTCCCTAACACCGACATGGATTAAGGATCATTTCCAGCCTTTTAACTATCTATGCCCGATTCATATCCCCTTCTTGGATGCATAACCTAATCACGTTGTAAAAATTAACTGCAGCGGCTCTGTTTAAAACTTTTTTTTTTTAGCATTTGTTGAGTGAACATATTAAAATGACACAATGGTCAGCAAAACAGTACAGATACATTTCTGTGAAATTCCAATTTACTGCTATCCAGTGGACAGTAAACATATCAAGAGGATGAAACTGGTTTTCTAAACTATGCCAACGAACAATGGTGGGCTGGGCTGTTTATAATACCAATTATCTGGGGATTTTGAATTTGTCCACACACACACACACACACACACACACACCTCCCCGCCGCAATATACTGACTCTTTTGAATCTATTTCACAATAACCTGTTAAGAAGCACAGTTCAAGTATAGTACATAAAGCTAAATATCCCTTAGCAATCCTTGAGGATTGATGCAGGAGCTACTGCCTCCATTTATTTAGAGTTTTTTCTTATCTGGGCAAAGGAGATTTCTTGCTTCTGTAGTCAAATAGTTGCTTTCTTTGCTCTGCTCCCATGAGGATCTGTTTCAAGAACAGCCATTATGAACCCGGCATATTGCTATGATCAGATGTCAGCCTAGGGCTCAGAGTTTGTCCTAAAGGTTTGGGTCTTATTTATTCTTATTTATTTTTTAGGGTTTTAACCCATTCTATTTACGCCACTTTATAAGCGGCCTTGGGATTACCGTAAAGGTTTAAAATAGCATAAGCAAATTACATTTGTTTAAAAAAAAAAAAACCTGCACAGCACTAAAGCCATCACTATATCCAAAAGCAGCTAACATCACAATAGCCGAAACACAGTAAGCTGCCTTAAGTCAAGGCTATTTGTACATCTGTTCAGTGTTATTTGATCAGACCAGCTGTGACTCTCTGGCAGACTCTTTTGGATCACCTGCTACCTGATTCTCTTTTTAAACAGAGGTGCCAAGGATATGACATGGGGTGTTATACCATGGAGCAGGGGTTGGACAACCTTCCAGAGAACAGAGGCAAGAGTGGGCAGAGCAATGAATGTGAATTTTAGTTTTCTACAGTAGGCTAGGGTGTTTTCTACAACTGCACATCTCTCTCTGTACAGACAAGCAAGAAGCATTATCGGGATACCCTCCAACATTTCTCTGATGAAAATAGGAGTGTCCTATTCCACAATAATATTAATTTTGTTATTTGTATCCCACCCATCTGACTGGGTTGCCCCAACCACTCTGAGCAGCTTCCAAAATATATAAAAACATAACAAAACATTAGACATTAAATAAACTTCCCTATGCAGGGCTGCCTTCAGATGTCTTCCAAAGGTTGTATAGTTACTGATCCCCTTGGCTCGGGGGGGGGGGGGGTCGCATAACTCCATACCCTCCAACATTTCTCCAGTGAAAATAGGGATGTCCTAAGGAAAAGTAGGACATCCCAGGATCAACTCAGAAACCAGGATGGCTTCTGTAAACCCAGGACTGCTCCTTGAATATAGGGACACTTGGAGGGTCTGTATCAGAGTTAAAGGATAATTCCCAGCCAGGCAAAAACACTGTTAAGCATGGGTGTTGGGGAGTGTAAGGGTGTGTGGCCTGCGGGCAGTCCCAAGGGTCATTTAGAGAGGGCTGGAGGTCCAGCAGTTCTGAGATTCCCCATCAGACCCTACCATAGAACTACAAGCACATCCCTGCTGGATTGAGCCGAGAAACCAAGTGGTACAGCTGAAATAATATTGGAATTTTATGCTCCAATCTGTGCAGGATATGACATTTCTGAGTTCTCTTCAGTGGTACCGCCACACAGTTGTTGTTTTTTATTTTAACTTTAATTTAGTTTTTCCTTCATCCTGAATCCAGCCTTGTAGGGGCAATAATGTGGAGAATGCACTGAGGACACAGGAAGCTGTGTTATACAGAATAAGGCCACTGGCCCATCCAACTTGGCATTGTCTCTACACTGACTCGTATTAGGGTTTCAGGCAGGGGTCCTTACCTGGAGATGTAAGGAAATTTTAACCTGGCACCTTTGGCATGCAAATCAGTCATGCTAAGTTCTTATTTGTTCAATATAAAGTATTGTTACTCATTTCGTAGGCCCAGAACAGGAGGCCATTTTTTGATGGACAGGCTAGCAGAACAAAATACAGAAATGAAAGTGACCACATGAACAAGCCAAAGGCTAGAGTCTTAGCTCTAATAACTTGAGACAACACTTAACTCTGTAATTACCAATTACTATAAGTCTCCTTGCTAATTAACTGCTGTCCTTTCCCAGCCCATTAATGATTGATTGGTTTTGGCCAGGTGTAACCATTGCAACAGAAAGCAGTGCTGGATACAGGAAAGTCTCCCAAGCCATAAATCTGATCTTTGGTCTACATCCCTAAAACCTATTTTAGGATTGATTCTACATTCCCTCCATTCTCCTCTCTGAATTGAAGTGGATCCAAACTGTCTCATTGTCAGGCACACCTCCTCAGAAGCCTTCTCTTTGAAAGCTTGCGAGAGACATAGGTGTTTCTGTTGCAGAAGGCTCCACAGGATGCCCCTTGAGACCTTGGAATTCAGGACTCAAAAGCAGCTGGCTGCTTATTCCTTGAAGCTTGCATCTTATACCCACCAGGAGCTTTCCCTGCCTCGATTAATTTGCAAAGGGAGAAGGATCGTGGAGAGAGCTGTCAGTAATCCAGAATACAAGCATGTGATGAAGCTGTGGTATCACAATATCTCAGAATGGATATGATTTTAAATTTGGACATCTACTGCACATCCTCCAAATTATGTGATTAGTTATCAATTTATTGATTACCCACACTTCACCCTAAGGTCCCAGGGCAGGTTACAGCATTTGTTGTTCAGTCGTGTCTGACTCTTCATGACCCCATTGACCAGAGCACGCCAGGCACTCTTGTCTTCCACTGCTTCCCGCAGTTTGGTCAGACACATGTTGGTAGCTTCAAGAACACTGTCCAACCATCTCGTCCTCTTTCGTCCCCTTCTCCTTGTGCCCTCAATCTTTCCCAACATCAGGGTCTTTTCCAGGGAATCTTTTCTTCTCGTGAGGTGGCCAAAGTATTGGAGCCTCAGCTTCAGGACCTGTCCTTCCAGTGAGCACTCAGGGCTAATTTCCTTCAGAATGGATAGGTTTGATCTTCTTGCAGTCCATGGGACTCTCAAGAGTCTCCTCCAGCACCATAATTCAAAAGCATCGATTCTTCGGCGATCAGCCTTCTTTATGGTCCAGCTCTCACTTCCATACATCACTACTGGGAAAACCATAGCTTTAATTATACGGACCTTTGTCGGCAAGGTGATGTCTCTGCTTTTTAAGATGCTGTCTAGGTTTGTCATTGCTTTTCTCCCAAGAAGCAGGCGTCTTCTAATTTCAAGACTGCTGTCACCGTCTGCAGTGATCATGGAACCCAAGAAAGCAAAATTTCTCACTGCCTCAATTTCTTCCCCTTCTGTTTGCCAGGAGGTGATGGGACCAGTGGCCATGATCTTAGTTCTTTGATGTTGAGCTTCAGACCATATTCTGCGCTCTCCTCTTTCACCCTCATTAAAAGGTTATTTAATTCCTCCTCAATTTCTGCCATCAAGGTTGTGTCATCAGCATATCTGATGTTGTTGATATTTCTTCCAGCAATCTTAATTCCGGCTTGGGATTCATCCAGTCCAGCCTTTCACGTGATGAATTCTGCATATAAGTTAAATAAGAAGGGAGACAATATACAGCCTTGTCGTACTCCTTTCCCAATTTTGAACCAATCAGTTATTCAATATCCAGTTCTAACTGTAGCTTCTTGTCCCACATAGAGATTTCTCAGGAGACAAATGAGGTGATCAGGCACTCCCATTTCTTTAAGAACTTGCCATAGTTTGCTGTGGTTGACACAATCAAATGCTTTTGCATAGTCAATGAAGCAGAAGTAGATGTTTTTTCTGGAAATCTTTAGCTTTCTCCATAATCCAGCGCATGTTTGCAATTTGGTCTTTGGTTCCTCTGCCCCTTCGAAATCCAGCTTGCACTTCTGGGAGTTCTCGGTCCACATACTGCTTAAGCCTGCCTTGTAGAATTTTAAGCATAACCTTGCTAGCATGTGAAATGAGCGCAATTGTGCGGTAGTTGGAGCATTTTTTGGCACCGCCTTTCTTTGGGATTGGGATGTAGATTGATCTTCTCCAATCCTCTGGCCTCTGCTGAGTTTTCCAAACTTGCTGGCATATTGAGTGTAGCACCTTAACAGCATCATCTTTTAAAATTTTAAATAGTTCAGCTGGAATATCATCACTTCCACTGGCCTTGTTATTAGCAGTGCTTTTTAAGGCCCATTTGACTTCATGCTCCCGGATGTCTGGCTCAAGGTCAGCAACCACACTACCTGGGGTATACGAGACCTCCATATCTTTCTGGTATAATTCATCTGTGTATTCTTGCCACCTCTTCTTGATGTCTTCTGCTTCTGTTAGGCCTTTCCACTTTTGTCCTTTATTATGGTAATCTTTGGACAAAATGTTCCTTTCATATCTCAAATTTTCTTGAACAGATCTCTGGTTTTTCCCATTCTGTTGTTTCCCTCTATTTCTTTGCATTGCTCGTTTAAGAAGGCCCTCTTGTTTCTCCTTGCTATTTTTTGGAAATCTGCATTCAATTTCCTGTATCTTTCACTATCTCCCTCGCATTTTGCTTGCCTTCTCTCCCCTGATAGTTGGAAGCATTAAAAACAGTTTAAAACCACTTAAGCGAACCCATTCAGTCAACCTCTACCAATATTGGTGCATCCATAACTTAGTTAATAGGTAAAAAGTTTTGGAGGGTTACTTGTGTTAGGCCACATTCATGCCATGTGTTTAAACACTATGATATCACTTTAAACAGTTATGGTTTTCCCCAAACTATGGACATTTCTTTATTAAGGGTGCTGAGAGTTGTTAGGAAACCCCTATTCCCCTCACAGAACTACAATTACCTTTATTGTGACATACACTTCTATGGATCTCTAGACCATAAAAGTTTACGCTGCAATAAATATATTGTTAAAATATGCCACGAGAGGCCGTGTTCAATTAATGAGGTGGGGAAGAAAAGCTACTATTGCTTCTTATCTGGATATTGTGTCACATAATTGCTTATGAAATGAAGAGAGTATTTGAATACTTTCTTCTGTGTTTGTATAAAGAGAAGAATTATCACTTTTTAAAACATGGGAAATTAATGTTTCCTTCTATTGTTTTGCTAAGGTGTTGAGCTAATGACACCCCTCTCCCCACCATTTCTCCCCATTTCAAAGAAGGTTCATCTGATGTGCTGCACATTTCTCTAAGTGTCCATTAAATTTAACCTCTTTTTGGCTTCTGAAAATCTTTGAAGCGCATTCAGGGATTGTTTTCCTTTTTGATCTTTCTGTTTTTCTAATCTCTGTTGAATGCTGCTTTCTCAGCCTATTTCTCTGCATTTTCAAGCAGAATACATGATTTAAAATGCTGCTTCTTATTTTCTCCATTTGTGGAGTGCCATTGCGTGCTCACACACAAAGCTTTCGATGCAGAGGAAAATGAGAATCCCACAAAACTCTCTACACACAACCCTAGTAGGAAATCATACTGCTGTGCATGTTTAGGAATATACTATAGGAATATGCTATGTACGGTAGTCCCGTTGTAAGAGTGGTTAACCTGTGGCCCTCGAGATGTTGTTGAACTACAGCTCCCATCATTTCTGACTGCTGGCTGTGTTGGCTGCAGCAGATTTGAATTGTAAGTTTGACAAGGTTTGTTGTTGTTTTTGGAGGGGGAAATGGTCCCTATCCCTGATATATAAAAAATGGTGTACGCATTACAGCAATTCAAACTTCTGATCTATGCACACTTAGCAGGAACTCTGTTCAGCCATGCCAGCTTCCATATTGAGCAGGAAGTTGGGCTTGTACCTCGAGAACAACTGCAGGCAGGATCCCAAAAGCTCAGGTGTGTTGTATACATGGAAGTGAGAAGACAGGGGTAGTCAGTTCATGCAACACTGAGAGCATAGCTAGTCAGTGCAGCCTCTCTCTCTACTCCCATGTTACTCTAAATGGGAGCAATAGTGTGGGGGCAAGTCCCATTGAACACATACGTCTGAGTAGACATGGATGGTATTGTACTATTGACCTACTACACAAAGCTAAATGGTTTTATGACTGCAGCCAGGAAAGTAGATCTGGATCTACTAGTAGAACTACTGGGCAATTTGAAATAGATCAGCAAGGATTTCGACTCTCTAATGGAAACAGCAAAAATGACTTCCTCACAATATAAAGATATATATTGTTGAAGTGAAGAAAGCAGGTGACCAAGAGTGGCAGGCGTGTGGATGTGTGCACTGGATTTGTGTGTGAAACAGCTGTGAGTTACATTCAGATCTGGTAGTTACAACAACTCCTGGGCTTGGAATTCTTTAATTCTGTATGTATGGCTTTAACATCATGACAACTGGTAGGTCTAGGGGCATTGATATATTGAAAAAATAAATAAATAAAACCCCAAACCTAAAGTCTGCCCAGTGTTGACCTGGATCCTTCATTCTTAGTACTTGTAAAAGAAGCATTAAATGGTCAAAGGTTGACAGCCATTTCTCCAATGCTTATTGATATCAATGCTTATTGATGCCATTCTGTAGAAACATAATGGGCTAGCAACTTTGTGCCTGGTGGTGCTCAGAAATTATAGGAAAGCCTAATAATAATAATAATAATAATAATAATAATAATAATAATAGTCACCAGCATTTGAATCAGTGATTCAAATCAGTGCAGATTTCAAAGATTCAATCTGCCATCTTGATTCAAGGTGTCATTTAATTATGTTAAATGGTCCTTGATCTCAAGAGCTGTCATATGGAAATTTGGTTACAATAGTTTAAGAGGTGTCCAAATTCATAATGACAAACAACTTTCCAAAATATACAGTAGATCACTGACCAATTTTAGTCAGGGATTCTTTAATATTTTGACAGTTATAAATACAACTTTTAATCCAAGTTTTTTTAAAAAAAATAATAATTAAAAAGCTTCCTCCAGTTGTTGGTCAGTGTTGTTGCAAGAAGGAAAGCATTGCTGATTGTTTTGTTTCCATCTTTTTTTTCTTAGGAGGGTGGGGGTGAGGAGTTGCCACTGCAACCTAATTGGGTAGTGATCTTCATCAATAGTTGTTTTTGGGGGGGGCACTTTATTGATAAATGATGGAGAGACAAAGAATGCATCCGTTTTAGGGTAGTGTTTGTCATCTTATAACAGCATGTATATAATATATTTCATCCAGGTGCTTGTCTCTCCAGGCATCTATTAACTCACAATGTCCTAGCTCTGTTTTGAATAAAGATTCTAAGGATTTGTGGTGAATCTGTTCTATCCCATTCACCTTCTATAACTGCACTCATATCTCCATCTAATAGAATTTCACCTTCAGGAAATGCAATCAACCTTTTCTATATAGATTCTTTGTTCTGTATTCACAGCATACATTCAGTCTAAAGTTATTTTCTCAGATCTCGGAGCTTGTTTCAATAGATTCTATCTTCCATCTTCCTCCCACCACCCACAATTTCTTCTCTGATACCTACAACATTAATTCATTTTATTTTTCACTTCAGATTTTGAGGGAGTTGATGCTACGTGTAACCTTCCTTTACTGCATGTTTCCTGCTAAATGTTTGTTGTTACTGGTAATGTGTGTTTCCTGCAATGTATTCACATTTTGTTTATAATTTTTTGAGAAACAAACATTATTTTTATTTAATGTATACCATTATATTTAACTTGTTGTTGCTAGTTGTACTGAAGGCTGCAGTTTTCATCATGCAACAACCTTTGATTGAGCAACAGAACTTTCCCTTCCACTGCAGTTTCCAGCACATCCTTAAAATCTTCCTTTTATATAATTATTTCTATTGCTTAAAAAAAAAAAACACCACTTAGGACAGAAAACAAAGGCTGGTCCTTCCTAAAGTGTTATCTCAATGGCACACTTTAGGATTGCACTCTGGTAATCATTTGAGGCTCAGCACAGTGTTGGGTGATGGTGTAGTATAGTGCTTAGAGTGTTGGACAAGGACTTTTGGGAATTGAGTTCAAATCCCACACAATCAGGAAGCTCACAGGGAGTCCTTGGGTTAGTCACTATCTTTCAGCCTAACTGGAGAGGAGGAGAACCATGTACACTACCTTGATATCCTAGGAGTAATAGCAGCAAAATCTTTAGTTATAGGGGAGGAAACAGAAAACTGATCATTAGCAGGATGTCCCACCAAAACCAGCTCCTGGGTTTCCTGAGTTGCTGCAGAGAATGGTCAATATTACAGTTGATGGGCTGGAAGCAATCTGGAGAAGGCAATTTCTTGGCTATTCAGCAATTCCCACTTGTAGCCACACTTCTTCCTGTCTCCATCTATGCCTTATCAGCTATTGGCATCAAAATTTGTGTACATTAAAATTTTGTCCATTAGCTTCAAGGTGTCTCACTGGAGAGTGGAATGAGAGCAGGGCTTGGCCAACATTGCAGGCTATCTAGACTAGCTCTAAGTACACCCCCAGAAAGAAAAGTAAGATGTGGGTAGGATGGTCCAGTTATCCACATTGCTCTTCAGTTCTGGAGGGCAACATTCTTTTTGAATTCTGCAATCCTACCAGGAATTTAATTTTTTAACAAGTTAATTGGGGGACTGCAGCAATTAAAAGAAAACAACACTAAACAATTAAAATTTCATCTCAGCTTTCTGCCTATGGAGGCACAAAATGTCATTTACCAAACATCTTGGGGAAATACAGAGGTTTTAGCTATCTTTCCATGAAGCGGCTCACTTTTAATGCTTTGCCAAACTTTGGCTTGGTGCAAATTAGGAAATGTGCTGGTTCCTTGTGATGAGATTTCCTCTGGTTTTCTCTTCCCACTGCTGTGCTGGGATAAACTGTGACTTGTCTTAGTGCAATGGCTGCCAATGTGCTGACTTCCAGATGTTGCTGGATTTCAACTCCCATCATTGATGACCCTTGGCCACACAGGCAGGGGCTGATGGACATTTGAGCCCAAGAAGGAAGTCGCCATGTTGGCTGTTCCTGGCTTATTGTGCCATCCTAACGCAAGCTCTAGACTTTCTCTAGACAAACCACAAACATCATTGTAGACCCCTTATACTAAGTCAAACCACTGGTTCCATCTACCTCAGTAGTGTCTACACTGACTGGCAGCAGCTCTCCAGGGTTTCATACAAGGATCTCTCCATGCCCTGCCTGGAGATGCCAGGGGTTGAATTTGGGACCTTCTGCATGCAAAGCCAATACTCTACATTTGAGTTACAACCCCACTGCTATGGCCCTCATCTGCCTCTGAGCTATGCGGTATTCAGTAAATATTGCACAATCTTCAATAAAATCGCTGCACCAAATAGTTGCCAACCTAGATGAATGTGAACAATTTAGCAGCAGGAGGGCAAGCTTTTAAAACACTGACATTTCATTAAAGCATCAATTGTAACACTAAAAGATGGATATCCTTCAGTAGTTAGAAGTTGACAGATGGCAGCAAAGCATTTTTTAAAGTTTGTTTTTAATGTTCCTGTCTGTATTTCATATCACACTATTGTAGTGCCTGACAAGTTAAAGATAACCAGCAGCCATAGCTTACTAAGGGTAATTTGATTAACATTTAATATTAAATGCATGCCAAATATGATGACATTTGATAAATCTACACCCTTGAGTTAATGTCTTGACTTTTATCTCCGATACCAGAGTATGCCTTATCTCTGCTAATCTGAGGATTCCTCTGGGGATTAGCTTCAAATGTGCTCTTGGGTCACCTTCACCAGAATGATAAAACCGATAACTGTTGTTGAAATTTGCAGTCATCTGAAAAAAAAGAGCCGAAAAGAAGCAATAGCTGTCACTTTAGAGTCTGCTATCTCACACACTCACATTATCCCTATTTATGCCAAAAAAGGGCTAATTTTCTGTGATCTGCACCCAGATATGTTTCTTTGTTGGAAAATTCCAGATGGAGAATTAATTACCTTCAAATGTGCAGGTTTTCCTTGCTAGCAGAAATGTTTCACATAGACCTCTTTTTTCTTTTACTGCCTCTCATGGTGAAAGTACACATTATGCAAAATGCACAGCATGCAAATATAGGCCCCTTCACATGTCAATCTTATTGTGCTTTCGTGATTAGTTGTGGTTATATGTGATCCTGCTGCCAATACTGTTGGCACCTGCAAAAAATTTCAGGGTGGACGCAGTGTTTCATTTTCAGTCAGTGCATGCCCTGTAAATTCCCACTGAAATCCTGTAACTTTTTATACCCCATTTTTTTGGACCTGGGTGGGGGTAGGGGTTGCCTTGCTTTTGTTGTGCTATAGTGCAAGAGGGCACCTCAGGACAGCAATAATGAAGTAACATTGGGGAAGCATCACATAACAACTAATAAAGTGTGCGGACAGTCCACTATAAATCCACTGCTAATG
Organism: Lacerta agilis; assembly: GCF_009819535.1. NCBI lineage: Eukaryota > Metazoa > Chordata > Lepidosauria > Squamata > Lacertidae > Lacerta > Lacerta agilis. The sequence goes on from NC_046331.1 coordinate 25,524,386, forward strand.
CACTATTATGTCAATGACATGTTGCAGAATATGCCCCCTAGAAAATGACCAGTCTGAAGGGGCCTTACACTTTTCTTCTGTCCTTCAATTTCAGGCACAGAGGTGGTCAATTTTCACCCGAACAGCAACACGCAGGGAGGTGAGATTTAATGCTTTTCTACCCAGCTGCGATTCTGATGAAAATTGTCCCTCTGCACCCTGAATTTTATTGACTGGGCTGCTTCTAATTTGTTTGCAGGCCAAATACAAGGCAGTACAGCCTCAGACTCCTAAATACTAAACATTTCTCCAACTTTCATTTACATAGGAAGAAAAAGTTCTACCTCTAATAGAGCAAAAAACAACAACAACACTGTGGCGTGAGCTTCAAACATTTACTGTGACAAACAGTACAAATGTTCAGACAAATCTATCACTATATATTTCAGTCACTCATGACAGAAACCAAAAACCATAGCTCAATGGTAGAACAGCTGCTTCACATCCAGAAGATTTCAACTTCAATCCCCGGCATCTCCAGGTAGAGTTGGGAAAGACTCTTGCCTGAAACCTCTGAGGGCTAATGCCAATCATTGATAATAATGTGACCTAAAGGGATCAGTGATCTGACCTGATCTAAATCTGTATTCCTAATCTATCTCATTTACAAGGTTGGAGCCAATGCAATGGGATGGTGCCTTTGGAGATCCACCACTGCCAAAAGCCTCTTTCAGCTGCCATACTGACATTATATATTTCTGCCTTTGTCCTTCTGCCTTGACAATAATTCTTTAGCTGTTCCTTTTGACGTACATTTCATCTAAAGGGGCTATCTTTACTTTCCCAATACCTTCTGGGAGGAAAGAAAAATCAAATGCTGATCTTTCTTGTCCATGTTCCAGTCTGTCATCTCTATGATCTGCCAGTGGATAAATTTAAATCACCTTGAAATCAGCACAGCAAATCAGATGCAGTCTTTGTTCACTGCAGACTGAAGAAGTGGAGCTGAAATGTGAAAGTAAAATGGCATTTTAACTGTGCTGCAGCATATTAATGTTTAACTGAGTTTACACAAGTGACTAGAATACATCATTAAGCTCCTGCTCTTTTATCTCTTTGACCTGTCTGCTGTTTGCTTTCTTGTAACTTTGGTGAGACATCTGGGGCAACCGACAACAAGGTTCAATGAGAACAAACCAGGATATCAAAACGAAGTTGTCCATGACACAATACAGCAAGGAAGTTGAGCCACTCAGCATTGCAGCTTAGGGTCTTGTTTTGCATCACAATTTCACTGAGCTTGAGTTCTCTATACTGCAAGGGAGCCGTGAAGCGAGATGGCTTCCCCTAGTATGCTTTCCAGGCATTGAATGATTTACCTACATACTCCCACACTTTGCAAGAAGGATTTAGTTGCATACTGAACAATTAGGTTTATGCAATTAAAGTTGATTAATTTTTCAGGCAACAAATTTCCTGAAAAAAGAGGACTTTGCAGGTAACAGGTTATATTTATTAAAATTTATTAAACTATAACTACAGAATTTCCAATCAGAATACGTCGACCAAATTAACCAAAATCAATGAGGTCCAGGCAGTGAGGTGGATTGATGGGAGCATTTCAACTTTCCAATCACCTGAGCCAGCTGCAGCCATGCACTGTGATCATGCAGCAAGGCCCAAGGAACCTCCTTACTGTGTGCTCCTTGGGTATATGAACCTAACATGTGCCTGGTGCGCTCCATTCCAACATTCACCCCGATGCACCTGACAGGCCCAAACACCACTCTGGCTCCAATATTAGTCTGATATTTCCCAAAATACCACTCACTCACCTAGACCAAATGCTGCAGGAAGTGATCAGCTTCTGCTAGTTTGCCTTCACCCACAAACACACAAAAGCTCAAATAGAGCTCTTTGCAGATCCTCCAAAAAATAGTGTTACCCTCTATAGACAGATGAACATCTTCGTCCCTGTATGACATTGGTGGTGTCAAACTTAATGTAACTGTATGCATACCCAAAAGAAACATTTTAATTGTACGGATGATCTTCCTCTGCGCCTCATCTACCCTGTTTCTCCTAAAATAAGACATAGCCATAAAATAAGCCATAGCAGGATTTCTATGCATTTGCGAAATATAAGCCATTCCCCAAAAATAAGCCATACCCCGAAAATAAGCCATAGTGACGTGGTACCTCCCATTAAAACAGCCTGGAGAGGCGTGGCTATGCAGCATACCGATGCGACGCGGTTAAAATAAGACATCCCCTGAAAATAAGCCATACTGTGTTTTGTTGAGCGAAAAAAAATATAAGACGGTGTCTTATTTTAGGAGAAACACGGTACCTTATTTGGGTGATTGACCACCCACCAGACCCACTTCTCCAAAGGCTCTGACCACACAAGCATTACTTATGGGACATGGAACTGCAACTACGTCCCAAACCAGGTGTATTTATTTGGAAGTTAGGCTCTCTGCTTTTCAGTGGGACTTGCTCCTTTGTAAGTGTGTATAGGATTACACGTACAGTCTCCTTAACTGAAACAAAAGTGCACTGAATTAACAGCCTGTCTTTTTCATCCGGGATTATTTTTCATTGCTTAAACATAAAAAAAACCTTTGATTTATGCTACTTCCCTTTTTCCCTTGAAAGAGTGGAAATGCATTGAGTAGAAGTGTCGTTTTCCTATGAGAGATGATAGTTTTGCACAGTGGATTGTTCTCCATACATAAGGAGTGGGGTCTTTGCTAATAATGTCTTTTGCATTAATACATGCCATTAGCTTGAATTATTTATGTAAGTAAGCATGACCAATAATCCCAGAATGACTCTCTAACCCTTGAAATAAGTGCTTGAAATGGCCTGTTGTGCAGAGTGTGAGCCGGCGGCAGGAATCTTAGGAGGGTTTTTTTTTTTTTTACCATTAAAGCAGAGCAGGCTAACAGTCCAGCACATTTAATACCTCCAGCTGATAATGGATTTTTTTAGCATATTTTCCACTGCATTTATCTGTTTTTTTATGGAAAGAGCCCTCTGTCACTCACCAAAGCCAATCTTATTCTCACTGAGGCTGTATGTTGCATGTGCAATCCTTGGAATAGGATTTTGGACTGTGAAGAATGTGGAGAATTGGCTGTAAAAGTATTGGTTCACTGGCCTTGCACTATCATTCTAATTACTGAACCAAGGGCAGGCTGCAAATGGTTGAGCAGTAGCTTTGTGGAGCCCTCCTCCCCCAGTATGCATTCTTATGCTATTAATAAGTCCAAGTATTGATAAAAGTTCTTGGGAAAGGTGGTTACTAACTCAATGGCCTCAAACGTCTCAGCAAGCAGTGTAGAGCCTTTAGCGACTTTTCAGTGGTGGGGTGGGAGAAGGATGTGTTGCGAACACGTCACTATTTCTTGGTATATAATAAGATTGTAGGGGTGCCAGTTGAGCGAGTGGGTGGTAGTAAGCAGCACAGGTGAGGTGTAGAGGAACAGGTAGGGCAGCTCTTCTGTCTTCATCCTGCTTTGCCCTCACACTGATGATGCCATTTTAGTTTCAGTGGCAGTAGAGCATGATGGCTGCTGGGGAGCTGCCCCAGCCTGTCCTACTTGTTCCTCTGTGGCTTCCCTGGCAGAGCTATAAGGGAAGGTGGGCACATTTTGGCTGAGTGGGCTGGCAAGTTATGAGGAGGCAGGGAAGCAGGCAGGTGCATTGGGTGCAAAGGATCAGTGGGGTGGTGTTTGCAAGCCTTCCTGCACTCCCTTGTTGCTGGTGCTCCTGTAGGATGGAGGGGGAAAACAACAACCCTTCTTCTCTGTGGCTTCCAACGGTGGCATTAGGGGAGGAGGCAAAGCAGAGGAATGAGTTTTTTTCATTCATTCATCTCCCCACCATCACTGAAAAGAAAAAGAGAGAGAAGGAAACCTGTGTTTTGATGTGTAGGTTTTCTCTCTCTCCTTCCCACAGCAGCAGCCTCCCACACAGGTGGGAGGTGGGGTAAAAAGGGGAGAATATTTCCTTCCCACCTTGGTGTAAATGGAGCAGGCTTGGTGAGGTATGTAAAGTGAGATGAGGGGTGGTTTTGGTGAGTTGTGAGGGGAAGCGGGAACTGGGTAAGCTGTAAACAGAAGGGGACTTGTGGTGGGGGTTAGGCAATATAATAAAGGGAGGGGCTTGGGCTAGGGAGCGGGTTTAACAAGGGGAGTTGGCAGGTTGGCATAGTTGACAAGTAGCGTACGAGCAGGGTCACAGCCCCTAGTTCATTAAAATGTTCAAAGCACACCAAAGATTATCTTCATCTTTCATGTGTTAAATCTGCCAAATTTGGATTCCAGAGCAAAATCCCCTGATTCAAGAATGTGTGGAAATGTGGAGAACTGAAGTTAAGACTAGAAAATATGAGAAACTAAGAGCAACCAGAATTGTAATAGTCTCCCATCTACCACTGAGCTATGGTCCTTCCATTCAGAACTGGCATAGGTCCAACTTTAAAGAGTCCATCCATCCCTAGTTATGACCATCTTTGAAAGCTTAGGAGGCTTCTATTGGTTGAGGACTGAACTGTCCTCTGTGTCCTCTCTTGCTTTTTAACCCCAAAGTTACCATGTGGTTGTGATTTTCCCTGTGGTTTATCCCTCAGCTTCTAGTGCATGGTAATGGTATATATCATGGAAACAGGCAATAGCCCTTATAAGGTTGACATTGGAACCTTTCCTCTTTTTTTGTTTTCTTTCCTTGTAATTAAGACAAACAACAATAAATTGTTTGCATGGTTTAAATCACCCACTGATTCCACTAATCTCTAAACCATAATTATTCTGCTAAAGAAAACAGTTTTAAAAATTCATGCTAACTCTTTGCATCTTTTATTATACATAGTGACTTAAACATTCTATTGTTTAGATAGCAAAGGCAAAGCCCAGGGGCAAAACATACATACTCCTGTGTTCTTTAAGCATTTAAAATGGAAACAAGAAATAGAAGCTTGTTAAGCTTATCATATTATGGGTTGTGATCTAGGCTAGAGGTAAGTACCGGTATATGACTTCACTCACCATTTCCCAAACCTAAGATAATTAAGTTCATTCTCCACCACAGCACACTCTCATGGCTGCAGAGTGTAATATGGAACTGTGAGAATTTATGTCCTCCAGAGGATCACAACCGTTTTTGTGTTTCTACATGGGTCTAATATGCCACCTAATGAGAAAGGGACAACCCCAGAGTTGTGTGGGAGGTGGGCTGTTGGTTTTGCTTTTGTTCTTTATTTTGTGTGTTCTCATTTTCTATTTTTTATGTTGTGAGCAACCCTGTGAACTTCGGACAAAGAGAAGTATACTAACTAAATAAATAAATAAATAAATAAATAAATAAATATTATCTTCAGAACATTAGTTTTGTTTGTGTCCAGGTTGGTTCATCCTGCCCTAAAAATGGACAGAATTAAGGGAAACAAACATTACAGTGACCCAAATGGAGAACAGATCCTAGGGGACCAGCAGGGGCTCATGCCCACATGTTGCCAACCTTTTGGAGGTATGGCATGATACAAAAATGGCCGCCACATATGCACAGGCAGAAGAAGAAACAATCTAACATTATATGCACACACACACCACCTGCCACCCTGTCAATTGGGGGTAAAGACACTAACATCAGACATGACATGCTCACTCACAGAGAGGTGCTCTCGACACCTCTCTTCTGTCCAGAATGAAATGTGGGCATATTTCAGGGTGTGATGTAGGAGAGACTGACCCTGTGCAAAGACTAATGGAGCAAGAAGAGCAAAGCCTGTTGAGGGGATATTACTGAGGTCTTTCATTGAGACGTAGCATAATTCTAATAGCCACTGATAGCCTTGTCCTTCATGAATTTGTCCAGTACTCTTTTAAAGCCATCTAAGTTAGTGGCCATCACTGCCTCCTGTGTAAGATAATTACATAGTTTAAGTATATCCTGTATGAAGAAATGCTTTATTTTGTCTGTCCAGCTTCATTGGATGTCTTTGAGTTCTAATGTTATATAAAAGGGAGAAAAGCAATTAGCTATCTACTTTTTCAACACCACGTATAATTTTATACACCAGTACCATGTCCCCTCCTTAACCCTTTTTCTTACCTGAAAAGACCAGAACATGGCAATCATTGCTAATAGGGGAGGCGTGCATTTTTGGCTGGCCCTTTCACGAACTCATTGCCTTGGGAAGCATCACAACTTTATTACTTAGCTCAATATGGGAAAATAACTCTTAACGGGAATATTTATTTCTTTATTTAACTAATTTAATATGCTTCTGAGGGACACGGGTGGCACTGTGGTCTAGGGCTTGCCGATCAGAAGGTTGGCAGTTCGAATCCCCACGACAGGGTGAGCTCCCATTGCTCGGTCCCTGCTCCTGCCAACCTAGCAGTTCAAAAGCATGTCAAAGTGCAAGTAGATAAATAGGTACCACTCCAGCGGGAAGGTAAACGGCATTTCCGTGTGCTGCTCTGGTTCACCAGAAGCGGCTTAGTCATGCTCGCCACATGACCCAGAAGCTGTACGCCAGCTCCCTTGGTCAGTAAAGCGAGATGAGCGCCGCAACCCCAGAGTTGTCTGTAGCTGGACCTAACGGTCAGGGTTCCCTTTACCTTTACCTTTAATATACTTTTATGCCACTTTTCACGTTATAAATACTTTCCAACGTGGCATACAAACTCGTTTTAAGAGAAGCAGCACAATACCTCCCCCAGCATTCTCAATGCCCAGATGTTTTGAGTAAGGTGCCTTCCTGCAAATTGGCACTGATTCATAGTGTAAATATCTGTAGGATGAGCTTGAATCCTGACAATACAGAAGCACTGTAAGTGGCTCCCCTGCCTGAGAAATTGGTCAGTTACTTGCACCAGATAGGGTTGTACTTCCCTAGAAGGAGCTGGTATGCAATTTGAGGCTGCTTCTGGTTCCATCTATGCCACTGAAGGCCCAGGTAGCCTCAGAGGGAAGATGTGCCTTTAACCAACTGCAAGTGGTGTAACATTTTCAGCCATTCTTAAACTGGAAGAATTTGACCACGGTAGTTCAGGCACTGGTGACTTCAAGATTGGATTACTGCAGTGCACTCACTGTGGGGCTTCCCTTGAACTTGATAAGAAACTCCAATTAGTGTTGAATGCTAAAAGCGTAGCTGCTGACAGGATCCACACATTTTTTTCACATTAAGCTAAGCTCAGGGTGACACTTTCTTCCATGTAAACAAGCATAGGGTTGCTCTTCCAGTGTGTGCTTGATACCCTTAGCAAATTATGCAAATAAACTCATTCCAGAAAGCATTCATTTGCCTACAGGGAAACTACAGTAAGAACATGTAAAGTTGATTAAAGTTTGCATATTCTGTTAAGATAGATTGATTATTGAAGGGAATTGGGCTTTGTTTCCTGTACGTTTTAATTATCTTCTGCTGGGAAATCCAGTTGTTATCATCAATCATTTATACAGGACCTTCATGATTTGAAGTGCTGTATAATATTTCCTGTGCACTATTTCTGTGGCAACTAAAATTCGGGTGGATTTTGTATTCCTAAGTAGCATTCCTCCTTTATGTGGACAATTAACCTTGAGATACAGCCAAACTTGTCCCAAGCTCCTGACATTCAGAGTGGGGAGGATTCAGTTTCTCAGGACATGCTGCTGATTGCCTGAAAGTAACCCCCCCAAAAAGAGTATGTAATTAATGAACTAAAATGTATTAGTAAGTTTGGTTCAATTTGTTTGGGACTCAACTGAGAGCAAGGTCTTATTCTCCCACTGGAGGTATTAAAGTTAGCATAGCAAAATTCGGATCAGCAATTACCACTGCTGTCAATGTACAGTGGAACCTTGGTTCTTGAACGGCTTAGTTGACGAACAAATCGACTCCTGAACACAGAAATCCTGGAAGTGTGTGTTCCGGTTTTTGAACGTTTTTCAGAAGCCGAACATCCAACGCGGCTGTCGGCTATTGTTTCCGGGGCGCCTGTGCCAATCGGAAGCCACACCTTGGTTTTCAAATGTTTTGGAAGTTGAACGGACTTCTAGAAAAGATTACATTCAAGAACCAAGGTACCACTGTATACATCATTTGAGGTTTGCACAGGAATATCACAGTGTACCTCTATGGACCTTTGGTTCCATTGTTCCTTCCTTCCTTCCTTCCTTCCTTCCTTCCTTCCTTCCTTCTTCCTTCCTGTCTCTCAGTGTGTCATGTGTCATGTGTGTCTTAGGATCAAAAGACCTAAAGTTGAAGAGAAAGGTTAAGGCACTTGCAAATTTAATCATGCACCAAAAAGCATGAAAATTTTAAGCTACAGTGCTTCCCACATAAACACTTTCCATGGTCGTATGTATTGTGGCTTTCAACATAGACACTCATCACCTACACTTTCCCTTCATTTATCAGCCCAAACTTTGCAGGTTGAGGGAACACCACTTAAACTGTACCCCTCCCGTCTCTTCACACAAACACATAAGCAGTTCACACAAAGTCATAAACTTTAGTCACTCAACAAAATCAGTCTCCTAACCTTCTCTCCAACACAACACACTCACACTCATTATGATGTTGCTTCCTCCCTTTCCTAGACCTAATAACATGCCGTCCTGCTCATGTTAGTGGCAGACATCTTGATTTTTGGAAGGTGCTTCATGTGGGAAGCATCATTCTAGCACTTACCACGTGTTGCAATGCATTTCCTCTTAATTATTGCCTTCAGTGGGAAAGGGTAAACCTCTTGCTTTTCTGAATACACCACATATTTTTAAAACCAGGAAAGATAGAAGACATGTTAGCAGGGGTGCAAAATGGTCTTAAAATGGGAAAAACCATATTCAAGAGTTATTTGCTCCCAAGTCCAACAATACAGGACCAAATAATCAATCAGGCCATCCCAAGTAGCTGCACTCCAGATGTTGTGAGCACCTTTCTCGATATCTTTACATACAGTGTGAATACCTGTAGCAAGGTAGTCTCTGTGCCTATGGTTGTATGCATGAAGGCTTTCCCAGAATCTGCAAACCTGGATCCATAAATAGCGACTTCAATACACAGATCTTCCTTGCTGGATCAGAAGAAATAAAAGAACAACACTGAGCATCTGTGTTTGCCATGATTTGTCACTCTTATTCAGCCTTTACTAACCAGGTGCCCTCTAGATGTTGTTGTTCTTCAGTCGTTCAGTCGTGTCCGACTCTTCGTGACCCCATGGACCAGAGCACGCCAGGCACGCCTATCCTTCACTGCCTCTCGCAGTTTGGCCAAACTCATGTTAGTAGCTTCGAGAACACTGTCCAACCATCTCATCCTCTGTTGTCCCCTTCTCCTTGTGCCCTCCATCTTTCCCAACATCAGGGTCTTTTCTAGGGAGTCTTCTCTTCTCATGAGGTGGCCAAAGTACTGGAGCCTCAACTTCAGGACCTGTCCTTCAAGTGAGCACTCAGGGCTGATTTCTTTGAGAATGGATAGGTTTGATCTTCTTGCAGTCCATGGGACTCTCAAGAGTCTCCTCCAGCACCATAATTCAAAAGCATCCATTCTTCGGCGATCAGCCTCCAGGTGTGTTGGACTACAATTCCCATCACCCCAGCCAAAACAGGAGTTCAAAAGCATATGGATGGCACCTGGTTGGCAAGGGCTGCTGTTCTAGTTGCCCTGATAGTGATACAAATATATCTTGCCAAAGCCATCAGAGAAGGACAGCCATAAAGCTGGGAGATAACAGTGCAGAGTGGAGTAAAGAAAATTTACTTTAATCTACCATTTTTTAAAATGTCTTATAATTGGAGGCATTATCTGCTGCTTTGTTCTTGTCATCTTTGAATGAGGCCCAGTACCAGTAACTGCATGAGTGCAACTGAGCATATGATTTACAATAACACCTAAGGAAAAGTAATGGGCAACAATATTTGCCTACAAATGTTAAGAAAATCCAGGCTAAGCCATTTTTTGTAGGCAATGTTATATTTATGTTTTAAGAAGAGAGTGTTTCAGGGTTGTTGTTGTTGCTGCTGCTGCTGTTGTTTTAAAAGTTTCCTGACAAGTAGAATCATATAACAAAATGAGGCAGATTACTGTGCCCAGAATCAGCAGGACATTTTCTTTTTATGCTAGCTTTCAATTAAATAGTGCTGTTCCAAAGCTTTCTATCAGTTCCCCCCCCCCACCCAGTGATTTCAGGAGGTATGGGGATGGGATTCAGAAAAATGTTCCCTTGATGGTTTTGTTTCCTAAGGAAAGTCTTAAAAAAAACAGTGGCAAGGGCATTTCCAGTTAAGGTGGAGTATGGCAGCATTCATTTTTAATTTTTACAGAAAAATTGCAGCTGGGAATAGATACAGTTACCAGGGCCAGCCCACCCACAGGACAAAATTAGGTAATTGGCTCAGGTGGCACCACAATTTGCACCAGCACTGGCAGGCAACCAGGCAGCCATGTTCTTCCCAAATGCTACATTTGGAATGTTGTTACTCCATGACATTTATGATTTGGGAATAGTCAAGCTAGCTTCTAGGTGAGGTGATAAGCCATTAAGGAGGACAAAGGAAGTGGCTCTGTGTGAAATGACAAATGGGTGGGGCTCCCTCCTTCAGCTTGTGGATACTTAGAAAGACAAAGTTGAGAGTTGAATTATGTGGGCTAGAAAGCAGCAGAAAACCAGAATGTAGCAAACTGAGAACCAAGAGAAACAGAATGATGTATGATTTTCTGTTTGAATCCAAGACTGCGACTGGGGGGGAGGGGTAAACAAGGCCCTCTTGAGGTGTTAATGTGGCAAACCCCTCCACTGTAGGCTCAGGTTGTTTACATATGTAAATTAACCATATGTCATAAAGACACCACCATCTCTGCTGCCCTTGTTCCAACGGGAACACGAACCCTTAGTAGGCACCAGGAACCGGTGGAATAGTGAGCAAAACACTGGGGTAGTGGGCAAAAATATTATTGTTTCAGACACATTGTGGAGGGTGTGAAGAGATATGGTGGCCCTCAGGGAAGGAACCAAAGAATGCACTTCTACTTTTGTGGGCTAGGGCTAGGGCTGCAGAAACATTCTGTATATATCGCTAAAACAAAACCCAGATAGTTTTTCCCCCCCTTGGAGGCCTCATTTAAACATTCAAAAACAAAAAACAAATGTTTTTATTCCCCCAAGTACTCTCTTTTTCCTTTTGATTTCCCCATCCTCCTTCTTTATCACAGCATAGAATAAGAAAATAATATTCATGGGTGGTTATTAGTCATGATTTACCGGTAGCTCAGTTTGGATGTTAGAGCATTTCCTCCATCTTAAAAGCTTCCTCTTCAGTGATCAGAAAGCTATAACTATTCTAGCTTTATGAGGGAGAACTTCAAGGTTGAGACAGAACGAGACCATGCTACAAGGGCAATGTCCAATTTGCCATTCAAGCATAAAGGCTCTAATGCTTTATACTCTAGCCAAGCCTTCCCTTGACCAGGTGCTCTCTAGATGTTTTGGACTGCAATTCCCATCATCTCTGACTATTGGCTGTGTTGAATAGGGCTTATGGGAGCTGGAGGCTTCCAGACTGCTCAATCCAAGACTGCTAACCTACCAAAGTTTTGCTGGCAGTGCAATCCTAAACATGTCCAGTTGGAAGTAAGGTCCATTGGGTTTAAATGCACTTAATACCAGGTAATGGGAGTGTAGGGTAAGCATCACTTCTGTGGCAACTATAATTCTTCAAATTTTACCTATGGGTGTGTGGGGAGAGCCTGCTTGTTCACCACAGGAAATGTGCTAGCAAAGCAACACCCTGCAGCATAGGCACCAACTCTATGGGGCTGAAGACACCTCAGCTCCCCTACTCAATATATTGAGATAGGGCTGAGCCCCTGGAATCTTGAGGGGCTGGACCTCATTGGACCTTGCTGTGGTGGGCCTCACCAGGCCTACCTATGGCTGCGGTGGGTAGACAGGTATTCTTGCAACTGCAATGGGCCTCGTAGTCCCATCCTGCTGCGTGACATCACAAGTGTGCATTGGGCACCCCGAAGGTTGGGCAGAACCCAGCACCTAAGCCCAGCAATACTGAATTCTCTGCTCACCAGTTGAAGGCTCCATCTTGCTCTCTGCATGGGTCTGCTTTGCAGCCATGTTTACTGCAGGGAATGTTCTGGTGAAACAACCACCAGCATAATTGAACCCCACACCTTGCCCCTCAGCGAACATCACCCAGTGGCATCAGCTGAATGACAGTTGGGCATGGTTTGGAGAAAATGATGTCACAGTCCAATATTGGCCTGTGCTCCAGAGGTCCCCACTTCTGATTTAGAGTTTGCTAAATTTCACCAGATCTACAATTCACCTCTGCAAATTTCAGCCCACAATTATTCAACTATTTTCTGTATGTCCAAATATTTGCCTCCTCCCCCCCCCCAAAAAAAACTTCTCATTCCGTATATGACCAACGGTATTTGATATTTGTCATGCAGGGCTTTCTAACTGTGTCTGATAGCTGACATTTAATAGTGTTTAGTTTCTGACAGCATCCGATAGATAATATTCAATGGTATTTAGTATTTGAAAATTGACAGCTTATGACATTTCATGTTTGATGCCTGCCAAAATGTTTCATGCCATGGTAACAAATAATATTCTTGGAACACAAAAATGTCCATTGTTCCAAGACTCTTACAAGGTCTTTTGCTTGGCTCTAGGACACTTATTACCTCATTTCAGTATCGAAATCTTGTTTTTGCTGTATTTTCTCAACCATTTGTCAGCTATGAGTATAAGGTCCTACATAAAACAATACATTATAATCACATGTATTGCTAATCTTATAAGGGGCCAAATGGAGTCCTTCAGGCCTTTTTGTCTGCTCCAGGATTTCCTCTAGGTCACATAAAAAGTTGCTTTATAGCATTGGTCCATTTAGCTCAGTATTAGCAACACTTAGTGGCGGCATCTCTCCAAGATGTCAGACAGGTGTCTCTCCCACCTCTACTTGAAGATGCTGGGATCGAACCTGGGACCTTCTGCATGCAAGGCAGGTGCCCTACCACTGAGCTATGTTTTTTTCTGACTTACAAATAGCATCCCTGTTCCATTGTGTGAGCATGTGTAACAAACCATTTTGAAATGCCTTTGGCTGTATGCTTGTTCTTCTGTCTGCCCTACATTAGGGCTACCTAAGACTTTGACCCCCATTATTCTGAAATACAAATTTGTTCAGTTTTCTTACTTGGTCTTGAAAAAGCATTTCCCTGAATGTTTAACGAGAAAAACCCCAAAACTTTACTATGTATATAGTGGTTTAAATTGTGGATTTCTTACTTTTATTATTTTAGACTGAAATATTTCCAGATAAAGTTATTTCCTCTGAGGGATAAAACATACTTATATACCCCAAACAGTAAATTTCCAGAGGAAAAAATATGATTAAGTACTGTAGCCTTCCATAAGAAATATAGCTACACCACCATGTAGGATATTCAAACCCTGTGTGATTCATGTCCCATAAAACTTTATTTGTAGTCTCAATCAGTTTCTGAATGTTGTACCAGGGGAGTGGGAGGGTGAATATTTGTGAAGCTGAAAAAGTATTTGCAAAGGCCATCTTAACTTGTTCATTTAAGGTGCAACATAGCAAAAAATAATAATACCCAGTTAAAATAGACATCTGTAGGCATGTGATCATTATCATTAAAACTAACCAAAAACAGGTTGATCTTCAAATGAACAATACACAGGTAGTTTCTAAATGGGTAGCTGTGATAATCTGCTACAGCAGCTTATCTGCTGTTTCTTGGATCTGTTCTTAATATTATTTGTTTATTTAAAAGACTATCCGATTTATTATCAGTCAATCAATTTATTACAGTCAATGGACAAAAAATAAAAAGCATACAGTACAGAAGGATCTCAGAGCAAAACTGACTTTAATGTCACACACACACACACACACACATATATAGCGCCTGTTTTTATGTTCTTCTGTTCTTTGTATACTGTGTTAGTTATATGATGTTAGCTGTCCTGAGCCTGACTCCGGACAGGAGGGTGGGGTACAAATAAATTTGTTGTTGTTGTTGTTGTTGTTGTTGTTGTTGTTGTTGTTGTTGTTGTTGTTGTTGTTAGGAAAACCCAAATTCTGTTGCCAATCAAACAGTTTTGCATTACTTCCCCTTACAATAGTTGCTATAATTTCTTAATGGTCATAATTTAACATCTTTTCTAACGTAAATGCTAGATATGGCAGCAGAGAAATAAAAAGGACTAAAAATAGGACCAATGAGGCACCCCAGAAATGCCTGTATATTGGGAAGGCAGTACAATGTGATGCTTAGCTTCTGTATATTTATAGGAGAAACGGCTTTCTCTCCTCCCCACCAACTCCCCGGTATAAGAGGACTAGCCACTTGACATGAGCAGAGACAGTAAAGCACATAATCCTGCGCTACAGGTCCAGAACAATGCTCTGATGCTATCCTCATAGTGCAATGACATAAGACTCTCTGCTTGTACTGCATTGTGCACTGGAGACCTGGCAGCCAAAGAAATTAAGAAATCTTCTGAGAGCCAGTGTGCTGTAATGACTAGAATGTCAGGTTAAGACCTAGGAGACCAGGGTTCAAATTCCTACGCAATCATGAATCCATGGGCTAGTCACTGCCTCTCAGCCTAACCTACTCAGGCCCAGCCCACCCGTGAGGCAAGATGAGGCAACCGCCTCAGGTCATCATCATAAACTTTATTGCACTAGCCAAACGCCATGGCATCATTCACAAGGGGAACAAAAAGAAAAGCAACAATAACCATAAAAACCATAAAAAAACATCAGGCACTGCAAATACAATAAACCACGGTCGCATCTCCTAGAAATTATTTGTTGCATATGATAGAATAGCAGGGGGATCTCAGGTAGAATGTGCCAGCTTAAATGTCCGAATCTCCTTTGCAATTGACCGCTATTTTATCCAGTTATTTTCTCCTGATCTTCTTACCTGCCAACGCATATAGTGCTACTTCATATTTTACAAAGTCATCAGTATCACTCAGCAGCCATTTCACCCTTTCCATCCTGTTTGAGTGTATTGCATTCATAAGCAGGGGTTTTATAAATCAATCTCTTGGTTCTGTATACAGTGGGCATTGCAATAAATAATGGTACAGATCCTCCACGCAAGGTTGCCCACACAGACAAAGTCTTTCTTTGTACTGTACTTTGCCATACCGACCATCCACCACCACCGAGGGCATTGATTGGAATTGGAATTCTGTAAAAGCGATTCTTAGTGCGGCAAGTGGGAGCTTTGTCAGATAACTAGCTCGGATATGCTCCATTTTAATAAGTGGGAAGCATGGTGAACTTTTGGTAGAGGCAGTTGTGGTTAAATCCCTTTCTGCATCAGAACTGAAGAGACAATCTCTTAAGTGCCTCTTCTCCATCTTCATGATCACCTGAAGATCTTGTAATTGATACTGGGTCAAGAAGCGTTGGATGCCATCCTTCCAACATTTGGTCTGTTCCCGTTCTGTGTGGGAGCTAGCGGGGAATCTATCCTCCAAGAGAGACTGGAGTCTTTTCACATAGTTTAGATACAGATAGTCAGTTGTAGCCCGTATTGTTGTCACGTCCGCTTCCATTCGGAGAAGAGCAGCTGGGGTCCCTTTGGGGAGTGAGAGCACTTTCCTGAGGAATTTGTTTTGCACTATTTCTAAGGCTTTGTTAGCATTTGGATCCCTGCCCCCTATCACTACTCCATGGAGCATCTGGGAAACCACTTTATTACCAAGATTTTCAACACAGGTTCTAGTAACTGGCTACAACTGCCTCAGGTGGAAGGATCCCCTGGGGCAGCAGATTCTGATGTCAATCTTCCTACCCACCCACCCTTGTTCCTGGTGTATATATATATTTCCTCAGCCCTTGTTCCCTGGCAGGGAAGGGAGTGCCACAAAAGCAGCTTTCTCATGCTGGCCACATGACCCGGAAGCTGTACACCGTCTCCTTCAGCCAGTAACGCGAGATGAGCGCTGCAACCCCAGAGTCGGACACGACTGGACCTAATGGTCAGGGGTCCCTTTACCTTTACCTTTTTAGGTGCCAAAATGCCTTACGCCAGCCTTGAACCTACCTCACAAGATTGTTGTGAGGATTATATGAGGAATGGTAGAACCAGCTACACCACCTTGAGCTCCTTGGAGAAAAAGATGGGGTACAAATGCAATAAATAAAATAATAAAACATTTTAAAATAAATAAATACATGATTCTGCACCCAGAAAAACTGATCATTTTCCTGTAAGGTCCTGGTGGGCTTGAAACAGGAAACTTGGCCACAGGGCCTTGGTGCCCTTCCCTCTGTCACCCCACCCTTCACCATTGAGCCAGTTTGTTGGTAGAGGGACTAGTTGGCTTGAGTGGCAGGCAGGAAATTTGTAGCCAGAAAGCCTAGAAGGATTCAGATAACATTGGGACTAATAGTGGCCTTTATGGTTCTATTTAAGAACTGACATTAGTTTGAGCCACTCATCTCTGGCTCTTCAGGTCCATGTTTGCCCTCTCCAGAACCTGGCAAGAAGCCTTTGTGAACTATTTCATTGCCTCTGACCCTGCTGGGCTCTGACAGTTATTCATGCCAAATCCATTCTCGTGGAACTGTCTGGGTAACCGTCCCATAAGGGGATTGAACCGGTTAGGTTGGTGTTATCGGCAGCATGCTCTAACCAATGGAGCTATATGGAAGCTATTTACTCTTTGTCCCAACCCTCTTACTGATTGGACAAAAAATCTGTTTGCATGTATCCCTTCCAAGGGTGTTCCATGTATAGCAGCTTTGTAGATTTATAATTCATATGAAAAGATAATATAATTGAAGCTTTAAAAAAGAACTATGCACTGTGCTGTAAAAACAAGTTGTCTTTTTGCTAAAGGGAGAAAAATCACTAGTGAAGACAATGTCTGTTTGTATTTATGCTGCACTGTGATAGTGATCTATTAAGTAGCAATCTTCTATAGAACAAAACAAAATACTTATCCAGTTGATATTTCCTAAGTGACTAGACTGTAGCATCAGGTGAAGAACAGGACATCTTGGAGATGTGGTTTATAGGGAGAGATGAAAGTCATTAAAATTGATTTCCTGATGAATAACACAGGGAAAGCTTTCATCTTAGAAGTTTTATCAATTTTCAATTACTTAGTTCTTTCAAGACACTTTCACGTTATATTCTGAAACAGCATGTCACATAAAAATAATTCATAAAGTATAACTGGCTCAATGGATCTTTAAAGAGACTAAAAGCCAAGATATGTGACAAGGGACAGCTGGAACTCCGGCTCTCCACTTAAGGGAAAGAAATGGATGCATCCTGACCTCATTTGCACTGTTGTGTCACTTCTCCAAGTGTAACGTCTAAGGGCATCTCTGGATTGTCAGCATTTTACAAGAACTTTAGGTTTGCACAATTAAATTTTATTAAAGCGCTCTGTTACTCTAGCACAACAAAACCACTTTAAAAAACCGCCTGACTTTTTGCAGTTAGGAAAGTAACAGGCAAATACTCTGAAAAGTGGGGTGAATGAATATTTAATAGGAAGATGTATAAACACCACACAAGCAAATCAGGTTGGATGCTCAATAAAGACTGCATTGTCGTAACATCCACAAAAGCTTTGTGCAACCAAATCAGGATTACTGCTCCATATTAAACAGGTTGTTGGGTGTGCCTTAAGACTATGTGTTTGACTGTGAGGGTTAGCTCTGCTTTAGGTGCTAGTCCAGATTAGCATACAAAGGTTATCCAAATTTAAATGGTTAGCATCTTATATATGCATATTGGATGTTGGATAAAGTTTTTTTTTTTTTAAAAAAAAGATTTTATTATTTTCCCATATGCATATATAACAAAAACAAAACATACACCACTACACTAAAAATACAAAATACAGTACACCCTAAACAGCTCAAACAATAACACAATAAACATAAGAAAAACACATACAAACCTGACTAAACACTAATCTTTATCTCATTCTTATTTTTTTCTTCTAAGCATAGGGGGGACTTCCCCCACACCCTCCACTGCGTTGTTAATCCAAATATACTTTAAGTAGCTATATAACTACTTTCATAACTAATAACCATCTTATTTGTCCTTAGGTTCATTTACTGAAAACATAGTTCTTAATTTATTCCCAAAATCTTCAGACATTCTAATTTGTATCTTATACTGAAAAATTCTTACCAAAACTTTAACTTATATTTATCTAGCTAAAGCCTATTCAACAGCTAATTCTGCTCAGATATTCAATTTTACATTATTAACTAAATAATCCTTAAATTTCTTCCAATCCTTCGACACCTTCTCCTCCCTCTGGTCTCGGATTCTCGCGGTCAGTTCAGCAAGCTCCATAAAGTCCATTAGCTTCATCTGCCATTCTTCCACCGTTGGAATCTCTTCACCTTTCCAATTTCTTGCCAATAAAATTCTAGCTGCTGTTGTGGCATACATAAAAAATACTCTGTCTTGGCTGGGTATCTGTTCGTTGGTCATGCTCAAAAGGAAAGCCTCTGGTTTCTTGCTAAAGGTAATTTTCATTACCTTTTTAAGTTCATTGTAAATCTTATCCCAGAAGGCTTTAACCCTTGGGCATGTCCACCACATATGATAAAAGGTACCTTCCACTGATTTACATTTCCAACACAAGTTAGTCATTGATGGATTCATCTTAGCAATCTTGACTGGTGTTAAATACCATCTATATAACATTTTCATGATGTTCTCTCTTAAATTATTACAAGCTGTAAATTTGATACCTTCCTTCCACAGTCTTTCCCAGTCCTCTAACATAATGTTATGTCCCACATCTTTTGCCCAATCTATCATTGTTGATTTAACCATTTCATCTTTCGTATGCCACTCTAGCAACAAATTATACATTTTGGAAAGGTTTTTTGAATTCGGTTCTATTAGCTCTGTTTCCAGTTTTGATTTTTCAACTTGAAAACCGATCTTCTTGTCTGCTTTAAAAATCTCATAAATTTGATGATATTGCAGCCAGTCGGTGACCTCGCTTTTTACCTGGTCATACCCTTTCAATTTAAACGATTCACCTTCCTGCTGCAATATATCTATATATCTTAACCATCTTGCAGACATATTAGGTCTCTTATAAGCCTTGGCCTCCACTGGTGAAATCCATCTAGGAGTCTTTCTCTCTAACAAGTCTTTGTATCTCGCCCAAACCTGATACAAGGCTTTTCTAACAATATGGTTTTTAAAAGTCTTGTGGACCTTAGCCTTGTCGTACCAAAGATAAGCGTGCCATCCAAACATATTATCAAAGCCTTCCAAATCTAAAACATCAGTATTTTCCAATTTGAACCAATCTTTCAGCCAGCAAAAGGCCGCCGCTTCAAAATAAATCCTTAAGTCCGGCAGAGCAAAGCCTCCTCTCTCTTTAGAGTCCGTTAAAATCTTAAATTTGATTCTGGGCTTTTTCCCCTGCCATAGGAATTTTGATAGGTCCTTTTGCCATGTTTTGAAACAATCCAACTTATCTAAAATTGGGATGGCTTGGAATAAAAACAGCATCCTTGGCAAGACATTCATCTTCACAGCAGCTATTCTGCCCATAAGTGAGAGTTTCAATCTTGTCCATATCTCTAAGTCCTTTTTTATCTCGGTCCACAACTTCTCATAATTGTCCTTGTATAGGTTCAGGTTTTTTGCAGTGAGATTGATCCCTAGATATTTTACTTTCTTGGCAAAATTGAGGCCAGTGGATTCTTGTAACACTTGTAATTGTTCTGTTTTCATATTTTTAGTCAACACTTTGGTCTTCTGTTTGTTAAGTTTGAAGCCGGCTACCTGCCCGTACTTCTCGATTAATTCCAATGCTTTGGGGACACTACTTTCAGGATCTTGTAGGGATAACATTAAATCATCCGCAAAGGCACGTACCTTGTATTCCTTCTCTCCCACCCTTATTCCTTTAATCTGGTTCTCTTTTCGTATCATATTTAGAAGAACCTCCAGGACCGTAATAAATAATAAAGGGGAGATAGGGCACCCTTGTCTTGTTCCTTTTTCCACTCTGATCTCCTCCGATATCACACTGTTAATTATAATTTTAGCTTTTTGTTCTGTATAAATGGCATTGATGCCATTCAAAAATCGTTGTCCAACTGCCATTCTTTCCAGATTTTTCTTCATAAATGTCCAAGAAATATTATCAAAGGCTTTTTCTGCATCTATAAACATCAGTGCCGCATCCGTATTTATGTCTTTTTCCAGTTTCTCTAGGATGTCCACGACTATTCTAGTGTTATTATTTAGTTGTCTTCCTGGTAAAAAACCTGCTTGATCTTTATGTATATAATCCTTGAGCACTCTTTTTAATCTTGTAGCCATGACATTCGCAAAAATCTTATAGTCCACATTTAACAAAGAGATTGGACGATAATTTTTCATATTAGTCTTATCTGTGTCTGGCTTCGGAATCAGTGTGATATAGGCCTCTTTCCATGTCTCTGGTGCCCTATCTCCCTCTAGTATGCTATTGCAAACTTCTTTTAAAGGCTGTGATAGCCAATCTTTCAAACTTTTATAATATTTTGCAGTTAAACCATCTGGTCCTGGGGCCTTTCCTATCTGCATACTGTTGATTGCTTCTTCAATCTCTTGTGTCGAAATAGGGTGGTTGAGTATTCTTGATTTATCTTCTGGGACTTTTTGCAATCCATTTTTCTCCAGGAATTGGTCTATCTCTGTTTCATCTATCTTCTCCTCCTTGTACAATTGTTTGTAAAACCTTTGGAAATGCCATCTAATTTCCTCTGGATTCTCCACCATCTTTCCATTTACTTCCAGATTATTGATGATATTTGCTTTTTGTCTTTTCTTTAATTGCCAAGCTAGTAGTTTTCCACATTTGTTTGCTGACTCAAAAGATCTCTGTTTCATCATTTTAATCTTCCATTCGATATCCTGATTTATGATTTTAGCGTATTGGGATTGCAAGTATTTTATTTCTTTTTGTATTTTTTGATTCTTAGGGTGTCCTCTTAGTTCTTTCTCTTTCCCCTGAATTAGTTTCAAAAGTCTTTCCATTTCTGCGTTTTGTTGTCTCTTCTTCTTTGCCTTTTCACTTATCAGGAACCCTCTCATTACTGCTTTGCTTGCATCCCAAACAGTCCTCTTTTCCACCTCCGAATTTAAATTGAATTGAAAATACTCTTTCATCTTTTTTGCTGCCCTTTCTACTAGCTTGGTATCTCTCATCAAGGTATCATCCATTCTCCATCTAAAGGAGTCCTTGGAAATTAGTTTTAAATTTGCTTGTACAGGGTTATGGTCTGAATATGTTTTGGGGCCAATTTCTGCTTTGCATAATTTCGGTGTCAATTCGCTCGATATCCAAATGTAATCTATTCTCGACCATGACTGCTGAGGTTCGCTGAAAAAAGTTGCCTCTGTTTCCATAGGATTTCTTAGCCTCCAAGTGTCCACCAAATTTAGGTTGTCAACCATTTCAAAAAAAGTCTTCGGCAGTTTCCCCTCATTTGTTAGTTTGGCCCTCTGGGATCTGTCCATTAGTGTGGAAACTGCCCCATTGAAATCTCCTAGGCATATTATTTTGTAGTCCAGATATTCCAGCAGCATGTCGTGAATCTTTTTATAAAAAATTGACTTGCCATCATTAGGTGCATAAAGTCCCAGAATCAAAAATTTTTCGCCTTGTACTTTAATTTCAATTGCAATGTACCTCCCTTCTTCATCTTTGAATAGCTGTCTTGGGCTGTATTTCTCTTTCGCATATATTACCACCCCTCTCTTCTTGACTTTATCCGATGTTATAAATTCTTGGCCTAATTTTTTGTTTTGTAGAATTCTTCTGTGTCGTCGAACCACATGGGTCTCCTGTAGACATATTATATCTAGATTCTTCTTTTCCAAACTGTAAAACACTCTGTGTCTCTTTGGTCTCTGGTTCAATCCCCGAACATTCCATGTCATCAGTTTAAGAGCCATTTTTAAGTCTTTATTCTGATCCTCCTGTCGCTAGGTCTTTCTTGTCTTTTTCTGGATCTCTTGGGTCTCCTGTTCCTGGTGTCCCTGGTGGTGGAAGCACTCCTGGGGTTCCTGGTGGTAGAAACACTCCAGGGAGTCGGTACATAAACGCTGGGTCTAAAGCAGAACCCTTGAAGTCTTCCAAATGTTTGTCTAAGAACTTTTGCTTATCTGCCAGGGATCTTATCCTGATCCTTTTTTCTTTAAACAGAAAAGTCAGTCCTTCTGGAAATTCCCAGCTAAAGGAGATATTTCTTCTTCTTAGCTCAGCTGTTAAATCGTTATATGGAGCTCTTTTATCCAGGAAAAATTTGGGGATGTCTTTAAAAAGCACAACTCTGTTTTGCTGTACCACTAGGTTGTTCTTGTAGTGAAGGTCCAGGATATAATCTCTTTGGTATCTGTTGTTCAGCACAATAAGACAGTCACTCACCGTCTTAGAGCTTTTCTTTCCCTTAACACCGAATCTGAAGGCCTTCACTATGAGTGCTGAGACTTCGTCTTCTTTCAGATGCCAAAATGTTGAAAATTGAGTTACGATGAAATCCTTTAGGCTTCCCTCCTCCAATTCTGGTAGGCCTCTGAGACGGAGGTTTCCTTCTCTCTGTTGTAGTTGCAGAAACGCAAGAGATTCTTCCACACTTCTCTGCCTGGATCCAATTTTTTCTATATTCTCCAGGTCAATATTATCTAGCTTCTGTTCCACTGTCCGAATTTTCTCTTTTACTACCTTAATTTCCTCTGTCTCCTTTTTCAAGACAGTGACCTCCTGAGCAACTTTATTGATTTCTTCTCTATTTTTCCTCACGTTTTGCTCAATTTGACCAATAGATGTTTCAAGTCTTTGGGAAGATTCTTTTATTTCTGCTTGTAGTTTCTCCGTTGCAGAGTTTACTGTTGAGTTAACAGAGTTTACTGAGGATTGTGTCTGTTTCACATCCTCAGAAACTTTTTTCAGTCCCTCTGTAATTTCTGCAATACTTGAAGTTAATTTCTCAATAGCCTGGGCCATTTGTTCTTGTGTAGTTAAAGAGAAGGAGCTCTTTCTTTGTTGTGTTTTAGCTCTTGTACTTTCTTGCATATCTTGTTTCCTTTGCAGCTGCAGTCTCAAGGTCACACCAGTTTTAGTAATTGTCCCAGACATTCACAGTAGAAAGCCAACAGTCCCAAAAGTCAACACCAGGTGGCCAGCAATTCTATCCAGATAACAAAGAGGCAACAGAGCAGACCAAAAGTCCCAGGCAGATCCAGGCAGTTTTAACCAGTTCTAACCCCAAAAATAGGCAAAGATCCTTGCGGTTTAAAGTTCTAAAGTCTCTCAAAAGTCAAGAAGAAGTTAGTTGCCAACAGCCCAAGGCAACAATAAAGTTTTATATAGTGTATCCACCAAGTCCACAATGTTTCCTGGGCTGCAGACGGCCACAAAAAAAGTTTACCCAGTCTCTCTCTGGAAACAGTTGCAAAAAAGTAATCCAAGGGAGAAAAAATGGCAACTTAGTTACGCTGCCTGCTTACTGACCCGGAATCCTATCCAGAGGGTGAAGCAGTGTCTTCTTCAGTTGCCATTCTCAGTTTTAAGTCTTAGTGAACAGTTTAAACAACTTTACAGTCACTTTAACGAAGTTCAGCAGAGTTAGCAAAACTTTTTCCCGTTAGACGCGGCTTAGCGCTCTTGCCGCTACCTCGCTCTATCAGCAGTTCAAAGAGAGCGGGCTTCCTTTTCAAGTTCCTCTGTAAGATTTACACGTCAAAAGTCTTAGTTCCAGCAATAAAAAAGGATTTACTTACAGAGTCTCTACTGCAGTCCAAGTTAGGAAGTGTCAGATGCTCAGGTAAGGCGAAATCGCTGCTTCGTTCCTCGGGGGCAGCCGACTCTTCAGTCCCGTGTCAGCGCTCCGTTCACCCGTTCTCCCCCCTTACGAGGGTCGATCGGTAGCGGAGATGGCACGTCTGGGACCCACGAGTCCGGAGTCCACAGGACGCTCTTCCTGTGGTTTTAAGGGGCCCGTGGCGCAGGCACTGAAGCCCCTATAGCCCACCGGGGAACCGGAGCTTCTCAGCTCCCGTCCGCCATTACCCGGCACCTAACCGGAAGTCCAACCGGATGTTGGATAAAGTTAATGGCAAGGTAAAGTTATGTGCATATTCTGGATGATTAAAAATAGATTATTATTATTATTATTATTTTAAAAAAGTAGAATACAGATTCAAAGGATTATTTTACAAAGAAATACAGAAAAAGATTGATTTAAACAAAGTAAAACATACAAAAGCCTGATAATATTTCACAGTTACCCAGCTTGCTAAACTTAAATCTGAATGTCATCTTTATAGCATGTCTGAAAGAAGTAAGGATTTTGATAGGTCTCCATGGAAAGAACAGCCCTTCTTGTTCTTTCTGCCTTGTCTTGTTCTATAGAAGTATCACCATCTTTATAATAATGTCCCACACCTCCTAAGAGGTACTGCTTCAGCTTCTAAATTTTAAAAGCAACATCACTGTTGCAGTTATCAGCACACATAATTATTAACTTGAGGCAGCTCTAAATATACGGCTCTGGAAGTCTGACAAATACAAGACAAGAAGAGGAATCACTATGGTGAAAGGTCTGCAAGCCAAGTCCTGTGGGGAATATTTGGATGACCTGGGCGTGGATAAAAGAAAGTTAGGGAAGGGCATGGGAATCAGGCATGGAGTGTCCCACCTGAGGTGAAATGAGAATTGGCACTGTACCACCCTTACCTAGGAAGCTGAAGAAGCAATGCCCCTGTCCACTGGAAATCAGTGCCACTTCTCCGCCAGTGCCAGAGGTGTTGGGATACCCACAGGGGCACCACCTCCTGCTCCCACCGCTGCTCCTCATGGGCCCTGATGGGAACGGTCTTCAAATATCTGGATGGCTCCCTTGTAGAAAATGAAGCAACCTTGTTCTCTGTTGCTCTAAAGAGGAAGGCTAAACAATGGGCAGAAGTTCCATGGAAGCAGACTCTATTAAAAGTAAGAAGTAAGTTCAATTGTGGTTTGACAGTGGAAGAGGCTGTCTCACTGGATGTATTCAAGTAGTAGCTATCTGCCCAGGATGCTGTGAGGGAAAGGGACTGTTATCATGCTCATAGTTCCAGTTACAGGTAGGTAGCCGTGTTAGTCTGCCATAGTCAAAACAAAATAAAAAATAAAAAAATTCCTTCCAGTAGCACCTTAGAGACCAACTAAGTTTGTTCTTGGTATGAGCTTTCATGTGCATGCACACTTCTTCAGATTCAGGTATCTGAAGAAGTGTGCATGCACACGAAAGCTCATACCAAGAACAAACATAGTTGGTCTCTAAGGTGCTACTGGAAGGAATTTTTTTTATTTTTTATTTTGTCTTGCTCATAGGTTTGTTTGGGGATTATGGGGTTAACTTGTTAAACAGTAGAGGTCCATACATCGAATTAGAAGCAAGTGAAATTCATTGAGAAAAGTTCAGGTTGCAGGCAGGCAGTTTCTGCTACTGAAGAAGGGGGGGGGGAGACCATCTACCTTCCTTGCAATTGTGGACATGCACACACCAGAGGATATTTTAGGGAACCAGATGATAAGCAGATGAAGGTGTGATCTCATGTACAAAGTAAGCACACTGAGTTAGAGAGTGTAAGATACGGCAAGTCTGATGTGGGATCATTACCTTTTGGGATTGTGTCTAGAGAAGGAAAGCTTTGTGTTTAACTTACTTTTATTTTACTGTACTTTTGCTCCATTCAGAGGATTGCCTCTGTGTGCATGCAGCTATTCTTATGCTTAAACCCTTTCCCTAAAAACAACTATTTTTTGTTGTAAACCTTTAATTTAGACTGGTTGGTGAAAGGCTGGTTGGTAGAAAAACAAACACTTTTACCTGGTGGCAGTAAGAGATCCAATAGGAAGGGTGGGCAAGCAAATGACAAAATTTGTTTTGGCCATATCTCCCTTCCCAACCTGGTGCATGGCCCAGGGTGAAGCTGGAGTGCTGTAACAGATGCTGCAAATGCATCTTGCATTGTAGAACCTGCACTGAGTTGTGGGTGGGGAGTTAGACCTAAGGACCTCTTTGGTCCCTTCTGACTATATGATTGCATTTGGTCTTCAATTATCTAATTATAGATCTTCATATGAAACAAAGCATAAATATATTCCTTTGAAGTTGGCATTCCGACAAGATAAAATCATTAAACAGACATTACTATAAACTGATGTTGGCCTGTAGTTTTTGCAGTTAACGGGGGAGTTGACGCTTGATGAACAATCCAATTAAAACTGGCAACAAAAGACCTAAAATGTCAGCCAAATTGCTTTTTAATAGTCAACGCAACCATCGCAATACATAAACATTAAATCCCCATA
Source organism: Lacerta agilis (assembly GCF_009819535.1). Taxonomy (NCBI): domain Eukaryota; kingdom Metazoa; phylum Chordata; class Lepidosauria; order Squamata; family Lacertidae; genus Lacerta; species Lacerta agilis. The sequence continues at coordinate 25,550,782 of NC_046331.1, forward strand.
GAATCGTAAAGCTTCATGGTGAAACAATTCTAGAAATGAATAATAATTACAGCACCTTGAGAATTCTTTTTAATAGATGTGCACTCGTTGGAAATATTTTCTTGGCTGGCTTTATATGACAAAAGTATGTTTCCCTGGGAACTTCCTTTATGTATTTGTAACTGCGACAAATTTGTATGATATTGAATTAGATGCAGTGCGTAGTATTTTTAAACACGTGGTTCTTGATTGAGCTTGTTTCTCCAACTGCTGTAGTAAGAAACTCCTCCAGACCCACAATTTTTGTATGGCGTTGGTGGAGGTCCAAGCAGTGATCCGAGGTGTTGAAAACAGGGGTGTTGTATTGTAATATTACCCCTGGAAAATATTGGAGGGTATGCAGATTGCCATAATATTGGGCTTCATTATGTTCGACAGACATCTAAAGCTCACAAGAGAAGTAGGCATAGTTAGGCCTAGGTTTTTCAGGGCAGGTCAACACAGGCAGCCTCAAATCCAGTGTAATCCAATCAAGCAGTGTCAACGAAGGTCAAGTCCAGAATTCGATTGTGCAGACTCAAAGCAGTTAAGGCAAGGCAGGAATCAGTTCATGGACAGCATTTGAAATTGTTACGTAATTGCAATTAGCGGTGGCTAGGGAATGCCACAGTATTTTATTAGGCTTTCACAACAAGAATCAAATTGCATTTCTCACTTGCGTAGTTGTCTTTAAAACAAACAAACAAAACAAAAAACCCATCTTTAATACTGTAGATCATTGAAAAGACAAAACTTTCTGTAGCATTGAAAATTCATTTTTATATTACTTTCCCTCCCATCAAATATCTGCTTGTGTTTCGAAAGCCCATACTAATTAATTTAGGGTGAGATGTTGAGATGTCTCACCTCCCAATTTATCTTAGATGGAATTAATCTGAGTCCATTTGCCAGTAAAAACCAACAAAAACAGCATTTAACCTTGAGACTACTATTTTTATTTTCACTGACATGGTTAGGAATATATGTGTGGGAAAAGGACTCTTGTTAATTACAGTTGAGAGAAAGTAATGCGCTTAAGGGATGGGGAGCCTAGTGCTCCAGATGATATTGGACTACAACTCCCATCATCTCTGACCCTTGGCTGTGCTGTCTGAGGCTAACGGGCATGGGGAGTCCAACAATATCTGGAGGGGCGCAAGTCTCCCATCTCTTTTCTAAATCATGCCTGTATTTGGACATTGCACTAAGCCATAGATTATTGTGATGGGAACAAGCCTAGTTTCCTCTAAGTACATTTGTAAAATTCATGTACTCCTTCTTTACTCCCACAATCACATCCTGCAAGGAAGAATTTGGAAGCTTTTACCTCCATCTTTGGTGTCAACAAAACATAGTTAAGATTAACCATTTTTTAGGGGTCAGCTGTAGCTTTAAAATGTGGTTAATTTTCTCACATGTCAAACCAGAGGAAGAACGGGAATGGGAGGGTCTATCCTTATTTTTTCCACAGTAAACCATAGTATATTCATTGCAATGTGTGCCTGCAACCAACATAATCACTGGAGATAAATCTAGCTATTTTATTTTATATGGAAATTTGAATGTGGTGAACGCACTCACAGAGATGCACACAATATATCCACTTTGTTTCTTTTGAGGGCTTTTTATCTTTACCACATGTTTTAATTAGAGCCTCTTCTTTTTGTCTTTTTTTTTTTAAAAAAAAACAAACTATAGAGAACTATATATATTTAATGACATCTGTAAAATTCCTTACATCACATTCTGGAAGATACACATAGATGAGCTTGGGAGTGAAAGGAGAGTGAATATAATGGTCCTTTTTCCCATGCAGAAAGTGTTTGTTGGTATTCAAGATTTTGTATGTTCTTAATTTGGGCATCCAATCAACCTTCATGTTTTCTTAGTCAATTTCTAGTCAATGCACCAATGTTAATTGGGTCCTCTAATCAGAGTTGAATTAGCATTCTGGTGAGTCAGGGAGCAAAACATATCCAGAGTTTAAAACCACAGACTCAGGATTGTAGCTGAAGTGTCAATAGTGTAGCAGGGTCTCAAATAGCCATGTTTCCTAACCCTACCTGGAGGAGCCAGGGATTCACCCTACTATGTTGTACCACTAAAATATGACCCTTCCCTCCGATATATCATAACCCCTATATCCAAATTAGATGGATGAGTGGTTTTAACTTAGCAAAAGAATTTTCTTCTGAGCTGTACCTATTCCCTATTTCTCCACCTAATGCTTTTGATACGTAATTGAGATGGGTGAAAATGAAACTGAACATCAAATTGGGGAGAAAAAGAGTTACTTCCTAATTGTCATATGGCAATAATGTATTGCTTTTATCCTGCCATAGATTGGTCATGAAAGTTGGATGGATATCGCTTGCATATTTTGGATTGACGCCATCTCCATACACGACAGTAAAACAGAATTAAAGCATGCTGCATCTCTTTATGTTGCACATGAATGATAATAAATAATTGGATTCGATGGTATTGATATTTGCCTTGCAAGTCATCAATGACATTTTGGCTGTGATTCTTGCAATGACAATTAGTTACTCCCCTCAGAGAGCTACAGTTCTCAGATTAGTTTAAAAATTAATCTCTCTTTCCAGGATACTCTGGGAAATGTTGCTCTCTGTGGGGAATACGGGTATCTCAGCACCATAACAGTTCCCAGTATTATTAAAGTGGTATGGTGCTGCTTTAAATGTATAGTGCAGATGGAGACTTGGTTTTAGTGAGGCATAGGTATTGCGTGTTTAGACCTTTTACCTTTCCCCAAAATAAATTCACACAGGAGACAGATATTTGGTTTGGTTTTTGGCAGAATTTAGGCCACAACTTTATTGATTACAATCAAGTGAGTGGTTGCATAGGTTCATTTAGCTTTTGGTCTCACAAAATATAAATGGAAAGATGATAGACTGAGGAAAGCCACACTTGGTAGCAAGTGGTGGACCCATGAAGCATTCTAGGAGTCTTCTTAGACAAATCAGTTTGTGAACTCCCACCTTGATTTTCAGACTTGTATCTTAAAGATTTTTTATTTTTTATTTTCTTGGCTGTGAGTCCTGGAAGACCTTGCAGACCTTTCCCATCCTGGCCTGGGAGTGGGGGCAATGATTGACTCCATCTACAGAAGCTGAGGTTGTTGAAGAGGCCAGAGACCCATATTGGGTGTCTCTTATTGCAGATCCAGGTCATTGAGCCTGAGCTTCCATAGCTGCTGCTCGCCATGAACCACCATTGGCAGGATTGGCAGCAACAGCAGCTGATATGTAGTGTGAATATTTTAGTCTCTTGCTAATTATGCTGTTTTAAATGTGCATTTTATATTTGACTTCCTTTAGTAATGTCTTCTTTTGAAATGCTATATAGATTTTGTAGTTGACCTCCTTTGTAATGTTTTGTTTTGAAATATTTAAGATAAGATTTAAGTTTTCTGTTAGTTGCTTTGAATGTATATTTTAAGTTTGACTTTCTTCTGTAATTCTTTGTTCTTGCTTGCTTTGATGTTTTAATGTTGGTTGTAAACCACTTTGAGATTTCCCCCCCCCTTAAAAATATAAAGCGGTATAGAAATGAAGTGAATAATGATTAAAAAAATAAAAATAACACTTCTTCTTTTGAGGTAGCTGTGGATGCTTCAAGTTAAACTAATTACTGAGCTTTGCTAATATTAAATATATGTATTAATATTCATGGCTTATTTAACAGAAATCCATTCACAGTAGTTTAGCACAAGAAACTCTTTACCTTGTTACTCACTTCCTTTTCAGCTAATATCCTTCTCAATCCCTTTCTCTTAGCAATTGATTCTTTTGCAGGCATGTTAGCTAGACACCAGAGTTGGACTAACACAATTTCAGAACTGTTTATGACCTTATTCCATGGAACAGACTACTAGTTACTGAAAGAGTTTATATCAATGTGATAGATGAATTGGATGGTTTCTCCTGTTTTGATTTTGCATGAAAGACATTTATTTCTAAAACATTACAGTTCCTTTCATCGCTATGTTCCGAAATGCAGTTGATGAAATCACGCAGCATCTGAGCTGTAACACACTCTCAGCCTATGACTCTTTTGTCTTTATTTTATTTTTTAAATCCACCCCCCCAAAAAAAAAACCAAATAGAAAGCTTAGAAGAAACTGCATAAGTCACTTCACTAACTTTTATATTGACTGCATTTCATACAGATTCAAATCAGTGGATGTTCTCCATTTTGTATGCATGCATTTCGTGAACTCATAAGATAAAATTACATTTCCAAGACAGATTGATCGCAACATTCTCTGTGACAAATGCTGTAATCCTATTAGGCATGAAAACTCTTTACTCTTCTGTTGTTGCTCAAAATAATAACCGACTCTTGTTTCTCTCCCCCCCACCTCCCCTTGATGTCTCTCCACATTTAGAAATGCCAGGAAGCCCACGAAACCAGTTCACATTCAGACCACTGCCACCACCTCCACCACCGCCCCACACATGTACCTGCAGCAGGAAGCCGCTTTCAACAGCTGACTCTTTCCAGGGAAGATCAATGACGACCCGCAGCCAACCTAGCCCAGCTGCTCCACCCCCTCCAACCAGTACGCAGGATGCAGTGCATCTCCATAACAGTTGGGTCCTGAATAGTAATATACCACTAGAAACCAGGTAGGTACAAACCTACAATGCGCATATCTATGACCTAAAAATAAAGTGTATGTGAAACTATTTATTTATTCGTTTAACAGAATTTATATGTCATTTAATCAGAAAAGAACTCTAAGCAGTTTGCAGAAAAGAATATCAAATATTTGTTACAAATGCTAAAAATAAATCAAACATTATTGAATAAAAGTAGTGGAACAGGATGCAAATGTACTAAATAAATAAAGCAAAGAAAAAGTAGCTTAATAATTGGGGATCAGGTATTAAATGTAGATTTTCTTATATACTGAGTTGTAATTTTTTTGTCATCTAGTCATCAACCAATTTGGGTTTAATGTTTAATGAAGTGCATCATGAATGAACCCACATAAGCCTCAAGCTCTTGCACCCCCTCCCGCTTTTGCATGCCAGAGGAAAAGCTTCAAAGCTTCCAGTGTCACTTTTTAACAAACCATAGTTTCCTATGATGCCCAAACTCTGGGAACTAAGTTAGGTTGTTACTGAGAAGAATCCAGGATCAAACCATGGGTTTAGATCCTAGCTTGTTATCAAACCATAGTTTAAACCAACCACAGTTACTTGAGTTAAGATGTCACAGGGATGCTTAAAAACACAGAGAGGAGTGTTTAATCTCAACTTCTGGCAATGAGAGAGAGAGAGAGGAGAGGGAAGGGAAATTCATGCACTGGAAAATCATTCTATCCCGTAACATCTTTTCTTCCAGGAGATTAAGGCAGCATACAGAGTTGTATCTCTTCTCTATCCCCCCGCCTGTTTGTCTTCACCAACACAATCCTGTGGGGTAACTGGTCCTGGGCCAGCCAATGAACTATGAACACTACAGAGAAAAGTGGTATATTGGTGGATACCAGTTATTTGTCCATAACAGTTACCCTAAATGACCTATCTTATCATTCGAAAGAACGGCAGTGCAGACTCTACTTAAACAGCACTGTAGCCTGGGGCTACTTTATATATGGCATTTCTTCTTCACCACTGTAGAGAAAACTGCCTTCTTTCTCAGTTTATTTCCAGCAAATGGCAGAAGAGGAAACGCCAGTGCATTGCTCCCCCCCCCCCCACTTTTCTTAAAGTTACATGAAAGGGAACAAAATTCTTTTACAATCAAACCAGACGCATTTTGATGGCAGATGTATCACTGTGCTAAATCTTTCTTGTATAATAATACTGAAATCTATCTAATAGGTTTAAGCCGATTCTTTTATTTTATTTTATTTGGAACATTTGTAATCTCAAAGTAGATTTAGAGGCATTAATTCATCTCCCCCTATAATAACCAGAGATAATTCAGAATGCACATGTTGAGTGCTTATATCCTTCAAAATCTCATTCTAATTCTTAAAACCATAGCGGTTTGTAACAGCTTTCAGGACTGGACAATTCTTCTAAAAATGGTTATATTTATTCCTATTTCCTATATTTCTACCTCATGCTTCAGTTCTGAGGATTCTAACAAGAAATCAACCATTGTCGCAGTCATCATTATCAACAGCCCTTTCTGTACATGATATGTAAATATATGTAGATGTATCTTGCAAGGAGCTCATGCATAGTTCTCCCCCTTTGCATTTTGTCCAGGAAAAAGCTCTCTTAGGTAGGTTAGGCTGAGGGACAGTGGTTGGCCCAAGGTCATGTTCCTATTGTGAAGTGCTTACAATCTAAGCAGGACCAGCTGCAGGCAATGTCAGGGACAGCATGCACTCAAATTACATAAAGGCAGAATATCTTCTTTTTAATTCAACTTTTTGAAATTGGGTGCGCATTATGTTGGAGATGCATTATATTAAGGCAAATGCAGTAAATATTGTATTGATTATGTTCTGTATTGTTAGGTTGTATTGGCAATTTGGTTTTGCTGACCTTTCAGACTATAGTGGTATCTCTGGTTACGTACTTAATTCGTTCTGGAGGTCCGTTCTTAACCTGAAACTGTTCTTAACCTGAAGCACCAGTTTAGCTAATGGGATCTCCCGCTGCCGCTGCGCCGCCAGAGCACGATTTCTGTTCTTATCCTGAAGCAAAGTTCTTAACCTGAAGTGTTATTTCTGGGTTAGCGGAGTCTGTAACCTGAAGCGTATGTAACCCAAGGTACCACTGCAGTTCTGCAGCAGTGCAGAAATGCTTAAATAAACAATTAAATAAATAAAGCCTCAACGAAGTTGTTCCCCGATGGAAATAGTTTGGGGTTTGTTTGTGTTCCTTTCTTGGATGAGTGCTACTTTCACCATTTACCCACCTCTGCCTCCACGTAAATGAGAGAACTCTCCAAAGATCAGGTTCATGTGCTTTTCTGTACATCAGTCAGAAAGGTTGCAAAGACAGTAAAATTTAGTTTAGTTCCAAAGTGGTGAAAGTTCATAAATTATTGGTATAGGAACTCAAGAGTGACTTGTAAGAACCATGTAGTCTGAGCTTGGAGCAACCGGCTCAGAACTTCTCACATGTTGAACTTCTCAGATAGACAAAAGCTTGATCACTTAGTCCCTCCCAAGGTGAACTAGGCCTGGCAGGATAGTTTACTCTTTGGTCTTAACTCATTCATGCATTAATTAGACTTAAGCATGTCACTTATATGAGGCTGGTTATTCCACACCAATAACAATATAAACTAAAACATTATGAATACTGTTACAAATATTCTTTAAAAGCAATTATATATATATATCCCCCAAATAATGATTTCAGGATTGCCAAGAAAAGTACCTTTCAGCCATCAAAATGTCTGGGTAAACATGAATGTTTTTAAATTATCATGAAAGTCAATATTGAGGGAGAAAGACGTACCTCCGCAGGGAAGATTTTTCTCAAATGGGGAACCATTATTGAAAAGGCTCTGCCACAAGCCAGTACCAGCCAGGCAGCACCCAATGGCAGCAGTGGAGGTGGACCATCTAGAAACCCTCTGAAAAAGCTTTATCAGCTAGCAATTTGATTCTGCAGACAATACAAAATACTATCGTAGAAGGAACTGAGCACATCATCCTGCTGATTGTATACACTGCCAATCTGACTCTGGATCTTTAGTTGACTCCACCAAGTGCTCCTGACTGAGGAGCAACTTGTGCAGAGATTATTGCTCCTTTGCTGTGGAATATTTAGGGGGGAAAACTAAAATAATGCAAAGCCAAAGATCAGTAGATTTGCCTCATACAAGTGTATTTTTCAAACAATCAGTACATCAGCATATAGATCTGGCAATATCAGAATAGGTTCAAGGTCAGGGTACAGACTTGTATCTCTCAGTCCGCAGTTTGCTTGAATGCCTGTGTGCTGCCTCGGCCAACCTAGCTCAGTTTGTTAAGTTTAGTGCCTGTAAGTATGGGAGCGTCTCTAAGCTTGTGGTGCAACTGAGAGCAGAAACAATAGAGAAGGAAGGGGAAGGAACCTGTAGGCCCCGGAGAAAGAGTTGGGGCTGTCTTGTGATATTCTTCTAAACTGAGAAGGAACCAACAGTGAATCACCACTGTAAGAGCTTAGCAGAACTAGGGGTGAATTGCTGAGCAACAGGGAAGAACTGTAGTTGCCAGAGAGTTTTTGGAGTTCTTTGCTGCTGGCTAGGACAAGCAGAGAAGCCAAAGTCTGCATCTGTCTCTGTACAGTGATGTTTTTAGTCATTAACAAACAAAGTAAAATTGGCTATCCTGCTTTATTTGTGTGCCCCATCTAAGAATAGATGCACAAAAAAACCTGAATAATGGTGGAGGTGGGGGGGGGGGGACAGAGGAAAGTTACAAAGTTATTTCAGTTACACATAATTTTGCTCACACCCCATCTGCACTATACATTTAAAGCAGTATCATACCACTCTTCCAGCCAAAATGGGTCTAAGGATTGTAACCTCTAGTTTAAAGTAGGGTAAATTCCTAGTTTACATGCACAATCTAACAGCACCCTATTATTAAAAACTAGTGCTTTCAGAGTGGTGAAAGGGAGGCAGCAATTTGTGGGAAAAGATAGCAGAGCTAGGATAACATTAGAAAGGTTAAGAGGCCCCTTTTAATTTCTTATTTTCACCTTAGATAAATGTATTATGTCTCCCTCTCCATCATGATAAAGCACTCACACATTTTGCCAACCCATGGCTTGTTCCCTTTTCTGTCACTAAAAATAATTATGATTCTCAGCTTTTATGGATACTTTGCTCTAATTGTTCAGGACTGATGATTTACAGGGTCATGTACTGTCATTATCTTTGACAGCCATAGCTCTATGTGCTTACTGTTTTTATAGGATCCTTAAAACTTCAACGACTCAACAGAGCATGCTTTCCTGTTCTCTGTGCATTTCAAGTTTGTTTAAGTCGCTTAAATACACACTCTGGTTATCTTTGTGTTGCTTTGTTTATTGAATACAGAGTATCTCTGTAGCTCAACCAATGCAAGTGAAAGCAGGTTATATAACATGTTATAGAATAATGTACTTTCAAGTCATGATCCAGAAAGTCACAGGAGTAGAAAAGTTTATTTAAGAAACAGTTTTGCCACTTATGTATCCCCGGAAAAAGGGGGCATGCACCGCTGAAAAAGAAGATAAATGAGAACACAATTTTCATTAAAAATGCCACATGCTAATTTATAAGTATATATTCAAATTTAGAAATAATTACTAAAATGTAAATTTCAAAAAGGCAAGCCAATTAATTCCATTTCCAAATCACCTCAAATAAAAAAAAGATTTAATTAATTTTCACCACAAATCCATATCACTGTAAATCAGTTCCTACTCAATTAACCTATACCCAAATAGTTTGTTAAAATATTTGAGGCTATAATCCTATGTGAATTTACTTGGGAATAAGCCATAGGTGCATTACAGCAGAATCCTAACCGTGTCAATTCAGAAGTCAGTCCAATTTAATTCCTAGGTAAATGAGGTTAGGATTGCAGCCTTAATTACTTAATTACTGATGTAGCGTGGGAAACAACACCTGATAAAATTCTTCATTTTATGCAACTAAGGCTGCAATGTAAGGTTGCAGTCCTAAACCTTCTTACAAGGGCACAATTCCTAATGAAGATGACAAGAGTTACTTCTGACTACAAAATTAGACCAAAAAAGTTTGAGTAGCTAAATAAATGGAGTGGAATGGGGCAGGTAGTTTAAGCCTGTTCACAACTCAGTAGGAGTTGCCTCTGAGTAAACAGACAGCAGGTCAGGCCTATGGTGGTCAGATGAAAAGGGAACAGGGCTTCTACACCTTTAAGAGTTTTGTAGAACTGGAATTTCATCAGCAGTCGCGGAGGAAGCTGCTTGGCGGCCCGGGGAGCGGCAAACCTGGAGGCACCGGGGGGCGTGGTTTGCGTCATGACGCATGTGCGTTTCGCAACTTGCTCGGGGTTTTACCTGGCGGCGGGGCTCGGCTTGGGCGTTGCGGGGCGCACCCAGTGTCGCCCCCCCCATCGCCCCCACCTTCCTACGCTACTGTTCATCAGGTGTAGCTTTCATCTTGCCATCCTAATCAGGCTGCAACCCATCCCAAAAGCAACCAAAGGCCAGCTTTACAGCACTGTCAAACAGCAGTCCTTTTCTTGGACTTCAACAATTTAAATGTTCTTCCATCTAAAAATATCTATCCAAACAGAAAACTAGTATCCCAGGAGATAGAGTGCACTCTTCTACCTGACATGTGCTTTGTGTAGGGAAGACTTTCATTTTTGTTTGTGCTGGGATTTGGGGAAGGGAGATATATTCTACTTTGTCCACACCCCAGTGACAATTTTATTTTATTTTTTACTAACGGACAGAGGTCTCCAATGCAAGCCTTCTAATATTGCTGCCTCTCAGAATAAACATTTATTTCTCTCAAAGATATATTTGCTACCTCACATGTCTCACAACAGACGCTTGGCATCAATTTTCAAGTCTACAAGTTTATTGTCTCCTACATTGTATTTGTGTCACGATTAAGGCTGCAGTCTTAAATGCACTTAGCAGGGAGTAAGCCCTTTGACTGGAATGGGCCTTTTTCTGAGTAGATATACATAGAATTGTTCTCTAAATGAGCAAGACTTAATGAACAGGAACTATTCAACCACTTATCTGTTGGATCAGATTCCCACCCAGCTCAGCTCAACATGGGAGTCATCCAGGTTCATAGAAAGTAATGTTGCATGGCCAGGCGAAGTCCCCCGTACCCTGGGGCAGCCCCTGAGGGAAATAACGACTCGTGACAACGTTCTATGGGATTAAATTGGCCACAACTTTATTAATATTCAGGTGTAGGAAGACCTTGGCTCAGGCATTGGGCGTTTATCCTTCCCAGCCCCCCAGCCAGGGTTCTGGGTAACTTCAATGTGAGAATATGTTTTAAGGTGCTCCTGCACCTGTTTGCTTTATGTTTTCTTTAAGGTAACCTTCCGCACATCGCAAGGAAGGTAAAGGATCCGGTAGAAGGTTTGCTGCCTGGATCCCTCCGCGCTGGGGGCAAAGCGCGCCAATTTAGCCAATGTAACGGTCAGTTGGGAGTTTCCCGCCCAGAAACTAGCCTAGAAACAACGTTGTGATTGGTTCATGTTAATGTTGTGACGATGTTTAACTTCCTAATAAATAGCCTCTGCTCTCTGTAGCGTGTGTGGAGAACGCGCAAGACAAGCCAGAGAGAACATCAGTGCGAGACAAGCCAGAGAGAAACCGAAAGAGAAACCAAGCCGCACAGAGCAGTTGAGAGCTTCTTCACCATTGACTGCAGTCTCTTAGTCTTTATTTCTTTTATTTCAAAAACGTTTATTTGGCCTTCTAAGTTTTGGCCACTACTTAGCTTAGCCTATCTTTCCTATCCGGAAACCTCCGGAACCTTCAGAAACCTTCGGAAACCTTCAGAAACCTCCAGAACTCACGACAACTACCTTCAGATCATAGCCAGCAGACCCTTTCACGGCCAGTGGGAGCAGGAACTCCGGGATTACTGGTCGTCCCATCTGCTGGCTATCCCCACACTTCAGGGTTATCCAGCATGATTGGGAAGCAGGCTAGTCTGGAGAACATATGTTCAAGCAGATAGCCCGCCCCCCCTTTGTTCGCTGCCGCTAGAAGGGGAGGGCAGTGATGACCCTGGGCGTATGGTCAATGCCTCCCCCTGAGACCCCTTTAACGGGAACCCTGTTATCGCCACCGCAATGGGGGCGGGGGTCACCACCCCACGCCCCCCCCATCCTGTAAATGGCTAAAGGATTCCGCCCAAGGCCTGCAACCGCCAAAGTTGTGACGAATTGCTATGGGAAAGGCGAAATCTGCCAATGCAGGGAAATTCCTTTCCGGCCCTTTAACAGCAACCTTGTCATAGCAGCGCCTGTGTGGCTGTGGGAAAAGGTGGTTAAAACCTGCAAAGTAAGCGTCAATTGAGGTAGTGGAGGGTGGGGAAGCTCAGAATCCTTCAGCCACTTCCCAGGTATGACTCAGTCTCTATTGTGTGTACTGTATAATCCCTCCCTCTACCTGGCCAATCCCCCTGGCAACACCTCCCCAGCCAGGATTGGGCGGCTGCTAGAGTAGGTGGAGTCCACAGGTATCCCAACCTGGGAAGGTGAAGTCAGACCAACTGCCAGGAGCTGCCACCGTGATCCAATGGGTCCACTTACGACCTCGCAACATGCGCACCCCATTTGATGTGGGGAAACGCTCATTCTGCTTTTAAAACAAGGAGACTTTGAACCAAGGGTGTGGAAACCGTTTTAGCCACATTGCCTCATGAGGAATCTTCCGTGAGCACATGCTAGTGGTGGGCAGGGCCTGAGGCAAGAGAATATGGTTGAAACAATTAATGCCACTCTAAACTTAACGTAATAGGCTACATTCCAGGCTACGTGAAAGGCAGACATTCTGTACACCTTTACTCAAGCAAGAGGCACATTCCATTTCAAGCATACATTCCAGATAGGCATGTGGTGCAGAGCGAGGCCTGTAAGAAGCATGACCAGGAAATCAGTTGCAGCCTAGGGAGAGGCCTAAGAGCAAGATGGAGAGACTAGGAGACTCACAAGGAGTTTGGGCCTGAGGTCCCTCCTCCATACTTAAAACTCTTCATGACTATGCCCCTGGGGAGGAGTGCCTCAAGCTGTCGCGGGCCCTTCGCCCTGTACAGCCCACCCCCGGACGTTTTACGGTCTATGAGTGCTGCACCAACGACAAACAGTTCCCCCAGCTGCAGCCCTTCAGACTACTAGCTGGATCCTGCTTACTTCATTCACCACAGACGAGGATATTGTGAACTAAAAAGATGTTTATTGCGTACAAAGCTTGTGGTTGCTGATAAAATAAAGGTTGTTCAATGAGCTTATAACAGTTGTCCTATACCGGCCTAATACCTCTAAATATTACTGGCCTAATACCTCTAATAGTAAACTAAATATCAATAACAATGCGTTTCACAATCTCTTTATCCTCTCTGCTAACATCCACCTAAGACTCTAAACTCCCAGCTCTATCTCTTGACTCACACTTCAACTCCCCGCACTTAACTAACTCCTCCTGCCCACACTTCAACTCTCTTACTTCAACTCCCTACTGACCACTGGGAGGGGTGTTTTATACCCAGGTTGAGCCCGCCCCTGAGGGTTCTAACTGTCAGAGAAGTTAACCCCTACCTGGCATGAGGCTAGTTCTCCACATACCTCCCTCCTTTTTAGGTTTGTATCAGAGGAGTTACTAGCCAAAGTATCCCTCTGATACAAACAACATTTTAAACATCACTATAGACATTACATAAACAAACATTTTATAACTCTTACCTATTTTACCTAACTATAGCATAAACAGTTACATCTTCAGTAAAAGTACATATAGTTGTGAACATTATATACAATAGTTCATGCAGTATTAGGTTTTTATTACAAGAAAAACCGTAACTGTCCATTAACCTTTGTCTTTGGGTCTTCATGATAAGGCGTCTGCGATGATGTGTAGGATCCTTTCACGCTCCTTATCGTCCTTAACCGTCGCAAGAAGTATCTTTCTCGGGGCACCAGTCTTTTCTCTGCCAAACGTGATGGGATGTAAGCTGTCTTCCCTGGCCAGATGACACAGTCCCATTCCGATCTCTGCACTCGAGGCGTCTGTAACGATTGTGGATCCCAAGCTGGGTAGAGTCCTTATTTCTCAGGGTCAAAAGCTCTCTTAGTTCAACCTCTCCCTCCTTCAGGATCTCTGTTAAATGTTTAAGCTTGCAGACTTGTACACACATCTCCAGGTCATCATAAGCTGCATATAAACTGGTTGTCTGGCTTTTAAATGCACTGGGAACTATTTTCAGAAGTTTGTGGATATCTTCTTTTTTAGTCAGCTTGCTGAAGCTTTCTAGACAAGCGTGATCACTTAATAAAAGTAGGCTAAAAAGCTCTGATTGCTTACTGCTCCTAGCAATCTCTCTTGTTGTCAGTTCATCTTTGGTCTGTATTGATTTATCAGTTCCCACTTCGAGCAATTTTAAGACTACTTTTGTATGCCTTTGACGTGGTAGCCCTGTTAATGCTGTGTAACCACATTCATTTTGGACATTTATTTGTGTTGCATGAGCAGCAGGGTACCCATCTTCCCACCACACAATCTCTAGTGTAGGAAACACGTTCACTTTCATAGAAAGTCGATAGGCCCCCATGCCAGCTATAACTTCCAGTACGTCTTTCTTTCTATCTTTCCAACTGATGAATGGTTTATCGTAACTATGACTAGTTGTTCTAACTGATCTCACAGATAGGTCACTGGTCATATTGCAGGTAGACACTCCTTTACCAATATCACAGGCTTTTTCAACAACGTGACTACTGTAGTCTAGATTGGGTTCATGGTTTAGTGACTGGGTTGGGTTTATCATATTCTTATGCATGACCCGCCTCCCGTCACCATGCTGAATTATATCGTTTATATCATTCATTTTTGAAATGATCTTACAAGGACCTTCCCATGTCAGTTGTAACTTGTCACGGTTTACTGGTCTGATTAATAAAATATCTTGTCCTGGCTCAAAAGATCTCTCATGTGCTTTCGTTTTATCTTGCCCATGTCCTTGTAATTGGCAAGTATGGCACGTTCGACAAAATAACTTTATTTGCTTGCCCATCCCAGGCCAAAAGAAATTTTGGGACACCCTTTGTTTGGTTCTGGTGATTCCCAAGTGACCTCCAAAGATACTGCCATGTGCATGTTGTATTATCTTGGTTCTAAATTCAGTAGGTACTATCAGTTGCCTGTGGATCTCATTACCCCCTCTATTAGGCTTTAAAAGAATCTCCCTGTATAGCAACCCATTGTTGACTATAAACCGCTCCGGGCTTTCAGGGGTTAATACTGTATTCACGGCTGTGGCTTGAAAATATTTCTGTAAATCTGTATCTAGTTTCTGCTTGGCTGCAAAACTAGCTGCTTGACTATTTGTAACTGGCATTATACTTGTATCTTGTGTCAGTTCAGCAATTGTATCAGGCCTTTCCTCCTGAGGTAACTGTCGCAGTTTTTGTGCCCTAGTTATTACAAATGCACTCTGTACATGGTCAAGGAGATCCCACCCGATTAACATTGGAGCTGGGATTTCTGGTGAAACTGCTACTTGCCATTTTCCAGACCATTGTTTATATGTCAGATTAACTAATGCGACTGGCAAGATTTCTGGCTGTTTTGATATTCCTTTTAAACTGATTGTTTTGCCTTTAATAAAGTCTTCTGGCTTTAACAAATCAGGATGTACAATACTAATCTGAGACCCTGTGTCTTTTAAGCCTTTATATGGTTTACCATTCACCCAAATTTCTTCTCCTGTTTTGTGTAATAGCATGTCATCTTGTTGAATTATATAGCACCTCACAACTTGGGCCACTGGTAACTCATCAGCCTCTGACTGGGCCTCGGTTGCCGTGGCAACCATGTTGGCAGTTGGCTCTGTCTCCACAGTTTGGACACAATATGTCTGCTTCTGAGGGATAGTATTTGCACTCTTAGTTCTGAGTTCAGTTCTACAGTCCACCTGTCGATGGCCTTTTCTCCCACATTGCCAACAGATTAATTCAGGCCTTTTACCCTCACTATATTTATTTACTTTTCCCTCAGTCTCCCCCGTTGTCATAGTCGTGTTATGGGGAACATTTGCATTGGCGGGAAAAATTTTCTTGGCAGTTTCTGTGGTAAACTTTGTGGGCGGTTGCATTCTCTTAAACTTATTTGTTTCCCACTGTTTGTCCTTATATTTTGGGGCATCATAAGCGTGTTCTCGGATTTCATTTATTTCATCTGCCAGATTAGCAGCTTCCAGGATGGTTTTAGGTCGTCTTTCTTTAATTAAATACTTCAGATGGGTATTAATCGTGTCATAAAATTGTTCTAATGCAATCACCTCTTTTATTTTTGCCACAGAATCAGCACCCTCCTGTTCTAGCCACTTGTTTAAATAATTTGTAGTTTTAGCTCCTAGTTGAGCAAATGTTTCCTCACGCACTTTTGTTATTGTTCTAAATTTTTGTCTCAGTTGTTCTGCAGTAATTCCGAATCTAACATAAACCAACCGTTTAAATGCTTCAAAATCTTTAGATTGATCAGATGGCATTTGAGAATAAATCTCTGTTAATGTTCCACTAATACGAGCTCTCAGTATTTGCATTTTCTCCTCATCTTTTACTTCAAAATCTTCGCAAGCCCTCTCAAAAGAAATGATAAACGCTTCAGGATCGTCTTTATCTTTGAAGTCAGGGAATCTTTTTAAATCCACCCTGCTAGGATTTTGTGTGGAACTATTGTTGTTGTTTCTATTATCTACAGCTGATAATTCAAGTCTTTTCATTTCTAGTAAATATTCTCTTTCCTCCCGTTCTCTTTCTCTCTCAATATTTAAGGTCATTTCTTTCTCTTTTAGTTTCATTTCTTTCTCTTGTAGTTCTCTTGCCTCTCTCTCTCTCTCTCTCTCTCAATATTTAATTCTCTCTCTTTTGCTTCAGCTTGTAATTTTTTCTCTCTTTCCTCAGCTTGCAATCTCATTTCTAATTCCTTCAGTTTATATTCTTGTTCTAGCTTCCATTTCTCAAATTCCTCTGAGGCTTTAAAACTCGTCCCCTCAGCAGGATTTTTGTTAACTGTTTCAGTACTGGTTTCTTCCATCTGGGAAACCCCATTTTCTTCTTCAGAGCTTTCTACTTGTGAGTCCCTAAGAGCTGTTTTAGTCTTTCTAGGTGGCATTTTCTATTTATTTGGTGGTATTATTTCTGTACTTAAATCAAGGATGTTTCAGTTAAACTATTTCTTCAGGCTCAGTTTCCACAGTTTAGGTCCAAAGTCACGCCTAAAGTTACCTCAGTGCACTTTGTCCAGCGTACTTTTCCGACCTCTCACTATAAACCTTTCTGCCTGAAATAGTTTCAAACGCAAAGTATCTTTGTAACTCTCTCACAATCTCACAGTCTTAGGCGCTATCACACCACACCCTAGGGCTAGGTAATTCCTCTCTGAATTCCCCTTCTCCCTTTCCAGGTGTATGCGATCCCCTTCCTGACTAGATTGTAGAGTCTCACTGAAGTTTGCTTAAATCCTCTTTAAGCCTCACACTTCACACAATGCGTCACCCTTAAATCCTTCTTGTACCTTGGCACTTCTTGCCAACACTTTAGATCTTTGATCTCAACGTGACCACCACTTTATGACTATCTTTCGTCCCGACGCTGCCACCACTTTAATGTCGCGGGCCCTTCGCCCTGTACAGCCCACCCCCGGACGTTTTACGGTCTATGAGTGCTGCACCAACGACAAACAGTTCCCCCAGCTGCAGCCCTTCAGACTACTAGCTGGATCCTGCTTACTTCATTCACCACAGACGAGGATATTGTGAACTAAAAAGATGTTTATTGCGTACAAAGCTTGTGGTTGCTGATAAAATAAAGGTTGTTCAATGAGCTTATAACAGTTGTCCTATACCGGCCTAATACCTCTAAATATTACCGGCCTAATACCTCTAATAGTAAACTAAATATCAATAACAATGCGTTTCACAATCTCTTTATCCTCTCTGCTAACATCCACCTAAGACTCTAAACTCCCAGCTCTATCTCTTGACTCACACTTCAACTCCCCGCACTTAACTAACTCCTCCTGCCCACACTTCAACTCTCTTACTTCAACTCCCTACTGACCATTGGGAGGGGTGTTTTATACCCAGGTTGAGCCCGCCCCTGAGGGTTCTAACTGTCAGAGAAGTTAACCCCTACCTGGCATGAGGCTAGTTCTCCACACAAGCTACTGACTAGATTTTGGCTAACAGTTCGACACTATCAGTTCCAGGTGGCCAGCTGTATCACCTTGCTTCCACGCTATTTCAGATGAGCTGCCACAGGCAAAGTTGGAGAAGGAAGTCTTCTCCACATGGAGTGGAATACTTCCATTGTTTTCTGTTAATCTAACACAACTAAAAAAACTTAAATAGTAAGGAACTATCATAAGTAAACTCCTGCCCACCTAGCAGTTAAAGCACGTCAGAGTGCAAGTAGATAAATAGGTACCGCTCCAGCAGGAAAGTAAATGGCGTTTCCGTGCACTGCTCTGGTTCGCCAGAAGCGACTTTGTCATGCTGGCCACATGACTTTGAAGCTGTACACTGGCTCCCTCAGCCAGTAACGTGAGATGAGCGCCGCAACTCCAGAGTCGGACACAACTGGACCTAATGGTCAGGGGTCCCTTTACCTTTACCTATCACAAGTAAAAGACTGAGTACTGAGACCCCCAAGATAATAGCTAGATAAGCTGGGCCCATCCCAGCTAGGTTGGGTTCCCCCGCCCCCCGCCCCCTCCTCTAAATTCTAACACACAACAAGGCTTTCTCCATTGAGAATTATAAAAAGCCCCATGTCTTTATGGACATCCATCTGGCATAGGAGGCCAAGGGGATTCTGGATCACATCTGTCAGCTATAGTCCTTGTTATTCCTTCATCTGCTATTCTTGTTACTGGAATGCCTTTCACACAGGTCTTCATGTGATTAGGAATCATCCAATAAAATGAGCTAAAATTGGTTGTAAAAAAATACAGACAACAAAAACAGTGTGTGTGTGTGTGTGTGTGTGTGTGTGTGTATTTATTATATATTTATTTATATGTATATATATATATATACATACAAATAAACATCCAAGGCTGAGACCTTTAAAAACCATCCAGTTGGAAATACTTTTTGGAACAAAATGGCTTCATTTGTTTATTTGTTTCTGAAAGTATGAATTGTGGACGCCTGCTGTATCTCAACATGGATGATGTTCCACAAAACAGAGACAGCCACACGGAAAGTCATGCTCCAAATTGCTGTACAGTGGATTTCTCGTATTTTTGCCAGGGTGCTGCTATCCTTACCAATGGGGGATTCTGATTATTTTTTCCACATGCACAGAGTGTACTTCCTTCTTTCTTAATTAACCTGCTGTACCTATAATTAGAGCAGTTAAACTATAGATTTTCCTCAGGCTTTATTGGTGAAGTGGGGATGCTAACTGGCATTAATGATTGTGACTACAGAACAGGGGAGGGGGAGCATTTAATTAATATGAAGTACAAAGGTGTAATCTTGTATGTATTCAGCCGCCACCACAATGTAGACACCATCTCATTGTTTCTGTGTGAGTGGAATCATGTGATTTAAGTGTCTTGGATTTGTTTGGCATTCTTCCAGTATTTATAGAACTTGAGCAAGTAGGTTTTCTGTCTGTGTGGTTTCCATTTGTGTGTTGATTTTGTGTGTGTGATTTTGCTTCTGTGCTTAATCATAGGGATGCAGCATTATTGTGTTGTGGTCTGCTTCCAAACAGACCACTTTTTGTGGATGTGCGGCTCCTTTTATTGTTTTGTGTCTTGAGCTGTACCTTTATGGACCTTTGATTTTAAAAAAGGGTTTTCTTATTTTGTTAGGCTGCCCTTCAGCAAAGCTATTTGGGTAACATCCAACATGAATCAATATAATTATATAAAATTATGTACAATCACATGGGAGCCTAGGGCTTGCCGATCAGAAGGCCGGAGGTTTGAATCCCTGCGACGGGGTGAGCTCGGTCCCAGCTCCTGCCAACCTAGCAGTTCGAAAGCACGTCAAAGTGCAAGTAGATTAATAGGTACCACTACGGCAGGAAGCTAAACGGTGTTTCTGTGTGCTGCTCTGGTTCGCCAGAAACAGCTTAGTCATGCTGGCCACATGACCCAGAAGCTGTATGCCGGCTCCCTCGGCCAGTAAAGCGAGATGAGCACTGCAACCCCAGAGTCGTTCGCGACTGGACTTAACAGTCAAGGGTCCCTTTACCTTTTTTATGTACAATCAGACTTAGACAAACAGCTGAGCAGAATAGCAGCATTCAAATCCAACATAAGATAAAACTTCAGCAATGCAACTTTTGAGTTTTATTGTCTGTCTTGGTGCCCAGAATTGTCTTTGATAATGTGAAAGGCACTCAAGATCATTCAAGTTCATATGAGTGAACCTGGTGCCTCCAGGTGGTGTGGAATACAACTACCATCATTCCTGACATTTGTCTATGCTTGATGGGGCTTCTGAAAGTTGTAATTCAAAACACCTGAAGTGTGTTTAGCTTGTTGAAGGATTATATGTACCCCGGTTGGTGATGAGGACTCTAGCTCCTGGGCCAGTGGCTATGCTGACTGATGGGAGCTGGAGTCCAATAGAATTTGGAGGGCCACAGGCTCCCCACGTGTGGAGTGGAGTGGGGGGTACATCTTACTCTCTGTGGGAAATGGGGCAACCTACACAACTGCATAAGTAAGAAGACTTGAAAAGATTTCCTGAACTGGAAGATTTGAAGACACTTACCGGTATCTGACCAATGTGACACTTGGTTAATGAGTCGTTTTTCCAGTGTTCTTTTTATCTTCTTTATTACAATGAAACAACCACCAAAAAAATAATAATGTAATGCTGTTTCATTTTTCAAATCCTTTTGGTTTGATATCTTTTTTTTGGCATGCCTCTTATACATGCCATTTTCTGTCTAATTAAATAATAATTCTAACCTCACTTGTGGCACATCAGATTTTGAAAAGGCACACTGAGGAATAGAAACACAGTCTGACAGCCCCTCTACTGGTTTTTCACTGACAAATGGTGGTGGGGTTTATATATATATATATATATATATATATATATATATATATATATATATATATATAAAGATTCAATGTCTTGACTACAAAACAGGATGAAGTAAAAGTTATACAGTATGTATTTGTCAGCCACTTCACAGAAATTTATTTCTTCAGTTATTCATCGCATATACAGGCAGGCCCCATTTACGTGGGGTTTGTGATCCGAGGCACCATGTACATTAGTGAAATCACGTATAACTGAAACCCATTGGAAAAAAACCTGCAAACACCCTGCTCCACTCCGCCCCCATTCTGCCCCCGTTCCACCCTTTCAGTGATGTTTCAGTGATGTCCTTATGATGTTTCCAGGTCACTTCTGGGTTTGGCTTGTTGTGTGTCTACACACTGAGCTTTATGGAAGAGTGGGTATTTGAACCCTTGTCTGTAAGAACATAGTCTGACACTCTAACCGCTATACCACACTGCATCTTTGCTCATTGCACCATGCTGTCATTGATTTAATGCTGCTAGCCAATACTATGCAAGAGTCCATTTGTAACTTTGTGTGTTTCTTATGCATCCATAATCCACTTTTCCTTTCTTTTTTGGGTGGGAGGTTATAAAAAGTGTCCTGACATTTTTTTAGATGCATTGGGTGATTTTAGATGTGTTTCCGCCTTGTTGTAATCCAGCACAAAGGCATGTCTAGAAGCAAAGCCACTACCTTCCAAGTAAACAGGGCTGTTATCAGGCTTTAAAGGAATAAAAATGGAAGCACCATTTCACTGTGCTATTAAACCACAGGCTTGTTGCTAAATGTGTAGATTTCAGAATTTCTGTTTAGTCAGAAAGGCACATTCGTGAGAACCAATGGGACCAGATCAGTTCTATGTTTTAGGCTGTGGTTAGAAATTAATCAGTTTCATGAGATTTTGTTGGCAGATATCTGTGGGAGGGGCTTTAGCTCAGTGGTAGAGCCTCTGCTTTGAATGCAGAAGACCCCAGGTTCAATCCCTGAAATCTCTAGGTTGGGTTGGGAATATCCCTTGCCTGAAAGTCCCGGAAAGTTGCTGCTGGTCCATATGGACAATACTGAACCAGACAGACCAATAATTTGATGTGGAACTTATTCCCTAATGGAGATTTTATGCCAATTATGTTTTGTTAAAAGGTTTGTATGTGTGACAATATGTTATTTCTCTTTACCTGGATTCTATTGTCATCTTTGCCTGGCATGGGTGGGCTCCAAGGGCTTGTCTATACTTCCACTTGTCCTGTGCCTAGAAAGCATGGGTCCGAGCCATTCTTTTGCTGGACCCATGCTTTCTAGGTACAGGTCCAAGTGGTTTTCCCCTTGCCCCACTCCTTCCCAGGGAAAACCCGCTCTTGCCATTTGCTCCGATTGAGTGCTAAAGAGTGGTTTTCCCCGGGAAAAAGCAGCAGGACAAGAGGAAGTGTGGCTAAGCCCTACCATCTTTCATTTGCCATGGCTGGTCTATCAAAAGAACTTACAACATCAATATATTTAAGAAATTTTGAGAATAGCTTACATTTTCTTTACAATAGAATACCTGCACTGTAATAAACCAAGAGCTCTCTATAGGTTATTTCCAGTAATTAGGAGATGCAGTTTCATAGTCATCTTAGAGTTCCTTAAAAAAGAATACATATGAAAGAATACATATTTAATTTCTTAATTGCACATTGACAGTCTATATTTTAACAGATATCCATCAAAATTAATTCTAGATTGACATGCTTTCTCAAGTCATTTTAGTACTATTCTTTTTTTGTGTTTGAACTACCATTCGGCAATGAATCAACATAATTATTGCAAGCTATTTATTGTGTTAGGCTTAATAACAGATTTGAGTTTACCATTTTGTTGCCTTTTTTGTACTCTAATGATCTCTCTTAGCTGTGCATCACAGAAAGTAATCTGTGTTGTGCATGTCAAGCCATTCATGTTAATGTTCAACAATCCAATAGGTTTTCTGTTTAAAAGGAAAATGGGGAATTAAACAGTTTTGCCATTTTCTATCCATAAACTGTTAAAGCATTTTTATTTTATTTTTAAAAAACAATAATGTGAATGGGAAAAAAGACCAACAAGAATTTACTATATCCTTTTTCCTTATTCCACATTGTGGTCCTGATCCTGATCCCACAGAAGTCAGTGGGGGATTTGCTGGCCCTCGGCTGTGGAATTGCCTTCCACCAGAAATCAGGAGGACCATGTCTCTTCCCTCGTGCCAAGTGAAATGTAAGACCCTCTTTTTGCAAAAGCCTTCCCTCTACAGCATTTTTGCTACTTTATACATAAAGGGCCTAGGACTTCTGCCCACAAGATAAAGGAAAGAGCATTCAAATCAGAAGGGAAAGATGTACAGTTTGGTAGCAACATGTTTGGGGATAAGGTTCACCACATGGTCTCACTGACTACTTTGTGTGATTTTGTAAACAACTTTCAACTATTGTAGGGGAGGGGAAAGAAGTTTGCTTTGCATTTTAAAATGAAACTACATAATTTGCACTTCTTGAAACAACATGCAAACTAAAGCTTAATTATCCTTAGTAAAGATTAACCTACAGAAATGCATTATATTAGAAACAGTTGTTTGTAAAAAAAAAATCCTTAATTATCCTTCAAAATTTGAACTTAATCAAATTTTGTGAAGCCGTTCTCCAACCAAAAAAGATATACAGAAATGCATATAATAGGCAGAAGTGTCTGTAAAAATGCATATATTAGTAAAGATTAACTTACAAAAATGCATTATGTTAGAAACAATTGCTTGTAAAAAAATACACACTTAAATGCTGATGAATTTTCATGAGGACTTTAATAATAATCTGTAACTGATATGGAAATGCAATAAATTGAAGTGAACACTGGAAAAATGACAAATTGAAGTTGACACTCCCATCCATTCCTGAACAGTAGGGATGGAAACCTTAGGTAAATAAGCTACAATGCTTAAGAATTTTCTTTATCCAACCCTGAAGCCAACATAAATCTTTCCATCAACATCTGTGTATCCCTTAGATATTTATTTTTACAAAGGGAGAAAACAATAGGACTGTGTTAAGAACCCCAAACTATATTGAAGGTTATTCTAGGCTAGAATTCTGGATTGTATGTGCCCAGTACACATAGACTGATTTTGAAAGTCTAAGGGCTCTGAAAAACCAGCAAGGTGGTCTAGATCTAGATGTGCAATCTGGGAATATTGGACAATAATGCAACTTACAAATACACATTTCTCATTTACTGTTACAGAGGCCCTAAGCTATATGATGGTTCTTTCCCCTATTCCATTGAGTAATAAGGGAATAAGGGAAGCTCCAATGTAAGATGTGATGATCTGATGAACTGCAGCCACTGTCTTGGTGCCACATTCTAAAAAAACATGACTTGTCACATTAACTCAGGAACATGGAACATGTGGCCCCCAGATGTTGTTAGACTCCCAACTTCCATAAGCCCCAGTGCTTAGCATGAACATGTGAGCTCCCATGGATTGGATTGGCATGTTGGGCAGTGGAATGGACTCCTTTGGAAGTTTTTAAGGAGAGGTTGGATGGTCATCTGTCAGGGATGCTTTAGCTGAGATTCCTGCAGGGGGCTGGACGAGAGGCCCACAGATTAGCTACCATGTTCAAGAGCAACAGAAAACAAATTTGCTGCGATGTCTATGTCAGGTTTTTGTTTTTTGGCCCAGCCGTATCTTTATCTCCTCCTGGCCCTATGGACCAATTGATAAAAATATGGATAAATGAATCTTTTCGCAATATTAATGCCATTCACCCCTGTCCCCCAAATCTAAACACCTGCAGTTTAGTATGAACTCATGGTCTCCAACCAAACACTGATGCACCTAGATCACTGGTCACCAGTGTGGCACCTGTGAGTGCAATGGTACCCTTGAGGCCATCGTCTTATGCCCTTGAAACCTTTGAACCTCATTTGGCAATGAGGTAGGTAAATACATTTCCCCTCCTCCTTGAAAAATAAATTGAGCTGAAGAAGGAACCTGCAAAAGTGTCTCTCTCTCCCCCCCCCTTCCTCTTTTAGCTTTCTGTGGCTTTCAAGGTTTATTCTTCTGAAGTGCCTAGAGCAGGTGATACTCACAAGACTCACTTAAGACTCCAAGTGCTCATGGGCCTAGAAATGTTGCTGACCTCCAACAGATGCATCACACACTGCCCCCCATTTAATATTTCCTTTATTAATATAGGCACATCATCACCACATGTCAAATTTGGCACCACATGAAAGAAAGATAAATATATGCAGAATCAAGGGTAAGATCAACCCTTCTTACTTAGAAAGTGCATTGTACTTTGTCAACATTAACTCATTTGGGCTGTCTAGTCAGCCTAAAATCAGTCCATTCACTGCCTTGTTTTTAGCCAATTACAGAGTTATTAAAATTAGTTATTTTATTAGTTAGTTATTAAAATGTGCAATGTGTTGTCCAAATCAGGAGATACACCCAAATATGCCTGGAAGCTTTGGGCACCATTGCATATTCAAATGTTTTGGTTACAGTTTTTCATTTTAATCTACTGCTCATCAAATAGTAATATAATTTGGTTAATGCTCTTAGCCCCAGGAGATAGCAGTATATAGTCTCTTATGATTATCTATATACATGTGCATAGTGATTTTATTTTTTATTTTTTTGGTAGCTGAAGCAGCTGAATAAACAGGCTAAATACAGAAAGCAAATGCTTTGGCAAACTTCACTAAATCATAAACAGATAAGCTGAAGAAAACTTTAACAGCAGGACTGTTTAAATAACAGTTTATGGACAGACTCCTTTTGGCTAAGCAACAGAACAGATCAGGTCAGATGCTTCTAGCAGAATATAATTATTACTGTTAAGCATACTGAACATGCTAGTCTCTTCAGATATAAGAAACCCAGGGCTTGTGCCAAGAAACCCTTGTGCCAAGCCAGACCAAGTCTAGCCCGGTATATACTAGGTAGGGGGAACCCTTGGCCCTCCAGATGTTTTTGAACTGCAATTCCCATCTGCCACAGCAAGCATGACCAATTACCAGGGATTATGGGGAGTTGTGGTTCAGCAGCCTCCTGAGGGCCAGAGATTTCTCACACCTCGTCTATACTGACTGGTAATGGCTCTCTTGGATTTCAGACAGGAGTCTTACCTAGCTTTACCTGGAAGTGCCGAAGATTGAACCTGGGACCTTTTGGATGCAAAGCAGATCCTCTATCACTGAGCTATGGTTCTTACTATTGCTCCTTTAAATTTCTAAGGAAAAATTATGCTCTGGGTTGCACTTTTGGGTGTGATCCCCTGCCATTGCTATTCCCATTATCCCATTAGCCCAAGGACACACCAATAAACATAAATAATATACAGCTGTTGCCTAGGGCTAAAAAATACTAACAAATTAATTTGTTATATTATTTGTATATAAAATGTGTGTGTGTTTATGTGTACACACACACATTTTTAATTTTATACACTTTTTTCTCCCACTGCTCTTGACTTTTAAGTGCAGCATGACACAATTAGATTGCGTATGTGAAGCTTTTCCTAGCAGAGAAATAAAGTGCTGGGAGAAGCTTCAAGTATTTCCTTCCTTAGCATGAATCCATAAATTCTGTCAACGCTTTTGAGAGAGCCATTTTTGTGTGTGGTCTCCAACAACCCTCCACATCTCATGTACAGAGGTCTTGAGACAGAGTCTAACTTGAGGTCACCTTAAGGCTCAGCTTTGGTTTTACTTGGAACCACTGAAGCTTCTTGCTGCTTCCAAGCATATCTGAAGCTCAGTACAAATTTGAAGATGAGGCCTCACTCTTGGAGGGGAGCAGATTTCATTTGTGATGCTGCCCTGAGACTTCCTACTGCTTCTTAATACCTTTAGTGCACAGCACAAAGTCAGAGATAAGGTCCCATCTCTTGATTTGTTCTGGGACAACCATTCATCAGATTCTCCAGAGACACATTTGCCATTGCCAGTCTGGTTGACTGCATTTGTGGATTCCTCAGTCGAAGGCAGGGTTGTTGGGGAGTGGGGGTGGCGGCAGCGCTAATACTATACATGTTTTATAAATGAACACTGATTGCATCAGGTTATTCTGACATGCTCCAAAATCTAGGCAAATGAGTAGTCATTAGTCAGTAGCAGCATGGATAATGGGTGGTGGAGCCACAAAGGCACCCTCTGAGTCACCCACATCATAGCAGTGGGTGGCAAGGTTGTGTGCGAATATAGGTGCTGGATATGTGGTAGCACCCCTGTTGTTGCAGCCATATGGCCCCAGCCTTGCCCAAGTAAGCAGCAGTGACAACAGTGTTGGGAACATTGCTCTGTGGCTCTGCTTCACCTCATGTGGATTTGCCTACACGTTTCTAGAATTACCCACAGCAGAGTTTTATCTGGGCCAAGGAAGAACGAATTGTTTCAATCAGTGCATCTCCACATGGTTAGACATTCAAGATTCCATTATCCTGTTATCTGTGTATGTGTATGTGTATGTGTGCATGTGTAGGATGTGTATGTGCATGTAATGTGTCAGAGAAATAGGTGCATACACACATATATAGCAATCGTTGTGTAACTCCTCACAATATATTGTGAAATACATGCGTCTAAAATTAAATTAGTTTACCATATGTGCTGCGGTCTCTATGTTTCATTCTAAGAGGGCTTTAAGACATTGCAAACAAGTGACCTGGCAGCCAACTGTGGAAGATGCCAAGCTAGCAGCCGGCAACACTTTGGTGAAAAGTCCAAACCCACTCTGAGAATGTGTTCGTTTACCATCCAAAGGATTAGGATCAGGCTGTAACTGTGTTGAATAGAGTTTTGCAGGAAAACACAACAAAATTTCATATGCAATTGGAACACTTAATGTTTTGCCCCTTTTCATACTTGGGAAGTTTAGGGGCATCTGCTTCATAAATGCTTCTTGCCCCCAAATCTATTCTTGGTGAAAATTCATTCTCATGTTTAAAACGCATCATTGAGAAATGTTAGCATGGGCAGAATAAACAGCACTCTTTAGATTCTTATCATCAAAAGTCTTTGTGACATTTTGTCCCTTCTGTTTGTGTATATCTAGGAATCTTACGAACTCTGATACTGCCTTTTCAAAATTCCTACAATGATGAATCCTGCACAGCTTGAGATCATGCATGTGCTGTGTTGTGGTCAGATAGACATGTCAGAGTCTGGAAAAGACACACTAATATTGCATGGATTCCAGCTTATGTTTATTGAAAACTGCATGCTGATGCCAAAAGGAGCATTTTATACTGCTATCCTAAACATATTTACCTGGGAACACAATAGGACTTACTTCTGAGTATGCATGTCTAGGATTGTGTTGTTTATAATGGCACATACTCTAGGGCAGTCTTCTTCAATCTGGTGTCCTCAGATATTGTAGGACTACAATACCCATCATCCCTGCCCATTGGTCATGCTGACTGGAGCTGATGGAAGTTGTAGTTCAACAACATGTAGAAGGCACCAAGCTGGTGAAAACTGCTCTAGTGGACATGTATTTCATTTAGGCAAAAGGTATTTAAACCTCAGGGTGTGTTCTTTCTTGTGCAGACATTAATTTTGCTTTTACAACATGCTTCTCTGTCTTCTTTCCCTAGGCATTTCCTATTTAAGCATGGATCTGGCTCGTCAGCTATCTTCAGTGCCGCCAGTCAGAATTACCCTTTAACTTCCAATACTGTTTATTCGCCGCCTCCCAGGCCACTTCCTAGAAGTACTTTTTCTAGACCAGCTTTCTCTTTTAACAAACCTTACAGATGCTGCAACTGGAAGTGTACTGCCTTGAGTGCAACAGCTATTACAGTCACACTGGCTTTGCTGCTTGCCTATGTCATTGGTAAGCTTTGTGTTTCATTTTGGTGTAATTATATTATTTTTTACTTAATCTGCTTGTGTGAGTATTATGCAGGGCAATTAACAGCACAATCCTAACTGTATTTAGTCCCATTGAGTTCAGTGAGGTATACTCACAAGTAAGTTTGTGTAAGGTTACAGCTAGGGATGGAAGGCAGCATCATTTTCCATTCTGCCCAGTATTTGTCATGTGCAGCATTGTTTAATTCCACTGCAGTTCATCTTCTCCCAAAACTTTGTCATTACTCTCCACGGCTGAGAATTTATGCCCACGGTCCAAACTAGCAGTTACTAGAGTAGACCCACAGAATAAAAATGGCAGATATGGGGCAAGAGGAGGAATGGGAGTGGGGAGTTAAAGGAAGCAAACAACAACAACAACAACAACAACAACAACAACAACAACAACAACAACAACAACAAGAAATTGGGACCAAATCAGGTGTTTTCATGGTGGTTAGAGATTTATACATGAGATTTCACAATTCCAACAATTCCACACGAGGCATCCTCATCCATCAAGCACCTGCTTACGTCTAAGCTTCTCGTCCATTGTTGGATAGGTATTGTTTCTTCCAATAAAATTAATTATATGCAAAATTATACATAAAAATGCATATAAAGGAATCAAGCTCAATGCAATGAAGTATTTCTGCAGACAAGTGGCAGCACCTTGCAGCCTGACCGGAGAGGTAATTTACGGTAATTTAGGCTATATGCAATTATTGCCTTATACTCTGGCTTTGGACCCTACCTCCACATAAGATGCAATTCCACTGTGCATCGTGAACAATATTTTCCACCTTTCCCTGGCCGCAGGGAGGGTAGCATTGTGAAGGGTGGATGGGATTGGGGGAAATAGTGGAGGGCATAAAGCAGTATCAGGGTTTTCCATAATAAATCTATTGTGAATATGATCCTTGAACTTAGGAAATTTGACCACCTGCAGTATGCAGTGTTGGAAACATGTGAAAACAGCTAGTGCAGAATCATTTATCATTGTAGATACAGTCTATGTGTGCTTTAGCCAAACCCTTTCCCTGTCTTTCATTGTTGTAGTTCTCCAGTTTCCTCCAAATTCACCAATTTCCCCTAGTTAAGGGAACCGTTCTTCTGTTGCTTGAGCTGATATTAAGTTCTATCAACAGGATATTTATTTGACAACAAGAGTCAGTTTGTATTCCTCCTTT
This sequence comes from Lacerta agilis, assembly GCF_009819535.1. Lineage (NCBI taxonomy): Eukaryota > Metazoa > Chordata > Lepidosauria > Squamata > Lacertidae > Lacerta > Lacerta agilis. The sequence continues at coordinate 25,580,613 of NC_046331.1, forward strand.
TTTAGTTACATTTGTGCATAAGGAACTGGCTGCAGGAATGGTCCTAACTTTGGTTGCCACTTAGCTTTGGTCCAAATTCAGGTTCCAGAGCTTAAAATGGTGGAGGAGGGATGCACTGAAGATTTGCCTGCAGTGTACCTGCATGTGGGGCTTCCTCTTCAGGAGATATATGGCAAGGCTTCCAATTGAAGGGACACTTCTAAATGCATTCAATCTTATAACCTTCAGATTTTCATGCTTGACATTTGATGGTCTGAACAGACCACATTTGTCGGGGTATGGTTGCTGGAGCTCCTCGTGCACGGCCTTGGATTGGTTATGCACGAGGTACCAGTTGCGGGGAAAGTGGCCAGCGTTCCGCGTGCTTTTGAGCACGGTCGCCGGCCAAGCCTCACAGTCTGAAGGATGATGAGTAAGCCAATTGAAGACTCTGATGGTGTGTGAGTTCCTAGTTGCCTTCTTTAAAGAACGTTGCCTCGTGAAATAAAATTTGTACCCTGACTCTGAATAGGCGGACCGATTTACAGAAAATTAAAATTTTACTTTACTCCCCCGTTAACCCCAAAGGAAGACAGACACCGGTAGTATCTTTAGTGGCTTCGGCAGAACCCGCGTAGGCTCGTCCCCTAAGCTAAGTTCTCCTAAACTTAAAGACCCTGCGCGCCCAATCTTCCGCGAGGCTAACTAAATAAACTAAAACCGAAATATCTTCCGCGGGCCTAACCCTAGGCTAACCTAAAGAAAACCTAACTAAGGCTAAACCGAATGATCTTCCGCGATCTAACTCTAACTAAAGAAAAACCCATCCAACCCGTCCAGCCCGCTCCTAGCCCCTTAAACTAAACTTGACTTCAACTAAAACCCAACTAAAAAGAACATAAGAAGAACGTGCGATCTCGTGCTACTCTCTCCCTGCCTAAGCGGGGTGCCTCTGCCTTTTATTAGGGAACAAACGTGACATCATCATAAGTACTTTAACCAATAAAATCACTGTTGCTGCCCTCCAAAAAGGCGGGAAGCAAGTTTAACGCTCATTAACAACTTTGAACATGACCGGATCTACAAAATAAAGGCGGATTAATCTTGTAAGTGAATCACACTATTCATTCATGCTTTCACTTTCACTTTTGCGCGCAATTATACCAAAAGTAGACCTTAAAAAACCCATAAAATAACCAATAAATTATGAATCCATGGCGGATCCGTGAAACGTATTCCGACACACATTCATTGCAACATTGTGTGCATGCCCCTGCCATCCCTCTATTCAGGCAAATGAATAGGACATTTGCAGAAAAGTAAACATCTGGAGGCAGAGGCATATGGTTTTTCCAGCAACAAATCATAGGGGTCCTTTCTGCTGTCTGCGTTTTGATAACTTACAACACTACGTGTTAAACATAACAGCAGTGTACATTATATATTGGACTAAACATATCATGTTTTATTGCAGTAAGTGTTACCATTATTTCAGTAATGCATAAATACACCTCCATACTTTATAGGGCAAAACTGCATTGCATCTTTCTGCAGATGTTTAAAGCAAGAACCTTGTTTGTAGTAATAATGAACCAAGGTCATTTAATCCAAAATTGTGATTGTCCCCACCTCCACCTCCACAGCATGGTGCTGGCTGGGGCTGAACATAGTCCAAAAGGTCTGGAGGGCACTGGGTTTGCAAGGGCTGCTTTAAGACAAAACAAAGGAGCTTCTGCAAACTTTTCAGCTGGATCAGAAATCAGCTACTGTAGGGTTCACTCATACAGCAAGCCATGGTAGGTCACAACAGAGTCTGAAAAAACAAGTTTCAATGTGCAAGATTAATTAGGTTCCCATTGTTGTTGATGATGATTATATTATTGTTATTGCAGTGCTGTGCTTCATCATCTTTGCTTTGTTCATAGGCTCCAAAGGAGAGCATCAAAGGGTTGGTCATTATGAATTGATCCGTAATTAATCATTTGCTCACACCTTCGGAAATCCTCATGCTAGAATAGAGGAGAATAAATAATTGTTAACTCAATTCATAGAAATAGAATAGATGCCAGGAGGATTAAAAGGGCAGACGCCTTATGGAAAGCAAAGCAGTATTTGTGGAGTGAAATGTCTTCTGTTGTATTCACACCCATGGGGATCCATTTGCCTAACCTTTACACTTCTATCTGCGAGCACGTTTCTTCACTGTCCTAGGCAGTATATGTTAGGTCTTCTTTTCCTGTCTTGTCCTCAGAACTGATTGATAGGTGTGGGAAGAAGATGCTGTTTTGTATGCTAGATGCTACTTGGTGCTTAACAAAGCCTCCTTGCTACTCTGAAAGGGCAAGCAAATGCCCTGTTGCTTCCTAATGGTTATCTAGTCCCTAACACTGACCAGCTCATCCTGAAAGGTCAAACTCTCCTTTGTATTTCAGATGGTGTCATCTTTCAAATAATGCCTGATGAATCAGTGAATATTCTAATTAAATAGAATCCATGGGGCTTGCAGAATTGTTACCTGGGGGGGGGGAGGTTAAGCCTTCTGTGGTCCCATCAAAAATCCCCTTCCTCCAACGTTCTCTTTGCATCAGGAGGAAAGCCTCCATTTATAACGGTGGACACTGTTCTTCCCTCTCAGTACAAATTGCATTGGGGAGGGGGGGATTTTTTCTACCCCTGGGGTCCTTGTCCTTCCCCTGTGGCTGATATTTTACATCAGAGTTGGAGAGCCTGAGGGGCCCAATTGCTGACCCTCAGAACTTTCCTCTGCTTCACACCCTGAGCGTGTTTGTGGGCTTCATTGTGTCCTTCAACTCTGATAATGTATCTTGTCTGGATGGAGGCATGGTCTGGAGAGAGTCCCAAGGAGCAGTTGGCACTGGAGACCCACATTTGACCCCTGTGTCAGAGGTTCCCCAACACTGATGTGGTGTTTGAAATCCACCATTCACTTGCACAACATTTTTCGTTTACTGGTTAGAAGAGCTGCTGAGTGAGGGGGGAGAAGCTACAAGTATGTGTAATAGCTCAGAGTCAAATATTTAAGAGTCAGTCAGGACATAGAATTGAAGTGCTGCAAAGGAACCCTGAAGATAATCTAGTTCAATCCAATCCCATAACTGAGGCGGGATTTGCTGTGCCTAAACTAAATCTTTATCCAAGCTCTTCATGAAAAAGATCCAGGAAAAGTAATTCTCCATCTTCCCTGAGCAACCTTACTCTATTTGGCTAACTCCTCATTTGGTTAAGATGTTTTATCTGATCTCAAATTACTTTCCTGTAGTTTAAATCCCTTTCATGTGTCTGTCTTGTGGCTGAGAGAAATTTGTCTCTCCTGTGGAAATCTTTTAAGCATTTTAATGCTGTGGATCTAACACAATCTTAAAAATTTGCCTTGGCTGGTAACACAAGTAGGAGTATGTCCTGCTAACAGCGAAAAAGAAAAGAAAGGAAAAGCCATTCTGTTAAAGTCATCACCTAATCTTAGTCAATTGATCATCTGGCTTTTGTTTGATTGACTGTTTGTATCGGGATACATTTTCATAAGAATAAAACAATCACTCTAAACTAAAAGACAGGCTTTATTTGAGCTGGATTGACACTTAATTCTACTTAGAGTAAACCCACTGAATTAGTCATTGATTTCTACTAAGCAGTTGGCTACTGTGAGAACAGGATGCTGGACTAGGTTTCCCTTTGGCCTGATCCAGTGGGATTCCTATGTCCTTGAGTATGACTAAGTCTGGATCCAGCCCATAATGTTTAGATGCTGTGCACCCATTTCAGAGCAAAGGTTACCTTAGAAGAAGCAGTTTTTTCCATTTTGTATGGCAAGGCACCTATAACCTTCTGTTTTCGTAAATACTTGTAATTTTAAATAATTCATTTTTTAAAACAACAACAACATGATCCGCTGCTATCCAATCAACCAGTAACGCTTTAACCAATCAAAAGATTTTCAGTGAATAAATCTGACTGGTTTAATCATCCAAAACTGCAATCATAAACACACTTACTGAGATGTTAGCCTAATTGATTGCAGTGGGACTCCCCCCCCCCCCAGTAAACCTACACAGGATTGCACTAAGTGGAACTTATTTCTGAGTACACCTGCATAAGGATTGTACTTTACACACCATATCCTATGCTTGGCAAAATGACCACCAGCAATGAGTGTTTATCCTCCACATACCTGTTAAGTGGAGCTGGAAATGAATTGCAGAGCTCAAACATTCTATGGATTCTACTGTAGGGCCTTTGAAATGGTGGTGCCTCATTGCCACATTGTCAGGATAGGGTTGTTGTTGTTTAGTCGTTTAGTTGTGTCCAACTCCTCGTGACCCCATGGACCAGAGCACGCCAGGCACTCCTGTCTTCCACTGCTTCCCGGAGTTTGGTCAGACTCCTGTTGGTAGCTTTGAACTCCATGGACAAAGACAACAGGATAGGGTTAGGGAATGCCAAAGATGGTGTAGGAATAGGCGAATCTGACAATTTCATTTTCTCCCAGTTACTCATTCTTTCCAGTCCCAAAGTTCAATTTTCCGCATTTCCACATCAGCTTGCAATATTTTTCCATTAAGTCCTCATGAAAATTCATCAGGATTTTATTGCTTATTTCTCCTAATACACACTTTTGTAAGCAATTTAGCTCATTAAACACATTTTTGCAAAGCTATCCCCCAAAACAATGCAATTGTGTAGGTTATTTTCACTAAAATGCGTGGTTTTTATGCAAGCATTAGTAAATGCTAGTTACTTGGCTAGAGGTGCATCGCTGAACTCAGAGAAGTGTGGATTTCAAGCAATTACTGTGTTTCAGTTCTTGTATTGTTTTGGGAAGTGCAACTTAGGTAGGCTCACCCTTAAATGTGAACTGAATTGAATCTCTCCCTCATCCCTAGTTGTTTGGCACTTAACTTTTTCACCAGGAGCTCCTGGATACTGCTGCAGGGTGGATAGTCACTTCAAGGCTGGGTCATGGGTGAGCCATGCGCTGAGAACCAGTAGCCATGGGAGAATCTAGTAATCAAAACCAAAGAGCAAGTCTGGAATGGAAACCAGGAGACAGGGCCAAAAAATAACCATAAAAATAATACAACCACATCAGAGTTCAGGAAGACCTTGTTGTTCAGACAAGACACAACTGAGGCAGGAAGCACTCTTATACCCCTACCCATCCATGGAGAATCCAGTGACCAGTAAGCAGTCTGTCCAGGGCATGGAGGTGCTTCACTGAGAAGCTGCCTAAACTACAAACAAAAGGCAGTTGTCTTTCATTTGTAACAACACGCAAGGGAGCTCCACACAGATCTGTCATCTCCTAACAAATCATCACTTGGTGCTTGATCCATGACTGGTCTTAGGCCTTTGAGCCTTAAGCCCAGCACCACTGCAAATATTCAATCATCCCAGCAAATAGCATAGGCTATAAGGCCATCATTGCATTTAATTTGGAGGAAAGCCCTGTGGATATATCCACAGAGTTTACTTCCTAGGAACTATATGTGGGTAGAGGTGCAATTGACAGTTAAGTGCTGAGGCGGCTGCATTTGCTGGTGTCCCTGAGTACACCCCAAAAGTGAACTTTATGTTGGGATACTGCAGGAATGGCACACTTGGAGAAAGGGTCAGTGCATATGTTTGCAAGGGTCTTCCTCACCTTGATGCTCTCCTAATGTTTTGAACTGCAACTCCCACAATCTGCAACTGCTGGCTATGTTAGCTGGGTCTGAAGGGAGTTGGAAGTGTGGCTGGGTCTGAAGGCCATCACATTGGTTTAGAACAATCACATTTATCCCAAAAAATGGGGAACCTTTGGCCCACCAGATGTTGCAGTGCAACTCTCAACACCCCTGACCATTGGCCATGTGTGCTAGAGCTCTCCAGAATTGTAGTTCAACAATATCTGGAAGGCCAAAGGTTTCCCACATCTGATTTATCCTGAAAGCTGAGAGCAATATACTGGTATATGTTTAAATAAATACATAGCCTTTCCCTTTTTAGTCTGATAACCATCCTGTGATATGGCTTATATCGGGGGATTGTTCTTGGCCCATACTTGCCTAATAAGATAATTATTGGCCCAAGGTCTTCCAATAAACATTGCTCTTCCTGTCCAACGTCAGCACCCAGTCTACCACACTGTACTGAATAGGCTGCCAGTGTTTAATTCAATTAGTTGCATAGCAATTAGATGAAAGATCTTCTTCCCAGTTCGTCTCAATAAAGGTCAATAACGGCAATGTAACCTTGTAATAATGGAATATCACAAGGGACCATAGCAGCTGAGCTATGCGAGGGGAAAATGTGCTCTGCAAACTAGAGCAACTTCCTACAGCTAGTGCCCACTAATTGTATTTATGAATCTTCTCTTCACACAAAAAAGCCCTCGATCAGCTCCTGCTTTCAGAAAGTTCTTCCTGATATTTAGTTGGAATCTGCTTTCTTGTAACTTGAAGAAGAGTCCCCTCCTCTCTGGGGTTTTCCCCAAGCAATCTGAGAGTGTGCCTGTGTGCCTGCCTTTGCTCCTCCTCCTTCATGCCTCTCCTTGTCCTGGGAGACCAGGGGGAAGAAGAGCTTGTCACAGCAGGAAAGGCAGACACCCATGGTTCTTCGCAAGCCTGTCTCATTTTACCTCTCATCTTCAGTAGTCTAGTGTCCTGTTCTCAGACTTGCCAACCAGATGCCTGTGGGAATCTTGCAAGCTGGCTGTGGGCAGAACTCCTCCCCTCGTGGGGTTTCCAGCAATTGGTATTCAGAAGCATTACTACCTCCAACTATGGCGGCAGAGCACAACCACCATGGCTAGTAGCTCTCTCCACCATGATAACAGGTATGCCTCACCCCCCGCCAAAAAATCTGAATAATTTCCTAATATAATTCACCTCTTTTTTGCACTTCATCAGATTCTCTTCACCATTTTGAGCCAAATGCTCCCAATGGAGAAGTTTTCTCCCTTAGTTGCTGGCAACTTTTCAGTAGTCCCTTGATGGCCTTTGGAGAAAGCGACACACTGTTTCAACTAGAATCTCCTTAGTCTTCTCTGTGGAATATGCTGTTTGCTATTTTATCTGTATTTAAAAACAAACAAACTGGAAAGTACTTCACAGTGTACATAGCTCAATAGTGGAGTAAACTCCCACATGATGGAGTGATGACTATCCATTTGGGTGGATTTAGAAGAAAACTGAGCTAACATTCTTCAAAGACATGTTGCACACCACCTGAATGAATCTTGTGCACCACAAGTTGGGAATTTCTGGATTAGACCATGGCCAAGAAAAAATTCCAAGAAAAAAGTAAGGGGGGGATATGATTGTTGTTGTTGTCATTCAGTTGTGTCCGACTCTTTGTGACCCCATGGACCAGAGCACGCCAGGGGGACATGATAGAGCTATGTAAAATAATGCATGAAGTGGAGAAAGTGGTTAGAGGGGAAAGCAGTGGAACAAGAGGAAGTATAGATAAGCCCTCTGGCTATTAGCCACAATAACTGTGTTCTGCCTCAGTTGAAGGCAGCAATTTGCCTTTGAATACCAGTTGCTTGGATTTTCAAGGGAAGAGAGTACTGTTGTGCTCAGGTCCTGCTTCTGGCCTTCCCGGTGTCTAGATGTAGTTGGCCACTGTAAGATTACAGTAGTGAACTAGATAGTCTTTGGCCTGATGCGACAGGGCTCATCTTATGCAGGGCTGGCTCCCAGGTTTGAGGAGATCTGGGCAAAGTATCCTCTGATTCAATAACAAGCAGACCTAGTTTGCAAGAATCCAGCCTTTCCGTGATATTTCCCAATTATAATTCCTAGTTTAAGGAAAATGTAATATGGTTTGCCAGGAGAACTCATTTGGACAACTTGGCCCAGGCTGTTCATCTGGAAACTCTTCTTACCGGTTCCATCTCCTCCACTCACCTGGAAGACAAGTCACGTTGGCTTGATAAATACATACTGCACTGATTTATGATTTATTTTTAATTCATGGATCCACTGTAGGGAGTCTCTTGTGTTTCAGCCAAGCTTCATATTTTGTTCGCTGCCAAACTTTGCAGAACACAAGTTGACAAGCTGTGCTTACACAGAAGGTAGATAAGAATAAATTCAATTTAATCATTGGCTTTGTAGCAGATGGTGGGTTAATCCAGTTTACAAAATGTAATCTGCAAAAATAAAAAATGCACTACTACTATGGAGAGAACCATAACCCTTGTGCAGTTTTGCAGGTCTCTTTCCCAAATATATGACACCATTTGAAAGATAAATAATATGTTATCTACACATGCCAAGGTTTTCTTTTCATTAAACAATAAAAAGCAGCATAATGCAGTTACATACTTCAGTTGTTGAGCTTTCATACCTTGTAGAGAAAGGGCCATAGCTAAGAGGTAGAGCATCTGCTTTACATGCAGAAGGCTCCAGGTTCAATCCGCAGTGTCTCCTGGTGGGACTGGGAGAGAACCCTGCTTGAAATCCTGGAGATCCCCTGCCAAGTGATGCAGAGCTAGTTGAATCAGTGGTCTGACTTGGTTTAAGGCAGCTTCTTAAGTTTCTATGTGTCTGGCTACCTTGATCGCCACATTAAGAGTAACAGCCCACCAACTCACTCAGATCTTAAGATAACAGATAAAATTTAGGGGTTACTAATAAAGGAATTGCCTATGCAACACTTCACTTATATGAGTAGTGAAGGCATTATGGAAGATGGAGCCACCCCAAGTAGATTCTACAGCTTCATCCATAGGGTTGCATTGGCCTCTGTCATCTCCTATGAAGCTGAGAGCTTCTCTGTTGAGGGAAGCATGACTTTGCCTACTTCCTTTCCCTGTTCTCATTTATGTAGAGGCCTGGTCCTTATGATGTGAAAAAACTATGTGTAGGCAATACACTCATACTTCAGGAGAGGGGAGGGTGAGTTTACTGAAGAAAATATATATGGATGGAAACAGAGCTTTTCCAGCTGACCTGTTTCTTGAGCATTCATCCTGCTTTGCTTGCACAAAGCTTACACGGAGGTCAGATAATGTCTAGTTTTTATTGAGCATTCGTCCTTATTTGTTTCCAGGGTGTTTATATGTTTTCCTATTAACAATCCATTAATCTTGCAGTTTTTAGTGCATTTCCCTATCACATTCCTAGCCACAAAAAGTATGTTTCTTTTTTTAAAGGTATATTTGTTGTACCAGAGGAGCAGAGCAATTTAATCTACTTTAATTGTACAAAACTAGTGACACCCATAGATAGATTTATAATTACAAGCAGCTACCATTTTAGGCGCGTAAAAATGACACACAATCACTGGCACACAGGTCCTTCTTGACCTGGAAGGAACAGAGGATGGGATTCATCACATCTCACTTATGCGTGCTCTGCCAATGCACAAATAAAATGATTATCACCAGTACGGATTGGTTCGGATGAAAAACCGAACATTGCAATTCACCATCCAAATTTCATCCATGCCTTGGGGGGGGGGGGTGAGGTTGGAAAAATAATCCATAAAAATGAAGCAGTGTCTGATAATGTATTCATTCATTCTTTCATTTAAAATATTTACTATCCTACCCTTTGGTTTAAACAACTTCCACGTTGCCCATTCCATTTCAATACATTTCATTGATGGAGGCAGGGACTTAACTTCAAAGGAAATGGTAAAAAGAATGAGAACTTATTAGTTAGAAGGAAAGGGCCCTGTCGTGGGGGCATAGCATTGCACAAAATGGCTGTCATGTGATCCTGGCAAAATAAAACAGCTGCAACATCTAAAAGAGTACCTACATCAGCCACTAACGGAGCTCAGTTCTGCCATCCATGAAATATGACCAGGTTTAAGGGGGCATGTTCAATGTAGGAGAGGCTAAGACAGTTCAAACAGGAAATGAGCAGGAATATTGAGCATTGTGGGTTATTGAGAGGATATTTGCTGATACCTTTGTAGGTGCAACAGGAAGTCCTTGGTGTGAGCAGTGTTTTATCTAGATGGGCCAGTGATCTGATCCTTTATAGTGGGGGGGTGGGGGGGTGGTCTTCCAGATGTTACTGAACTATGGCTCCCATCATACTAAGCTGATGTGACCAATAGCTAGGGCTGTTGGGAGCTGTAGTCCAGCAACATCTGGAGGACCAAAGGTTTCACACACCAGCATTATAAGGCATCTTCCTAACTTCCAGTAGCTAAGCCTGTGCCAGATGCTAGCATTGTATCAGCGCCTTCCTCTGCAGTCTCAGATAATGACTTTTAATAAAGCAATAGAGTTTGGGTGACATCTTTGCCATAAATTTACCTATGAATTGACTTTAGTTTCTGAGACAATTTAGTTTATTTTCCACTTGGCACTGAGAATGTTGCTAGTATTAGCTTAGGAAGCCATATGCACTTTGAGGTCATCCATTGCTCTCAAGAATGGGGTGCCATAACAACAAACAACAAACAACAACAACAACAACAACAACATATTATTTATACCCCACCCATCTGGCTGGGTTTTAAAACAACATTCTTCCTCAGTAGGGTGTGCTGAATTTTTCAGCTTCCAAAATCCAAAAAAATGAGGGGAATTTAAAAGATACTTTGGTTAAATTAGAACAATTTAATTTTGCTTGGTAAGTAAAATGTGCATTTTATTTAAATTTTGCAAAGAAATAATTAAAATGATTGCCAAGTACTTGTAGTTGTTGTTGTTATTACTATTATTATTAAGCATTACCTGACATTTTCAGAAGGTAAAATTAAAATTCTTTGGTTTTCTGAAAACAGTTTATGTGCTTCTTCATCAGATGTAGACTTGCCACGTTAAATGTTGCCCAGTCACAAAAATAAAAGCAGATTTTAATTCCTTATGTCGAAAAACCTCAGGCAAGTAGGTTGTGTCATTTTAGTTTCACCCCCTAAAATGACACAACCTACTGCCTGAGGTGGTTGCCTCACTCTGGCTAATAGGAGGCCTCGGCCGCGCGGAGGTTTAAATTGGGTAAGCCACACGCACGGTTGACCGGATTTGTTGGCTGTGGGGCGTGACATGGCCAGGACTTCCAGTGACGCAGGTGTCATCACCATGCCCTCCCCCCACTACACACGGGGAGAGCACATGGCCTGCCTGCAACCCCCCCCCCTCCCCCCCGGGAAGGGGAACAATCTTCTATTTTAGATGTGGAATGTGCAACAAGAAGTTGCAGTGGAAGTTCCTGTTCGGTGTTCTAAATACCTGCAGCCTTATTCCAGGATTCTCCATTCCATTCCCTCTCAGCTTATTGCAGTAAACAAACCTATCAGTCTGCCTCTGCTGTGAAATGAAATGGTTTGCAGAACAAGTCATCTCCTGGGTTAGCTTGGCATGGCAACATTCATTCTTTTGTTGTTTTTCATTTGCTGGCTTCAACCAGCTAGTCATATTTATTCTTCTTCAAGGACAAATCAGAGAAGCATAGACTGTTATTCTGTGTCAGTACTGAAACTAAATAAATTCATCATAATGAACAACTTCGCATAGGGCTGGACTTGAGGATCATTCTGGATACACACATACCGTACTTTTTTCTTTAAAAATGTTTAGGGGTACTCTCATTTTCCTACTCATATTAAAATACTGCCCCTCAATGAGGCCAAACTTAGATTCACAAAATGTTTAGAGGTATGCATACCTCTGCGTCCCCCCAGGAAAAAAAACCCCAACACTGCCAGAATTGCAATTCTTGAAGCCAGGATATTTCAGTGACCACTTTCTCTCAGAGCCTTTTGGACTCAAGAACTGTTAATTTGGGTGAGATTTCTTGTGGGAATTACACACACACCCTCCTCTCCACCTCACATTTTCCAGACATATTGACATGGAGAAGCAGCAGCAACATTCAGCTTGGAACTAGGCAGCCTTTGGATAAATGGGTTTGTTGTGTGCCAGTATACCCAGAATCATCTGAAATTAATAGCCTTAGGAAGACAGCTTTCAAGGGTTCTGTATTCTGCAAAAAGTAGCCAAAATAATACCTTTACCCAAGCTGTATCTGAAGGAGTGTGCATGCACACGATAGCTCATACCAAAAACAAACTTAGTTGGTCTCTAAGGTGCTACTGAAGGAATTTTTTATTTTGTTTTGACCTTTACCCAAGGATAAGGGATAAATTCCATCAGTTTGCATTTAAAGGTAAACCTACCTAATTCACATTTTCTGAAACTATAAGAGACCTGTAACACAGCCATCCTTTGAAATTCAAACATTTCTGAGCTGTGCAATTTTCCAACCAAGTAATGTGTACCAAAATGCACATATTTGTGAAAATAACATACAAATAACCTACATTGTTTTAGGAATAAATTGATTTGCAAAAAAATGTGTATTAGGCAAAATTTAATACAAACACGTGCATATTAGGATAAATTTGCACTGAAATAGCAATGAATTCTCGTGAGGACTTATTTATTATTTTAATAAATGTCAAACTGACATGGAAAAGGAGAACCACAGGCTGGAAAACTTACCGGTAATTTACCTTTACCTTTACCTTACCGATAAACCTATATGCATGCATTTTTTAAAAGGTGGTTACATTTCCCACTCTAATTCTGAACATTTTAATCAGTTTACTGCAGGATGAAAGTGCAGATTCTGCTTCTACTGTTTAAACCAGGGCCGGGATTTGAAGCTCAGAAGCTTTAGAAAAGAGAACACTGCTTAACCCTTCTCTTGCCTCTTATTGTCCCCGATTCCAAACCTATGTTTTAGATGTTGGCAGGAGAGTTACTTGTACAAGGGAGTGGTAGTGAGGAGAGAAGTAGTGGGTGATGGGAGGGTTAAGCATCCTTCCTCCACTCCTCCCCAAACCTTTTTACTGCATACTATGCCCTACTAGCTTCAATTTGCATAGGCGAAACAGCTTCCAGGTTTGAAAAGGTTGCAGTAGAGTGTGTAATTTCACCCACACATTCAGCATTACAACTTTCCATGCAATATATAACTTACAAAGCCTTTGTCCCTTGAATTGCAAGCATTTTTGTTAATTGCCAAGGAAATTCATCATCTAGTATTGGCTGATCTCCAAAAGAAAAGTGTGGAAACTAATTAAACATTTAGTTTAAGGTGAAATTAGCATACTTAGAATTCCAATTTATTCCAAACACAATAATTGACTTCTGCAAAAAGCTTCCCCACTACCTTTTTTTCTTCATGTAATAAAGGTGGGCATAAATTAATTGTGCGTCTTTTTTCTTCTTCTCCTCTCACCCTCTCGTTTAACAGCAGTACATTTATTTGGCCTAACTTGGCAGCTACAGCCTGTTGAAGGGCAGCTTTATGAAAATGGAGTCAGTAAAGGAAGCAAAGGCACAGAGTTCCTGGACACAACTTACTCACCCATCGGAGGGAAAGGTTCTGATAAAACAGAAAGAAAAGGTACACCCCTTTCTCTTTCAAATGCTTAAGTCAGAGGTCACAAACATGATGACACTGAAGTCTTCCCCTCGTACCCACGAAGCCTCTGCATCTTCTCCCCTCACTGCCCCCCTTGGTCATGAGGCGGTAAGGGTGGTTACTTCTTTCTCCCTTGAAAAATGCATAGAGCTGAAGGAGGAAATTGGAAAAGTGATACTCTTCAATGTTCCATTTCAGCTCTTTGAGCTTTTAAAAGCTCAGATTAATTCTACTGTATCCCACTTTTAACCAGATTCCTTGGAAAAGCTACTTGCATGTCTGCTCGCTTTGTTGCTTTCTGTCTTTAGGGCAGGGTGGCAGAGGGACTGATTGGGGAAAGGGAAGGAGAAGGAACCAGGGGAAGTGGCACTTACAACATGAAAAATTCCAATTGGCCTAAAGAGTTTGTTGACTCCTTGTTTAAGCTATTGACATTGCTTTTCTAGTTCTACACAATACTATTACCGAACTGAGGCAGTCAGCTATACAGCTGTTCTAGACTGTGCTTAGCAATAAAAGTTGCTCTGCTAGGCATCCGTTTTGACCTTGACTCTTCTAGGAAATAACTTGACAGCTTGTGTTCCTTCATAGCACAGAAAGGGTATCAGAGGGAAATGAGCATAGATTATTTTTTTGCTGTTTTGCTTAATTTACCCAAACTGTTACTGGAGAGGTATCATGGTTGTGGAACTCTAACTCTATTTATGGAAAGCACAGTGGTTGCCAAATTCTCTTCCCAGGGACTCAGAGAATCTGATCGGTCTTTCAAAGGAGCTTGGTGGCACTTGTATCTTGCACCAAGTCTTGAGCATCATTTATCATTATGTGCTAGTTTACACATTTAGCTGAATAGAGCAGAGAAGCTTTTTTCAGGATGCTATCAAATCAGACTGGTGATGGTGGAAAGGGAATTGACATGTTTGAATGGTCCCCCATCATGGGAGGAATAAGTACTCATTAATGAGAAATTATGATGGCAATCAAATTTTGCACATCGACAGAGGCTGGTTCCTTTAAGGTGGCATTTCAGAACACTCTGGCATGTGGTTATGTTAGTATTTTAATAGGTTGCACTATGATTAAAAAATCGAGACATCCTATTGATGGCTGGTGCTTAGCAGGGAAGCATAATGAGATTGATTGTTTCAGGAATCAGTGATGATCTGCACACAGGCACTTCACTGGGAGGATAATTGGTGCTTTGCTGCTCAGATTTTCAATTTCTTGAAGCCATGAGCAATCAGTGATTAGGAGTCTGTCTTTGCTGTCAGTATGCTCAAAAATGATGTAAAACGCAGGAAAACGCATTTATAGTAGGAATACATTTTAAAACTTTATTTTATATAAGGTGCATTGAAGTGAACAGGAAAATGTCAAGAGAATAATAAGCATTGCTGTTTTGGAAAGCTCATCACTTGACAAAAGAGAAGCTTCTTGAAATACCAGACACAGAACCCAATTTTATGCAAGCATGGAAGACCACCTGCTCTGCATACAGAAGGTCCCAGGTTTAATCCTTAGTATGTTGTGGCGCCTTCTAGATGTTGTTGGACTCAAGCTCACACCAGGCCTAACCAGCACAGCCAATGGTTAGTGATGATGAGAACTGTAGTCCACCAATATGTGGAGGGTACCACATTGGCTAGTGTAGACCATGCTGAGCTAGATAGTGAAATAATCAGACACAGTATAAGGCAACTTCCTAGGTACCTAAGTTTACTTTGAAGTAAATCCTACTGAGTTCATTGAGGCTTACTCCCAAGTCAGTGTAGTTATGGTTTTAGACTATGGCTGTGATCCTATGAGCATCTATTTGACAATAAGTCTAATTTAACTCAGTGGGACTTCCTTCTAAATAAACTTGCATAAGATTGGGATCCATGTCTGATAAACCTACTAACCATGCTGTTCCATTTCCCACAGTAATACCCATGGCAAGCAAGCAAGCAAACAAACAACTAATTAATGCTTGAGAAGCTTATTGTGTGTAAACATTCTGAATTCTATCCATTGTGATAAAAAAAGAGCTTCCCACTCTTTTGTCTTTGGGAAGTTAAAGCTAAATTATTCAGGGTGTTGTGTTGCCTTCCAATATCCATGCATTTACAGCAGGACTGAGAAACCTGTGGACCTCAGATGGTTGCTGGACTCCACCCCTACTACACCTGACCATTGCCCAAGATAGATGAAGTTGATAGAATTTGGAGTGTGGTGACATATGGAATGCCACTGGTTCCTCAGCTCTCCTAGATAGGCATTCTCTGGATGCTGTAAAGTAAAATAAAAAACTCCGGTTATCAAATGAGACAACGAATGTGAGCTGTGAATAACAGCTTGAGGTTGAAATTTGAGTAGCTCTGAGATAGCAGGTAAAGGTAAAGAACCCCTGGACGGTTAATTCCAGTCAAACTTGACTATGGGGTGTGGCACTCATCTCCGCTTTCAGGCCAAGGGAGCCAGCATTTGTCCACAGACAGCTTTCCGTGTCATGTGACCAGCATTACTAAACCACTTATGGTGCAACAAAACACAATGACAGAAGCCAGAGCACACAGAAACGCTGTTTACCTTCCCACCACAGCAATACCTGTTTGTCTTCTTGCACTAGTATGCTTTCGAACTGCTAGGTTGGAAGGAGCTAGGACAGAGCAACAGGAGCTCACCCCGTCATGGGGATTCGAACCACCGACCTTCCGATCAGCAAGCCTAAGAAGCTCCGTGGTTTAGACCACATCACCACCAACTCCTTTTCTGAGATAGAAGTAATGGGTGGTCATTTCTTTACTTAGTTTTTCCTCATTCTGGGCCTCAGCAATGTAAATCAATAAAGAAGAACAGAGCAGGGAGGCGGCTTGCTTTGAAATGAGTTGGAACTTTCTGAGCTTTGGTGAGGGGAGCTTGACCTGAGAAGGAGAAGTAGGTAGCATGTGGCAAAGAGCAGCCATCAGCCCGACCAGTAGCAACTGATGTGCAGAGTGTCTTTATGCTGAGGTTCATGGGGGCTTCTTTGAACTCAAGCAGGGCCAGCCCTACTATAGGGCAGTGTGTGTAAATGGTAAAGAGGATGAAGGCACTTTTGATTACATACTGTAAACCAGCTCATAGATTTATGCATTTTACTTTACAGTTATAGAGTAGAAAAACTTGCCACAAGTGGGTGAATGATGGACAGTTCTGCTAAGAAGGAACCATTTCCATAACAGCATCATGTCATGCCTGAATAATATCACCTGATACTACAATATATTGTTTCATCTCCCAGCAGAACAGCAGATCTTTAAACTTTCATTTTAGAAAGTAAGGTAGTTACAATCTCATTTAAAGGCCGTCAACACTGACCAACATTACCATTACTGTTAAACACATTGTTTTGTTCTTGACCTTAGAGTTATTGTACTAAAACAATGCAATTGACTCTTCATACTTAATGTCAATAGCATAAGAAAATATGTTTTTGCATTTTGCTTAATGTTATGGATAATGGCTTGTAAAAAGTTTGCTTCAAGTCAGTATCTCGCTTTCCCCCTTTGAGTCATGTCTTTTAGATTATGATTCTGTAAGCAGGGACTGTCCTGTTTTAACTGATTTTATCCCAGCCATTCTGCAAGCCTTCTTGGCTGAGCACTGGGTTACGAATACTCTAAAATTTACAAACCAAGGAAATGAATAAATCTGAAAGGTCTTTAAAGCTGAAGAATGATGAATGCTACTGCTTTTCTTATGGTTTAATTGCAGTCCAAAGTCTATTAGGTTGCAAGTCTGTAGGCAGCCCATAGACATTACTTAATTATAGTGTTACGAGTTTGTGGGTGCCAAAACACTATAATGCTTGGATTCAGCATGTGTTAGAATTTAATTAAGGCTTGGTGTGCTAAAATGTGTGCTAGTCTTAATATATAAGCCAGGCTAGTTTTCTGATGAGGTATTAACCTGGGGTGATAAGCTATTAAGAAAACAAAGGCGATGGGCCATTAAGAAAGCAATGATCAAAGGAGGATCAGTACTAGTTGGCAAATGGGTGGGGCCCCTCCCTCAACAGATAGAGCAATGTGAGTTAGAAACTTAGAGTAGACTTAGGAGTTATGTAGCAGAGAACCAAAGCAGCAGGCAGAGCACAATGTTTGATGTCTGTTTGAATCCAAGGCTGCACCTATGGAAGAAGCAAGGCCCTATTGGGGCGTTAATGCTGCAAAGCCCTGCATCATAGGCTCAGGTTGTATATATGTGTCAATAAACCATATATCCTAAAGACAACACAGTCTTCACTGTGCCACATTTCCAGAAGGAAACAAGGACTCTTGGTGAGAGCCTGGAACCCCTGGAATTTCACACTGCTCAGAGATTGGAGTGGCATAGAATTTCTGTACCACTCAAGATATAAAAATAACAGAGCAGTGTATATTTAAAGGCTTGGACATTTTAATGATAAATGATGATGATGGAATAATTTATCCACGACTTGTTTGGAGCTGTTCACAAATTGACGCTAATTTAAGCCAGATATTTATCCATCTCTTTCAGGCACTTGACAGGCTCAGCTGCTTAGGAATATGAGTTATTTCAGATTTGATGAAAAAATGAGGTGGGGAGCAACAGAACATACTCTTGACTTCTCTGTTACATCCAGACTGTCCACTTTGTTAGGTTTGCTTGGCCGTCCTCAGACAGATGTTGAAAGCATGATAGGAAAAGCAGTTGGAGAGGACTTGGGATTCTGGTCCTCTTCTCCCCAGCATACACTGAACGCCTCTGAGAAATTCTTAAAGGGATGGGAATAGTTGAGCACATTCCTCAAACTCTTTTGGACAGAGTTGAGCATGTTCCTCAAACTGTTCTTCTCATGCTTTTTAAATGACAGCAGACTCTTTCTTCCTCTTCTTTGTTTCTGGAGAAATAGTGTTTCAGAAAGGACAGGCAATAGACACGGGCGAAATTGAAATTGGAGTTCAAGTGATTCAAGCCATTCTTCCAGGCCTCTTCTGGCGTTTCCAGATTATGATCCATCACCCAATGTACCTGAAATTTAATGTTTCTCTGGCAAAGGACTCACTTTTCGGGATATATGGGAGACGCAATATTCCCCCTACTCACACACAGGTATTTACTTACTTACTTACTTACTTACTTACTTACTTACTTACTTACTGTAAAAGTTAGCTATTTCAGAAATATATGGTGTTCACTATTAAACTGACTGCTGTTAACTTTCCTTCTTAACCTCCCTTGACAAATACATTCCTTTATCAATTTAGGCAAAGAGAAGAAAGTACTCAGTTTTTTGTTATTTTTGTAAAAATCACAAAAGATCACCAAGCATATAGATGATGTCCCACAATGATTTTTTTTTTAATGTCAGCAACCTGATTTGCCAACCCTTGCAAGACACAAGGTGCAGAGGTGACAAAGGAACTACTCTGTTTGTTGGCAGGCAGGAGTGATAGAAATGAAAACATCCAACAGAAGCAAAATCAGTGGCTGTAAATCCAATGGTAGCAGCAGTGGGGTAAATTTGGGGGGAACGAGCTGTAAAGACCTATGAGAGCTATGTGTAGTGCACCAGCTGCACAGCACTGAAATACAGAGACATCTTGCACTGCAGGGTGTTGGACTAGATTACCCTCAGGGTCCCTTCCAATTCTACAGTTCTATCATTTATGATTCTCCATTTAGGAACATGGAATATTCTCCCCAGAGGTGTACTGCCATAAGTACATGCCCTAACCACTGCACAGCCGCTTTTTGATAGCTGGAGGAAGTCCTTTCAGAAAGAACGGCTTTGCCTCTTATTGCAACATTTACTCAGTTTTCCAGTTGCTCGTAGAAAAATTACCTCCTCATGCATGAATTGTCCAGTCTACTGAGCGTGTTCTTTCATCCTTAATGGGGTCATGGACCCCACTTTGCAAACTCTGTTCCATGCATAATGGCATTATTTGTACTTAACAGGACTGTGGGACTGAAAGGAAACTGGACACTGCATAGTACCGCTCTGGTCCCACACAGAGTCCTTGTTCCCAAGTTGCAGAAGAACAGGAATTTGCAGAAGAATTCTTTCCAAAGGCTTTAATTTTGAGATTGGTGTGATACATATACAGATTGCTGTAACAAACAAAAACAATATCCCCTAGTTTAAAAGGCCATAGATAGGCTAATTAAAAAAAAGGCCTGGGAAAAGAGGAAAGTTTTTGCCTGGCACCTAAATATATGTAAGTGTGGATGAGGGTGCCAGGCGAGCCTCCCTGGGGTGAGCACTCACAAAGTGGAAGCCACCGCAAAAAACAACAACAACAACAACCGCCTGTTCTTGTGTTCCCACCCTCCAGACTTCTTGTGGAGGAGGCACACGAAGAACAACCTGAGATGGTGAGTGCAGGGTCCAAGTTGGTTCATATCAGGAGAGGCGGTCTAATGGGAAAGGGGGAAATACTCTCCCTACATACTTTTCCACAGCATGCATAATTTTATAAACCTCTAATATGTTCCCCCACTTATTTGCCTTTTTCTTGGAATCTTTGCTTGGCCATGGTGTGTTATGTATGTGGGGGGAGAGAAGAGGGAATTGTCAGCATAGCACTGTCTACTTTTCAAGATCTCAGGTAAGAATCTTACCATGGTGGTTGTTTGAGATTGGTGACGCCTGGGATTGAACCTGGGACCTTCTGCATGGAAAGCATGGGCTCTGTTGCTGAGCTGTAGCTGCCCCCTAAAGATGGGAATGTGTTACTTTACTCAGATCTCTGTGTTTGATAGCAAGCTCAGAAGCTCACCCTAAAGAGTGTTGCTTATTTACTAAGTGCAATTACCTACAGTTTGAGCACAAACCTGACAGCCAGTTAAAGCACTTGTTCAAGTTCTTGTAATTACATCCATCCTTTTTTCCAGTTAGATCATTGGTGTTGCATTTACAGAGAACACTAAAATAGCTTTTTAATTACCCAGTGAAACCTCCCCCAATCTGTTGCCCACAAAATACTTTGGACTGCAACTCTCATCAGCCATTTCCAGCATGCCCAATGGTCAGGTATGATGGGAGCTGTAGCCCAACCATACCTGGAAGCAGTGCTTTTTTTCTAGGGGGCACTCAAGGGTACGCAGTACCAACACCTCTATTTTGGGTTGTTAAAAAGTGTGACACTTACTGTAACTACTTCATGGTGAGTACCGACACCTATTTTTCTAGAAAAAAAGCACTGCCTGGAAGGCACCTGGTTGTGCGGAAACTGATCGGGGGCAGGGAGACATATTGTTTTGTAAAGTTCCTGTTTGGTTTTACAACCAAATTGAGAACAAAAAAACTATGTTGGTTTTAGAAATAACTTTGAAGGGTCAAAAGCAGCTAACACACACACACAACCATGCATATAAAGACAAGATTCTATCTAATCATGTTTTTTATTGTTGCTGTTTCAGTTTGATTTTGTGAAACTGATGGATGGGAAACAGTTAATTAAGCCAGAATCAAGACATTCTGATGAATCTCAGCATGCTCCTAGGAATCTGATCTTAATGTCCTTGCAAGAAACTGGTTTCATAGAATATATGGACCAGGGAACTTGGCACTTGGCATTTTACAATGATGGCAAGAAAATGGAGCAAGTGCAAGTGTTGACAACAGCAATTGGTAAGACCACTTGGTTTTGTCTTCCTCCTCTTTCTAATGAAGGCTTTCATAGATTATTGAGCCATTTCTTGTATCTGACATATATGATGATAAATATTAAATAGGTGCCTTTATTCTAGGAAGGAAGCAAGGGTGGTTTAGGGGTGGGTCAGTTCTGAAGCATAAACAATACAAGCTGAACTAAATTGGTGGTGAGGGGGATGCTAATTAAAAGCCGCATTCTGATTTTTCTTGTTGAAATGAGTGGTGAAATATTATTATTATTATTATTATTATTAACTTACTAATTGCTTTTTTATTTACAAGCTATAACACATAGATTAAAACCAGCATAAAACTAAAACAGAGTAACATCTGAAACCCACTCAAGTTTCATTTTTTTTAAAGGAAAATAAAATCCTTAAAAATGACATTCCTTCTGTTAAATGTTATAAATCAGGAGTATTCTTCAAGAATATTCTCCATCAAGAACCAATCGGTTGCTTTACAGGATTCAGTTATGTGATTGGCACTTTTGAAGAAAGCTGTGTGCATTGTAGGGCAAATCTGTAAATCCCCTAAAAAATTAAACTCATGTTTACAATATAGCACCAGAGTGATGTGTTTGGTATCTTGAATGCATTTGCTTTTCCAGGTCAAATTCCATCACTGATTGCCCCGAAATGTGTTTTTTTTGGGGGGGAGGGGGGCCTAAAACTTACAGAAGTAGGATGTTTATCTGAAATATACAAATGACAGACATTGGAATGCTCAACAAAATGTACTATAAATCTCTTATTTTAAACAAAACCATGAAATGATGAAGAGACAGATTTGAAGTGCAATGGGGGTTACTCAATGAATACAGTACTTAGAATCTTCAGGTGCTTTACACAGTAGGGAATTTAATATGAATGCTCATCATAAAAACTTCGCATTGTATTGTAGAATGAAATACCTATTGTTGTTCTAAACTGTCAAGGCCGAACCTAATACATAATAAGTTGTTTGAACCGATGTTTTATTTCAGGTTGTGTATGAATACAGTGAATGTAATTGGTTCCCCACTCATCTGAAGGTTGAGTAATACCATTTGAATGGTTGTGCTGCATGGTCGCCTCTCATTTCAGAAGTGGTTCGTTCACTTTGTTGTTATGCTTTTATTTTCTCTTTGTATGAACAGAAGTCATGGATGACTGCTCCACTAACTGCAATGGGAATGGAGAATGCATTTCTGGGCACTGCCACTGTTTTCCAGGATTCCTTGGTCCAGATTGTGCAAGAGGTAGGGATTTCTCATTTATATATTTGAAGTAGAAGAAAAGGCAAATAAATAAATAAATAAATATCAATTTTCTCAGCTTGTAGCTTCAGCAATGAAGCAGCTCAGAGAAAGGGCTTAGGTGCTGGAGGCTCCAGTTGTTCCTGGCCCTCAATCAAGTCTAGATCCATGCAGGTGTTTCTATGCATTTCTCCCTCCTCCCATGTTGCTTCACATGCAACTAGTTGGACTCATTGGCAGGCAGCTCTGTACTTCCTGCCTGACTTGCTGTTTCCTCTGTTCCTCTAGCTCTAGGGCATGGGTAGGCAAACTAAGGCCTGGGGGCCGGATCTGGCCCAATCGCCTTCTAAATCCAGCCCACAGACAGTCCAGGAATCAGCATGTTTTTACATGAAAATGCACCTCTGGATTATTTGTGGGGACTGCCTGGTGTTTTTACATGAGTAGAATGTGTGCTTTTATTTAAAATGCACCTCTGGATTATTTGTGGGGACTGCCTGGTGTTTTTACATGAGTAGAATGTGTGCTTTTATTTAAAATGCACCTCTGGGCTATTTGTGGGGCATAGGAATTTGTTCATTTCCCCCAAAAAAATATAGTCCGGCCCCCCACAAGGTCTGAGGGACAGTGGACCGGCCCACTGCTGAAAAAGTTTGCTGACCCCTGCTCTAGGGGATATGGAGGCAGAAATCCTTCATAATATACCCTTCATGATTTTGAAGCAAACAGTGGACACTTCCACTTCCACTCATCAGCATCAGATGTTTATCAAACATACATTGACACAGTAGTGACTGCATACCAGAAATGATGGGCTGGTCTTTCACATGCACAGGGTACCTCCAAACAATAAATCCAAGCAGCACTCCCCAAAGCCAAGCTAAGTATCTGATACAGACACATCATGACCAGACTGTTAACAGAGAGATAAATTATTCCAGTTTATGGAATAACAGAAATGAGAATAAAATGAAAGATTGGATAGGAAATAGAATGTGAAAAGCTGAAGCAGGTACGCTAAATGGATAGTAAATTTGAGATGAAAAACAGATGATGAAAGACAGCTCAAGGTTTGAGGGGGCCTTCAACAAGATGGGCTCTCAGCTCCAAATAGTGTTGCTCCAGAACATTGAGGGCAATTTTCAGCAGCAGGTGGCTCTCAGACCTATCAGCCTGCCATAGGAATAAGGAGCAGGGCCACCAACTGAGGTGAGCCCTCTTGGGGCTCCCATTGCTGCTCAAGAATACCATGTGTTGGCGCCACAAAGTGTGGGGTGAGGGAGAATCATAGGCTAATAGAATCGTAGAATTGGAAGGGATCTATCTAGTCTAACCTCCTTGCAGTGCAGGAATCTCAACATGCAGTTCCTCATCCAATTTGAAACCATACTGGACCCTGCTTAGCTTTGTAAATGTGCCATCACTTTTATTGCGACACCGAATCCTATATAGATCACTAACACTCAAATATGTTTCTCCTCTACAGACTCCTGCCCGGTGTTATGTAGTGGAAATGGGGAATATGAAAAGGGCCACTGCTTGTGTCGCAATGGGTGGAAAGGGCCTGAGTGTGACGTTCCAGAAGAGCAGTGCATTGACCCCACTTGCTTTGGCCATGGAAAGTGTATCATGGGGATCTGCATTTGTGACCCAGGATATAAAGGAGAGATATGTGAAGAAGGTTTGTGCCTCTTCTTTCTCTTACTGGCTTTCTTTTCAATGGAGCTATAGCTGAGAGGTAGACCTCACATGCTTGGCATGCAGAAGGTCCCAGGTTCAATCCTAAGCATGTCTAAGTGGGGTTGTGAGAACACTAATCTGGAATCCTGGAAAGCCACTGTCAGCCATTGCAGACAATATACTGTGTTGCATAGTCCATTGGTCCAACTAAGCAAAAGGCATCTTTATATGTTCTGCTGAAGTGCCAAGAGTTTAAAGTTAAGAACACATCACTCTGCAAATCCAATGCCCACAAAAGAAATCCTGTTTCCTCTACCACCTCCACCAATAATACTTTATCTTTCAGAGGAATGGCAGAACCTTATTTGTAATGTCAAAGCCTATTTCTCTGTTACAGAGAGATTACAGTAGTGGTACTGACATAGATCAATTGGACATGTCTTAACAACAGAAGCTTGGAGAAGGATATTAGAAATGGCTGATAAATTCTCTTTATGCCTTAACCCTAAAGGAAGCTCAATATAAACTGATGTGCAGATGGTATATGGCACCTCAAAAGCTGAATGGAATCTACAAAATAAACTCAGTTGTTGGAAGTGTGAATACTGATAGATACTTTGTGCATACGTCAGTCATGTCCTTAAGTTGGTAGATACCAGGATGTGCACAGTCACAAGATTTGTTGTGTATCTAGCATTTGGAAGCAGCCTGATAAGTTTCAGATCTGCTGTGTATCATTCTAGTTCAATTTATTATTTGGTTCCAAATTTGAACTGTTAAATCTGAAGCTCTTTTTTGCCTTTATTGATCACAGAAGGGAATCTATTTTAAAAAGCTATAACTCCCCCTCCCCCTTTTCACACAAGTTTATCATGAAATTATCATGAAAAGTTGCCCTTCTAGAGTGGATAACACCTGCTGAATTTCAGGAAGATGGATTCAGCGATTCTCCCACAAGGGCAAACTGAGGTTAGGAAAGTAAAAATCATATCCCCTCCACTGTTTTCTTTTTCTGGGAAATCAGTTTAAAAACCAGGAAATGGCAGAGGCACCCAGAGTAAGAAGGCTGCCAAAGTTCAGAAAAATAGGTCTAGGTGCATGCTCTGCTATTGAACTATGATGCAGGGCCGTCTTTACCATTCAGTGTAGTGGCACGGTGAGCCAGGGTGCCAAGCTGTGGAGGGCGCCAGGTGCTGCATTTCATTGGTGGAGCCAACGCCAGCAGGCGGGCCCAGGCACAGCTGCACCAATTGGCAGCCCTGGCGGGCGGGCCCAGGCATGCACAAAGGGAATGCGGGAGAGTGAGCTTGTGAAGATGGGGGTGCCCAGGAGCTGCCTCCCTTCTCGGAAATAAAAATAAAATAATGGGGCACTGCCAAGGAGGTAATCACATTTTCATGGTCAGTCTTTATTTAGGGAGCCCATCCACTGTCAACCCCGGTGTCCATGGCTGCAACGCCTCTGTGTGCCTGCCTGAGAGTGAGCCTCCCTGGAGTCCCAGGGGACTTCCTTTGAGTAAGACAGGCACACTCCTTCTCCCCTGGCCTCACCCCTCTCTGGCCCTGTTTTGCACTCTCCTTGAGATTTTGCCTGGCTGGAATGTGTCCTTAAACTCTGATAATGCCTCTTGGTTCACTGTATAGAGGCTAGGAGGGGTATGTGAGAGTATGCAGAAACTATACTGCTTTTCAGGGTTAAATTTACCTCTGTTGCTTTACCCACTTTTTCCTCTGACCCCACCTACCACTGTCGTGTGGCCCCTGGAAGGTTTCCCAGTAGGAAATGTGGCCCTCAGTTTTTAAAAATGTTTACACTGATTTATGTTCTTAACAGTTTCCTGCTTTCAGTATTGAATGCTGTTATCTCTTTCCTTTGCTCTTCAGAGGACTGTTTAGATCCTATGTGTTCTGGCCATGGAGTCTGTGTTCAAGGGGAATGTCACTGTTCCATGGGTTGGGGAGGAGTCAGCTGTGAAACATCACTCCCTATCTGCCAAGAACAGTGTTCGGGACATGGCAGTTTTCTTTTGGATACTGGAGTATGCAACTGTGACCCAAAGTGGACAGGTTCTGACTGCTCAACAGGTAGGTAGAGAAAATATCATTCTAATGATTTGACTTGGTTTCTGAAAAGAATAAAGGCTTGGTGTGTAGAGGATGTGTGTGTCATATTTTTTTTCACCACTAAAGTTTGGAGTGCTGCAGAATATGATATGAACTAAAACTCTCAATGTACTTTGTGAGAAAAGACTTATCTTCAAGCTTAGAGGAAGCAAATATTTCCAGGAGAAAACAGAAGGCAAGAGAAGGTGCAGAACATGATAGAATGAGGATAATGTAGATGGTTTCTGAAGCAATTCAGAGCTACGTTTTATCCTCACAACTAGGGATGGGGCACTATTTCCAAATTCAATTTTCAAATGCTCTTTGGAATACCACACTCCCTTTGAAAAAGAGGAGCTTCTTTAAAATATATATATATATATCTCCTGGTGCTTTGATCAGTTACAGACACTGGCTGTTGGACATTCTCCAGAAGATGTGTTTGCTATGAAAGTAGCAGAGTGTTACCATTTTAACTTATGAAACTGCTGTCACCATTGCATGCTACACCTTTCAAAACATTAAGTTAATCCCTGAGAGTCCTCCATCTTACAGAGCATCTGCTAAAACAAAATAAAAAATAAAAAAATTCCTTCCAGTAGCACCTTAGAGACCAACTAAGTTTGTTCTTGGTATGAGCTTTTGTGTGCATGCATGCAATTGCACATGAAAGCTCATACCAAGAACAAACTTAGTTGGTCTCTAAGGTGCTACTGGAAGGATTTTTTTTATTTTTTATTTTGTTTTGACTATGGCAGACCAACATGGCTACCTACCTGTAACCAGAGCATCTGCTAGTTTGAGGAGTGTTCCCTTCCCTTAGAATGGGGAAAAAAGAATGGGAAATAATTATAATATTGACTGCTTTTAATTAGAAAAGACTCTTCTCTGCTGCTTTTGATTTCATTAAGGAAGTCATGAAAGTAAAACCTAAAACTAATTACCTATACACAAGCAAATTGCATTTTTTAAAAAAGTTTTTGAAGCCCTTTTCCTTGCTGATTTGTGTTGTACTTTTGCCTGTAAACTTCTGCACCTCTCTAATCAACTTGTCGGCACTTTATATTGATTTCTAAAGTGGGGGGGGGGGGAATCTGTGATTACTATGCTGGATTATAGGCTTTATTCAATGCACTTTTTTGAGAGCTTGTTGTAGTTGTAGTTGTTGTTGTTGTTGTTGTTGTTCCACAATGGCAACATTGACTGAACAGTGTAATAGCAAACTGAGTGCTCCAAAACCAAGAAATGCATCTTTCCTTTCATCCTGAAATGCAGCATTATTTTTACTCAAACAATACACAGAAAATATGTGGCCAAACTTACAGTGGTTTATCCACTGATGGTTTTCCCCTTTCTAAACTTCTTAAAAAAATCAAAGGCACAGTTCTTCTTCTCTCTGCATGTGGAGAGCAGCATGCAGAAATATGCACTTCAGGGCCAGCCTATCCGTGACACAAAGTGAAGGAACAGCCTTGGGCGGTGGGATCCACAGGGGCAGTACGGCCTACAAGGATTGCATTGCCTGCTGCAATGGCGGCATGTTATTGGGAGATTGGATCTGCTACCTCCTCAGCAGCCCACCTCCACCCCATTGTCACCTCCACAGTGGCTCTTGGTGAATAGGAGACACTGCTGGTCTCCTTCCACCAGAAGGAAATGGTTGGGACTGCCTGGGCTCTCCACCCACCCACCCATTGTGATTCAGAGCAGGCAATTTCATCCCCATGGTGACCTTTGACTCCCAGTTCAACCATCAGATGAGGTTGATTTGATCCCCCTCCCCTTCTTCCCTGATGTAGATCTTCTCACTCCTTCTTCCCTGGTGGCGATATGCCATTTTGCGGTTAGCCTCAGGTGCCAAAATGTCTTGGACCAGTCCTATGGCACTCTAAATTGTCCCATCTCCCCCCCCCCCCGGGTATTCATATGTTGGCACGTAGCAAGGTTGGATGAGGCATTGAGGCAACCCACAAGTGAACCACCTACAACATTAGGGTTGCCATATTTCAAAGAACAAAAAAGAGGACACATTTGCATGTTGAGGTCCCCAAGGCACCCCCCAAGAACTCACACTAGAGACATAATTTTTGTTTGGGTTTTTGGCAATAATTTAGGCCACAACTTTATTAAAATACAAATTATGTGAGTGGTTGCGTAGGCATTGGTTCAGACTAGCTGTCCGCCGGGACAGAGCTGACTTTCGGTCAGCTTCGGGAGAATGCCACCTGGGGAGCGTTAAGGAGGCCGGGAGCAGGGCCCACCCTCTCCCCAAAGGTCCCAGGGGCTCTTGCGTGGCCCTGTCCCCCTACCGGGGTTCGGACAAAAGCATATTGAGCCTCTGGATTCCTTTAACGCAATTCCCTGTACCATCATCATTCTAGAAGGGAGTAACCAACAGAAGAATCAATGCCTAACCGCCAACCTTACAAGTTGTGACTAGTTGCTACTGCAGTAGGCAAAAACCAAATGGCAAAAGCCAATCAGCCAAATGGACAAAATTCCTACTGGGCCCCTGCCCCAAAAGCAGATGACCCCATGACAGGCAGTTGCAAGGTCAAATTCAGAGGCCTAAATAAAGGGAGGGAGGGTGGGTGATCCGAAGCACACAGCCAAGAGGAGGATCTCCCTGCATGCAGGGCAATCTAAAGGACGCTGGGCTGTCCATCACAACATTGATACATTCAATTCCCCTCAGCAACTCGCAGGGACCTATAGGAGCTGTGACCAGCTAGCCAGCCTGCCCAGCTACCAGGGAGGTGTGTTTTCAGCCCCCACCGCAACGCGTGCTCTCACAAGTGAGAACCCGATTTGCCAACTTCTACTTTTAACTGTAAAGGCCTACACCATGAGAGGGGAGGAAGGCAAGCAAACCAATTAAAAACCAGTTAAACTTCACCATTGCCACCAAATGGATCTCTTCAGCCCCACCCTTGCAATCATCCAGTCCTTTAACCTCCAGAACATTATTTTTAAAAAGACAGTCTCAACAAACTTTCTAAACCAAATGAAGTGATAAAGCAATTAGGCACAGTGTAGGAATAAGGTCTCACACATATTTAAATCCAAACAAACTCAACTTTTTACATGAGATGTTTGTAGGGTAACAAGTTAGCCATATGGGAGACTCCTAGTGGTTTCCTGTGGGACAAGCAGGAAAGTCTATTTAAATCACCCTGAAAATGCAATTAATTCGGAAATATATTTCATTGAGATATTACTATGCCTAGATAGGTGTGATTTCCCCAGGCTACATCATTTAAGCACACTGGGAAAATTAACTCTCTCTCCCACCCCTGTATTTACCTAGATTAGATTTCCAAGTATGCCCTCGGAATATCTGACCAGTAATTTAAGGTCTGCCTCTACAAATTGTCTGTCTGTATGCAGATCAGGCTGGGCTGAAGATATCATGCACTATATTCTGTATTGTCCTTTATTAACACCCCTGGGGTGGATTCCTTTCCTCTTTTCAGAATATTCTATAAGTACAGTCAGACATTTTTAAAATTAAAGAACTGCTGGCCAATGAAGCTTGTTACTCAGTTGCTTGAGAAAGTTGTTGACGCTTTTTGACACAAAAACTTGTTGACGGCCAAGGGGACTGTTAACTTTAAAATGGTACAGGGAATCATTTTACATTTTAAGTTTTGATCATTTTCATTTCTGAAAATATATTTTAACTTTTTATTTTATTTTTATTTATTAAATTTGTCATCTGTTTGCACAGGATAACCCAAAGTGATTTACAAACAAACAGGCAATAACCTGACATAGGTGCATTAAAACCAGGAAGAAATACATTAAAAACATTCCACCCACTTCTAAAAGTTAAAGGCCAAATGCCTAGTTACGTTTTTGTCTGGTGCCTGAAGATATCTAATGATGGTGCCAGGTGAGCCTCCTGGATGAATTATTCTGTTTACCTAGCCTTTGTTCAAAAATTGGCATTGGCTAGAAAAATTGCTAATGACTGATGTTTGGAGAAGATTGTGCTTTATAAATTGCCGATCTTCATTCAAAATAACCTATTCAAAAGATACGAAACAATTATGAAGATACTGTTTAAAAATGTAGAGTTGTGGCCCAAGGTTTTGTATCTGAACGTGAAAATTCATAAAATGCCTGTGTTCGTAGATAATTTTATTATTTTCTTCATACGTAAAATGAAAATCTGTAACTTAACGCATATTCTGGTTGATGTATCCTCCTTGAGTGTGGGAATTATATCAATCAAAATGATGAAGTGTTTAGCTTTGGCTTTAGTTTCATATATTGTAAATGTAGAAATTTAGTAATGAGAAAAAAATGTTTCATAGGTCCTTTGGTGACTTAAGTATTTAAAATAATAATCCAAAGTGAATTTTAAGGCTCCTTAAATTGTTATGTATTGAAGTTCTCACCCTAGGCCACTAGGGGTGTTGTGTATATAGTTTCACTCTGCCCACTATGGCTGCAGTTCTCACTCAGGTCCACATGCAAATGAAGGATTGAGATTGCCGTTCACGGATTGGGTAGCTAGAGAGAGTTGTTACTGTTGCAAGTTACTGAGTACTATATAAGCAGGCTGGCTCAGCCCTTCAGCTCAGTTCTATTCCAGCCTGAGAATAAAGAGAGCTGCTTGGATAATCACTGTGTCGTCTGCTATGCCCACCCACTACTTAATATAAATGAATGTAAGGATGATCAACTTATTTATCTTCTTTTGCCGCGGGGGGGGGGGGTGTGCAGGGACCAAACCAAAAATTATTCAGTCAATTTTTGTCCTATTGATATAAAATTTATTGTCTTCCAGAATTCAGAATGTTTGTGAAATAATTCTGGAAGCAAGACTTAAACGTGTACTTCTTGTACAAACATGTTGGAACAGAAATCAACTTTGAGATGACCCCTCCCCCCCCCCCCCCCGTTCTTTGAAAATATGATTTATAATGAATTTTTATAGGTATAAAACGAAGTAAATTTCCCTAAGGATACAGCACAGACATATTGTGAAACGACAAGAGTATAATTATTATTCAGCATGAGAGAGGATCATTATTCTTTGAAACAGGCCCAGTGTCATGATCAGGCAAATGCTAGGGTCCCAGAGGGTGCCCCACTGCTGACTCCAGCATCCCTGTAACTTTTACATTTTATTTTAATAGGACCTGGGGCTGATTGGAGAAGAGCCTCTGCCATCTTCATTTCTGCCTTACACTCCTGGGCCTCACCCTCAATGCAGCAGGCCTAAATATCTCTGTAAATAATGGCTGAACTGCTCAATAATTAGCATGTCAAAGCACTACATTATATCAGCACAGCAAGGAAGATGGCAGAACATATGAACTGAGCATCACAGTACCCAGGCCAGCCCACACATGAGGCAAGGTGAGGTGGCTGCCTCAGGCGGCAGGATCCACCAAGACAGCAGATCCAGATGTCAGTCTTTCTTCCCTCCTTGTTCGTGATGTAGGTCTTTCCTTACCCATTTTCCCCTAGTGGTGGGGGAGGAACCATTTTGGAGTCCACCTCAGGTGCCAAAATGCATTGGGCAGCCTCCCTAACAACCATAGAAATCCACTTCTTAATAAAGGTACTCTTTCTCAGGCAACAAAATATAAGTGCCAAATCTCAAAAAGGTTGATGTTACAACAACAGTGTGCCATGCTGATAGAGTCACAAATATATACCGTATATTTAGAATTTACTGAGAATGTCAAGTCTTGTCTATACCTGCATTTCGTTTGTATCATCCAGACCCCTAAGGGTGGTGGTTTGTGCTATGACACACTTCTATTGTTTGATTACAGTCTGTTACATTAATACATTTTCTACAGAGATAAATAGAGAGCAATAAAGAAAGAAGTATTGCTATTTATGACACCTAAAAACAGAAGCAAGCCTGGTATAAAATTACATAGCTGTCAGCACCTTTTATATCATGCCTTCATTTATATATTTATTATAGTTGTATTGTCTGTGCTAAAAAAATTGCTTATGATAACAGGTTTTGTTCAAACATTTAAAAAATAATATTGTTTGTACATGAAATTGCTATTT
Source organism: Lacerta agilis (assembly GCF_009819535.1). Taxonomy (NCBI): domain Eukaryota; kingdom Metazoa; phylum Chordata; class Lepidosauria; order Squamata; family Lacertidae; genus Lacerta; species Lacerta agilis. Next base: position 25,612,689 of record NC_046331.1, read on the forward strand.
TGCCCATGCAACTATTATTCAGTTAATAAACAATCATTTGTTGCTGACAAGGCGGGGAATTTTCTTCTACCAGCCCTCAAAACTGACATTTTAAATCAAAACAGACTTCATTATTTTAGATTGCACTTACAGAAGTGTCGTTAAAATTGTCTGTCAGGTTAAGTGCAGTGTAACTTTTTTTAAAAAAAGAAGTATTGGAAATGAACTTGAATTGCACAAAGAAGCTTTCTTGGACATATTTCATTTACATAGTGTATTTATAACATTTAAGGAGTTTGAGTTTTAATCAATAGATGAGCTGTGCCCACTGACCCATCAACTAAAGCTTCAGTTGAGTCACCACCTTCAGTTTGATCAATTAAATTGCAATAAATATGTGAATTACCAAAGCTTCAATAGCACCTTTCTGTCAGTATCATTGACAACAAAAGGTACCCCTTCTAGAAGCAAAGGCTATCTTTAATATGTCCTGTCTTACTCACTGTTAAGTAAAACACAAAGACCAAAATAGTCTCAAGAAATAAACAAGTTTGCCCTTTACTCAGAGCCCTAATCAATTCAAATTGCCTCTATTAATTAATCAATTTAAAGCTTTAAGGAATTAATCTATCATTCAACCAATTAAATCTTCCTGTCATGCTAATGACACAGGCAGAAATTGTATATAGTGACCCATTAGACTTGCCAGAGGCAAAATTATTTCAGTTCCAGGATCACTGACTAGACCTGTAGCATTAAGGGAGCTAAGAAACAGACTGATGATTCTCTGCAGACATAGGCTATTCCCCTCCCCTTTATATTGCCTTTTATCTTTCAAATTGCAACAGTGATCTTCATTCCAAATTAAGTATCTTTTTGCAGGAAACATAGCTTGGGAAAGGTCACAAACAGTTGCTTTCAATCTTGGGCATTTTAAAAGCTTGAAGCCACTCCTTTCATTATTTCAAGTTCATCTTTTCTTGCCACTCTTGGGAGATTAGGACTGGTGGTGGAAAAAAAGTGGCACTTCACACCCCCTCTATGTTCCTGTCTTAGTTTCATTATCTTTCTTGGGCTCATGACTTTGAGACTGGGGTGCAGCTTGAGAACTAAATTAAAGTTATTTAGTTATTTAAGTGGGCTCTCTATCCATATCTGTCTATTGCAGCTACACTTCCTTTGAAGCAAATATAAAATGTTTCTCACAGGCTTTCGCAGTCAATAATTCATGAGGCATCAGTCCTTTGAGGCAAGGCAATAACTTTCCTGTATGCTCCATATTCTCACATTCATCCTTGTAGAAATCAATGTGTGAATGGTGGGCCAGAGTCATGCCTGTTGCTGGTCCTGCCCTTGCTTTCCATGTACTCAAAGTCCCTACGTTGGAATACGCCTGCATACATGGATATATGACACTTCTTATATGTGTGCTCCATTCTTTCTATATATGTAGCACATGGATGCATGTGCTCAGGAGTATTTGCATACCACCTATGTGCACACAGGACTTTTGAGTTTGCAAAGATTGAGGAAAAAAGATTGAGGGTGTGCTAATTGTTGGACTTCACAATCCCTTTTTAGGAGAAGAGCCATAGCTTAGTGGTACAGCATATGCTTTGCATGCATAAGGTCACTGGGTCAATCCTTGGCATCTCCAGGGACAGCAGGGACAGACTCCTGTCTGAAACCCTGGAGAGCTGCTGCCAGTCAGTGTAGACAGTAATCTGACTCAGTATACGGCAGCTTCATGTAATCCTATGTCCTATGAAGTAACACTACAGCAGTCATATAATTTGCAACCTAGGACAGAAACAATGAATTTCTTGTAATTTCATTGTAATATTATTTGCATACAAAACCCCTGTGCAGGCATTATCCAAATCCAGAAATACAATACAGCCATTGTGAAGAATCAATATGAGCTTGCTAGCTGCGTCCTCATCACTCTCCATGATTTCAAGAGCAACATTCTGAAGCAGTGAGATTCTATACTCATGGAAGCTCCTTATATTATGCAGAACCTTGGGAAATCAGGTTCTACATTGTGTGGGATGGAATCCTCCATTGAGTAGAAGAAATCTGCACATTTCAGTCAATCACCCTTCAACTCAAAGCTTGCATGCTCACACTAAATCTTCCTCCTTCACCTCCTTTGTATTATTGCAATTTATTACTTGCTCTTCACCCCCCTTGGGGACCCAGGTGGCGCTGTGGGTTAAACCACAGAGTCTAGGGCTTGCTGATCAGAAGGTCGGCGGTTCGAATCCCTGCCACGGGGTGAGCTCCCGTTGCTCGGTCCCAGCTCCTGCCAACCTAGCAGTTCGAAAGCACGCAGTGCAAGTAGATAAATAGGGACCGCTCCGGTGGGAAGGTAAACGGCGTTTCCGTGCGCTGCTCTGGTTCGCCAGAAGCGGCTTTGTCATGCTGGCCACATGACCCGGAAGCTGTCTGCGGACAAACGCCGGCTCCCTCGGCCTATAGAGCGAGATGAGCGCCGCAACCCCAGAGTCGGACACGACTGGACCTGATGGTCAGGGGTCCCTTTACCTTTTACTTCACCCTAAGGTTCTAGGGAGGGTTACAACCATTAATACACAACATTGGATAGTTTAAAACAACTCAGAATAACCAAAAATAAGATGAGTCCTAAAAATATACACCAGAAGTGTCAACAGCCAGGGTAAAGCATTTGCTGAAAAAGATTGCTGGACTAGATAAGTCTTTGGCCTGATGCTGCAGCAAGACATGTCTTCTGTCAGAATATCTTCCTCATACCATGCCATGTTATACCTGCATATCTAAGATTATTTTAGGCATAGTTTTAAAATAGTTTTTCTTTATATTTATCTGTATTTTATGGAGCATCTTGGGACAGGTGCTTTTGATTAAGAAGTCTATATTTTCCTCCAAATAAATAAATTTAAACATATCAGCCTAAGATTATTCTCAGAGATCTCCTTGATCTTCTGGCCACTGCAGAATTACTTCTGAAGGCTTTGTAGTGTGAGACCCACCTGCACTGCACATTTAAATAAGTATCATACCACATTAAACAGCCATGGCATCCCCCAAAGAATCATGGGAACTGTAGTTTGTTAAGTGTGCCCCTCACAAAACTCCAGTTCTCAGAGCAGTTCAACAGTCAATCCCTCTTCCCACGGAACTCTGGAAATTATAACTGTGTGAGAGGAATAGGGGTCTCCTTACAACTCTCAATTACCATTTAGTAACTACACATCCCATAATTCTTTGGGACTATTAAAACTGTATGATGTTGCTTTAAATGTATATTGCAGAGGGGGCTCAGTTCAGCCATAATTTGAATTTAAGGCTGCCTTTTAATCTACAAAATATGGCATACGTAATTTTGGAGACCTTTGATAACTCAGTCTTCTAATTTGTTTAATAAATTTATAGAATATGATTAGATCCAACATCCAAGAAATTAACTGAGCTAAAATTACATGGATCTTCTTATATGTGGATAATGCAAATTATCCACATATAATAGTGGTATGTCAGAGACTTCTTCCAGTGAGAAGTGAAAGGTGGGATGTGATGAGGTCGATGGTAGCTATTTTTATATTTGTCCCTGATGCAGCTGCTCAACAACAACAGGGAAATCAAAGCTACGGGCTGTCAAGGGTTTCTGTTTTCCCTCTGGCCCCTGGTTAGAGACAGCAGTTGTATTGCTACTTCTGTCTTGGTGTACTGCCCTCTGGATCCTCAGTGAGACTTTGCCACAGGAAATACTATGCAACAGCCTTTTAAGTTAGTAAGATAAATTTTATATTGTAAATTGCCCTGTGATCCTCGAAGGAAGGGTGGTATAGAAGTTTAATAAATAATACATAATAGTGTGATCCTATGCATGCCTGCTGAAAAGTAAGTCCCGGCTTACTCTCAAACAAGTGCATAGGATTTATTACATTGATTTATGTTCTATTAATCAATTGAACTACCTTTAGGACTGCCTCTCACCATATGAACCCAACTGGACCCTGCCATTGTAAATTGAGGCCCATTTTCATATGTTCCCTCCGTGGGTGGTCATGAGGGTGGCAGCATGAGAGCAGGCTTTGTCAGTGGTGGCTCCCTGTTTGTGGAATGCCCTCCCCAGGGAGACTCGCCTGGCACCATCGTTATATATCTTGAGATGCAAGGCAAAAACAGTCCTTTTTGGTTAGCCCTTGGGCATTTTTGCATGGGTGGCATGTTTTAATCTAATTTTTACAAATAGAATTGTCTTTTAGATTTTGTTATGCTGGTGTGTGTGTGTGTGTGTGTGTTTGCCTAAAATATTGTACAGTCATGCCTCATGTTGAGTACGCTCCATGTTGTGTACGTTCGGGATACGCACTCCCGCACCCCGGAAGAGTTTTTCGGAGCGCGCAGGATCGTGTGCGACCATCAGATGCACAGAACGCTTCTGCGCACTTCGCGCATGCGCAGAAGCACTCAAATTGCTCGACTTCCAGGGGTTTTCTGTTTGTTTTTTACGTGTGTTTGAGTTACACACGCCCGCGTTACTCATGGTGACCTGGAACGGATTGCGTGCATAACCCGGGGTTCCACTGTAAATTGCTTTGGGTTGGCAAAAAAGCAAATAATAAAATGTTATTATTATTGAAGTGCTTTATTTTATCTGTCCTGCATCTTTCAACATTCAGCTTCATTTGGTGCCCATGACTTCTAGTGTTGTGAAAGTGGGAGGGAAAACTTTTCTGTATACAGACCGTGCATAATTTTATAAAATTCTGTCATTTAACCTTTTACTCGCCTTTTTTTCTAATCTAGAAAGTCCCATGCATTGCAACCATTCTTCATAGGGCAGTCACTCCACCCCCCTGATCATCTTGGTTGCCCTTTTATGAACCTTTTTCCAGCTCTTCAATATCCTTTTTGAGTTGAGGTGACAAAAACTGCACACAGTATTCCAAATGCAGTCACACCTTAGATTTGTATAACAGCATTACGATAGCAGTTTTATTTTCAGTTCCCCACTCCCCTAATGATTACTGAAATAGAATTTGCCTTTTTCACAACTACCACACATCTTCATTGAACTATCTACTATGGCCCCAATGTCTCATTCCTGGCCCATCACCTCTAGTTCAGACCCCCTAAGTGTAAATGTGAAGTTAAGAGTTTATTTTTTCCCCTCAACTGTCATGTGAGAGCCTCTCATGAAAAAATCAACTTGCTAGGCTGCTTGCTTTAACGTAGTATTTATTATACAGTCGTACCTCGGGTTACATCCGCTTCGGGTTACATTTTTTTGGGTTACGTACTCCCGTAATCCGGAAGTGTTTTTTGCCCCCCCCCCCCGGTGTGGTCTGCGCATGCGCAAAGCGCAATATCGCCATTCGGGTTACGTACTTTTCAGGTTACAAACTGCACCCCAGAACCAATTAAGTACGTAACCTGAGGTACCACTGTATACATATTTACAAAGCAGAGCTCATTTCTCAAGGATCCGACCCCTCACTGTCAGTTACCAGCACTGCTCGCTTGCGGGACCGCCCCCAACATAATAGTTTGGGCAAACCCCTCCGCATCTCTCCGCATTCTCCTCCCATCTCTCCGCTGCTGATGGAACGGCCAACTCTCCTTCCGTCCCTGAGCCGCTCCACCACAGCTGGTGCTGACCCTCCGCAACATCCTGGGCTCCCTCCTCCACCTGACGGTTTCCGCTTAACCCTTTCTCCTCCCTCTCCTCTTGTTCCTCTCTACTACTCTCCACAGCCTCTGTCTCGCTCCTTTCTTCCCCTCCCTCTGTTCCCAACCTTCCTCTGACTGTCCTATGACATCCACATGCATCCGTTTACATTTGTTTACATTGAACTGCATTTCCCATTTTAGCACCCATTCACTCAGTTTGGAAACATCCTTTCTGGAGCTCTTCACAACTTATTTTATTTTAATGGTCATTGACAATTTAGCATCGCCAACAGTCTTGGCCACCTCACTACTAATTCCTAATGAGATTGTTTGTGAATAAGTTAAAAAAAAACACCTACCAATACTACTAATAATAATAACTAAAAAACCAAAACCTAGGTAGATGCAAGAAAAAGAGACTTCTTTTCATCTCTGGAACACAGCCAAATGCTAGGACCATAAGAACAATAATTCACGTCATGGGTGAAGGAAGAAAAAGGCTTTTGGCAACCATAATGTTTGCACCCCCTGGTATGACAATCGGAACGGCCAGTTTCCTGATAACCAAATTGCCTTGTACTCACCCTACAGATTCAAGAATGTGGAAGCCCATATTGTCACACATTTCTCTTCTGAGTGACGGAATAAAGAGGATTTGACTGGTAGCTTTAGTTTGGAGTTATTATTTTCTAGGCTCAGACCTATTTAGGGATTCAGAAGAGAAATCCAGAGTTGCAGATCTTTACAAGCTCACCTTCCCAACCCGTCTGAAAATAACCTCCTAGTGGATTCAAAACTGTCAGGCAATAAAGCTTTTATCCTTTGGATTTATTATTGCTTCAAAGTAATCCCTCCTGAACCTTCCCTATGTGCTTCCTAGGTCCAATGAGCTGGGTGCTATTTCAGAAGTGTGGTCCAAAGGATTGTGGAATTATATATGATATATTGTGCAATCATGTATGTGTGTATGTTTGAGAATCTCTTTCCCAATTTAATGAGCCCTGATCTCCTAACTGGCTCGGGGCTGCAGTGGCAATTGCTGTCAGGTGAGGAACAGGAGGAGGAGAACACTCATGGCAGGGTGAAGCCTGAGAGGTAGGGTAAGGCCTCCACTCCATTATGTCTAGGGGCTGGAGGAAGGGGAGATATCTCACTGGCTCCCAGTTGTGCCCCATCCATGTTGCAGGGGGATTCATTAGCAGTGTGGAGGGAAGGGTTTCAACCTGCCAGGAGGGGAGACTAATAATAACTAAAAAGGTGGAGCCAGAGGGGCCAACCTTCATCCTGTCACCAAGGAACAAGCACCACCTCCACTCCTGGGAACTGACCCATACTGTATTGCTTTTTGCAGTAATGTCTGCTTCCAAGCACACCTGTCTCAAAGGGTGGGTCTCACAAGTGAGCATGACATGCCTCTCCTTTGACAGCAGGTGGAAGGGCCATTCCCATTTGTCAAGACATCTTTGTAGCTTTTGTGTGGTCTCAGACCCCCTGGTTGTTGTTCTCTAGTTGACCCTTTGGTGTTCTGAACCTGTAGCCTGACCATTGCAGGCCTTAAATAAAACTTTATTGCTCCCCTGTATGAACATCTGTGGTTTGGGAACCAAGACACCCACCCCATTGAACAAACTTGGCCTCGCTTTCAAGAAAATGCAGATGTGAACATTCATCTTTCATTGTTATTCCTTTCTTAAATTAACTGGGTCTGCTACTTTCTATTTTCAAAGAACTCTGCATACTGGATTGTGGCAGCCATGGTGTTTGTGCAAGAGGAACCTGCCAGTGTGAAGAAGGCTGGGTAGGCCCAACATGCGAGGAGCGCACATGTACTTCTCACTGCACTGAACATGGGCAGTGCAAAGATGGAAAGTGTGAATGCAGCCCTGGATGGGAAGGGGACCATTGCACCATTGGTGAGTTGGGTGCGTACCATTGAGGTTTTTTCTACAATCAAGCAGTATAATTTTTTTATTAAATAAATAGGTTAATTATGTGCATGCTTAAACTGTCTCACCTATGTTGGGCTGGGGGGATTGTGCTGTGTTTGCACACTGACTTTGGAAATCTCTCCCCCTTGATGCATGGACAGCAATGCTGTTGTTGGTCTTCTGTCACCTAGTCAACTCCTAGTCAACTTCCCAGCTTTTTGATGACTTGCTCAGCCTACTCTCGGGTGTTAGGTTGCCTTTGTTCATAGTCCTTGTTATTTTTATTTTTAAATTGTATCTGGTTTTTATTGCTGGTAACTGCTTTTGGACTTTTGGTACACACACACACACACACACACACACACACCAGTTCAGGTTGGGATTAAACAGACAACTGGATAATTCAAAATAGCATTTGACAGGTAGCAATAAGACAACACACATCCCTGCAAACATGGTACATTTAGCTCATACTGGTTTTAGTTTGTTTTTTTATTACAATATTTATGTCTATTGCCTATTGCATGCATTTCAAGGTGGTGTACAGTTGTATAATAAAATATGCTACAAACGTATACAAAACCAATCAAAATAAAGTTCAGTAGCTTATACTGAATGTACAGAATGATAGATTGTGCTCTGCATACTGATAGTGTCACTAGTCCAAACATTTTAGAACTGGTGAAAGAAAATGTCTGAAAATTGTGACATTGGAAGCAAATGAAAGACCAGATGAAGTTGACTATTGAGCCATGACTGAACAGAGCCTTGTTACGCTACAAGTAGGTCTAGGTTGTGCCTGACGCAAAGAGGATGAAACACCATAGCCAGGAGGAATAAAGGCAACATATTTGTTGAAATTAAACATTGGAACAGTTTTTCTGCTCCACGGAAGAGACCAGGAAAGAGCTGTAACCTGGTCCAGTTGCTGGTAATCCACCTGGCAGGGAGGTGGTGTTGGGAAGAGGCAAAAGTCCCTCAAGCAATGTCCTACTAAATCAATTTCTCTTGGAAATACATGTTATTTGCCTCTTCCACCTCTTATATATTCCCCTTGGGGAGGGAAACTCCCTTGCAGATCCAGCCAGCCAGCTCTGCAGTGACTCCAGCAGCTGATTATAGATGAAATGCTGCCTTAAGATAGAGTGAGCTATTTTTTCCCTTTTAGGAGAGTAACCAGAAGACAAGGTATGGTAGTATTTTCTTCCCCAGTACAATCCAAGGGAGGTGCCCAAATTAAACATTACTAGAACTCTTAGCTATAACACCAGGTCAACTATGGGAGAATTTGTGTGAGGAGCCTGTGGGATCTCTTTCCTTGAAAGTCAGTAAGTCAAACTTGTTAGGTGTCTGGAAGTAGTTTAGACTGAGCTCCATTGTGTAGAAGAGGGTTTTGGCCAGATGAAGCTTATTATGGAAAGTGGGCCAGGTGCCCTTTTTCATACCAGGCAGCCCAGTTTTCCCAGCACTGTCTGAGCTGTTGTACTCTTGCATTGTTTGTCCAGAATTGTAAATTGTGTGGTGGGTGGTAAACTTCCTTTTTCATAACAAATCAGCAAGCTCACAGGTCATCGCTGCTGTGCACCATTAATTGAATCATCAAATGCCCCTGGGAAAGAAAACAAAACGTCTCTCTCAATGGGTTCATGGGGCATCCATACCGCCCTGCGCAGAGCTGACCAAGCAGCTCTCGCTTGACATCGCTCGCCCGCCGCCACTTGTAACAGCCGCTGCCGCTTAGAAGTAAGTCCACGCGAGCGTGCACCCGCCGCGTGCCCGCGTGCACCCGCCACTTCAACAGTTTCACCCGGCTGCCCGAAGTCTCTGCACTCCAAGTCCCAATGGTGTCCGTGGGGCACATGCGCACTAGTGCAATTAAATGCATGTAAATTGTGGGCTTACTGTATTTTGAGTGGAGAATTAATTAGCTTTCCTCCTGTGAAATTTAATTATTTCTAAATTTGTATCTACAAAGAGATCAGTCTATGCAATTCAGATAAGTCAATATATGCAAATTTATGCAAATTGAGATACATTTTTTCTTTTTAAAATCACATTTTCAGTGGTGCATAGCTCCCTTTTTGGGGATACGAAGCCAAGGGACATAGTGTCTATGGAAACCAGGGTGCCCACCACTACATCCTGTGGTGCCCTCAAAAGGTCTCAGTAAGTCTTTGTTGAAAAAAACACAGCTCCTTGCTAAATTTGGGTTTTCCCTATTCTTCCCTAAACATTCCCACATTTTGTTGGCTGCTAAGGTTGGTCACCCTCCCTCCCTTCCATTCTGGACAAAGTACTTCTCTCTTGAGAGCAAGTGCCTCAGTGGCTGCTGCTGGCACTTGTCTCTTTTTCTACTCTTCTCAAAGTGGCATCCATTTTGTGACTGGCACCAATGCTACTCTCTCCAAATTCCAAATGTGCCCACTGACCAAAAAACGTTGGAGACTCCATTGCTAGGTGGGCACCCTAATTAATAGGGCTGGAAAAGTCATCTACTGGAATTTTCCCTTCTAAAAAACTACCGAAGGCACAAGAGCACCGTTCTGTTTTGCTTCTGCTTGCCCTAATTGAGTTCCTTTTCACGGATTCTGTGTGAAATAATACTGACATAACCATTAGAAAACATACATCCCATTTTGGTTTCATTTAATAGAAGCTCTGTGAGACCAATATCATCAGACAGTTTAAATAATTCCTATATTCTGTCCCTTCACTTTACAGGATTTAAATATTGTGCTAGTTATTAAAGACGTCCCTTTCTCTCCTTCCCTTCTACCCCAAGGCTAATTTCTAATGATATTCCTAATAAGAATCTAGAACTCACAGCTCTGTTCAGAAGTCATTGCTCAGCTGTGGAAATGTAACTGTTCAATTTTAATGAAAAATGATACATTTTCTCCAAGACATTTAATAGTGTAGCCTTGGCAAAATGTCATCTAGATGTTCCCAAAGTTGTTGTTTTAAACCCATAAAGGTTTTAATTGCATGCAGGAGACTTGGGTGCCTGCATTTATAGAAACAAGTTGGCCAGATACCAGCTCTTTTTAAATACACTGGCTCCTTCTTAATTCACTTGCAGGCATATTCTCTGTTTGATTACTGAATTTCCTTTGAACACCAGCAAAAACAAAAACCCTAAACTTGTCTTTCTTGTGCTCTTGGTTACATTTTAAATAAAAATCCAGTTATAATTAATCCAGGCATCTGGTTGGCAACAGCAGGATGCTGGACTAAAATGACTTCTTTCTGGTATGAGCTCTTTATGTTCTCATGCAGGGGTGCCAACTTGAATAAAATATTGGGGTGGGTGGGTGGGTAGGTAAGCCCCGCCTCACATAAACTGATCATAAGATGTGGCACACGCACACCATTTAAATGGCAATGCCCATCAGTTTTGGGGGGACCAGCTCCCTCAAATATTTTATGGGGGGGAGGGACCTCAGCCCCTAGGAGCTGGCTCCTGTGATCACATGCATTGATTAAATAATTTATTCATTTATGCAGTGTACAGACTGTGTAACAGAAAAATCTCTAAGCACCTTGCAAGAAAAATCTCTAAGCACCTTGCAGGAAAGGATGCAACTATAAAAACACAAAGCTAAAATCTAAAGAAATGCAAAAAAAAAATTGCAGTAAAATATTAAATCACAGCACTGAGCAGCTGCTGGAGGTGGGGGGACTTTTCAACAACCAGAGAAAGCCCGACTGATGAAGGAGAGCAGGATCTCACTTCTCGGGATTGAATGCAGAACAGAGAGAAGCAGATGACTGTAGGAATTAGATGCCGTTAGATATGGAAACTTCATGGATCGAGCAGGGAGGCATGATCCCGCTCTACCTTCATGCGCTCAGTCATTGCCGGGGTTCGGTGCTGGAGCTCCTCGTGCGTAAGCTTAAGCTGCCCACGCACGAGGTACCAGTAGCGGGGAAAAGCGGCCAGCGTTCCACGTGCTTATGAGCACGGGCGCCGGCCAAGTCTCACAATCTGAAGGAAGCTGAGTAAGACGGAAAATGACTCCGAAGGTGTGTGAGTTCTTGAATGCCTTCTAACTAAAATAATGCCTCGAAAACTAATGGATGCCTCGAAAACCAATGGATGCCTCGAAAACCAATGGATGCCCTGAATCTGAACCAGGAAAACCAAACTAAGGACGTTATCTAAGTTTTGGTTAAAGTTAAAAAAAATCTTTAAACCTTTTTCCTTTTCCCCCAAAAGAACGACAGACACCGAGTATATCTTTTAGTGGCTTTGGCAAAACCCGCGTAGGCTCGTTTCTTGCCCTAAGCTAAATTTCCCTAAGCTCTCAGTCCCTGCGCGCCCAATCTTCCGCGATACTAAACTAAATAATACTAAACCGAAATATCTTCCGCGAATCTAGCCCTAGGCTAAACCTAAGAGCCTAACTAAAGCTAAACCGAATATCTTCCGCGAACTAAACCTAACTAAAAGAAAAACCCATCCAACCCAACCAGCCCGCTCCCAAAATCCCTTAAACTAAACTTGACCTAACTGAAAGAACTAAAGAAGAACGTGCCCAAGCGGGGAGCCTCAGCCTTTTATTTGGGAACAGATGTGACATCACGATTGACACCCCAGCCAATAAAACCACTGTTGCTGCCCTCCAAAAAGGCGGGAAGCAGGGTTAACGCTCATTGATAACTTTGAAACATTACCGGGACTACAAATTAAAGGCGGATTAATCTTATTGGCAAACCGACTGTTCATTCTTACTTTCACTTTCGCTTTCACGCGTAAGGATACAAAAAGTAGTTCTCAATAACCATTAAAATAAACAATTAACCGCGGATCTTTTAACGGATCCACGCAGTGTATTCCGACAGTCATTTCATGAGTAGAATGTGGGGACATTCTGTTGGGTATACAAAAAAAGTATCAGGTGTTATAATGAATATAATACAACAAAACCAAAACACCAAACCGGCTTGCAAATATAAGGAACAGTTACTCAGTTAAACACACTGAAGTGCAGTGTGCATGTCAAAGCCTGGAGATACTTATGTACAAATAGTCAACTAGTGGCACAACTCTGCCGATAATGTATCTAATAATAGTGTCATAGCGCAGTGAAAATACGCAAAAGGTGCTGCAGATAGTTCTCAACTGGACACGCAAAGTCATATAAGAGGGAACGGTGGCAAGAAAGGCTTCATCACATAGCCATATGTAGAGGCAGGGGTCATACATGGTGGTGGTCACAGACAGGCACCTTCTCACCATCCCTCGACGAAAATGGATCAGAAGACCGGTATTCCAAATGTTAATCAGGTTTCGCTACAGCTTCTTCAGTTCATAATACTAAATAATACAAAGTAACATTCCAGTCTCAGTGAACGAAGAGATAAATAATATATGCGCATTAACCATATCATGTTATATCTTACCTATAAACTCAACACGATACATCAGCAATATAAGTTCTTCACAGGCACAGCAAGTAAACAACAAATGTGGCAAAGCAATTTAAATACATTTCAGATAATTGGCTGAACCACACCAATATAACAGGTGTGTAAAATCATTCCTCACAGATCATTAAAGGTACAGCAACAATTCTCTGCTATTGATCAGAATTCATATGTAACATCCAAGATCAAACTCTTTATTCAATCCTTTAGGAGACTGGAATATTAATGTACACTCTTGTTATAGCAAGGCTTTACGTACATCAGCTGTTCTAAAAGGTAATTTTTAAAAAGTCCATAGAACGAAAAAACTCAAATCATTTTCAGTATGGGCCTTTTGCTGAACATGCTGAACTAATGGGGCATCTGTACAAGCGTTGTGTATCCTTGATCTGTGTTCCGAGATTCTAGTCCTAATAACACGTGTGGTGCTTCCTACATATAGAAACCCACATGCATAATGAATACAGTAGACACAGTTTTTTGTTGAACAATTTGTAAACTGTTGCAAAAAAATTGTTTTAACCATTTGATGTGTTAGTAAAAGATTTCACAGGCAACGCAAATCTGCAGCATGTGCAAGTGACCACATCTGTAGTGCCCTTTCAATGTAGTGTTGGGGTCATTATTATGATATTCAAGCAGGTCAGTATGAGAAAGAACATCCCTAAATGATCTTGTACGTCTTTTACCCAAAATAGGCATATTCTCACAGCCTGGAATGTGGGAAATAATGTGCCAATGTTGTTTAATAACTCTTTCAATGGAAGAAGTCTGACAGTTGTACTCAATCGAACCAAAGATCCTGTCATGTTTATTTTTAGATTTTGGTACCAACAATTCTTGTCTTGATGTTCTTTGAGCCCTTTCAAATTCTGTTTTAATAATTTCTTGTGGATAACCCCCATCTCTTAACGAAGAGGAAAGGGATACAGCATTATTTTAAAAATCAGTCTTGAGAGAAGAATTTCTTTTAAGTCTGATGAACTGACTGAACGATAGACTGTTTTTTAATTGGACCAGATGATTAGAGTGATAATGGAGTAAAGAATTTCTATCAGTGTGTTTACGAAATGGACGTAAATGTTTAACATGTTCATTGTGTTGAATACCAAAGAATAATTCAACATCTAAAAAGGGAATACTTGTCTCGCTCCCTTTACCAGTAAATCTTAAATCTGTATCACATTGATTAAGCCAGATATCAAATTCTAAAAATATGTCTTGGTCCAGAACAAAAATTAATAATCAATGAATCGAAAATAAGCCAATAAGTGCTTCCTAAATGGATTTGTGTCATTCAAGATGTATTCCAAATCAAAGTGCCGTGTATAAGTGCAGGCAAGGGAAGGTTTAACTGAGTAAAATTGTTCCTTATATTTGCAAGCCGGTTTGACATTCTGCTGGGGGCATTGAGAGGCTACATTATACCAGGCATAACTAATTACATGTAAACTTAAATGTGTATGTTACATGCAGCATATGTATAAAAGAGGCAAACCCCATGCTGTACTATGTTTCCACGGCACAATTTTAGAAACGAATTTAAACATACATATCATTAAACAATTATATATATGTTTGCATGTATATGTTTAAAATGCTAGCTTAGGAAACTTGGAATGTGTAAGCGTATAGCATGCATGTAATATTATTTGTACAATAATGCATATACAGTCATATCTCGGGTTACAGACGCTTTGGGTTGCGCGTTAGGGTTGCGCACTGTGGCGAACCAAGAAGTACCGGAACAGGTTACTTCTGGGTTTCGGCACATGTGCAGAAGTGCTAAATTGCACTTTGCGCATGTGCAGAAGCACCAAATTGCAACCCGTGCTTTGCAGGCGTGGCGCTGCGGGTTGTAAACGCTGCAGGTTGCGAATGTGCCTCCCGCACAAATCACGTTCGCAACCCGAGCATCCACTGTATTAATACATATAGTATACTTGAATTTTGCATATATATTTTAAGCAAAAGGGCACTGCTTCTTGCTGAGATTAAGAAGCAAGACAGGGATTAGAAAAAAAATCATGTTGTTAATATCGACATCAGGATTTTCAGATAATTTCATCCCATATTTTATTACAACTTGCATCTACTGTGTCTTTGATGCTTCCAAACATCCACAAAAAACTGACATTCATACTTAAGGGGTTGGAGGCATCAACCTTATTTAACTCCAGCATGTCACCAATGGGATTGCACATGTAGCGGCCAGCTGCTATGCCACATATATATTTGGATCAGAGCCATCATATTTTGCTATTCAGTTCATGAGAAGAGTCCATGTTTCAAAAGATGATGAAACACTCCTGGACAGATAACAATAACTATTAAAAATAACTGCAGTTTATTTATTTCACACAATGTTACCGCTGCAAACCTTTTTTCTAATGGCCATTGAGATAACAAGATGAGATTAATGATATCTTCCATTCACAAAGGTAGCAAAACGACCTATTTTCAGTAAAGTAGAGGCACTTCATCTTAATCAACAGATGGCAAATTAATACTGAAAGGTTTGTGTATTTTCATTTAGGTACACAAATGCTGGTTCTGTTTTCTTCTGTGTTATGCTCATGACTTGTTGGAGGGAAGCTGTTAAGGAGTGAGCTTGAAAAGAAAAAGGAGAAAATGCAAACCATTTGGGGAAACATATGTTTGTAGTCCGTCTCCTTCTTCTGGGTCTCCCTGTGACTCAAGTCTGCAAAGCCTGAGGTATAGCTCTGTTGATGGGGCAAGGTTTAGGATACCGGTAGTTAAAAGCATGTGATTCAAAAAAATGTCGATGGCTCCATTTCCCGCTCATTTCTTTTTATTTATAAGCTTACTTCCCCCCCCCTCACCATAAGGTCCTAGGGTGACTTACAGCAAAGGAGTATAAAGTTATAAAACATAAAACTGTTAACAATAATAAAAACAAGTCAATCATTCCAAATGGAACACAGCAGTATACATCCAATAAAAGGTGGGTGCTACAAAACAAAAGATCTTCATTGACAAAGGCCAGGATAAAGAAGTAAATTCAGTTTACAGCAAGCGCTGTACAATGAAGGTGAAACAGGCACCTCAGTGGAAAAGGACTTACACAGCTTAGGGGCTGCCTCTATGGTTGTTGGTGACTTCTAACAAAACAGAAAAGGAGGCAAAAATAACATGTTTGTGTGTGGTCGGGATCAGAAATCAGTTAAGTGAATGCAATTTGCATTTGTTCATATCATCATTTTTCAGTGTGTTGTGAATGCCTTTTTTCCACATTGCTTTGATGTCTGCACTAAAATGAGTGTAAGTTACATAAATAGTTAAATAGTGCAAGACAAATGACAGTATTTGTTGGAAAGTGAACCGTAGGAGAATAGAAACAGTGCTGATGGTGACAAATAAACATTGGAATGGAAATCACTGCCTTCTTGCATCCCCAGCTGTCAGAGAGAAAGTTATCTTTTGAAGGACTTTCCCGCACACTTATGTGGGTGACCTAAGTATCAAGAAATCCCCTTCTGCAGATCTTAGTATTCAAGAAGCTTGGTAGGGATGAAGACAGCCGTTTTGATATTTGCCTTCCCCACACCCAGTCCATTGCTAGTCTCTAATTTCATAGTTTCATAGTCTTCTGGCAGGAGTCTTGTGGTGGACCTATTGATTCTTATTTGACAGAGTTCTTCTTTAGCCAGTTGTTTGAATTTCTACAGCTACAGATAATTCTGTCTGCCTTGCTAAGAGATGTTAGGAGTGCAGTATGAATGCTGAGAACTTGGTGTGCCCCCGCCTGCCCGCCCCCAGACACAGCTGCTGGCTCAGAGCTTATTGCCAATACTCAGGCTCACCAATCAATAGAACATAATTAAGCAACTTCAGAATGCTGCAGGCAAGCTCTGTTGAACACATCTGCTGGCTGAAACTCAAGCTGTGATGAGCATGTCATAGAAAGAGAGTGAATCCAAACCATTTATGGGTATTAAGGCTGCAGTCTTAAAACACGCTCACACCTCATTGAACATAACGGGACTTACTTCAGTGTAAACACACAAAGGACTGGACTGCAAGGTTGCAGTTCTTTTGGCATACTTAAAAGCAGGGACAGAGAAGCTTTTTTCAGCCTGAGGGCTGCATATGTGCTTGGATAACTCAGCAGAGCATGAGACTCCTAATCTGAGGGATGTGGGTTTGAACCCAGCATTGAGCGAAATATTCATACATTGCATGGGTTGGGACAGTGTTTTTATTTTTTAAAGGGGGTAGTCAAGGGTACGCAGTACCAGCACCTATTTAATTTTTTTGTTGTTGTTTTTTAAAAGTGTGGCACTTACTGTAACAACTTTATGGTGAGTACCAGCACGTATTTTTCTAGAAAAAAAGCATTGGCTTGGGACTTGATGACCCTTGTGGTTCCTCCCCACTCTACAGTTCTATGGTTCCTTTCTGCCAATGGTGGGTAGAGCCAGAGACAAAAGAGGCAGAGCAACAAATGCAAATTTTTAGTTTTGTACAGCATGCTAGTTTCTGAACATCCCCTTCTCTCTTCTACCCAGGCAAGCAAAAGGCATTTTCAGGGTTCACTGACATATTAATAAGGCAACATGCTATAGGAATATGTGCAGCATGGTGTGTGTGTGTGTGTGTGTGTGTGTGTGTGTGTGTGTAGAGAGAGAGACCAGCTGTAACTGGGGAGGGGCTGTGGTGTGTGCAGAGAGTCCTGCAGGCCAAACAGAGACTTGGTTGGCCCCTGGGCCTGAGGTTTCTCCACCCTGCTTAAAAAATAGAGAATTCCAAAAGAGTGTTACAAAAGACAAGGGTTACAAACCATCTAAAAAGCAAGTAGAATATGGTGTTTCAATTTGTTAGTTTGTGCAATCAATAAACCAAGGAAATTATAGTTATAGTTATAAATATAAAAAAGATATCTGAGAAGGTTAAGCCAATCATGAGTGAACTGGGGTTCTTAAGTGTACTAAACCACAGGGTTATATTTATTTCACTGAACCAGGTTTGAATTTTGATAAGCTGTTGAGTAAAATCAGTTATTCTCTGCAGGTTTTTTTATATATATATAATGGATCGGTCTATTCCAGTCTGTGTTAATTTCACATATGTTTATTCATTAGTCCTTTCAGTCTTATTTCCATATTAATCTGCATTTTTATTTTTTAAATCTGTATTAAAATTCATACATGAATTTGTATTTAAATACTTTAATATATGTACTTTATAAGAAAACACACACACACACACACACACACACATAATTTGCTCAATGTATGCATTTCTAAATGTTTTTTTATTGCTATAATACATTTTAGTATGTTCTTTGAGCTGAGAGCTGTATTGCAAAGTCAGAGAAGTTCAAAATCCAAAGATTATGTTCATTTCCATGCATTAGTCCAGGAGGTGAGAATCAAATTAGTTTGCCTAAAAATGTAAACCAGACAAATCTGTTCTTCATCCCTACCAGTACATGTGGTCCAGGGTGTGATCCATAAGCTGATCAGAGCACACTTATTTGGGAGCAAGCTTCATTTAGTACAGTGGGGCTCACTATGGGGTAAACCTGCATAGAATCAGGCTGCATGTTATTAGGGATACAGGAGAAATTTGATGCAGTTAACATTTAAACCTACCTAACTCACATTTTTCGAAACAGTATAAGATCTGAAACACAAACAGTATAAGATCTGAAACACAACTATCCTTTGAAATGCGGACTTCTCCAAATTTTACAGGGCAGTTATCCAACCAGGCAATGTGTGTGTGTGTGTGTGTGTGTGTGTGTATATATATATATATTTATATAGTGTTGTATATAGTGAAAATAACATACAAAGTGTGGAAAACTTACTTGTGAAAAAATGTATATACTAGACTGAAAGGAGAAATTTGCTCCATAATGCAGGTGAATTTTCAAGAGGACCATATACATATATATGTATGTATATAGTCAGAAATTGATGAGGAAATGTGAAGGACTGAACTTAAGATTGGAAAAATGAGAAACTGGTAGAATCTGTCAAAAATAGAGATTCACCCACTCTTACTAAGTGCTAGTTTCGAGCTTCCATTCAAGAAGCTCTAAAACAACTTTTCCTTCAGCTGATACTCATCTCTATTGACCATTTGCACAAACAGTATTCAGCTATGACAGAATGGTTGTATAGCAAGGAGAGTGGTGATATGTCACATTGGTAATAAAATTGATTGATTGATAAAAATTATCATGGACAATGATAATACATAAACTTTTGTTTAATTGTTCTCTTCCTAGATGGCTGCCCAGGTCTGTGTTATGGAAATGGAAGATGCACCCTTGATCAGAATGGATGGCACTGCGTCTGCCAAGTGGGCTGGAGCGGAATGGGATGCAATGTTGTCATGGAAATGATGTGTGGAGACAACATCGACAATGATGGAGGTACGGGCATGCTTTATGACCCCCCAAGTATTGTACAATTAGATCCTATGTATCGCCTTTCTGCTGTCTTACTACCCACCCCGCCGAGGGCCATCTGTAATCAAAAGTAACTTACCATTTAAGTTTTTAGTACTGATCCTGTTTTGACTAGCAAGTTTGTTGCTTGCTCATTTTTAAACTAATTTCATTCTTTTAATTTTCTGTTATTTGTGAGCCTATTTGGGGCTAAAAGCAACTATATCACATGAATATTTAAACTGGCAAATACACAAAGTTAAGGACCACACTTAGAGTGCACAGTTCAGACATGATTCTCTGAAGTGGGATAGTAATGTGTCCTCCCAACCATTTCGCCCCACCTCCAAGCGCTTCATCTTTGAATATGCATGTAACATTAAAGGCACCTCTCTCAATCTGAAACAGTGCAGCAGATGCACAGCTGTGGAGTGCTGATTTGAGCTTGTGGCGTACATCTGTGCCATGCTGGCAGGACGTAATGATAGCAGCCGTGTTCAGCTGATGCCCGTCGTGGCAAAAATCTCTGAGTTTTCTGGGAAATTGCCACATTTTACCACTTCTTTCATTTTATTCCCGTTTGCCTCTCCCACTTTGCTCCTTTGGCACAGCAGCCACAAGTTCCCTGATTGGGAGTGGCCCAAAATATCTGGAGGGCACCAGGTTGGCAAAGGATGATCTAAGATATTTCAAATTTGCTGAAAAGGTTCACACACACACACACACACGTGCTTTTGTATGCCCAGCTATTGTTCAAAAAGCAGCAGGGATGGTTCCATATAAACTGTCTGGAAAGCCTATGCTGAAATCTCTGTGTGACATTCTCACATTAGAGCCTCAGGCCC